>NC_059543.1:6182000-6873000 GCF_905220415.1 Colias croceus | reverse complement strand
AAGTTTTATTCCTTACAAATTGAGCCTTTTTTAGAAAAAAAATAATTTTTCCCTTTCTTCACGGCCCAGACATGGAAACCTTGAATAGAAAAAATATTAATTACTTATCTCTGAACTAGCGGTCCGCCCCGGCTTCGCCCGTGGCACATATTTCCACTTGGACTCCATTGGACGAAGGGTTTTGGCCGCAGGGAGTTGTGTTTCGCCGCTTCCGCGGACGGATACCCGGCCCCCCGGAATCGCGTCACACGCCGAAGGCATAGCGTGTATTAATTTAGTATTTAAGTAGTTTTAAGTTCATATGGGCCGTAGTTTTTAAGTTATATTAAGACCTTTAACTGTAACTACATTTGTTGCCTGAAATAAAGACATAAATAAAGACATAAATAAAATAAATATTTCGCAATAAAAAGTAGCCTATGTTCTTTCTCAGGGTCTTAAGATTGTCTGTGCCAAAGGAGAATGCCCATGAAAGTATGGACCACAGTACAGTGTTGCGTCAATGCCAGAGTGGTTTTGGAGGGTTCTTCGATATTCAAAAGATTTTTACCAATTGATTTTTTTGTGATAAAAACAGGGGTTTTCAAGATATTGAGAAAAATGTGAAATAACCTCAAAACTTAAATAACCCCGATTTAGTTAGGTTTATGTGTGATTTAGGTAACATTTTATCGTCCAAAGGTTATTTTTCGATTAACATATTTAATCTATGCGTAGAGCTTATGCTTTCAGACAAAGTCTATCTGTTCATCGGCTAGTGTAGGTAGGCACCAGAAATCTTCCGGGACGGATTTCAAGAAAACCTAAATATATACTTAAAAAATGCCAATTGAGTTTTTATTCGGTTTACATGTTGTTGTTGTTGTTGTTGTTGTTTGAATCATTTTTTCACTACATATTCGAAGAAAGAAACAAATAAGAAATAACTGGTTACCTACCAAGCTATGTCATAATAATTTTTTTTTTATATACAGGGTTACTTGTAAAACACCGGCAACCTCGCAGGACAAGATAGCCAACATCATAAGTAATAACATTTGTTCTACGACTTTTGATAATTTGTTAGATTTTATTTTCATACAAAAATAAATATTCACTTAATTTTCCGTTTGAATATTATAAACTCTACGCGCATTCCAAAAATTACGTAAACAAGAAGCGAACGGGAGGGGAAAGGGGGCGTCGCGTCGTCCTTTCGATAATGAATAGAACATAGACTTACAAATGTTAGGAGAGTACAATAAAAGCTTAAAAAATCATTTAAAAATAATTTATTGCGTTATGCCAAAAGTCGTAGATCAAATGTTGTTACTTATGATGTTAGCTATCTTGTCCTGCGAGGTTGCCGGTGTTTTACAAATAACCCTGTATATATACATATTTATATTATTTTACTTCACTATCTTTGTTAAAACAACCTACAGTGTATAAACAATACCTTAAAGAGTGATTTTATGTTAATTGATTTTTTTTGTAATTCAATGAAAATAATAATCGATATTAATACATTTAGCTATTTACTATAGTAAATGTAATAACCAATAAGTTACCGCTTGGTTACCGTGGTAACCGGTAATGGTCACTAAATCTATATTAACGGATCTAAACAATTACATGTCTTATTAGATTTTACAAAACATTCCCTGTTCAAAATATATTTTCCGATGGTAAGAAGGCCTCTAAATTGCCGAGATTTTTTTAATAGTATTGTTGTCTTGATGCATGAGAAAAACCAGTACCAAAAATTGGCATTCTCCTTTCATCAAAATCGGTCCAGTAGTTTATGAGCCTATTAATTACAATCAAACAAACAAACAAAGTTTTCCTCTTTATAATATTAGTGCAGATAAATAAATAATAATTCAATTATACGTTCAAGTCAGTAGCTTATACAATATCAATTAAAAACTTGATTAAAATCAATTAACAAAAAAAATTGGTGATTGAGTAATTGATTTTCATATTTCATGATTTCACCTTTTTTCAATTAACAACCAGTCTATGCTTTTCTAAATATTATGTAAAATTATTATTTTATACTATAAAAATATACGCCAGCAAATATTACTAACAACACTTATTTCATGCCCAATGTCATATCTTAAATTTTTAATCTATGACAAAATGTCGCCCGCCAAAAATTTTGCTCTAACTAAGTTTTAAAAATTATTATCTAGTTACTTACTGATGAAAAGTTATTCCTTTGCACTTTTCCGTATTCTTTGTATTATTTGTGCAATATCGTAACACACACGTAGGCATATTTGATGCGTTTCACTTTAAAACAAATAAAAAATGAGCGTGACGTTCGCGCCAATGAGCGAGCAAGCGACTGAGTGCAGTTACGCCACATGACGTATGTTGAGTGGAACATAAGTGATGTAGGCGGTATCGTCTCCATATTAATATTATCTCAATGGTTTGGATCCGCCTTTTAAATGCTGTAATCAAAAGTATGTACTTCATCATCATCATCTCTGCTTTTTAAAGTCCGTACATTTTAAATAGTAAATAGTAGAGAAATAATATAATGTGTACAGGTTTTTATTTAATATAAACTAATTAATAAATAAATGTTTGCGCAATTTTCAGAGAAATACAGCTTCAGTCTTAATGATTAGAATTACACATTAGTGAGTCATCAATTTACCTTCAAAATAATATATAATTACTGATTAAATAACTTATTCAATTCCTCTATGTAGATTTAAAAAAATCCACTAAAAGTTTTCTTACGTGTATTGGTTTTTGTTAAACTAATTAGGAATCGTTATAAATACTCAAGCAGGTTTAAGTTTCTTAGGACAATAAATGCTCCCCAACACTTGTAATTGCAAATCCCTTTTATTTGCACTAAACTTATTCACGGGGGAATGAAATCCTGTTTAATGCAATTTCCATCTATATTTAATGAATGATAGAAGCGCCTCTAGAATTTGCGTACATCAATTGTTGCAATACTATAATTACGTTTTAATATGTTGTATGTATGTTTGTTTTCTTTCAAGAAAAACAGCTGATCGGATTTGTATGAAATTTGGTACAGAATAAGGATAAGCACAAAAGCTGACCTTTATCCAGGAAAAACGCGAGTGAAGCCCCAGGATTAAACAAGTACAAACATTTTTGAAAAATAAATAAAATATTATTACTTTGTAAAAGTGTTTTAAGTTTATTTTAGACAGAAATGATATTACCTATATATATCAGAATTTTTTATCATGACCATTATATTATACTTATACAAAAATTTACAAAAAAGAAAGATCTTGCAGAAATAACATAATATGACGTAACAATTTATCTCAAATAGTAATCACAGTCTCCAAAAATGAATCTAGATATTTCTACATTCCCTACGAAAGTATACGCTATACAGATTGGGGTAATTACTACTTCTGTCACGTCCCGTCACGTAATTATTAGATGTAAAGTATTAACGCAATTAGCTGTAATTGAGAGGACTTGTTATCAACGATTAGATCACAGCAGAGCGTGTAAATTGGAGATTTAGGCGACGCATAAATCAGTCAGAGGTCGAGGTAAGCCCTCCAATACGTTAACCGCTGTCGAAGCACGACACTTTTGACCTGCCATCAGATCGATTTTATTATAACCCAATGATTTTTCACGTTTTGGCAACTGATGGATTTAAATCTATACATACAATAAATCTGTAGAAGGGTCAATTCTGTACATTGAAAATATTGAAAATATAAATAGCAGGGGTCGTTACTGGATCGATACCAAACCCAAATATGTGATTAAAAAATTTATGTCTGTCTGTCTGTATTTGAAGGCATCACGAGAAAACTAACGGTTCGATTTTGATGAAACTTGGTGTAATTATACCTTATGATCCTGGGCATAAAATAGGAATACTTTTTATCTCGGAAAAATACGTATAAAAAGAAATCTTAATTTTTCTTAATTTGAACAATATTTTTGTAATATTATCTATTATGCTTTGAATATTAATGCATTTTAATCTTATAAAAGCTCAACATTAGACACTATGTGGCTTTATTCCTGTAGGGAGTTTTTTTTTTTTATAAACATACGCATTGGCTCGTTTTAAAAGCCTTTTATCGTAATCTACTTTTTCTTATCAGGTTTTAACTTCATTTTCATTTGCATGCATCCATTTTAATTGTTATTGAATGTTTCCTTTCGTTATTAATCCCGTTCTTTTATCTTTAATGAATCTCGTTGTTATTTAATCCATTTCGATAAAATCAACATATTTTCTTTTATGTCTTCCATGCACATTGCACGTACGTATTATATTTAAATTTTATTGTTCAAGAAAACTGTCAAAAATTTTTTTTTATTTATTCCCTTTGATTACAATCCCGATTATGTTCTCCTATATAATATACCTTTGAGAAACAATGTTTTTTCGTTCATCTGGTGCTAATCTTGTTAGACGAGCCTAATTATAATTAATAATTATCATTCATATTTAGTTGTTTTTAACTTAAAGCATAATTATCAAGTTTCCACGTCTATCCATTCCTATACGTGGAAACGTAATATAAGTTTAAGAATATAATGTACTTAGCAGGTTTATGTGGGTTTAATATTACCCACTAAGAAACAGTCGCGTGTGCCTTCAAAATGGAAACAAGAAACTGCACTCAAGCTAATTAGAGTTTGATAGCTGTTGTATTCTTGTTCATACAGTATAAGACCTACATGCTTATTATGAGACTATTTTCATATAAACTGTTTAACCATTGTTCCTATGCGAGCTATTACAGACTCAGATGTGAGGTATGTCAACCGTGTGCATCGTGCGTTATTTTCTCTTTTCTTATTTTAATGAAGATATTGGAACAAATCTTGCAATCGAAGTTGTATTAAACCAATTGATGTCCAAAAACATAATAATAATAACGTATTTTCAACATTAGATTCATCACATTGATCGTGGAAACTACACAAAATATTACTATTAATAAGATTAAGGGCCGATTTTTCAATGCTTGGATAAAACTTATCCGTCCAATAAAGTATTACACGATAATATTAAAATGTCACCCGTAAACTGTCAAGTACGGGCAATTAGAATACGTTTTTAAAATGGTAGTTTTATACATTATTCGACGAATAAGTTTTATCCAAGCATTGAAAAATCGGCCCTAAATAGAGTTAAACGTATAAATCAATAAACTGTGAAAGCATTTATCCACATTCCGTTGCTTTAGATTCATTAAACATTACTCATTCAAACTGGATATTATCCAGCATAACATTAAGAAATACGTTAATTGACCGATATAATGTTTCGGAGAGTTATTAACAGTTAATGAATCTTACGTTTAATGGTAATTGCTTGGTAATGAGAATTTTCGTGCCCGTATGTTCATTTGTGAGTTATAATGCTTTTAACCTTTCTCAGATATGTATGGGTTATTCAGAAATGTGTACCGTTTTAATTTCGTAATCGGATCACGTAGTCAAAATACGAAAGGCCAAAATATATTTGTTGGTGCATTGAGGAGATTCGGACTCACCACATATCTATTTTCGATTAGAGTGCTGTTAAATCAATACTCAAATAGATTTTAAGAACAGCGTTACGATTAACAAAGCGTGTGTAGTGAAAAATATACTAAAAAATTACTTAATAAAAATAATAATCTCATTTGTTTTATTCCGGTTATTAAATTAATATCTACCCACTAAGAATGAGAATGTATTGTGATCATCTCGTAATGACTAAGTTATTTTTGGCACGAATACTATTTGGTATCTGCAAACACGAATAAGTATGTATATCAATTTGTGCATGAAAAAAAAAAAGAAGAAACAATCTAAATTGCTATTAAAAAAATTACTTACTACTTTTAATAAGCCATAAAATCGTCGTACCTTACTCTACAATTATTGATATATAGGTTACAATATGATTCAGTTGTTTCCCTCATCGAAAATAACGGCTTGTAACACGACATGATTATACAGTGTTGATTGTCAGTCACAGTTTGTAGAACATTGCATTTTGTATTATAAGTGCTTTTTGAAATAGAATAAGGCTGCTTGTCCACTAATAATGTACGAGGATTTGTAGCGAGGAATGTTTTTGTAAAAATCAATCATATCGCTTCACGCCCTCGCATATTAAAAGGTGGAAAAGCACCCTAAAGTTGGCCAAATGCAAAAATAATGAAAATATACCCTGGCATTCTTTTCATAATGATGTTTTCATGACTTTCACAGTGGTGGCGAATACAAAAGTTAGATAATTATAGTATTTTCCTCCAATAAGGAATAGGAAATTAAAATGAGGGACCTTTTACTTAATCAGAAACTATAAAAGTTTTGGTTCTCATTGAATTACATTTTTCCATTTCCTAATTTAGACTATCCTAGGAAAGGTCGAATGTATTGCCTTTTATAAATGCCTCCGTTCTATAATATGTAAATAGCATAATTAAGATAAAATTAGAAAACCTTCTCTTTTTCCCAGATGGAACGAAGACTTTTTATAGGTTTGTTATAGGTTTTTTATTAATCCAATACTCCTACTAAGGAAATATTGTAAAGCTCTTACATGTATCAAATAATTAATTGACGATCGAAGGGTTTTCTTTAGCATATTCATTTACAAAAAATACTAGGTACTCCGAGTCTAAGATCCTCGGTGGATCGTAGCATTGAAACTTACTGTTCCCAAACCACGCCCTTGCGCTGTTTATTTTTATATAATTTATTTAAAAGTAAGAATAACTAAAATCGTTTCATATCTTTTATCAATTCATATTATTACTATTGCTATCTTTTAAGTCCTAGGTTATAAAGATCAGTAACAACTTAGCTAATTGTACACACTAAGACCTAATGCATCCATGCGTTCCAGAAAGTTCCATCATTTGTCACTTGACTGATTGTGTTGTTCGAAGCGATCACGCACATTTTTTGCAGTTTCTTTCCATCCTCTCTGATAGCGGGAGACGGGCCTGCAGACGGGGACATCAATTATTCACAACGATTCATTTTAAATGTTGCTTCGAGCGTACTCTTAGCCTGCCTTAGTAATTTTATTTAATATTAAGTTGCGATTGCTATTTATTCAAGTCTATTGCAGGAAAGTAGCATATCTACGTGTAGCATAAGATGATGATGATACTAGTTATATTATTGTATGAAATTGTTTTAAATTTTAAATAGTGAACTTGGTTTATCATTCAGTTAAATAAAAAGTAATAGATATACAAATAAACAGAATTCATTATTGACAACTAAGTTCTAATTCATACAAAGTGACTATTGCAATATCATTATTTTTATATTCAATCGAGTATCCTTTAAAACAGTTCAACGTGATATTTAGAAAATTTACGTAATTTAAATTGTACAACCACAACCGTTCTGTGTAATGGTACTTGTCTGTATTTAATACACTTTGAAAGTTCATTACATCTGCGTGATAATATTAATATGATAAGTTTTGGATCGCATAAAATACTAGCAGACAAACACAGTATATTTAATCCTTGTAAAAATTGCAATTAAACAAGAAAATATCAGCGTCATTCATTCTTTCTTTTCGTCAATCCAACTGCAGATAGCAAAAGTAATTGCATATCATAAGAAATTACTTTAAAATGCTCTACATTTGATCGTCGCGTGTTATGTGTGTTTGTACAAAGGATCATGGGCGCTTCATCCTCGCTATATTAATTCCACCGGCCGCTAAATTTGTTTCAGTCATCGAAGTACCCCGTTGACAGTTGTTCGATAATTGAACTGGGAACAATTAGCCATCGAGTGGTTAATATCTGCGCGGCTGTCAGCGCTGACTGGAGACACTCGATATCGAGTGTAAATCGATTCACGTAAATGCTGAGCTGACAATCGATTCTATGATGATTTTTCGATTAATTGCTGTAGAGTTTCTTGTTTCGTGAAATTTTATAAATGCTTCATTTTTTCATTCTCTATTCAATACTTATTCAAGAAACAATAACGCAATTATTATTATATAACAACAAATTAATAAAAAGTTACTGAGAAGTTATAGTTTCAGTGAACGTAAGTAAGTAAACGTTGTAAGTAATTAATTGTCTGTAATTGTCATCTTCGTAGTGCAAGTGAAAATAGTTGACATAAAAATTATTTACTAATAGCCTAGACTCACAGTAGTTTAATATTTATTATACGTATAAAATCTTGCCAAACTGTAAAACAATTTAATGTCTGTGCTTTATAGACGGTAATTTATTGTATTAATATGCCATAGTGCAAATTTGAAACAACATTGTATAACATGAGGCAACATTTAGAAAGTGGTCTGAGTGTCCAGTACAATGAAGTACGTTAATAGAATTAGGAACAACATAGAACTTAGGTTGAACTATTTCATAATTATTGTATTTGTTATTAAGCTTCTTTCTATCTTCGTTCTAATAGGTACATATTATATTATAAAGAATGTAGATATATCTTATATCTATGATAATCCTGAAATACATACAAATTATCACAAAATTATTTTCGTCTTCTTTACATACAGCTATGTAGTACGACTAAAAAACACAAAATGTTTCGAATCTATCTCTGCATGTATGAGTTGGTTTTCATAAAGGGAAGATGTACTGAGTACTGACCCAAAAGATCGCGAGCCCTTGTTCCATTTAATTTTACGAGCAGGGTGGCGCGAAATGTTGATATCTCGGAGGTTTTATTGGTTGTTGTTTTCACAACGTTGTATAGCGTTGGATAAAAAGAGTTTCATTGTTCGGATGTACGTGTCCCTTGCCCGTAATCCCTGCTTCCTGGTCACATGTGGTTCACTTTCACCGTTTGTTATGCTGATACTAATTAAATAAAGTTTGTAATGTTCATAATTAGAAAAGGTTCTGTCGCATTGTGAATTTTTGAAACAATCTCGTTTATATTTTTCCAACTTATTCACTTATTCGTAAATTAATTTTGAGATGATAATATATTGTGTTTTATTGTTATTATTAATTGAGAATTTGGAGTACATTAATAGCGATGGGATTGAACATAGGAATCTTCGAAAAAATAAAATATGCCAATAGGAAAAAATTGACTTCAAACATAGTAAATACAGTCGTTACCATCTTATCTTTCTTAAAGAAATCTTTCACCGTACACACGTACAAAAACGGTCAACTCAAGAACAGGATCGTGCGACATATTTCAATTTCTATCGGATAACATTGATTAATCGGCCTCTTTATCTCGCTGTAACTAATTTCTGAGACGCTGTTTAAACATTGATTATAAGAGCGAGCTTGAAATTATGGCACTGGATTCCTGTAGACCACCTGCGGAGGATTGCGGCCAGGAATACTCAATTACCTTGCTTGCAAGATGCTTACAGCCTGACTCACTGCTATTGTGTTTAATCAAACTGATTAAGGTTCTTGAAATATGACTACTATTAATATGGGGGAACGGTGTTATAACTTTAATGGCACGCTGCGTCTGTCGTGTTTCCAATATTTGAATAAATTGTTTGTTATAGGTATTTTTTTACTCTTGGTTGCCGTAATGAGGTACAAATAACAAGGTTTTAATGAGAGTAGCAGATTGATTTCAGCTATTAAAACGATTCCCGTTCAAAAAGATTGAATGAATCGATCCTGTTTTGCTTATAAAAAGGTGTCTTTTTAAGCAGCCGATGTTTATGAAGTGTCAGCTTGGCTATAGGTACCTTTGTACTTTTTAACTAATCACGAATGTACGTATGTATATAATGTGAGTAACATATAACTAAAATATGAGTGACGTTCTATGTACATGCACAAAAAACTTGATTCTTGATGGTAATAATAAAACTGAAATTGATAACCTACACATTTCAAGACACTTTTAAATGATATGTGTAAATGTTAATTTAAATATAAAACACCAAGGTAAGCAATAGGTGAATATAACTGTAAAATGATTTATTCAGAAGCTGCCATGTAGGTACAATAATATTATGTTAGATCGAATACGACCCTTAAGAAAATAAACAGCTGAAAATACTAGTAAGCGGATACTATTTCTATTAGAGTTCGTAGTTTGAGGAACTTAGTTACTGTGTGTGCTATAAAAATACTGGTTTTATGTCTGTTTTTCTTGTTTTCGCTACGAATGTAACTCTACTGGTCTGGAGCGGGCTTGCAAATGGAATCATTATGCTCATGGTACTATTGATTGTTAAATCCTATGTTATCGAGCTAGTGTTGCCCAAATGCAAGAACAAGACGAGACTTCGCCAGTCTTGGTCTTGGTCTTGCGCCAGTACACCTGGTCTTGGTCTTGGTCTTGGTCTTGCGCTCCCAGTCTTGGTCTTGGTCTTGGTCTTGCAGCAAGAGTCTTGCAAGTCTTGCAATTACCTATTAGTCTATTACTATTTATTAAAGTTTACTTTAAATCTTAGAAAAACGTATTAGAATTGGAACATTGTGAGCTTGAATTAACATAGCCATAGTAAAGATCAAGCAGATTAATAAATAACTGAAGATTTGATAAGAAATTCGAAAAATCAACTGACCTATATGTCGTTTTCCATGGAATTAACTTTTTCTTAATAAACATTTATGATTTAAACATTTGATTTTTTTCATTTAAGCTTACATTTGCTAAAACATGTAAAAAACAAATTAATTACAATAACTTGACTGTATTTTAAAGAACAATACTTATCTGTTTAGAAAGAGATTGAACCCTCAACTTATAAGAAATTTAATAAAAGAGTTTTACGATTTATCATATTTTATTTGAATAAAAACAAAAACATATAAGTAATCAATATTATAATATATACTTACTAGAATGAATTAATATGACATCTACTACCTATCCTTACCATTTTATCCTAATCATAATACTACTTGCGTGATCAGTATAATGTATTCATTTTCATTCTAAGCACTCTGAAACTTATTTATTCTATGGAAAACCTGTAGGTACTCTTAAAAAAAATCGAAATTATTTTGCATGAGTATACCTACGCCCTATGGCGGCAATCAAATAGTGTCAAATGTTATGATTTCGGCGTGGCGGCCACGATTGTTTTAGATTTCAAAAGAAGCCGCCAAGTTTTTCGGAAGTACATGTATATTGTATCATAACCATGTACTTCCGAAAAGCGGCAAATTTCTTTGAGAAGTAAGTACAAAACCTTTGATGTCGCATTATCAAAGTGCCGATGGTTAAAACATAACTATGCATGCACTCAGTTTGATTTTAATAGATATTTTTTTTATTCGCTATGTTTATGGTAGTAATGCGCATGGGTCCAGTTTTTCTTATTCTTTGATACAGTTTTTTGCGTCTCATAGAATTCCTAAGCGTACCTACTAGTTATACACCGAACTGTTACACCTAACTACTCAGTGAAATAGCGCTAAGTCCTAGCTGCAAGACGCAAGAGTCTTGCAGGCTAAGTCTTGTTCTTGCTCAAGTCTTGCACGGTCAGTCTTGGTCTTGGTCTTGCTAAAAATACGCGGTCTTGTTCTTGGTCTTGGTCTTGCAAAAACGCAAGACGCAAGACCAAGACTGCAAGACCAAGACTGAATTTGGGCAACACTATATCGAGCTAATGTAATAGAGATAGGTGTACGTAATAGTTTAGGAGCAAGACTGAATAGATTAGCATAACATTTAGTACAATAGGTGTACCTGCGTAGTTTAGAACATACATAAACACAGGTAGGTACTGTATTATTATAAAACGTTTATTTTCTTTCTCATTATAATTGTTTTTAGTACGATAATCTCAATTATGAGTTGTTGATACCGAACTACTGGATACTTTTTACGATACTGTAATGAAGTGCAGAAGGACAAGAATGTATTCTTGGCGGCTCTTACTGTAAATAGGTACTTGTCGCTGACCGGCTTGGCGTTTTGGTTATGTTTTGTCTAATATTTTAGAGAATATTAATTTTAAAGTAAATAAAAAATACAGGAATAATATTACCTACCAAGCGAAGAACCAAACGTTTTGAAGTATTAAAACGATAATTTCTAAAGTAGTGTCAAATGACACTCAATGTTATTTAAAACTTTTTGATTGAATTTGTTAGGTTAATATAATACATTATAGTAATAAGAATGAAACATAGTATAAACTACGAAGCATACATATTCCTACAGCAAAGCGTCAATGATTTTAATCACATAACCACAGGATATGTTAAATCGGTCAATATTAATGAATACTAATTTACTTGATCTGAGGATACAGCCGATACAATAAAATGTTAATTACAGTTCCGCAAACAGTAAACATGGACACCGGGGCTGCCGCTGTCTGCCGGACTAGAGGGGAGAGTTACATAGATGTAGAGAAACAGGATTTTTCAAAAGTGTTAAATTTAACTGCTAGTAATGGTTGAATCTATACTAATATTATAAAGCTGAAGAGTTTGTTTGTTTGTTTGAACGCGCTAATCTCGGGAACTACCTACTGGTCCGATTTGAAAAATTCTTTCGGTGTTAGAAATTTCATTTATCGAGGAAGGCCATATCATCTCGCTACGACCAACAGGAGCTGAGCCACGCGGGTGAAACCGCGGGGCTCAGCTAGTGGCGTATAAAATTGTTTTAATAATGTAGATTTAAATCCTTTGAAAATCCTAATATGAATCTACTAAAAGATGATTGATGATGACGACATAATATAACCTTATAGTTACACTTGACGTAATAATTTTATTTTTTGTTTTTAGTATTTTTAAAACTTTGATGTGGAAATTTTTGTTGTTACTTAAATTAATATGAGTCGACGAATTTTTTGCATAAAATTAATTGATCGTAACCCAAATTAGGTACCTTATACCTTGATATATCTTGAATACGCATTTACTATGAAAGTGCAGTCTAATCTAGTATTTAAGAACTTAGACCCATGCTTACACGAGCGCTATGGGAATTGTTAGTGGAATTTTTTATCATCTGTCCATCCCAGTACTATGAAAGAATACAGAGATCTCTCAAGTGTAATAGAGGTTTTTTCAATTTTTTTATGTCCTAGACTTTACTTTTGTTAAACAATAGGCGATACTTATAGCTGAGTGACTTTCAACACTTAGAGAGATATTTATGCAGGTCAACTATTCATTCATATATTTTGAAGATGGAATTTATTTTTGTATTTTTTATTTTCAACAGCATTTGTTTCACATTGAGATCAAAGATCAGAATCACTACAGAATTCCTATATTATTTACTTTGATATTAATTTTAAGGTAGGTATAATATGCCAAAGTTTCAAAGGAAAGTTTTATATTTGCTCTCACGTTGTAAGTTTTCCTACAACACGTATCAAAGAGAACTTTATGCTATTCTCACAACTGCATAAATCATTTTTCATATAAAGTTTTACTACACACGCAAACTTCATTACATGGAGCTCCGGGAAGCCACTAGATTAATTCCTACAAGAATATAGCTAATACATTATAACGATGGAATTCCTTTGAAGCCTTCGGCTAATCGCCACAACGTATACTAACACATTGAAAAATGATGACTGATAAAATCTTGTCCAAGATAATACCATATGTCATAATTTGCAAAGCCATACATCTTGTATGGAAAAAGCATAAAGAACCGCAATTGCATGTACGTTTTTGACAGGCAATATACCTTCAGTAACAAATAAACGAAGAGTTGAAATTTAATCAGAGCCGTAAGAAAATAATTAAGGTGCGCTTATTTTAAGGTCGTTTATTTTAGTTTAATTGTACGAATACTAACGAGCTTTATGTTTTTAACATTAGTAAAGTCGTTTCAAACGTAAAAGAAACTTGTAGGTAAAAAATGAGGCGTCTTTGCAGGCTGCAGACGAATTTTGAAAAAGTACTTGAAACGATCTTTAGCCCAACATCTCATTAGTGGAGGTTACTGACCTTACTACTAGAAGACAAAAGTATGATGTATACGAAATGCAATGCTCAGTTGCGATCTTATTGGTTATATTTTATGAAAGCTATACGTACACTCACATATACCTACCTACATACATTTTTTGTGCAAATGATTAATATTTGATAATTTGACATGTTATCATCGCGTAGCACTGTATTATTTATTTTTGTCTTATAACTATAGGTTGTCTTATAACTCTTTGTAATAGTATATATTTCGTATTCAAATGCAAATATCTACCTACTAATTTAATGTAATATAAAAATAATAATAGTTTAAAAAAACTAAAAAACACGCTTTTTATAGAAAACCGAACTAAAAAATAGAAAATTTTATCAAATTAGTGTATTGTCATCTGTCCTCAATAAATCTACAAAGTTTGAACGAAATCTGGCCGTTTAAAGTGGGTCAAAATCGCGCCCAAAGAAGTCGGTTACAAACATACAGGTGAAGCTAATATAAAGCGTGTAATATGGTGTTTTTTGTAGTTAGGTTAACCTAAAAATAGCGATATCAATAGTTATTAAGTTATCTCAACGCTATATTTTGAGCAGATGAAACATTTGGAATTGTATAATTAATGTTCAATCAAATCAATTTATTCAAATTACTAATTATACCTAGCTTAGATAGTATAATACTGAATAATGTAATAACAGTTACATATTTTGTTAGTGAAGCGATTATATCGCGAAAGCTATGAAATTTGAATGGTTCATTAAATTATAGTTATTTTAATAACCAATTTAATGAGTTACCATACTAGTTTTACGACTATTTTACGAGCGGCGCTCAAACTGTTTGCAGTTATGGCTGCTATTAGACAATAAATACATTTTTATTTGGGAAAAACAAAAAGTATTTTACATGCCTGTCATTTTAAATTTTTTGTGTAGCAAATTTTAAATATTTTTTTTTGTATGAAAATGGGTATTTATGAATAAATTAAGACTATTTCGCAGGAATTTCGATTCTGCTTAGATTTTCTGTCTAGAATAATAAGATCAAGTAAGAGATTTGCAATAAAACAACTTAGTAAATTTTGGATATATTTATTTAAAATCCATGTTTGTAGAATTGTAAACTTACATAAGGTTCATTTAAAAAAATATAAACATCGCTACAAAAGTACAGTACTGCGAAATATTGCTAAAACACAAGTGACAAAAGGGATCGTTAAAATTAATTAATTCGCAATCTTACAACAAATAAACTGCAAATAAAAATCACTACTAAATAGCGATGAAACATATAAATAATATATATAATATATATTTAAAAATGAATTTCAATAAAAAGTAAAATGTAAGGAATATACAATAAATGTCAAAGAAACATATTCTATCTACAATATACAGGTAACAAACATCTATCTATTTACATTTTAATTCAGACTAGTTCATGATTGAAAACGAAATTCATGAAGAGATTTTTACATTATACGCTATAATATACCGCGAAGGGTACAGTGATTTAATATTTAAGTAAATTTTAACAGCCGTTTTAAAACAATGCCAATGTAAATAAATTTCGCATTTCAAATGCCGTAAAAACATGTAAACAATTACAATATTTTTATACATATATACATGAATTAATTTTATAGATGTTACACATGAAATAAAGAGTTAGTGCAGGTAGAAACAGCCGTTTTTAATATTCATTACATTCATTGTAATAGCATCGACTATTTCTAATTAAACGTTGGTGTTTTCTATAAAATTTACAACAATTGTTCTAAGGGAACGACAAAAATCCATTGACCAGGGAAGAATTGGGCGAAATTTAAAATTTCACAATTCACCTACACTACACACGTATATATACATGCGAGATACCGCATAAAGCTCTCTTAAAATTATAAAGTCTCAACATAATAATTAACCTATCTAATTATCTATATCTGGTATATACAATTATTGCTATTAAAAGAGCGCTCATAACGCTCTTTATAGTCAAACTTCATTGACATTTCTACAAAATAAATACAAATAATATTAAAGAAATTAATCAAGCGATTGATGGGAATTTAAAATTATATCAGAATTATATTAAGTTTCTACATACAAGAAAGTCAATAAAGGCAATCTACAGAACAGTGAATAAGTAAGTACTTCATAAAGCAACTAAATCTAAAGTAATTGGCGACGTCGATACGCCTTCAATAATAATTAAGGGGAATGATACAGTAAATGTACGTCAAACTAAAATAATATTTTACTAAGGAAAAGTTTTATAACATCGCATCGGCATGTTGTTTTGTCAAATAAAGAATAAAACCTTTTATTTATTTCTTCGTTTTCATCAAAACGGTTGGAATAAAATATAACATATTGTATGATTTATGTAACAATAATATATCCAGATAGTATAATATAATAGTGACAAGGCGTAATAGAGGTCATTCCAAAAGTTCAATAACAATTATAAAGAAAAATACATTAACGGTTTAGATTTGAGTGTCAGTCTTATCCCTAAATCTATAAATGCGATATTTATCTAGGAAAACGTTCTTACGTCTCGGTATATCTATTTGAAAAATTTGATAAATTTTATATAGTCAAAAAATCATATAAGAATCTAAAGAAAATGGCAGATTTGAGCGTTCAATCTTTCCCGTTATCGATCACACTACGGTATCAGTTCGTAGCGGTTCGAGCAGAATTTGTTGAATATTTTTCTAGTGGTTACGGCGTTCTTGTTCAGGAGTTTTATTTTCAGCTGATTCAGTTTCGGTATCAGTTGCGTAAGCGGGCGGCAGCGCGGCGTGCGCTCGCGCCCGCGCCGCGTCCTGGGACAGCGCGGGCGCGCCGGGCCGAGCTCAGGGACGGTGCGGGTGCGCCGAGCTCAGCGACGAGCTGCTCACCCCCGAGTCGCTGCTCTTCTCCGACACGCACGTCTCGCCGCCCGCCACGAACTTCACCACGTTCAACTTGTGGTCGGACTCGCACGTGTCGTCTCTCGCCCCTCCCGGCAAGCCGCCAGTTCGAACGACCGCTTTCTCCCCGACCGTGCCTGGGTATCTTTCGATCCTATCGCACTCGGCGTCGTCAGGTTGCCTGCGGCGAATAGATCGCTTCGCTTGGGGCGCCGGTTCGGGCGGTCTATGTGAAGGTTCTTCTGTCCGGTGGACGAGGGGAGAGGTGCGCACGCGCACTCCGCCGACTCCGACGCCGGCTTCGTAACAGCCAGAGTCCCGTGGGAACTGACGTCGACCGAAAGGTGATTCTCCACCCTCAGAGCTGGATCCACCTCCTTCTACCTCGCCATCACCTTCGCCACCTGGGAGTTATGATAATGTAACGCATAAATTCATAAGGTGTTGTCGTTTTCATTAGTCACTTATAAAATGGTTAGTAGGTATATAATTGTTTTCTAAGATCCCGTATTAGTAAGTAGTTAGTAGTTTTTCTGAATTTAATATCTTTGGCTATAATATTCACGATAAAAGAGATTAAAAATACTAATTACATTCAAGCTGGTGCAGCAGTTGTACAGCAGCGAGAATACGCGTTCGATGGTCAGGTGTCATTATTCCCAAGTAGTCCAAGTCAGAAGGTTCAATCTCCTTAAAAAGTTCTATATCTTCATAACCATTCCGCGCAAACGCTATAGCGTATTCGGGCAAGTCAATCCTTCTCAAAAGTTCCTCGACGGTTCTCGGTCGAGTTTCCCACAACCTCTCCCGACTCTTGCACCATTTTAACGTCCTCGACCTAGAGGCGTCTCTCTCAGAAAGGACTTCGACGTTGGCAAACTTAAAGTTCCCAACTTTATTATTGAGTACGCCCCGCCAGATACCGGATGCGTTCATGTTGATCACCTCAATGATGTCCCCTTTCTGTTGGCAAATAACACATTTAAGTTAGATTTTGCTTTAAAGTTTAAAGCTTTATCTATGCAACAATACTCACTTTATATCTTAAAGCATCTTTTTCGTATAAATTAGGGATGTAATCGACGAGTGCTCTGGCGCGACACAGCATCTGAGGTACCAGTAAACTTCGCCCGGCTGGACTTAATTCTATGTTTTCTTCTGCCGAGAGAGATGAATGATTACTACCAGCGCGAACCAATGCCTGCGTGCCTGTACATAAATATTTTATACATATGTGCCTACACTACAATTTTGAGAAAACATAATAAAAACAATAGTTATCATCAAAAATATTAGTGGAAAGGTTGAAAATGTCAGTCGGTAAAAATATATACATTTTATACGTGTCGATTGGGGCATTTGGATCATAGAAAAGAAAGACAACACTTATTTACAAACATTTATATTAACACAGACAAATAGTTTATCAATAAATCCACTCACTACTGCCTGATCCGCTGGGTAGACTTTCAAAAGAGCTATTAGAACACGGAAACGCTTGATCGGCACTCGTCCGCCTTTCGGAGCCTTCGGGACCCCTTTCTTGTCGTAATCTTGATATTTTTCTTTGTACATCTTGTCTAAGCCCTCTAACTTTTCCGACTAAGTTTGAAACTCCTTCACAATCATCAGCCGACTAAAATTATACACAGAAATATTATTTGGGAAATTTTGAAATTAAATGCGAAATGAATGGATACATTTATTTATTAGTCGTTTTCATAAAGTTTTGATTTCAATTCAATTACCTTATGCACCGTTGCAATATGTTGCGAGTCAGTCTCGCTCTCTTGATCTTCGTAATCTGATGAGGCAGGCGATAACGGATCTATTCCTATTCGATAGCCTGACATTTGCCTGTAACCTCTCCTGGAATCCCGCTCGGATCGACTTGATTCTATCGATATGCCCGATAGTCGCGATCCTATAGACTGTATGTCGGAGGCGGCGTAATCCCCGCTCTCCCTATCTCTCGATGTTCGCAGGGGTATCACAGTGGTTGGGTAGGGTCCACTCTGTGGAATTATTAATCCTCTTCGTGGAGCCCTCGCTAAGCTTATATCGCCGGCGCTTCTCAATGATATCACACCTTCGCCTCTTGGTTCGTTTCGGAGATTAAGCGTAAAACATACTCGGCCATTTTGAAACGTAGCGGCCGGGGCCCCACCGCTCATGAGGAAGTCTTCGGGGTCACTTTCATAGGGAGGTTCGTCGTACCAGTGTCCCCGGCCAGATAGTCCTCTTGCTTCGTCATCGTACATGTATGTGTCGTCTGCAAACGAGTCTCCAATTAGATCTGAGTGATATAACCCTTAATAATGCAAATAAAAATGTCCGTGCTAGCATAATTGCAAAAAAATTTACCGTTTAATGCCCTCCCACAAAGTTGCGGTTTCACTGACAACACTGCAGGTAAGCTGTGTACGAACATCGGAAAGCCGTGCGTGGTTGATGCAAAATATCTTTAAAAACATGCATTTAGCATTTCGACGCAAAAAAACAAAATATTGTAACTCATGATTGTGAGTGATTTCATTAAACAGTCGATTACAATAAATAATCCTCTTGAAATTGCTTCCAATAACTTTTATCGAATCAAAACTCGACTTATTTGAATGTATGATTGATGAAGTATGCACATCGAAAGCATTCCGGATGATTGCGATACCGAACGATAAATCAATGACAATATCAAAATAAGCATTCCGTCAAGATGACCAATAAATTAAGTGTCAAAACATCGTGCAAGCAACATGCTTCAAATTTATGATCTCATATGTAATTTCCATCTAGAAGCTTCGATATTTTGACCTTAACGAGTGAGTACACATCGACATAAAGCAAATTAAATTCTGATTAAGTAATATCGATTCAAAATAAATAAAATAAAAGCTCAACTCAATTTTGAATTTAGAATGCATGAAAACATCTAGCTTGCAATAAGTATGTTACACAACTAAACATCAAAAATGGCCAAAATTTGAAGCAACTAGAAAACATTCAGTAGACATAAATTTGTATAATTCCATCCAATTTTTGTTGACCTGACGAACATAAACCCATTCAGAATATTGAATAACATTGCGGCAGTATTGAACTGAAATATTCCCTTTTATCCAAATCTAATATGGTTAAAATAATATCATTCTCAATATGTATCAGTACTGTTCGTGTTTGATGTAAAAATATTTCCCTCCCCCTTAATTCTATTTGAATGTCAAAAAAAATATTCCAATTGATTCATAATATATTTCAGATCAATACAATAAATTGTTAAATGCTGCAAATACCTCCAAACGGCCCTCGCACCCCGTCTCTTCCCATATTGATAAGGCCGTGACGAATGTCTCTTAGAATCTGTGGAATAATTAGAAGCAGTTAATAACTACGAACAGAAATAATTAGCCTGTCAATGACAAATAATTTATTACATCAGCTTATCAGTATTCGAAATGAATAAATTAATTTTAGAAAACATCGTAGGCTACAACGTATGCAAATTATTTTCAGAAACGAATCATTAAGAAATAATAAAAATAAACCAGTATGGATATGAGCGTGGGTGTAAAGGCATCCCGCTAACGAGGTGCAATACAAGTAAAAACATAAATAAAAAGATTTTCACAAAACGTTTCGCTACATCGTGAACAGGACAATAAATATTCAAAGGCTGTAAAACGACCAATTCCACGTAAGTAGAAAAGTATTGAAGACATTAACTTAATTTATGCGTTTTTTGTTCGTGAGCGAACGACTTTATACTATTGAATGCGGTCTGTGTAAAATTTCTCATTAAAGTAATAAGAAGAAATTGTTATTTTCATTCTAAATTATGTTTTTGTTTGTACTCACAAGTATATAGAATCATTAATTTTATAAATAGAAATACGAAGGATAATAAGATTATAAAACTGATGCATGTACTTCTTATATATTGCTCAAATATATAGCGTGTAAATATGCTTAGTAAAGGGATTCAAAAGTTTTGTATTGAAGCGGTATAAGTTTTAACAGGCTTCGTCGAGATTAGGGCGCGATTAGTGAGAGTCCCTGCTCATATGTCTTTATTCGGTTATCCATTACTAAATCTCAAACGTAACTTTGTAAGCTGGGAAGAGTATATTTTGATTTGAAAACCATATACAATCGTTATTTTATTCAAATTATGTTTTAATTGTTTTCCGGAACATATTATATTCATCAAGTGGGTAATATTCTTTGAATTCATTTTTCAACATTCAATTTCTACGTAAAGCCATAAATTTATTTGAATTTTAATAAAGAAAACTTGTTTACATGTAATTTTCAGTTGACTATTATATTTCAGAAAATAAATATATTTTGTATAAAATACAAAGAAAATTGAGAAATAAATTTAAAATAAAGTTTTAACGAATTACCTCCTCTTGCTCTCTTGCCAGTTTGTCTTTTTTCTTCATAGCTTCTTGAACTTTTAACTGCAACAAGCACAATATTTCTTTTATTTTAACGTTTATGAAAAAATAAACCTCGTACAATTTTGATAAGCGGTATAAAATGTTTAACAATATAAAATAGTAATGTAAAATAAAAACAAATTAAATAAGGCATTTCATGTTTTTCTCGTTGAGCAAATAATTTATAAATAAAATTGAATACAGTCCTACAACGCAAAGCATTGTTTCCGAACAAAAAATTGCGAAATAAATATATATAAGTATTTTATGCAAAATTCATTTGCGTTTACATGCTGGATTGATCTATTCTTTTCACGAAGACGAGTGAGGCAAAAAATATTTATTTATGTTATTGTGGGGACCACGACAAGTGAAAAGAATATTATTAAATGTATGTACATACACATGCACTCACAATTTCACAATTTCTAAAAGCATTTGGAATGGATTAAGGATTAGGGGCAAAGGAGATTACAGTTTAAATATAAACAAATTATTTCACATACTTCATGGCAATGGTCGACGAGAGAATGAAACTAGAGCAATACAATCAGAATGCGGTTTAACATGTAAAGAACGATCCATTTTATAACAGTCTCGACGACAATCATACTCACTCGCCTTCTGCGTCATATACTTTTATATTTCATGCATCCCAAACTACAGTGCAATACGTGCTGTGCAATTCACAACCTTATATTACTTATAGATACGAAAATTATGAACATTTGACATAAATATTAGATAAGCCAAAATCATATATGAGAGCCACCTCCTATTCTTTGAGCATTCCAAATGTAGAAAACCAAAATGTAGACGATGGAAAAATTTTGAATTTTGAATTCCTGTTATGACTCTGTTGGCAAAATGTTTTTCGAAAATGTTTCACTTTTAAAACAGTGTACATCTATGGTAATAGTGATCTGCTTTTTATTTTAGCATACATTTATATGCATCGCAGTGACTATGTGCTTTGCCACCCAGAGTATAACAGAAAGTTTTCCTGCTGAAATTTTGAATATTACTGTGTATTGTGTTTGCTTTATTTTTTAAATTAATAAATAAAGTACCCAAATAGTTTTCTTGACATTTAGGTAATTTTTCGATACAAATTGAACTCTCATTACTAACAGACAAAAAAATTTAAACAAAAGCAGATAAATGAATTGACATTTACACATACTTTTCAAATCTTTTAAAACACAAACACAGTAATTTGTAAATACATCCGAGCAGGAAAACCTTGGCTCACCCTATGTATAGTTTCTTCAAAGGTGTTTGGTTGGGCGGCAGTCATTTGAAAGAAGCGGAGGCGATCATAGTCTCTAGGGTCAACCATGGACCTTAGAGCCGTGTCTGGCCCAGGTCCGAGACCCAGGCCACTTTGTAGCACGCTGTCCGGAGTATCGACCTGGAGGAAATTACTTATTAAAATTACTTCACGGCTCCTAAACTATGATGATGCATCCTTGAACAAAATAAATAATCAGATAATGATAGTTTTTTTGGTAGAAATTCCCATTTATATATAGATGATTAATTAGAACTATTTTAAGAGTTATCGCTCGTGAAAAATATAACGAATTTTTCATAACAACGAAAAATATTTTTATATTAGATAACAACCATAACATGCGAGTATGGCAAAATATATTTTTAGAGCTGGTATTAAAACGTCAACATAGGCGATATTTTAGAAAAACGATCGAACTTTAAAGTTAAACAAAATTTTGAACATTTATCAACATCGCCGTTTCGACATCGACATTTTTCGGTAAAATATCCGAAAATATCAAAAACTCTTTTAAAGTTTAGATTTTCGAGTCATGATAAAGTTATTAATTGTTCAGAAATTTAAAGTTTTGTTCTTTTCATTATTTTACAAATAAATTGAAGTATTTACTGATTTTATAATTAAGAAACTTTTATTTCTTACGCTGCTAGGTTAAACAAAATATAAGGATAGTAACTACATTTCAAGAAGTGTTATATACCATATTTTAGCTCCAAAAACTTAGATTTTTTAAGAAGTAAATGACGTCACAGGGATCAGCTAGTCATGAATACTTCACGTTTTTCGCTCCCGGTATGTTGTAGAAAGATTACGCTAAAGGAGCGGCCATTGTCGGACTTTCGTATTATTCCCTTATCAAGTGCGAAGTTAATGGGCTAGCTTTGTGCGGGCTATGATTAATTGATTTGTCCCAACAAAATCTCATTGTAATGCAAATATCCTTAGCTTTTTGCAAAGCGAGTGATTAATAGTGGAACCGATCTTTTGGCTATACTGTGCACTGCTTTAAAACTTTTACAAGCGTGAATTAACTACAACAAAACTTTAGCCAATAATGCGTTTGTGTATATAAATTGAATATTATATTATTTGAGAATTTGTAATGTTGTTTAATATTGTCTTGTAAGAAAGCATATCAGCATACTATATTAGATAAGAAGTTAATTATACTGTTTGTATATTATAACTATGTAGATATAACTAATCATCATTGACAGGAAACCTTACACAATTTCGTATACAAATTGATTTTTGTGGAATTTGTTTTCTATCAGATTTTTTATTACCTAATATTAGTTATATTAATTGGATGTTACGATTAATTTGCTACAACATGAGCATATGGTTGTGGTTATTTATATGTGCGATTTACTCTTATTTTCATAATGTTTATTGAACCAAGTTACGAATGTTAAATTTCTGAACTATGTGTCCTATATACAATGAACAACCCCGTAGACTAGCCAACTGAATAGCAGATAGTGTGAACACAAATACAACTGAATTCTCTATATAATTTTCACAGTCCGATAGGATGGAAGTTACAATACGGCCGAAGAATTGCCGTTTTTTATTGTATTTCTTCGTTGAATATATAATACTAGAGGTTCGCTTCGCCCGTGGCACATATTTCGCAATAAAAAGGAGCCTATGTTCTTTCTCAGGGTTTAAAGATTGTCTGTGCCAAATTTCATCAAAATCGGTCCAGTAGTTTATGAGCCTATTCATTACAATCAAACAAATAAAGTTTTCCTCTTTATAACATTAGTGTAGATATGTATTTTTACGGAATTTTGCAGTTGAATTTATAAGTGAGCTATATGTACATAGTTGCACGTATGTACTTTTTCCTTCATTTTCTATTCATTATAAACTTTTTAGGTCCCTTAATTCGAGTTCAAAGGCAAACATACATAAACTATATTTACTCAGCTGTGTTTAAATTAATACAAAGTTTAATATAAATGCAAAACAGACGGATATACTTCTACGTACAAAGAAAGTAATCTGTGTCATAACGTTGCTATGAAAATATTACCACAGTAAATGTGATAAATGCGTCCCGAGGTAAACTTTTGTAGTTGCAAAACTTTAATATCGCCTTCATTTTGTCGTTCCAGATTTCCTTTGTTACCTTTGTTGAATGATAACCGCGTTTCTTATTACGATGTTATACAATTAAATGTGTGCAAATTAAAATGTTAGCTGAAAGTTACGAGAAAACAGTATCACTCACTGTTTTTAAGTTTATTTTTTCTTTACGCAATGAACTGTTGTTTAGGGCATTTGTTATGTTTACATTGAAACAATTGCCAAGGTTATCTATGCTTGGTTTACAATTTAAGCCTAATTGATAGAATAATTATTAAAAAAATACTTCTATGTTGCGAATAATTGTTATAAAGTAGGTATCATAATACAGCTGTTATAGTTTACGTGAGTTTTTTTGTACGCTACCTATATGCTAGTTTTGTAAAAGTTTATAAATCCTGAATTAAGATAATAATATATCTCATAAACGATAAGATGTTAAACGAATACAAGACACCAGTCACTGGACGGGCCATTTTGCTTATTGATTTCTCATTACCAGCTTTTTCGACCGAGGCTTTCATTTTCATTAATTTACTATTATTGCGGCAATCAATTCTGAAGAACATTCTATTCAAATAACACAAAAACATGTTTACATAAAGGAGGTTTGTTACTAATTTATGGTAATCTAACATTTAAAAAACTAATTTAAATTGTAAACAATATTTCTATGCATAAAATTGTTCCATGAAATATCAATGTTATTGGAGAATCAAAAAAGCATATTTTAATTGTTGGATCAAACGCACAATTTGTTTCGTGATCGGACAAATGAACGTTATACAGGGTGGCCCGTTTATAGTGGTCCAAAAATTTTTTTCAGCTTGAGAGCATCATGAGTAATCATTTAAAACAAACTTTAGTTCAGCGAAAACTTATGGTTTAGAAATTATGATTTTTTTTTTAAATAATCCGGAGTTTCAATATTTTTGACACAAAACCACTCTGTTATGAAAACTACTGGACCGAATTGAATGAAATTTGGTATAGGTATAGCGCAATAACCTACCTATCGCGCTATAGGCTCATCTTGTGCAAATAATTAGACTGCATTTTTTTATTTTAACTTTTTCTGTAGTTTTTTGAATTTCTCGGCAAAATATTGATTTTTCGAAAAAATCCTGTGAAAAAAAAATGTACCACCAAGGTTTTGCTGGTACTGCTAAAAACTACCTTAACATATGGTTATTCTTTACACAAAAAATCATAGTTGTCCTTCGATTGTAACATCTTCAAAAACAACATCATGTACATTAACACATGAAAATCGAAAAATTACGAAATTTACCATAATTTTAATTTAAACCTATTGGTTCGTAATTCTTCAAAGATAACATTATTTGAACTCCAAATGATCTTGTTACTCGTTTTCAAAGCCCATTCATCAGTGATATTTATGTGAATCATTACACAGTATTCAAAACAGGGTCATAAAAAAGCAGGTAAAGCGGGTCGGTATTCGTCGACAGAGAACGTTAATTATGTCGTGCGTTTGTTAAAAAGAGACAGACGCTACAATATTGTTGTACGTACGATCTTCAGTTGTCGTTTGTCGCTTGCGCTCACTGCAGCTATTCTAGAGTTTGGTGTATTTTAACGTTTTGGCTTCGTTTATTGACTCGTATAATCGCTCATCTGACTACTTGGCTTTCGTGAACTGGACTTACTGATTGTGCTCGTGATTTGGAGGTTTTGTTGACAATGGATGGAAATCGTAGACATGCAACCTACTCACCGCGTGAATATGCGATGATGCATTATTTTTATGGTGTCGCACAAGGCGTTGCGCGAGAAGCGGCCAGGCTTTATCGGCAATTTGCTGAAGGCCAGCCAGGCCCAGCTGTGCAGCGCTTTCCTGACCATCGCGTTTTCGTGAGGCTGCATAATTCTTTCCTAGAAGGAGTTATCCCTGGCTTTCGTCGTCGTGAACCTGGACGCGTAAACAGAGATGATGAAGATGTTATCCTGGAGGAATTGCGTCGTGATCCAAATGTAAGCCAAAGAAAACTTGCAAGGCGTACGGGTATACCCAGGATTAGAATTCATAGGACTATTCGAGCTAACCAACTTCATCCTTACCATTATCAAAAAGTTCAACTTTTGAAACCCGAAGATTATCCTAGAAGAATGGCATTCTGTAGAGAAATGTTGAGGAGAGATCGGGAGGACCCAAATTTTTTTGATAACGTTTTGTGGACCGATGAAAGTCGATTTGAGCGAATTGGATTATTTAATACGCATAACACGCATTATTATGCAGTGACTAATCCCAACTTAGTGAGAGAGTCAAATTTCCAGGAACGCTATAGCGTTAATTTGTGGAGTGGAATTGTCAACAGAGAGTTTGTGGGCCCATTTGAGTTACCGTCAAGGTTGAATGCTGACATTTATTTAAATTTTATTCAAAATGAATTGCCCGGTCTGTTGAGACATCTGCCAGAAAATTTAAGGGAGCGCATGTGGCTACAACACGACAGAGCTACCTGCCACTTTGCTCTACGGGTAAGAAACCAATTAAACGTTACCTATCCGGAGAGGTGGATCGGTCGCGGTGGCACCATCCACTGGCCAGCCCGTTCACCCGACTTGAACCCCATTGATTTTTTCATTTGGGGATACTTTAAGGAGATTGTGTACGCACGGGAGAGCACATCGGAGCAAGAATTAAGAAGGAAAATTCAAGTGGCTATAACAGCCATTAAAGAAAGCCGGCAGCCATTTAATAGGCTGCGAAGGAATTTCTTACGCAGATGCAGATTGTGTTTAGCGAAAGGCGGACGGCATTTTGAAAATCATTTGTAAAAAATAAACAGTATGTTAATTAATATTTATGTTGTTTTATTAATTTTCCAAACCTTTTATTAAGATTTAAACATAAAAACTAAATAACAAAAAAAAACTCAATAAATTGACATTAGAATAAAGTTAAGTTATCTTGGCTGGCAGGTTAAAATTTTATTTCATTCATTTTAAGTTTTATAGCAATGCAATGGCAATAAATGGTTCTTTAATCGAAAATTGGCCGTTCCAAATGATTAAAATTAAATTATGGTAAATTTCGTAATTTTTCGATTTTCATGTGTTAATGTACATGATGTTGATTTTGAAGATGTTACAATCGAAGGACAACTATGATTTTTTGTGTAATGAATAACCATATGTTAAGGTAGTTTTTAGCAGTACCAGCAAAACCTTGGTGGTACATTTTTTTTTCACAGGATTTTTTCGAAAAATCAATATTTTGCCGAGAAATTCAAAAAACTACAGAAAAAGTTAAAATAAAAAAATGCAGTCTAATTATTTACACAAGATGAGCCTATAGCGCGATAGGTAGGTTATTGCGCTATACCTATACCAAATTTCATTCAATTCGGTCCAGTAGTTTTCATAACAGAGTGGTTTTGTGTCAAAAATATTGAAACTCCGGATCATTTAAAAAAAAAATCATAATTTCTAAACCATAAGTTTTCGCTGAACTAAAGTTTGTTTTAAATGATTACTCATGATGCTCTCAAGCTGAAAAAAATTTTTGGACCACTATAAACGGGCCACCCTGTATTTTTTCCTGGTTGTTTCTATTTTTTCCGGAAATAGAAATAATATTGGTGAGTTATATATCAGCTAGAATTAAAAATAAATCTTTAAATCTAATACGTTTTTATTATTGTATTCAACACAATTACTAGTTCGTCCATATTAATCACTTGTATGTTCAGTGGCACTTTACATATTTCAAGTCCCACTGAATACTCAGGTAATTATTTATTATTGAAGAATGCAACGTAAACAAAAAGACGAAGACAAAAATGTGTGTAGTTACTTACTATACATTGATTATGCTTTAGGAGTAACAAATGGGTATCTTATCCCTATAATCGGTTACAAATTCATAAACTGGTCATATCTATTGAGTGATCTCCTACAACAAAACGGGTGTAACAGCGGACAATAGTGTTATCGTTACAAGACCTTAGTTACGAGGCGCATAATGTCGGGAGCCACGCAGCCAATATAAAGTTTTATTACCTATATCGTGGATCTACAGCCATAATGCTTGAACAGTATCCCGCAAGACGTTAGCTACAGGGCAAGGTGCCAATGCGAAAATTTAACTTCAACATCAAGTAGTACTATAAAACTTTTCCGTATAATAGGCACATTGTATATGTCAATAAAACCGATTGCCAAGACCATTTAGGGATATCGTCTTTTATGTTTTTGGGTCTTACTTTATATTCTCGTGTAGTCGTATGTGAGGGTAGCTATTCAGGTATAGTACGTAACTATTTTAAACTATATAAACGGAGCAGAGTCGATTAAATAATACGACAACAATACCTTGAAAATTTCTGACAGATTGTCTGAGTTTGTAAAACCTATGAGCTTAAAGCTTTACCTAATATCAAAGTTAAAGCTCTTAAATTATTACCTTGGAGAAACTTTGGATAAATCATCGTAATCTAATACAAGAGTATTTCATAAAGAGTGACATCTATTTAAAGTCAATTGTGCTAAATTATATCGTTGGTTTATTTTTGTGATAAGCATTAAACGTTATTATCAAGACACCCACGCCCCCACGCGAGTAGAGTCTGGGTGATAAATAAGCAAGATTTATCGTAGTAAAGGTGTACTATCTATCTAATATATAAAAATCAATGCCACTTTTCGTTGTAATTCCATAACTCGAGAACGGCTGAACCGATTTCGATAATTCTTTTTTTATTATATTCCTTGAAGTACGAGGATGGTTCTTATGTAGAGAAAACGTTAATATGTACCACGGGCGAAGCCGGGGCGGACCGCTAGTTACATATAATTATATCGACTGTGTACATATAAATATGCGTTATGATTACATACTCAATATTTTACACTTTCAAACATCCACACAATAAATTACATTAAAAACAAAATAAATTACAAGTATTGCCTCAAACAAGCCGCAATGCACACACACATATGGACGTTATATACTTTGATAAATAGCGAAATATATAGGTCTACAATTTGTTCGGCGTTCTGTGTTTTTTCCGCATTAACTAGATAACACCAATTGGATACCCATAAAGTATTCCTAATCCCCTAATCACAGCTGGACAAGTCCCGCCAATGGCCGAAAAAAGCAACTCCTGACAGAGCTAATCCTAAGTGCAACTCGGCCGATAAGGATTACACTCCCGCCCTAATGGCCTTATCCCTTCTCCCAACAAACGACCATAACTCAGACGCCGTCTTGGCTCAGCCGACTTAACTTTGGCAGCCGTCATTTCTCACTCGCACGCGGCGACGTACCCCAATGGTAGATTAATAAATATAGGTGGCTGGAAAAATGTAGCACTTAATTCGAGCGAGATGAGTTGCGTATACGTTGAGTTCTTCATATTTATGGCCTTTCTTTGTGTAGCATGATACATTCCTTTACTTGGGTTTATGGGACTTGTTTGGATGAGTTCTGTTCTTGTTTCGGCTTATGAATTTTCAGTTATTTATACATTAATTTTTTTTTTTTTTTTTTTTTTTTTTTAAATGAAATAAATTTATTTGTCCATTTTATGTTTTACAATTTAAGTACGACAGTGGATCCCAAACTAAGTGAAATACTTGTGTCTTGGGACCCTGAGTTGCGCTTCTTGCGTTATATACATATGTTATGGACAGTAGAGAGTTAACAAGTAGGTAAATAATCTAATGTAATGGAAGTTAATACAATTAATAAAAAAAAAATAAAAGAAAAACACAAAGTACATTATTTTGCGGTTTGCAGCACGCGTGTTCGTGATAGAGTGTGTGTGTGTGTTTGCGTGTGTGTGTGAGTGTGTGTGTGTGTGTGAGTATGTGTCATTGTTTGTGAGTGAAGGCATGTGTGTCAGCTCAGTGGTCCTTTAAGTAATTGTTCGGTTTCTTCAAAAGATAGTGTTTGTAACCATTTCTTTATGACTTTCTTGCATGTGTAGTTCGATAGTAGTGTTATGTTACAATGTTTGTTGACACTATTGTATATCCGAGGAAATAAAAATTTTGGACATCGTTTAGCTAAGAGGGAGGATGCACGAGGACATGGCAGTGAGAATGTGCGCCTTGAGGTGAGTTTTTTAAAGTCCTTTCTTATTTTTAAGGTTCTGTGAGTAGTTAACACAGCCTTGAGAACGAAGAGCTGCCTGACCCTTAGGACTGCGAACTCGCTATACAGGTCAGCTGTTGGGAAGCGGAAGGGTTTTCTCAGCATCACCTTTATGACGGCTCTTTGCGCTCTCTCCACAGTGATGAAGTTAGTTATTCCGGCGCCCCCCCAAACAGATATGCCATATTGCAGAATAGATTGACAGAGCGCGTGAAATACGGAGGTGAGAATTGGGAGAGGAGTACAATCTCGCAGTTTTTTCATTACATAAATGAGTTTTCTTGTTCGCGAAGACAATGTTTCTATGTGGGATTTGAAAAATAAGTTTTCGTCCAGTGTGATTCCGAGATATCTTATTGTTTTTACACGTTCCACTGTAGTACAGTTTTGGTCGCAGTTGGTTAATTCAGGATTATTGCACGTATGAAATTTAACTTGGAGATTTTGATTAGGTTTCGATGCCTGTGTTTTGGAAAAAGCAATTAATTTAGTTTTTTTTATATTTAAAGTTAAGAGATTTCTATCAAGAGCTTTAGCTAAAGTTTGGAGTCCAGATTCTGCGAGTTTGTACACCTCATCCCATCCGGTAGAATGGAATATAATGGCTGTGTCGTCTGCGTAGGATATTATTTGAGCACTATTTAGGGGTAAGTTTACTATTTCGTTTATGTACAGGGTAAATAAGGTGGGACCGAGTATGCTGCCCTGCGGTACGCCAAATTTAATTGGTAAGACCTCACTCGCTATCCCGTCTATTTTTACGTATTGTTTGCGGTCAGTCAAGTAGCTGGAGAACCAGTCAAGCGCAAGGCCCCTTATTCCGACTGATTCTAACTTTTTTATGAGCAGACTCGGCGAGATGGTATCGAACGCTTTGGCTAGGTCGATGAATACTGCCAAAGCTTGTTCGCCATTTTGTATATGCGAGGCCACTGAGTTAGTTAGCAGTATGGCAGCGTCTTCCGTCGATTTACCCTTTCTGAATCCGAATTGCCTGTCACTAATAAGATTTTGTTTGTCTAGGTAGTTAAGTAGTCTTCTGTTAACTATCTTCTCAAGAACTTTCGATAAGATGTTTAGTAGCGCGATGGGTCTGAAGTTTTCAGGGATGTCGACTGGCCCACCTTTATGGATGGGGGTTACGGCTGCAATTTTCCAGCAATCAGGGAATGAGCCTGTACTTAAACTCAGGTTAAATATGTAGGAAAGAGGTTTAGCGATAAAAGGCCTTATTTTTTTCAATAAGCGTGCCGTAATGCCGTCAGGTCCAGGCGAGCTATCGGTTTTAATCTGTGAGAGATATTTGTCGACTTCGGATTCATCAGTAGGGAGGAAGAAAAAAGAGTTTATCGACGGGGTGGCCAGTGAGTGATTGTTTGTGAGTGTTTGTTCTGTTGCAGAGAGCCTGTTTAAGATTGTATTAGAGAGATTTTTGCCAACTGTCGTAAAATAGTGGTTGAGTGAATTTAGTGTGTTGTTCTGTGTGTCATGAGCTAGTTTTATCGGGTCATTTTTGTGTGCGGAAGGATGTATGATAGATTTAAGTGTATTCCAGAGTTTTTTTGGGTTATGCTTGGTGTCCTCTATTTGCTTGCTATAGTATTCGGTCTTTAGTGTGAATAGAAGCTTGTTGCAAACATTTCTGTATTTCTTGTAAGTGAGACGCCTATTTTCATCGTAGGGATGTTTTTTGGTGAGACTGTGCAGTTTATCTCTACGTTTTATACATTTGATAAGATTCGGAGTTATCCAGGGTTTTATGTTAAGCTTTTTACGACTTATGTGTACTTTTTTGAGTGTTTATTAATGAAATACTTAAAATACCATTTGTGCATAAACTACGTTATTTTTGCTTTCGTAAAAACAATTTTTTATTCATTTATGTTGTTGTTTAACAAAACACGTAAAATACCCAAATACTACAACAGAAGAAGTACACATCTATTTAGTCGCATGTCAGACTTAAAAGAACATTTTTCAACAATAAACGTTCCCAATTAGAAGCATGTACAAACGCGATGTCGCGAGCGAGTTCACTAGCACGCTTATCTGACGTGTGCTATCTAGTGGCATTCAAACTCACGGCCAGACGACTCTTACTACAACCATAGCATAAGTATCTTTATGTTACAACGGTGTAACCGAATCTTAGCGAGACATTTTTCATACGTTCCCTTTTACCCTATGCACTATTGTCCCCAGCGACGCCGGTCCTTCTTTGACAGACACTCATAGCAATTAGTATGACGCCACTGACGCGTCGCTAAGTACGAGTGACGTGACCAATATTTCGAGATTTCGAGAGATAGATAGGCTATGTTATGTTAGAGTTTATTCCAATTTGTATGCATATGTTGGGAGCTTGATAAGACGTTTTTATCTGGCAGTATAATCGAATTGGCACTTTTATTTCCTTGAAAGAAATTTCCTCTTCAATGATATTGCAAACTCGACTTTATGTTTGAGTATAAAAAAATTGAATGTAAGAGACATTTAAAATTAAATTTTATCGCATCACAAAAAAAAAAATATTTGTAAAAATTCAGTTTGAATAGTTTATTACAACTTAAAAAAATATAAGCTTACTTGATGACTGATGACACTATTGATTTCTTAACGAAAGTATGATTTTCCTAATGATTAATATTAAAATTCTACTCCGAATATGATTGATAATACTCTTCCCAACATACCTCATTCCTATCCTACGGATTGCGATACGAATATTCTTAACTTTTCTTTTTAACCTTATGTTGTTTACCATCATATTTTATCAGAAAAGTACATAATTATGCATTTCAAACTTATATATAAAATATTGTCATTCAAAGTTTTAGGTACTTCATAATATATTTTTGATAAATGTTTAATGGTTGAACCTCATGAAATCTGTGACCATAATATATATTATATCAAATGATAAATAAAATTAAATATAGAATCGCTGAAAATAAAATTTTGATATATTTAAAGAAAATGTGAAAAAAAAAAACCACACGTTAGTGCCACCACATATTTATATAATACAAAGGTAAATGTGTAATTTTATGTTTATTAAATGTATAACAATATGAATATTATATTTTTATTATTAATATAGATCCTCATATTATACATAGTACATACACGTTATTAAAATAATCAACTATGTATCTATTATTTAAGCTCTGTCTTTGGAGCCCTTTGAGTTAGAATCATGCTCATTTGTACCACGTGTTTTCGTCGAGATAATAAAATATGCAATATTCTAATGTTGTCATACTTCTGGGCTAATTTAATTAAAAACATGTGTCACAAAATTAGAACATGCTCAGTTGTGCAACGCTATTCCATCTAATTTTGCACACACTCATTCGAGTAATTTTAGAATGCTTCTTACCGTATTTACCTTTAAATTTTACATTTAAAATATCATTAGTTTATAGCTTATATTATAAATTAGTTAATTACTTCGCATATATTTCATTTAATTTGATATAAGTACTAACCCTCTGAGGTGGTAATGTTTGACGAGGACTATGCGTGTGTTTTGGAGAGCACGAACCATGTTTTTCCTTCCTGTGTGACTTTAAGCCACGGAGCAGTCTTGAGAATGTCGTCACCTTCTTTTTCGCGGTCCCAAGGCAGTTATCTAAAGAAAAAATATAGTGTGTACTTTTATTTGTTTACTTATAACTTGAACAAAATTTTAAAAGTATATAGAAAAAAGAAGTAATATACACAGTCTTCTCTGTCATAATACATATTATAAAGAAAGAAGAGTTATTTGTATACAAGTTTATATTATTTGTACTTTGAAATATAGAACGAAAATAATTTAAAGCCCAGATTATTAAACTTATTCATTGTTGTTTTCTTGACGTTGACGTTTCAAAAGCTTTCCATAGTCTAGAAGATTAAACGGCTTTGAATATTTTAGCCTACTTCTCGAATATAAAATCTAAAGTATTTAAAATCAAAACTATTAAGTACTAGCGGTCCGCCCCGGCTTCGCTCGTGGTACATATTCACGTTTTCTCTACATAAGAACCATCCTCGTACTTCAAGGAATATAATAAAAAAAGAATTAAAGAAATCGGTTCAGCTGTTCTAAAGTTATGCGCTTACCAACACATTTTTATATTATAGAAGATAGACGTAAAAAAAAACATAACATTATGTATGAATTTTTATTTTGATAAAAATATAAGTTCATCTCAAGTTCTGTTTCAAATGTCTTAAGAATTGTACAAAAACGTGAAGATATTATAAAAATATTGAAATACTTACCGCTGGGAGGGAATTCATAAAAGTATGCAGATCGCGGACTCAGACAACTGCAACAAAAAGTTAACTTGTTCAAACTATTGTCTACGCTTTTATAAAATTAAAAAGCTAAGGAGATTTTAATACTTTAGTAACTTTGTAGCCTGGGCATTAAACCGTAGTTAAGGAAATCGTTTAAACGCAGTTTTATGCTAATTATTTAACGCTATTCTTGACAAGTCTACAATCGTTGTACCAGCCATTTTGAGCATATAGATTCAGATAAGATTATTATAGTTCAGTGATCATTAACAATTTTAGTTTAAACTTGTTACGATAAATTGTCATAAAAATCATTAAAATTACATCAATTTCATATAGTGTAAAATGTAAGCTACCTTTAGCGTTTATATTCAGAAAAAGACCACAATGAACGTTGTTAATCGATGCTAAAACAATTCTATACACACGTTACAGTCACATAGGTATGTGGTTTACCAACGCAGAACGAGTTTTCCTATATCGTTTATTTAAAACCCCTATTAAATTTGGCTGAAATCGATTCACATAGTATTAAACGGCTTATAAAAATTTACTACGTCATATTAACTGTGTATTTACTAGATATAGTATAGAAAAAAAATGAGTAAAATTATAGTCTGTTATAAAAAATTCTGTACTAAAAAAAATATGCAATATTCGTTTTCACATCATAACACAAAATACCTACATTATTTTTCCTTTTTATGGTAAAGATTTTATATCACAAGTATAAATTTTCCCATCATAACAAATAATTGTAAATAAGTTCTTAAAAATATATTGCTTGTTATCTACAAAACATCTACTCGACTCGAGTAGAATTAATCTAAGCTAAAAAAAAATTGAAAGTTAAAATATCCTTATCCAAATAGAGACAAATCCAATAAACCAGAATCATTAAACCATCCAGCTTTCATAGGCTAAAAGATAATAAACAGGGCTTTCTTTTATTAAGCTAGTACGTACTAATTGAACTTGTTATAGATTAGCCAAGTACCTATCCAAACCAAATTATCCCAATAATATTAATATGAGCTTGTGGCTCATGACATTTGAACTTTCAGACATCAAACAATATTTGCCTGAACCGAAATAAAGAATATATTCAGTCTATTTATAGCAACCGCGAAATATGAGTTTCACATAAAAAATAAAAACTCATTCGTAATTAAATAATGACGCCTGCTGGCTATGAAAAAATGCAGCTCCAAAAATTAAATTTCGGTATATTGAGTTATTAACAATATCCCACTAATGACGTTTGTGGGTAGAATGAGTGCCGGTAATGAGTGCGTAAATTTGTAAAGCGGGGTTATTAAATTTCGCGGGAGTTTATAATAATATGATATGTGTATGGGGACGTAATTATTACGCACCTGTCGTACTTACTACGACGGGCTGTTTTACAAAGAAGGCCCTATTAAAATTTTCACGCCTTTTAAGAGTATACAATATACCAGCTTAAAATATGCCTATTCATGATGATAAATATTTAATTAAAGCCATGTTCAGACGATAAAGAAAAGCCGTATTTAATAAAAGCAATCAATAGATAAAACTATCAGGGAACGTAAATCCACTGAACGAAAAAGATAAGCATTATGAAAAATCCCACCCAGTTACAGTTTACCTTGGGCACGCAATAAACCTATATATAGCTTGTGGTATTAAAGTATTAAACAATGTATTCGGATCAAACTATATTCCACAATGGGCCATAAATCAACACAAGTCGTATCGGAGCATGCAACGATGCAATGAATATTGATTTTGGGACCAATTTAGTTGGACGAATATAAATTAACGGGAGAAATCATGCGTATTGCGTATGCTTTGGAGGTGAAAGACATTGAAGAGTTCTAGCCTTAATTTATTTCTGTACCTATGAGATTTTAAAACACAAAAAAATTTCAATAAATTTATAGAAAGGCAAGCGAAGAAGGAAAGCGAGGAAGGTTCTTAATCATCCCAAACAATTATTTACAGCTGCTGTGTTGTAAATGATGAGGCATTCACGTATTTTTTTTTACTTGGAATCGCTATTTCGAAGATAAAAATAAACTTTATAAGCCAATTACTTATTTCTTTGTTTGATTCCTATTATAGGGGTCAATCTATCCCTAAATTTAACATTTGCAAATATAAAAATAGGTCTACCTGCTTCTTTGAATTCAAAAAATAGTTGCCTATACATTATTAATTTGCATTTTCCATTTACTAAGCAAACCTTACTAGGTAAAGCTGTTTAGGCATGGTCAGCCTAAAAAATAGTCTAAGTAATCTATAGACTAAATAAATATCAAATTTATACCCGAAGAATACAAAATTTGAAAACGAAAATATAAGCGTATTTGTGAATAAGCAAAATAACAAAAATAAGACGGAGACAACGGCAATAATATTAAAATCGCTTAGTGAGATACGTTCAGATTTGCGAGTCAGACTTAAGAAAACTTTCTGTTTGAGTAGCTCTTGGTATTCTTGAGATTAAACGTAATTTCAAATCCAGAGACTAGATTTGTCTTCTTAAATATCAAACTTTTATGATAAAGTTGTTCAACGTTTGTCAAGTGATATGAAAACATTTGTGGTTTCTTTGTTAGAAAATAAGGTTCACAGTGAGTAAAATTTTAAGAGCGTAATAATTGTTAGGGATAGGTACATTTGATAATAAATAAAAAGCTGTTTTCAATATCTAGACACGCGGCAGCGTGTCAAGCCGAGTTCAAGCGAAGAGAACTGGCGAGCAGCAGCCGTGTGTATATTTACACGAACCATTTCGAGCCACTTTTCACCCCCTTTTATCTCGAAAACTATTTGAGTAAAATAAACCAAATTTGGTACATATCAAGAGGACCTCAAGATAAACAAGAACCTTAAATTTCATAAATACAGATTAAACAGTTGCGTAGATATTAATATCCAAAAATCGCAATTTTTAAGACTGACTGACTTATAGACATATACAAAACCTAACCCACTAGTTAGTTAGTTAGGCTAGTTTTTAGAACCTCACAAAATATAAACAGTACGTAAAACTAGCCTCATCAAATTATGGGGTTCAATAGGTCATTAGTTGTTTGCTTTGTGAAAATAATTATATTATTCAAATTAAAAAAGTTATATTTTGGAATAAACAAAATTTCTGGACTGTCTGCAGAACTTGGCACACATTTAGATCTCATTTCTTTTTTTGGCAAATTAAGTCAACGTAAGAACTCGGCTCCAAATTTAACGACCGCTTCTAAGTAACAGTGATGATGAGAAAATAAAAATTTACTACTCAAGATAATAAAAAGCTGTAACATACATAAACTGTATATTGTCTGGTATTAAAATGTAGGGTAAAGCAACATAAAACGAGATTGAGAATCATGTCTATGGAATAATAGCTACTATAATAGCTATAATATAATATTATGGGGCTATGTTACAGCTACCGCACACACTGGGTGGCATGCTATGGGTGTTATGATCGAACTATTCTTGGCTATAAGATATGCCTGATGTAAGGTGTATCAGTATCACGAATCTATACTTTCTTGTTAAAGATTAAAACTGAAGAATTCGTTTTTATCATAGCGCTATTTTCAGGAACTCCTGGACCGATTTCAGAAAAGAAAAGAGAAATTCTTTCACTGTTGGATGTGTAAATACGAGAGCACTAAGTATAATTGTGATCATAAAAGTGGATTCACCATAATTCCAATGAGTCATACGTTTAAACTACAGGGTCCGATATCACAAACAAATTGAAATACTTGTCTATTTCACGATAATTCCCGCCAAATTTATTTTAATATAATGTAGTAGAAGATTTAATAATTTAAATCATTTCTATACAGCGAAGAATAAATCCTACTAGATTGATAAGGTACAAAGCGACTGCATGCAATCTTCAAGTGTATTAAGATGTGAGACGAGGTGGTAATACGCGTGTGTTATTATCTAGAATATAATATGAGATTCAATTGAGACTAATCTTAAGCTGAGTCGGAGACTGCATAAATTATAAGAAAATATTAGTACTTTAGTTAATACGTGACTTTATTAATGTGTATAGCTCTCGTTATACATGCAAGTGTAGTGAATGATGGAGGTGTTGTTTCTACAGTGAAAGGGGTGGATGATCGATCAGTCTACTAGACTCGGCGGCTGTTAGGCTACAAAATTAAAAATGTAAATGCAGTTATTGTTGAATACCTAATAAAGACTGAAGAGTACTATTAAATATAGGAAATATATTCATATCCTCATTTCCGTCAAACAACGAAAAAATAATAAGATCGAATAATTAAATTAAACGAGACTGAATAAAAAGGTGTCTTTATAGGTATGTCTTTAAAAATATTTGCCATTTTTGAGAGACCTTAAACTATTTATAAAAATATTAAAGGACGAGTATTTAACAAATGACTCTCATAACAATCAGAACCCGCAAACTATCAACACCATTGTACATTACCGCGGCGTCATTTCAAACATTCGCAATTATTTTAGTGTTTAAATAACAGAATTTACAGCGACATTTTTGAATTCATCAGTCGATTGTTGGCCTGAAGCGTTAACCACTTTTAACGGTTGGGTCGGTTAATTGCTTTTAAAACAACCGACTATAACCGGTCCCAATTTAAACCTCCATCGCTAAACACAACAGATAACATGAACGGAACGAAGCATTGCGCATTTATGCAGGCACTTAAATAAATCCACTGAACTAAAGGCGGTTTCACACTTACTCATAAATTTGTTACAAACATTAATATTAAAGAACTAAGATCATGCTCAGGGAACTAATTTTCATGTTCGGGATATTCCTAATAACAATGTTTCATTTGGAAAATGATCAATTTTCTTTTGGAAAAAACAATGATTTCCATGGAATTTTCTTCAGTCAACCTTTTTGATATTTTAATAAAGGATAACCCTTTCAGAATTGGAAATACTTTTGAACGCTTATCAGATATATATTTGGATCGGAGTCGCTCAGAAAAAGGATCAACCCGGAAAAGTTACGCGGACGCTTTCCTATAATTGCATTATAAAATAATAATTGAATGCACGGCCTTAGTTCATGTTAATAGTTAATATTAAACATACCGTTAATTACAAGAATAGGTATTATTTCGTCTCGAGACATGCTCATTTACAATAACAGATTATATAATCCCGACACTTATTCAGCCACCTATTCTTTCCAGACTATTCTTAGCATAAAGGGACATAACAGTTACCAGTATGTTCGTCACTTTACATACCGTGAATCTAAGGTCCCGTATCTTCGCTGGCTGTAATCACACAGCTTGTTAGTGTATTCCCTCCACGACTAGTGTTAATTGACTAACTGAGATACGTCGAACTTAATATTTGCGTCTACAACTTGTATGGCTCGATCTAAATGACTGATTTAACTAATAGAGGAAACTTGCAGTAAAATAGTTTGCGGCGAAAGCATTTTAATTCAAACGTATGACAATCTTGTATATGTGATTATCACTATACGTATATATCTGTCAACTGTGTTATCACCTTCAATTAAATGAACCAAGTACAGGATGTGGTTTCCCACTTTTGAAGGCATTTCAGCAAATCATTTTATAATATAGCCTAGAACTATATTAGAAGTCGAGCATGTTTTAGCACGGGCCACATTCGCAGGACGATGTTAACACTACGGAAAGATAAGATTTAATGTGATATATTTAAAACATATCATCATGTTTGAAATGATGAGCGAAAATATACCTACTCATATCAATTGAGTCTTTTTTCTTTCCATATCTGGACGAATCCTGATTTCCTTTAAATATGACAAAGCACTTAATGAACAAACAACAAGTTGTAAATAATATATTTATTGGTATCATTGGAGAAGAAATGAGCCAATACAGTTAGTAAGGGAAGCAAGCGCCCACCGAAACCACCCACCACAATTAATTGCGGATGTGTCACATGGGATGTGGATTTGAATGGGATAGTAAAATAAAACGACTTCAAATGGATTGTCTCTTCTTGGTAATTCATCTTTATATACAGAAGCTTATACTTTCCACTTTGTTTTTCTTGGTAAATTAAACATTTAAAACGAATTTGTGTTTATTTTGTTGATGTTTTATCTATTTCATACTTGAAAATAGTAATAAATACACAAGACAATCGTATTAACTGTATCTAGACATCTAAATTTACAAGGACATTTCGATTGCCTAATCATACTTCATCATCACTACATAGTATAAAACAAAGTCACTTTCTCTGTCCCTATGTATGCTTATATCTTTAAAACTACGGAACGGATTTTGATGCGGTTTTTTTTTAATGCATAAGGTGATTCAATAGGAAGGTTTTAGTGTATAATTTATTAGGTTTTAGACAAAGCGGGCGAAGCCGCGGGCGGTAAGCTAGTAAAGATTAAAATAAACACCACTAGAAAGTATATAACAAGTAGGTGAAGTAGTGTTGTCTTGTGTACACAGCTTTAGTACAAAAGAGCATAGCACAGTATGATTATAAAATCGGTTATGCAATATAAACACACTACCGATATTTGTCATGTTCTCAAGATATTTTATGGCAAGCGTATAAGAATGAAGTGTCATACACTATATCAGATATTCGATGAAAATATTATTAAGATGAAGTACCCTCAGAGACTTTATATTAGGTACGCGGTATACCAGTTTACACCCACTCAAAATTTATAGCATCAGTTAAGGTTGTTGTATGATTTTTAATTATAACTCTGCATAATGTAGAAACAAAAATTGTGTTGTCACAACCTTTTTTACTTCTAATTTATGTCTGAAACAGCTACAATCGTTTTATATTCTAATTTATCAATACAATTTGTTTATAAATGCGTGGTTTCTACCTACACATTATTTCATATTGTAACCAAACATGAAATTTAATATCGTTAATATAATTCATTATTTGAAGTTATGCTAATACGATTATTGGAATAAGTTACCAATTAACAGATTTTGATTCAAATTATTACAATGTTGATATGCTAATATAGAAGATACAAATAGTAATATCAATTAGTTTAATTAGTACATCATAACAAACTGAAATTTACATAAATTATACGATATTTTATACAAATTAGACCAATGCTTGTAAAACGTATGACAATAGTATATTGCACGAGGTAATATGGTTATATTCGTAAATGACTAGTGAGGCTTATTTTGAATTGTAATTTATACACTCTTTTCTAAATTCTTATTTATATGTTTCATGAAATTTGGCACTACTAAAATCCGTGTAATCCGAAAACAGTAGAGATTAACAGGTACCTACATACAGATTTATGTACCCACTATAAGAACTACAGTTTGACACACACAGTACAGTCTGTATCTAATTTACTTCATAAATTAATTCTCAACTCAATAAATCGATAATTTCAATATATAGTTCCTAAAATGAGACCTGTATTCACGATAAAATTAATTATCATCAAGATAAAACGGCATCCGTAACTCGGTAATCGATTTTATCTCTGTACCTTCGGGAGCACAAATCCTTAGATTTAGTTGAAATAATTACAGTAAAACCTCTATTATAAATCCGTAGGAGCTGACATATCTTGGTTCGTTAATTTAAATTTATTTTACATTGGAATGAAACAGTTATACATTCGTTTGTGTCCCTTATTATAGTCATATAGCTAGTTAGTATTTCGCTTCCATTTAAACTTGTACGTTTGAGCACAAATGCTTGTAAATGCTTTTATGAAAATGTAAGACTAGTTCAGATACTTTTTCATAAAATTGTAAGATAAGCTATCATTATTATAACAACTGGAGAGGGTCAATTAATGAACTTTAGTTTAATAATTAAAACGACGAAATATTGGTTATCGCAATGTATGTTAGAAATAAACAATCCGCATATACATATTTAGCTAACCAGCTTTATTAGCTTCTTCCTACGGCTTTGCCCGGAAAGGCGTATCAAAGAAAACATAACAATTTTTGTATTTTCGCTGCGTAGGTCGATATACAATTACAAATGAAAATAAATTTGTTGTAACACTGTAATAATAAACTTCAAAAGCCACCTACTACTACCAAGCTACTTATTCGTGTGCTATAAAAAGTAGAAAATCAATACACACGCTTGTTTCAACGGATTGGAATATTCAATACAAAAAATCAGTGAAATGCTGCAGTCGCTGCATTTACACAATCAAACATCTAGGAATATTATATCTAGCTTCAGTGTATTTCAGGAAGAGAAAATGTAACATTAAAATAGGTCACCAGCAAACACAAATAGCAGAAAAATAGAAAGGAAATTCTTTAAATGCATTTAAATGCTAAAACTATTTGACCGAATTTTGTTGCCAATCGAACGTCGGATTTCAATTTAGATAATCATTTCAACATTTACGTGAAATTGTATTTTATAAGTATATAATAGTTGAAATAACTTATGATTAAGTTCTGGATTGCGAATAAAACGACGTCTGTTTAAATATAACGGAATAGAAAATATTTAAGAGGATGTATATGTGTTGGAGGAGTAATATAGATAATGTTCAAAGTCATAAAACTTAAATACTGTAACTTGGTTTAGAGCTTTTGATGGCCCTAAAAAGTTTTGTTTTAAAAACAATTTTTTTGTAATATATTCCGATACTGCGTTAGTTTAGAATTTGAATGGAGGCAATACATTGTGTATTGGTGGAGAATAAAATTCATGAGCTTCATAAATCGACTCTATTCTAACATTTTTATTAAATGCCGGTACATTTCGGTTCGGTACGGTGACGTTAACCGTTAAATTTTGCCCTCGGTTTACAGTGGGCATTAGCTAACTGAGTCCAATTTATAATGCATCTATAATTATCTCATGATTATAAAATATGTACCATTTTAAGTGATTTTCCATGTCTGTTAGCACTGTCTGACTAAGGATAGCAAAACAGTAGCTACTTATAGTATTAATAAACTATATTGGAGCACATCTTTTGTTATTTTTTTATTATTTGCCCTAATATATGCTAAGAATAACCAATTACCTATTCATTTTTACAGATTGCCGCCATCTACAGTCCCAGAGATGTCCCAGCGTTCTACATTCATAACTACGTCATATATTCCAGAAAAATGTAAATTATTCTAGAATGTTCTTACCTCTGATAGTTATGTTGCTGATTGTGCATCAGGGGTTGCGTGGGCTGCGCTAAGAGAAGTTTCTGCTGCTGCTGCCGCTGCAACATTTGCTTCCCAAACACACCGTACCCGAAACCGTAAATTTCATCTTCTTCCTTATCCGTCAAACAGCTTGAAGGCTGGAAAGACTTTTCATATTATTGTTACGAAATGTATAGATAGCACCTACGTTCTTGGTACTTGAACATATTATAATAAATAATTACACTTTACAGTATAAGTATAATAATAATAGCGAAAATTGTAGTCGCTTGCTTTACTTTGGAACTTATTTTCAGACAGTAGAAAATATAAGTCAGAATATAAACAATTATAACAGATTGTTGAACTTGTTAAAAGTTCACAAAATCTCAGAAAATATAATATGATATACAATATATTATAATGCTTTGTTTTCTTCACGTTATGCGTATTATTGGAAATATGATAAACCTTTTGTTTTACACAATATAATTGTTATATTTCTTAGTATTGCGCAAACATTTGAAATATGAGGTGGAGAAATATATATTAACTCTACATTTTTTTTATCAAATAATGGAATATGTGATGATATGATGAACATGCTATTTATTTAATTATGCTCCAAATCCAAATATGCTCTGCTTATTTGGCGTTGTTTTGGCATTTCATATCAAAAAATCCTTTTTAAATAAATTTAATAGCTAATTTAATTAAAACAATATGTAGGTTGTAGGTACGACAAAAAAGCATATCTATGCTATAAATACAGCGAGTATGATAGGCGTGGTACGACAAATAGTAACATTTCTTATCAATAAGCCACTATTTCACATCCAATTTATTGCTAAGATAGCACTTCCTTCGTCACTATAACAATTTTGCGATACGGGTAATTGGCGGAGGCAATTAGTCATAGATAATAAATAATAATAAAGTATAAACCAAGTATTTCTTATAACTAAGTATATGATGTTAATTGATCAATATTCCAAATTACATTTTTGAAACTACGCATTTGGTCTACTAATCTACGAATTATACATATTTATGTATAATTTGGAGATTTATATAAAATGAAAACTTCTAAATAACTATACACAACTACCAAAACAAATTTCTCAAATTTGCGGACGTTAATAAATTCTTGCATTAAATGCGATAGGTCATATTTTTAGGTCAGTCGTTTAAAAATATCAATAAAATGTACAATATACAAGGAATAAAACAAAACCTTGAGATAACCTTATTAAATAGGTACTCTCGTCGTCCGTGGATAACCTTATTAAATGGTACAAGTAACGTAAAACTTGCCATTCCTCTTTGTGGTTTTAATTTAACCAAATATAAGCCAAACTTTTAATTAGATTTTGTTTCGGAATATAAATGTTACCGTATATAAATAATTATATTATAACAGATGTTTGAGGATATTTCGGAGAACGTAAAGCGATATTAATAATTCTTCAGGCATTACGTAGATAATCTTTATTTTTTCTTTTTCTTGATATGACTTTATTTTCTTGATATCCTAATTTGATTAAAATTCTATAATATGTCTTCTGTAATTATCTGTGACGACTATGAAAATTAAGTCTTAAATAAAAAGTTAAAAAGTCAGTATTTATCAGCAAGCCCTTAACAATAAAAAATCACGAATATATTAACTTACAGAATATTTTCCGGGAACATAAATGGGCTGTGAGTGTGATGTGGTCAAGTTGTTCAGCGCCAAGGACCCCGGGCTGGCGGACGGTGGGGTCTGCGGGGTCCCCGGGCCGCCGATCACGCGCATCCGTGGGGACATCTCCTCCCACTCGTGCCTCCGAAGCTCCTCCAGGTGGTCCAGCACATCCCCGTAGTGCGTGGAGAAGAGATCTGCGTATCTTGATGCGAGACCTTCTAGGTAGCCCCGGTCACCGTCCTGTTGGCAAATGAAATAACAATAAGAATATTTATATAGGTGCATAATATAGAGTAACGTCGATTTTTGTTATATTCTATAGGTACGAGAACAATACAATTCATTACCTAACGAGAAACGTAAGGATTTTATTCAGATATAGATTTTATAATAGAAAGATCCGCCTGACAAAAGACATATTTTATGAAGCTAACATCACTGCAAAATTTCATCAGAACTAATTTAATTTGAGGGAAGGAAATTATACAACGGATCTGGAATAAAATAAAAAATAGTAATTATGCGGCACCTAGGGGCCTATTTGCCTGGATCCCTTCCACGCAATTTCCGCTGGACGAAAAAGTAAGGAGGCAATTAAAACGAGCAGGTTATGGAAAGGGATCGTAAATTAATCATGTAACCTTTTGCAAAATTCCAGTTAACTACGTAGTTTCACTAATTTGAATTGTTAGAGAAATCACTGGGAGGGATTTACGTTATGTTGAAATGAACTTTTTTCAGACCGCGTTATGTATTGAATAATAAAAAGGGGATCTAAAATAAGCTGTAGCTTGCAGTTATTCATATATCATTTTGACAGCTGCTATACTTGTACTATTCGTGACACTTATATACTCGTCAATAATAATATAAAACAATATAGATAAATCAAGTGAAAGACATTTGTGGAAAATAATTGTGTCTTGCATGTTTTTATTAATGTTAAAAACATTAAGAATAGTGACACTTAGTCTACGTGGGTAAGTGAATTTTAGTTTATCTGCAAACGAAGCAATCGATTCCGTGAACAACCAATAGCTGTAAAAACATAGATGGAATGGAACATGGAACACTAGTGGTTTCTGTTCGAATAAATACTAGCAAAGCTTTAGAATGTACAAAATCTTAATTAAGTAATTGCATAGTACAATCTGTAAATGGAAGACGTACCAATTCAGATATAAAGTGAAGATCAATATGATTTCAATTTGAATTAAAGTTGGAGTATCTAAAATTTATATTATATATTAAGTATCTAAGTTTTCATTGAATGGTCTTGTATTAAAATGTTCTGAACGAACCTTTTAAACCAGAAATCGTTAACAAAACGCTGTTATCCTTAAGGATGAAAGTTAATAACGCGAGACAACCGATGTCGTAACTCGCGGAAGGCCATCAAGCAACAAAATAAACAAAAACGAAATATTCTTGCTGGCAAACGAACTCTTTCATTAAGACTTGGACCAAAGACATGCTCCTCGGGCAAGTAATTCCTCGCTTAAATAAACATTGCAAATACCGCGAAAGGTCTCTCAAATACGGGGATTTAAGTCTTAATATATAAACATTTTCTATAATGGTATTCCGCATTCAAATAACGTTTTTCGATTTGTCTATTCAGACTTCTGGATACATCTGTTTCCGTTTAAAATATTTGTTAACTCGTATTTCAGATAGATTCGAATATTTGGCAATTAATTTAAAGCTTAAATCTAAGTTAGTCTCGGAGAATTTGAAAAGCGCGGCGAGCGCGTGCGTTACATATTGTAATACGCATTCTACGAATAGAATCGTCGCGTCTGCAGAGGAGGAACGTCTTCAATGAATTGTTAGAACAAAGAGTACAAATGGAGGAGTCCGGGGGGCAGGATGCGATCCATCAAGCCAAAAAGGAATCGGCAGCTAGCCAGTGGAACAGCACTTAGAATTCAACCAGCGGTCGCGCGTCGACTCAAAGATGGCTCGAAGTTTATTTCCATTTTTAAATGAGAGCGGCTGAGAGCTTTGTCGGTCCCGAGTTTGTGCTCTGCGTTTTAAGTGGATTAAATCGCTCTACGCTCGTAAACCGACAAGTGCTTCAGCTAAGAATTCAAGTAACCATTCGACTTTTGCATGAATAAGTACTGGTGTAGCGTCACTTCGCTCTGTGATGCACCCCCGCTTCTTTCATTGAGATCTAAACAGAAAGCACGGCTACACAGATCGTCAGTCGGTGGCATAAATAAACAATGTTTCTAAGTGAATACTTTATTAACATTGGCTAAGAAACTTTTTTTAGTATTTTGCGTGAAAAAGATCTTCTTTTTATTTTTGTGTTACCAAAAAAAACCTCATCTTACAACACAACATAGTTCTACACGTTTTCCTACAAAATGAACGCCAAGAAAATGCAAATAAATAGCTGTAGGTTCACGTGACGAGGTAATTTTTCTACTTGTCCTATTGTGATAGTCGTGTCACTATTATGAATGAAGAATAGCCCATCCGGGAAATAGTACGGTGGAAATTGTGTTCATATTCAACATGATGACACTTAAAACTCAGCGCTAGTTTTAGCATTTTTTTCTAGTTTAAATAACGTTTAAAGTACATATTCAGGTGAAGAAATATTATACGGGTTGTTTTACAGAAATATTTAACATTTATAAATCGCTTGCGTTATTTAATAGCTGTCGGCTGTTACAAACTTTTGGATTTGTCTTTTAATAGGTAGGTACTCTACAAACAAACATTTGTATATTAGAGTACTTATACTTAACATAATGTAGTGGCTTTTGCATTACATCCGATCATTGAAATTTGAAGCAATGGGACAGATAAAAAACCAAACTTATCTACACGTGTAAACTGAACCTACTTTATATAGGTAATTTTTTTATCATTTACCAAGTTTTAAAAATCAATATTTAAATGTAATTGAAAATATTAGTTCTCAGTTCACAGATATCAATTGTATCGAAACATGAATGACTTGATGGACCGTTCACAAAATAGTGTCTCTCCAAGTATAGTTAGTCAGTTTGCGGAATCTTCTTATTGGTGCTGTCGAGATGTCTTTGTTCTTTAGCTCTTGTCGGAATAGTCCTACAGGGAATTGTTTTTTTCTTAAACAATTACAAGTTGAGTGAGCTTTTAACGATTTGACTAATAATATATTATATGAGCTGGGAGAAATATTGTTTTCTGGGGACCACGATTGCGTGAATATGTATTTCTAGAACGATATAATATGAAGGTGTGCGTGTGTGAACTTTTTTTCTATATTGTCTTTTATCCATAATACTCGGGTACCACCAGAAGGACGGTACCCGGATCTTTGGAAGGCTTACGTGGGGACACGGATCCAACACGCAGAGGCCCTTTCGAGACTTTTAATGTGTTGTGGGACACCAGCCGCAGCCTGCCCATGACTGCACTATAGAAATACAGCCCTAGGCAGTCCGCGGCCGATGTAGGACTATTGCAGAGTATGGAAATTTAATAATTAGGCTATGGATTGGGATGCTAAATGGACTGGTACTGGGGACTATGGGAAACTATGGCACCTGCCTTTCTACTAAAAGAAAGTAAAAATATGTTGGCAGGTGGTGACTCGCCCTCTCACTGTATGGGCCCCCGAAACAAGTCGCTGCAATAGTGCGACAAGGGGGCAACATATTGTGAGCAGCTAAGGGTGGAGAGGCGTCCCTGGACTTTAAACTCCGATCACGCGCTCCCTGAGGGTCCAGCATCACGTGCCCACTCGCCACTTACGCTTCGCATCCACCCTTCGAGCTAAAAGCTCTCGCGACTCCACTCTGGCCGGCCGGTTAAGGCAAGCCAGAGGTGAAGACAGGGGCCTCCCCCGGGAGCACTCGGTTCCCGCGGGGTCGCTACTCCCCGACACCCCGCCACAAGGTGTCCTGCGGGTTGACTGATTGCACGGGTGGAATATCTATTATCACGTAAACAATAGATATCCCAACCGTGGGCGATGGGGTCGTCACATCCCTACGCCCTTTATTTATAATAATCTAATAAAAAAAAATTCTTAGTAGGTAGATACAAATAAGTATTTTTATAATTATCAAAAGAGGCTTAACATTAACCTATATTATGAATCAAATAATTTTCTATACAACATATTTAAATTAAACTAACAATTGTGTTAAAAATTACGTTGTAAATTATCATATTCATCAGATAAATATTACAAAGTCCATAATTATTCGCGTCCATATAACAAAACCCTCGCAATTTTAGCGGTGCTATTCTGTTGTAATTAACTTCAATTAAATGACGTATCGCAAATCGCAATTACTACAGTCCTTTTACTCGTCCATTCTATTCTAATTCAGGAACGTTATCCATTTATTCTTAACTTTCGTATTGGTTGACGGCGGACTGTTTCAGTTTCGTGATCTCTTAATAGAGTTTGCAATTTCGCTAACGTCCCAATAGTGCATTTCGTGACTTAACAGTGCTTTTGGGTAATTTATCTTTGGATTATTTTTGTACTTATATATGTCAAGCGCAGTGTATTCTGCATTTGTTCCAATTAGTGAATGAAACGCAATTAGCAAATCGATCTACGCGTTTGTGCTTTGGATATAAGATAGTTATAAACTTGTGACAATAGAAGGAAGCATTGGGGAGTTAACAGCTTGTATCAAAGACATTGATAGCTAGTGATGATAGATAAAAACTCAATAGAACAACTTCCCCTCGAGTCCTTTTGTCGACAGTTGAAGATATTGTGACAAGCGCTTGTGGGATATTAATAATGCTTAAAAATTATGCAAAGTACACCCAATTTTGAATAACAATTACAATAAATTAATTCCAAAATTAAGAAGCAAACGCAGTGTAAGGAATAATACCTTTTAGCTATAGTTTCTTTGTATCAAGTGTCAACGCCACACATTCAAATAATTCTGGGAATTTTATGTATATTATTTTGTCTACGTTCCCAGAAAAAGGTAAACAATGAAAACAAAATTTATAATTTTGTTCATAGTTTCGAAAGATAAATAGTCATAATTCTTATTTCTTTACTTGGTATTTATTTTAATGTCATTGTACGCTGGGAATTACTTTGGATATATTTATATTGTTATCGTAATAAATTACATAGCAATTTATAGATAAAGTTGGTACTTAATTAAATAATCTTATGAAGTTATATATTGTCATTTATGTAAAGTACTTATTAAAGATATTTTGAACTAGGTATATTTTAGTGAGCGATGTTCATTATAGAATTTGACAAAGCGTTAAAATCATCAAATATCAAAATAGCATTACATATAGGACAATTACACAATCTGTGCTATTTATCTAAGACTAAAAACAACGCGATTCAAACCCACACACTTAGATTACAAAATAAAGTACAGATGGAGCATGACAACCGCCCGTCGCCCTTGTCAAAGAAAATACGAAATCAAAAACAAATACGTCGCTGCACCAGTGCTATAGCGCATATAGTGTCATGCAATACGTCAAAAAGGGTTTGCAATTTTAGTAAAAAAATGCCGTCTTGTGATAATAAAACGCTGTAAAATTTGTTCCCGAAAACAAAAAAAAAGATAAAACATCGTTTCACAGGTTTTCTATAGATTATTTGGCTGATTTATTTCTATAATACGAATAATAATTTTACAGATATGAAGGAATACAAAACTTCAACGTATGTTGCCAGTATTTTGAAAATGAATTTGCCATTTTTATTGGTAAAACGGTAAAATGGTTAAAGGATCTTCAGGGTAATGCTGTTGGATTTTTCGATCGTGAATGTGATTATTTGTATAGTGCACTAAAGGTTCATGATAATTATTAGATTATTTTAATAAGCATAATACATATTTTGTTACTTTTATAAAGCTTAAAAACGTCATAGTCGTTTTCGCTAGCGATTTAATTTATGTGAACTCCATGATGGATATGATGATAATAAAGTGTCCCGTATTCTCGACTAAAAACTACCGCTACATATATTATGAAAAATAAAAAATAATATAATTATTATAGTTAATATTGAAACTTTTTTTTATGTAATTTATTTAATAAAAAATTGAATAAATTTTTTTGTCCATATATAACTTTAGTAGGCTTTAGTACTTTATGTAATAAAAGAATTTAAATAAAAATTAAAACTTGACTTCTCATTTATGTATATAGCCTACGTCACTACCGCCACTAACATAATAATTCAGATCATTGCAATGAAACCTCACAACTCAAAATCGGTCCAACGGTTTATACTGCAGGGCGTGTCAAAGAAATATTATACATACATCCATAAACTCGAAAAACATAACCCTCTTTTTTGCGTAGTCGGGGAAAAATTTGGGAAATTTTTTAATATCTGGCAACATTACACGCACACAGAAGCACCGTGTACGTACAGTGCAGCGGCGAAATGACAGCACACATAGCTTTATTGAAAATGACGATAAATTATTCGGTTTAGTTCGGCAACGCTCCATCTGTCTTTTATTTTGTAATCTAAGCCCACACATATAAAGTGTAAACAAAAGCTCTTGTCAACATCAATGACGAATTCCCATCGCCCCATTTTAAACTCCCTTTGACAATTCGTAAAAAATGTTGTCCCTGCCCATTCTCGATAGATACGCATGTTGATCGACCTCATATATAAATAACTCAAGAGCGTTGAACTCAACCCACAATAGTTATTATAGTACAACCGGACTGGTCTCTTACAAAAGGACCAAGCTGTCAACTGCCCAAGCCGTAGTCTAATGGTATGTCAAACAATTATTTGTTTATGGCCCAAGCGAATTAGCTGGGAACTTTGTTTACGAATTGCGATGAGTGTAATAGATGAAAAAAATCAATTTGAAGGGTCGATTTGTTTATTTATAGATTATAAGGAAAAATAGAGCTGAGCTGGATTTTCGTATTGTACTATCATAAAGATTAAAACATTTTATTGAATGCAGGTACGCAAGTACTATCGCACCACAAACCTAGTTTTGCTAATTTCAAATCTAGTTACAAGTTCACGCTTCGCTTATTTTAAAATTGTTTATGAATAAACTTTAGATCCATCATATTATATTCTTCCTAACAACCATTTTTGCTTTTTGTTTTATGAATATAAAATTAACCGTGAAACGCAAAAACATCGATTCGCTCTTATGCTGCAATAAGATTATATCTGGATTGGATTTTTTACAATTTTCAGTAAAAATATATAAAACATTCAAAATAAATACATAATTCAATGGTTTGTATGGATTTAATACGAAAATAGCTACCAAATAATTATTATACATTTGACAATTTTCAGCGATACAGTTTATTGAATCGTAAGCGAAAAGCGATTTCTACGCAATATATTTTTATTGGCACTTTTATCGGCATCATTTCGTACAATTGCTTACTACTCATTGCCAATCACAGAGCTTTCATTGTTTCAGGTAATAATAATAAAGGACAATAGACAGAAAAATTATATTCTTATTCTACATGTTACCAATGTTACCATGTTATTATAACTGTAATTGCTATTCCTTAATTCAATTTAAAAATTGATTAATTATCAAGAAGGCAATGTATCCAACTTTTCACGAAGAACACCCCTAAATCACGAGATTCGTAGCTGCAGCACTCGCAAGATTCCTTGCATTTAATTACAGAAACGTTTAGCGAACAAGAAAACAATTTAAATAACCATTACAAGGAACTACAATCAGATTAAATGCATGCGAAAAGTTGGAATTTACGAACCGGACGCGGTCTTCAATTAAAGTTGTTATAATGAAACCAAGTAAAAACGCAGTAAATTGCCGTGAGGAGACGAAAATAGCAAAGTTTTGCAATTTATCCTCATTTTAAAGTAGGTAAAGTTCGATGACGCGCGTCTTTGGTTGCTAGAACGACCATCGATTTGAAACAGCCATACCGGGGTGGGAAATAATTTAATCCAAGTGCGCCAGTTATTAGAATAAATCGTTCAAATTAGTTTTCTAGGTACAGTTTAACTACATACTTTTAATAAGCAGTCAATAAATGTTTGTTTTTAATTTCAATATTGATATTATAATGTTAATAAATAGGTTAAATAAATTCAAGCTGTAAAACATGATTGGCAGATGCTTATACCGTTATACGTACGTACTACTATATAAACTTCAATCAAATAAATCAAATTTGCATTTGATTGACCTATTTAGGTTAAACGTAGATTACGGCCAAGTATTTTCCAATTAATATTCAGGATCGTAGATTTAAAATGAAGTTGAGATCTGCAATTATTAAGGACGAAGTTCAGATATTAAATTTTTGATATCTATATTCTATATTATTAGTTTTAGCAAAAATAATAATTTTCGTCTTTATTTTTACCCATCCCTATTTTAACTTTAACTTTGCTGGCTTACCTAATTGTCAATTTTAAGCACACTATATATTCATATAGTTAATAGTTTTAAAGAAAACGGTTTGTGTTGCTATTACAATCAAATAATAATCAATAAACTTAGGTATAAAATCCCGACGCATTTTACGTTGGGAAATAAAAACATTAGTAACCTTATAACTGGAACAAAAGCCGATAAAGCAAGAATCACGCTATAAATTACTTTAAGGTATCGTAAGGTAAGGTTTAAGGATTGAAAATCGCATAACAGAACACTTTAGGAAATATGAAATGTATGGCATATTGAGTTTTGATGTCATGCTGAATATTCTCACGGTAATAAAATAATATGTCGCCACCATCTCATATGTTGGCAGACGTTTCGAAATAAAATAATGATGATACAGTTTAAAACGAGAAATGATACATTTTATTTCCTGATAGACATTTATCGCTCTATGAATTTTTTAAGACTCTTACTAGTTACTTTTAACTCACGCCGAGGGTCTGTAAGCGCGACGAAATTCTTCTCCGTCCTAAATTTTATAAATAAATTGGGACTAAAAGTAAAACAATTACGTGGAAAGAAATAAATCTCGTTTAATTAAAGTTGAAGGGAACAAAAACACTCAAGACTGAATTAATCATTCCTCAAGAATAAGATAAAGTGCACAAAATTAAAATGACTTCTTATAATGAATTTAGATCGATTTCGAGTTTTCTCAAGCCGAAGAGCTCATGTTTAATTGAGCAAGCGAACGGATTGACAATGACGAATTGCTTAATCGTCTGCGTTTTATATATAAAAAAATCGTATAAGCTAATGGATGGATTTGATGAACACCACAATTTTTAAGGTACAATATAGCTGGGAGTAAAAATATGACTATCAAATATTATAATTTGATCTTTGCTGTCTTCGGAAAATATTCAAAGAAGTATAAAAATTATAATCAATGTCTTTATTATTCATACCTTTTGGTTAATATAATTTTTAACAACCACTAAAAGTAACATTCACTCGCGAGGCAGGCATTCCTTTGTGACGATTATTATCATAATAGCTTTCCGAGGTTAATGTTATTTATGGCTAAAGTTTTCTTCATTGGAGTCATAACTTAGAAAGTGGCTGTATTTAATTATTGTAATAGTCATTAGAGTGGCTTCTTTGATAAATGAAACCGAGCAAACTGGATAATTCCGACTAATTGCGTACCTCGACAATTTCCCCTAGATGCAGTTAACTTTCCTGCATAAAACCTAAATTTATCACTGTTCCAACAGAACATCGGTCGTCGGGGAGTACCGCAGGCGTTTGTTCCACAATTCTACATAAACCACTGCCGATGCACACCGAGCATAAACAAAGCTTTTGAAAGCGGTCCGTAGGCGACCGTTGTACGTAACGCATGTCTCACGAGTTTCTAACTTCTACTAATTTATATTCTACTGGTACTGCCCATCATGTGACTTAAGTAACTGAAGTAAAAAACGAACGTAAATCAATTATATTTCTTAAGTAATAAAGATCACAGTACAAAATATTCAACACTCATAATACCACAGTGACGTAGACTAATTTGTACAGTCGCAGACAAAACGTTGTAATAAATTCGACACTCAATAATTCATTCGAATCAAAATAAAACATGGCCGTTCTAAATTTGAAACGTCGGATCTGTCAACGGTCGAGTGCGCGCGTTGTGCGACGACGAATGGTTGCATATACCGACATCTGTTGCCCATTTTAGATTTGTCACCCAAAGACAACAGTCTGCACCGGAACCGTAGAAACCACGAGGGTGCATGTAAACAAAATTAATTCACAAAAACAGTAAACATATCATTGTTTTAGTTTATACAATCCTAAGTAAACAAAATCTTTCTTCGTGTGATATGATCTATTAACAATATGCAGGAGAGCAGCTGGTCTATACCTAGGTGTTATCCCTCCTTATGTTTGTTTTCATTTTACGATGTAATTTTTCCAAAAAATCACTTCATCTCATTTATATTATTACTTTATTTAACTATGTTATTACCTTTTTAATGTCATTGAACATCATTAACGAAATGATTACAATTCAATACAATTTAATTTGTCTTAACTATATTTGTAAGTCGATTAAAATATATCTCATAAAAAATCACAAAAAAATTACCTTGATAAAAACGGATACTACATCTTAACCTAACAGTACCCACTGATTGCGCATAAATAAAACATCAACAAAAACAAGCAGCGGCGGTCAAATGGTTTATAATTAGTGGCTTAACTAAGGTTCTTTAGCAAAGGTCACGTTGCCTGTTAATTACTTAATCAAGATATTGAATTAACAGACTTCGCACTACGACAACACACTGTTTGTTATCTTAGCGCGAAGTAAATTTATTCTCGTTACGAACCCGACTGTTCGGTTTATCTTTATCTACCTGCTTGTTAGTTCACACTAATTATAAATTCTAACTTGAGATTGACAAATATTGGAGTTAACAATACGCTCGTGAGATGTGTGCCAACTGCTAACTTGCTTAGTGGGAGTGAAGAAAGGAAAGGTGCGCTGTTTGGTTATTACGCTCATAATGTGTTCAATAATATTCAAATACATTTCAATATTTGATCATCACTTCAGTTTTAATACGACAATACTTATAATTCAAGATATAATGCCGTTATAGCTGACTATCGAATAGATAATAATTTCTTCGTTATTATTGTTTTTAAAATGATTGTGGGCACAACATTCATAATTTTGACAAAAAATATCCTTTTGATTCGGTATGCTTTCAGCCAGTACGAAAGTCGATTACATTCAAAAGCAGAACGTTTCCCGTCGCGTCGCTTATCACAACTCTTTGTGCTCGACGCATTAAGCTAATTTGAATGGTGCATAGTCTCAAAAAGCTGTTGTTCGGCATTTCCTTTAACTTACCGATTGCCGCTCGATTGTACCGCCGTTGCATGGACTGCATTTATTCGTCACACGAGACCGCCGCATTGATCGCGGCCTCCTTTAACCAAATAAACTCGGAAATTTCTGTTCGTTTGAGCATTTAGTATTCATTACTACATATATCCCGTCCGTGTCCCGTTACGAAAATAATCACGATTTTATCGCAGGTCTTAATTAAAATATACCGTCTATCCAGCAGTTTTATATTACTAATCGGCAACAGATTGAACGATGCGATAATGTTAGTTTTAGACATACTCAAAATAAGCCCCTCGAGAGATGGAATCAGATAAGCGACGGATCTCTACTGTCGTCGAATTAACGAATGGCCCTCGCACGTGGCATTAAGTGTTTTATACGTGTGAAAATTAGGTCCAAAATAAGTTTTTGTTCGATAAAGATGTGACAAATGCCCAAGATGCAGCGACGTGGGCGAAAGCAGTGACAAACGACGGGCACTGTCACAGCATTGATAAATAACTGATTATGTTACACGCCATTTTGCTTTCATAATTAATTGACATCTGCTATCTAAGGAAATCAAGCCCACTATTATAGCTGACAAATTGTAATCTCAGGCAATAAATAATTGTACATGATACCGGCAATAATCAAATGATTGAAAATCTGGTGGGCGTTGTTAAATATTGTAATCAAACACAAATTCGGAAGAAAACGCTTTAATTAAATACAGAATTCGAGTAAAAAGCTCTATGCGGTTATACTCTTTTTTATTTAAACTTGTTTAACATTCGGTAATTATCATATAAACTGTAGTTCAGTTTGCAAATGCAAACAATCTTTAGCTTTGCAGTTAGTGGCAATACAGGAGCAATATTTATTGTTTGTACATTACCAACTATTCCAGACAGTTATATATTGCATTATTATTTTATTGAAATTGCAAGCATGGCGTTGCTCTCTTTTTATAGGTTATTTTTCGACCGGTTCCACGGTTATAAATTCCACAGGGCTTAAACGCGCCGTGAGTTAAAGAGCAGCTACTACATTTATTTATATCACTCGTGATCATTTGTTACCGTTGAAAGCTGAATGTGCAATTCTTAATCTTTAATGAGCAACGAATGATGTTCCGTACGTTATTTATACAGTACATAAACCCTTTGATGCCCGATGCGGTTTCGTCAATAATATATTTAATATCAACACATAAAGATAAAACACATAAACAACCGAAATAAAGATTGAAACGATAGTTATAACCGAAATAGCGCGCGGTTATTCTTGTGCATCTATAGTGGTTAATTGCCGCATTTTTTCCACGCTCGTCTGCCACGTCTGTAATTTGTCTTCTCAGAAATGAGTCGCGTCGTCGAATGCAAGCGACATGGAGATGTACGTTTTTTTGGAGGCAACCCACAGATTTCGGGCCGCGTAAATAACGTTTTAGTAAAATACCCCGGGGGAACGTTAGATGGATAATTACTGCTTCAACTTCTGAGACACAAATGTCAAACGTGGCTTATTTATGAGGAGCGAAGTTTCCGTTTACACGTTTCAATCTTTCGAGACTGAATGACATTTCTTTCGACAAGGTCTAAGAAAAAAACATTGTGTTCCGCTGAATAATTAAAATTGGGTTGGCAGATTGCGGACATTCAAGGGACATAACGCAATCAATACTTTGACGTGCTCGTTGCGGGTATACTTTACTACTACTTGGAAGATTTACGCTCGTGGTTTATGCTATTTTACGGGTACCCTTCGGTGTATTTACGATTATGTTCATGAAAATTATGCGCTATTACCGAGACCGTGACCTCGTTGGCTAAAAACGGGAAATTATTGAATTTTAGTACACCGAATTTTGGATCCATTTACTAATTTTGCTAAGTAAATATTCCAGTTTCGTATCTTGTATATTTATACTTTAGATTAGACTGAAAACTTGTTACGATATATTATGAGATCAGTGACAGAAGGGACTTAATATGGAAATTTTATGATCGGTGATATGTCACTCGAATTAAATTACATTGTATTTAAATGCTCATAATTTTGTTATGAATTATATTTCGGTTAAATTGCGGATGTCGTGAAGTGGTCTTAAGCGCTTTGCAATTAAAATATTCATGAGTATTGACTTTGAAGTTTGTGTGCCATAGTGCTCAGAGGTGCACTTGAAAATGATAAATAGTATGTTTTAAAAGGTGGTCTGGAATACATTTATCTTTGGTATTCAGTAAGGTTATTATGAGTAAAGCTATTTTCTATTGGAGGGTTTAGATATTTATAAATAATGGTTTGTAACTACAGTAATTAGGGAGATTCGATAAGGCTTAACATATTGAAGTTAAAAATAAATATAGTCTGGTTTAATCCAAGATTATATTCTTATATAATAATTATAAATTGTTTCTATAAAATTTTTTTAATTCATCTACAATTAAGTTAGTATCCACTGTTTTTGATAAAATTTTGAACAGTAGACAATCATGCTATTTGACAAAGCATTTGTTTCAAGAATTGAATTTGAAAAGTATCCTAAAATTAACTAAAGTACCTACATTGTTGCGTATTAAATAGGTATGTAGGTATATCACAGGTATCACGCTATGAAATGACTTTTAAAAACTAGAAATTACAGAAAATTATTTTATACGTTGTCATAGAGATTTTAATCTTTTAGACTGATGGGCTCTATAATGTCCCTTATTTTACTTAGAATGCATGAAGCTTTGATGATACGAGTAGGTAATTACAGGCACTGCATGACAAATAATTATTGAGCACTGTTCAGTAGATTGTTTCATGCTTAGGTATATCAGTTTTCTATACTCTATTATGTATTTTTTAGAAAATAATAAAATTGAAGAAAAGCGAAATTGTTTGATCAAAATAAAGTGGTATTAATAGATAGACATCAATTTGGTCAAGTCAATTAAAAACAATTACTAACTTATTAAAATACCGTCATTCTTCTTATCTTGCTCTTTTCCTCATACTACCCTCAAAAAGAAATAATAAGTACATCGCATTATCATTAATTTCACAGTTCTATACTGTGGTTCTATCCCCATTGGAATATTCATTACCATAAATAACAAAATACGCTTTTTGTGATACATCTACAAAAATTATGCGTCAAAAAGCGCGTCCTCAATTACGAGTTCTCGTATTTATTCAGAATGCCGCTGTAATCAACGTTGTCCTATATAATATACTTACGTGTGATTGTACAAAGCATACATTATTATGATTTACGATATGTATCGGTGTTTATTATCGTTTTAATAGACATTGCAATACTGAGTGTGTGGCTATGCGTGTAATTAATTGAAAGAGCCAATATACCGAATGGATTTATTGCTTTGAATCGGAATTGGGTACTGTTTAGTTTACCTAATAGTTAATACATGCTTATATGGAGCAATGATGAACACATATCTACATCTGACATAATTGAAAGTTTGTAGAACAAAAATTGTTTACAAATTAAATTTACTTTGATTTGGTTCACATACAAGACACCTACCTAGTATTATGTTACTAAAATATTCGCAATAGTAGGTGGTTATTGTTTTATTAATCACCTTATTCGCATGTTAAGCTAGTATTATCTTTCATGTCTACAAAGCTTACAATCTCCATATATGTATACATATAAGCAGTTTTACTCTATATACATTTTGTTTATTTAAGAATGATGTGAGCCAAAGTCATCCAAGAAAATAAAAACGATCAGATTTTCAATTTAAATCTCGCGAGTATAATAAGCTCGCTTCCGTTTCTTTCAATATCTGAAATTGGATCACAGTGCGTGATTGAAAATTATCGTTTATTTTATGAGTCTGAAATTAAATACCTACCTACAAGAACAGAACAATTTTTTATTTCATTTCAATTAAGCTTGTGATAATAATTTTCTATGCAGACTTGTCTGATTGATGAGAATTCATTAATTATATTTTAATAATAAATCATTACATGAAGTTTATTTATTCAAATAATAGCTGGAGCCTGTGGTTTTCACCTACCTATAGGTAGTCTATCTGTGTACCAAACTTTAATCTGATCTGATCAGCTGATTGTGCGTAGAGTAACAAACATACCTTCTAACAAACTTTCACGTTTGGAATATTAGTAATGGGTAATACATAAATTATACAAATGCCTTGAATATTGCACAAGAAATCATTTAAAACAAAATTATAGTTAGATTAACCTAACTATAACTGTACCATGCTTTTACACTACCATAAATGAATACTTATCACCATTAATGTATTAATGACAAAACATCATTAAAATGTAAAAAACGAACCAAATACCTCATTATAACACAAACATTAAGTTACAGATTACTTCAGTATGTATCATCGTCATTCCAAGTTTAAGTGGTCGTTATTAGTAAATTTAACTTGAAAATAACTTGGCAGGCTTCGAAGGTTCGAGCACACCGCCAAACCAAAGTCAGCTTAAGCCATGCCAAATCTCTTAAGTTGTTTTGTGAGTACGCGACCTAACTTAAGCTACATACTTGTAAAGGAACTACTAATAAATTTGACGAACTAAATTGTTTAGCGATACAGTGTGTGTTAGAATGTTCTAGTTTGAATTTTATTGTTAACCATGTAAGAATTTTGTATTTACTTATTTTGGCAATAAATACATTATCTTTCTTCCTTTCTTTTACCTGCGGTAGATGTCATATGAGGTAGATTTAAACTCCCCTTTTATGTTTATGCCATAAATGTCAAATAAAGTATAGTAAGTAGCGTCAAATATAAATTATGTTCCAAATTCATACTGTAACGATACACACACGTAATAGTACATGTAATGATATTGTAGGTCAATATTGTCATTACCTGAATTTATTAATATTGCCGGAATTTTAAAAGTTGATAATTCCTCAATCTGTATTGGTTTAAAATATTCCAAATATGTAGAGACGAAAAGTATTTTAATATAATAAGGTTTTCATGCACAATAAAAAAGCACAAAAACGTATTAATCTTCTTTACATAAATATTAAACTAAGTGAATAAAACGGGAATTATTCGGCAAAATAACCAATTCATTTAGTGGAAATTTCCCAATAATGTTTGAAGGAACAGCCGTCTTATTGTAGTAAAATGGTACAAGGATTGGTGCCAAATTGCTCTGCGTTGCTTTCTACGCGTCATTTACTTCAGTCCTACGAACTTGGGACTAAGAATTTCGATAAAATAAAGGAAATGTGCGATTATTACAAATACATCTATGTTCACACTAGAGGAATTTCTTCTGTAATGGAACGGATAATGTCTTAATAAATTATTATTTGCTAGTTCTCAAGCTATGCGCAAATTAATAAGCTTCATATATTTTTTGGTGTGATTTTCCGCAAATTGACGCGGACGTGAAGGCTAAATAGAAACTGTCTCTCAGTTATTAGCACATTTGTATAGCTGCGATTATAGGTTAAATTGAAAACATTCCTAGATATCACTTAGAACGTCAATAAATTATAACTTTGTAGCTGCACCAAAATATCCGTATTGATTTTGAATTAGTATGATATGGTAAGTTCATATTGTAGTATTTTATACTTATTTAATACACTCTTGTGCATGTGTTCATATCGTGGGAGCAAAAATTATCTGACGACTAAAATGTACAGTTTCCTTTTCCGATAACGCGTTTATAAATGATTCAAAATTAATTAGCCGCATCTATTTGTTACAAGCAACTACTTAGACCCAAGAAAGTCAAACAATGAAGCGGACACAGGCCTCGTTAGAACTTCCGTGGCGATTTATTGGAATCAACCCCTCAATTATACATGGGAAACCATGTGATACTTCATTTTTAACCGTAGCAAAATGGGGTGAAAGGTTTTTGCTTGTCTACGTTTTCGCTTACAACGCGTTTTTTCGTCGCTCATTTTAATTTTCAATATGAAGGACGAGCATATTCGAGTGTGTGACACTCGATTTATGTTGAAAATAGTAGGAATGAATATGCAGCGTGTGAACTTTATTCCTATCAGCTGCATGTTACACAAAATGGATAGTCGATAAAATATAGATTTCTCTTCTTTTTCACAGAAGACAAAAATCGGGAGCGACCGACGATTTTCGTCCTTGTGTATGAAAGAGATTGGATAACGAAATATTTTACACTTTTCAAGTGTAGCTTCTTTAGGCGCGTTGAGATTAAAATTTTAAGGTTGCGTCATGGTAATACCGCGACGTCATAGCGTAAGACGACGATTTTGGTATTTTTGAATCTTGCTAAAAAAGTTTCACTTCTGACACGTATGCTCGGCACACACGCTCTAAAATAAAAAGATGGTACGAAATTTACTTAGAATATTACTTCTATTTAAAAATGTAACGTAGGTATAACATTAATTTGGCTCCCGTATTGGTAGGTACTAGGTACTTAATCCCCGCTACATCGGAGTTTAATTAAAAATCGGTAAAAACCTTTGACGCGCTAAATGTATATTAATTTATGCAGTTCAATGTTTGGATGTGGACCCGCGTTTTAATATTATTTGCATATTTCACTAAACGAATTTGGTGCCAAATTTTTATCGCATTCATTTTTGATCTTTTTTCAAAGCGATCTGCACCAAAGCATAAACAATGTATAAAGTACTACCTACTGTTATTTTTATTTATATATACATAAATAAATCACAATTTAGATTACTTTAAAGGCCTCCATCCTTTGTCTATACATATAATAAATCTGTAGAAGGGTCTATTCTGTACATTGAAAATATTGAAAAAATAAATAGCAGGGGTTGTTACTGGATCGATACCAATAACCAAACCCAAATACGTGATTAAAAAAATTTTTGTCTGTCTGTCTGTCTGTATGTTCAGGCATCACGTGAAAACTAACAGTTCGATTTCGATGAAACTTGTTATAATTATATCTTATTATCTTGGGCATAAAATAGGATACTTTTATCCCGGAAAAATACGTAGAAAAAAATAAATCTTCATTTTTCCGCGCGGACGGAGTCGCGGGCGGAAGCTAGTAGTAGTATTTAAATAAGATAATATTATGTATTTCTGTAGTTTTCAATCCATATTAGTTATAGCGAATCAATTAGAACCCATTTTTAGTGACAGCAAAGGCAATAATAATTAGAGTGAAGCAATAATAAAATAATAAATGCTAATATAATTTTTACACAGTTTACTAAAAATAAATCCGAATAAAAAAAATATCATATCAGTAACATAATTCCTACCGAGACATCGGAACGCGTAATAAATAAAACATTTAAAAAAGCTGTCGTAACCACAGTCGTAACGCCCTGTAAATAATACTTTTAACGCGATTTAAAATGCCTTATCAAATGATAAGCAAGAAATTCCCTGCAGAGTCATTACCATAACCAGACATAATTTAGTGGCAGTACTCTTATTTTTATCTTAAATGCCCACGATATGATATTTATCTTAAATAAAGACAAATATTGTACAAGTAACAAATAGGCAGGATATAACTAGGCGAGTTAGGATATCTGCCAATTCAAACATTGGAGTGATTGGCTCATTAGGGTCGGAGGGGATGGACCCAACAAAAGATACACCGGAAGCCATGACAGTAACAAGTGTCGAAGCTTTGAGGAGGGTCTGCGTGACTTGCGAAATATACGCTTAATTTGCGGGTGTACATTACTGGGACATTATGTTTTTACAAGTATCTGCTTTGTAATCATCTTTACCGTTATTAAACTAAAATGTCTGGTACGAACGCTCGTGATTGAACACATTGACAGCTGGTGTGATATGGATTCGACATTTATTTGAGAGAAAATGGTTGTGATCAGATTTCCCTTTACAATAATACACTAACAACATGTAATAAATAAGTTTATAATTGTGTACTTCACTTTCAATAACATACAGCTTATCCCTTAACTTACTACAGAGTCTACATATAAATCCACGCATTAACATATTAATAAGTTGTAAAAGTGGTTGTAATTTAAAACGCCTACATGCTATTTACTATAGACCACAGCTGCATTAGTATTAAATATGTGATACTTGAAGTACTGCCCACATTTAGTAGCGACGGGATTCTGAATGATAGTAAAGTGTTTCTTCCTTTTACGTTTAGTAATATAGTGTAAGCGAGCGATATGTTCCCCCTTCATTATGGAGCCTTACGTCATGTCTTTTATCTTTATCACAATACGCTTCTGGCTTTGAGCCTACTTGAATAAAGCAAAGCTGTAGGAAATAAATGCCATGTATTAAGTAAATGTAACGTGTGTAGACGTGGCACTTTAGCGTTTGTTTCTTTGATTATTTGTTGTTTTCTTACAGGATTCAATATAAAGTATGCATCGGATCGTATTATCAACTCACTAATATGTTATCTGTGTTTATAGGACATTTAATTGGGAACAAAAACCAAGACAGACATCAGTTAGTACAAGTGAACACCGCAAAATCATCGTAAACATGAACCTAAAGATTTGGTAGTTCTCCTTATACGACTTGTTTAGGACCGACTAAACCGAACTACCATAAAAGCAGCTGTACGATAAAGCAAACTACATTGTTCCCACACTGGGATAATTAGTCAAAAGTTTAATGGTGCGTCCACATACACCCAAGCAATCGCAGAGACATAAAATATTTTGACATATCGATAAGAACAAAGAGCCGAAACTCTTATCTAATCACCGGGTGTTGCGCCACTAATGACCCAGGGACCTTCTTAAGTTGCTTCCGACATCTTTATTAAAATTTCTTAGGGCGTGGGTTTTTGAAAATTAATTTTAAATGTATGTTTGTTGTAACCGACGACATTTAAAATGCATTAGTCTGTCCGATTAAATAATATCGTTTGAAGATTTTTGATTAGATAGATTAGATTAATTATTGTTCGATAACATAATGTAGGTGGATTGTATATAGAATATGTTTCGTTTTACTACTATTCATATACGATACTGGTTGTTCTATAATAGACACTCAAAGACCAAATAAATACTTTTAAATATCTTTACTTTTAATACCTATATAACATTGTAGTCTTGTAGATAACAAAACATTGTATGATTGTATCATCCCAAGTTATTTGTAGCCACCTCATTAAGAGAACAGAACAAGGGGTGCTAATGAAGTCTAGGTGGTTACTGGTTAATTTAAAAACGCACATCAATCCAAGGGATCAAGGGTTTCATATCGGTCTGACGTCGTGGATTAACTCAGCTATAAATGAAAGTCTTTAAGAGCTAATTTGGTTCAAATTGAAAACGGGTGAGAGAAATGAATTTAACATCTTGTGGATTACCTAGGAAAGTTTTATATTTCAACTAGCTGCGCCCCGCGGTTTCACCCGCGTGTCTTCGCCCCTTTGGTCTTAGCATGATGATATAAAGCCTTCCTCGATAAATCTATACCGAAATATTTTTTTTAATCGGGCCAGTAGTTCCTAAGATTAGCGCGTTCAAACAAACAAACTTCAGCATTATAATATGAAGTATAGATAGGAATGTACTTTAATTGTATAGTTATGTTAATAAATTAGAATTCATAAATGCACGATTCAATCAAATGAGCGGCTGAGCGATCAGCTGTCTGGATTAATTTAATTGGAATATTAAAATTTTGTAGCAATTTATAGATTTATAAATAAAACAGTTGTCTATGCACCTGAAGAATATTAATTACCAATTTCAGTTTTTGTAATGAGATAGATGTTATATTGGATATAAATAGATAATATTTTTAAAGAGCTTATACGTAGATAGTTTGCGTGACACAACAAAATATTATGTACTAGCTTCCACCCGCGACTCCGTCCGCGCGGATGTCGGTCTTCGCGTGGATGGTTTATTTCTCCATTTTGAGTAACTCTGACAATGACATCTTATAAAATATCTATTGGACCCAAATACAGCTAGGCCTATAATAATACGCAACGTGTGTTCGCGGTTCTACAGAACAACGTCTATGGATAAAACTGAAAAATTAAGATTAATTTTTTTCTGCGTATTTTTCCAGGATAAAAAGTATCCTATTTTACGCCCAGGATAATAAGGTATAATTATACCAAGTTTCATCGAAATCGAACCGTTAGTTTTCACGTGATGCCTGAACATACATACAGACAGACAGACAGACAGACAGACAGACAAAAAAAATTTTTAATTACATATTTGGGTTTGGTATCGATCCAGTAACACCCCCTGCTATTTATTTTTTCAATATTTTTAATGTACAGAATTGACCCTTCTACAGATTTATTATATGTATAGATCTATAGACCATTCGAATACTTACCTACAAGAAACTGGAAAGAAAACCTTCATGTTGAGGTGTTAATTTAAAAATTTTAATAAGAAAATTATCATATTATGTTAATTTTTCGTTAAATAATCGCACTTTCTGTTAACTTTGATTACAATTTACGAGAATTCAGTAACATAACCTTAAGAAATGTTGTTATTTCAAAAACCGTCGGCCGTCTCAAAGATCGTATCTCTCTTAATTTCAATAAATAAATAATCTTATAAATGCGTCCCAAAGCTAAGAACATGCGGAATTTCGATTAAACCCTGATGTTTATCTTTAATTTATTAAGTTTTTTCTTATATGATATGTATCATAATGCGTTTGACATTTTTAAATTTTTAATTTATGAGGTTGGAAAACTGGTACCGTAATGTTCAAACGTGGGATGATCGCTATAAATTCTTTGTCGTATTTTCGGAGCTTTGCCTTTGTCATTATTATAATTGATGCAATCAATCAAAAAATCCAAATCGAATTCGTCCAATCCAACCGTGTTAATGCCGTCATAATATAAGGATCTGTATAAATATCTAATGTATATGACAAAATTTAATGAATTCTCATTTGTATGTCATCGGTATGCGTTTTTCTTTTCGTTTAGAAAACCAAATTTGTAGCTTTCGTTTAGAAAACTAAATCTTTAAGACAATATTGGTATCATCTAGGAATCATCTAATAAATGCATAAACTATAAATAAAGTTCTTTTAATACATTGGAAATAGTCGATGAAGGCTTAATGAACTGTGAATATCGTAAAATTCATTCAATAGTCACTCCGACCTTATTTGTGGTTACCCTCAAGTGTTTGTAAAGGGATCAGCTTTGCATCCCGTGGGATTTACGATTCCATTGATATTATTACTTTTTCCTTACTTTTGTTTGTATCAATACATCTGTGAATATGATTTACCGATTTCAAAAAAAGGAGGAGGTTCTCTATTGCACTGTTTTTTTTTTCGGATTTTTATTTTGGAATTTTCAACTGGGTTAACAAGTTTAGACGTTTCTTTTGTATTTTGAAGCATTCCATCTTAATTATGTTTATTCCATATTTTTATCTAATTCTGACAATTTTAAGACGGTTTACTGGTTAATAATATTCAGTTCTATAGCATTCAATTTTAAAATGAATCAAAACGAGTGTTTTGTTATAAAATTATTATTCATTTAACAGTGATGAATGAATCTTATCGAGTCATATAACCAAAGGAATGTGTGATACACGGTTTATCGAATCTTTAATAACGGATTCGAATAACAATAGAGAAAGTAAGGGATATAATAAAATATTCAATTAAGAGATTAAATGTGGCCATAAATTCGATTATATTATTCCATAGAAAAGTGCCGAAAGCAGTAAATACATTTTATGACGTCAATTAATATCTTCACACGTTTATTGTTGTAAAATATGAGATGTTAATACGTGAAGCGATTCCAATTCGAAGTTGTTATTACTTAAATTGTTTTAAATTGTGGTATATTTCTTGATAAATTTGGCTGATTTTTCTCATTCTTAAACGTACAGCACAAACATAATAAATAAAATTCATAAGATAATGTATATTAAAACTTTGAGAGCAACAAAGAAAAAAATCTGGGCCAGAAATGCTAAGAAGATTTAATCATTACAATTCGTATGTAAGTTTGTTCACTTCTCGTATTAAAAACAGACGACTAAAAATAAATTGCACAACCTAATAAATTACAAATTTTAATAAAGATCTTTCGAGAATCGTTATCGCCAAGAAAACGGACCATTTGTCAAGACACTAATGAAAACAGAAACGTCTCCAAGATCAGATTTCTTTGCTTATCCCATCCGTTGTAATGATTTCTAATTTATAAACGCATTACTGATTTGACGATTTATTAATCCGATTTTAGAAAGTAGGTATATGGGTAGGAATATTTAATAGTAAAATGAATTATTATTATCTACTTGTTTGATAAATATTTAGTTATAGATATGCAATAGCTTTAACTTTTAAACTGGATTTATAATTGAAATGTTTTTTTTTTTAATGACGTTGTTCTGATTCGGTTAAAAAATCCGAAAGATTACGTATCATTTTGAAAAGAAATAAGCTAATAGACAAATAACAATTTTTGAATGACCGTCAAGACGTACAACATCTCAGTCTCCCCGTGACCACGCTCGCTGTAAAGTGTTCGAAACGTCGGGAAAATAATATAATGAATAAATCGCGTTTAAAATCCGTTAAAAAGTCTTTAATTTCTAAATGTATAATACTCGCGTAAAATCAAACCCTAGAAAATACTAAGCTAATAATCCTTAGAACAATATTTACAAAGCTTATCAATCTTAAGCGTTAACATTGCTGCAGGCGAAAGTAATCCGTCAATCAGATTTCCGATGAATTTATTTACATTCTGTCATCGCGCGATCACAATCTAATTTAAATAAGGATTGTTTAACGATCGATAAAATTAAATCTTGAACAATATCAGGTGGACAGGAAGGCGAAGGTTTGTATTGTTTGGTAACCATAATTATCCATGGAACTTCAATTTAATTGTAAACTACGAAAAACTTCCCAATCAAACCTGCATCTATATCATCAAAGCCAAACAGCACGTCATAAATAATAGTAAATAGTTGAATCTAAAAAGTAGGAAGGAATATTTGTACAGGGCAAACATGAAAAGAAAAGTTACGCCAATATAAACACACTTTGTGAAAGGTCCCGTAAGTGATATCGTGTTGACTTGAGCGGGAGTGATCTGACTTGTTTGCTATAATCTCAGATTGGTAATAAGATGCGAAACTTATGTTCCTTAATCCCGCGGGAAAGCCGCGTATTATAATTATAACGATCTCTACATATTTAATGGAGATAGATACAATAGATTATTTATTTGGAGATCTTACAGAAACAATTAAACCCGTGTAGATTGTTAAGTTTGCGATTGTGAAGATTGCGATTCCTAATACAGTACAACTGTACATTTAAATGCGATTAAATTTATTATGACAAAACTTTTTGTAATATTTTCTATAATATAACATATGCACATTTTATTGACGAATCACCTGATACGGCTTTCGTGGTATTAAGTGTTAAGATGTAGGTATAGTACGTGGTACTAATCCGGATTATAAACAATCTGTGTCGTACATTTGATCGAAATCCAATTGCTCATATTTACAATAAGGGCGTAAATTAAATATAACTTTTTTCTGGAGCACATAACTACAATAAAGTTTATACAGCATTTGCTAGTCCCAGAAAATGTTGGCATAAACACCGTGAGTGCTTCGAGATATACACAACACGCAGTTCAAAAATCATTTTGAGCTCACAATCACTTAAAACCAAATATTTATTCCGACCTCGTCTGGCAATTGTCCAACAACGCTAACGGAGTAGTTACAAAAGATTTGAAAACAGGAACGTTGCGAAATACACCGCGATATTGAAATAACTCAAATAACTGTTGTGACAATTAATAATTTAACTGAAGATTTTACTTGGTAATTCAAATCAAAGGCACTCTCAATACAAGTTATTGAGTACAGCCTTGTCAGGTACAACAATAAATTATCAAAATAGTGGGAAAACAAATAGGTTTTGAAAAAAGATACCTAGGTACATGGAAAAAGCAAGGTTGGAGCTCTGGTTTCTATTCTCTAAACTGGGCACAAGCAGCTCGAACGGTAAAGTTTTATTTGTAAGTCAAAGTCGGAGCTAAAACAAAGGCTGAGCTGATATCCGACTTGAATCGAATAAGGGCTAACGCAGTGCGTTTGTATGACTTATACCTGAAATAGAAGAAGCTATTATTGGTAGACCACCGACCACGGCCGGTAAGATCAAAGCTCCATAGAATATAATCGTGACATCAATGCTATACGGTAGCTAAGGGTACTTGTATCATTAGTCAACGTCATATCATAGCTTCATTCGTGAATAAGTAAAAAGGTCGGCGCTATTCGCGAGATTAAATGTTAATAATTTAAATTATCATGCTTACGCTAATGAAGTGTTGCTTCTGTTTGTGAACATTTGTAAATTAAAAGCATACGCAACGTTTAAATATTGAATATGTAAGCTGCGTTTTATTTACCGATGTAGAGCTTTTATAGTAAAATCTTTAATAAGATTTATCCGTCTTGGATGAGTTATTATTAATTAATAATTAATGATTGCAAATACAGCAATTCAAAGACAATATTACCTAAGGAACATTTTATTATGAAGTAGCAGTCTTGTAGCAGTTTATTCGGCCGCTGTCTTGAACAATCGATCTATTTGTACAACGCCATCTAGTCCCAATTACGTATCAATTTTCGATGTTTACTAAAGAACAGTAAACAATCTAACACACAAGTTATTTAATGTATGATCTTCACTCGACGTTGCTTTCAACTCACATCTCATTCATGGTTATATGCAATGCAGAGTACTTACACTGATACATTATGTTTAACGCATGTAAGTATAAAAGGCTTAAGTATTAGGGATCTAGGAGAGGCCGTAAGTGAGGTGACTTTTACCTGAAACAATAAAGAAGAATCATTTTAAATATGTAATTTATTTGTAAGTACATTGCTAAGTTGGAATGCATACAATATACATAATTTAAACAACAAGTTTAGGCCGGTATCTAAATTGAGTATTTGAAGTTGCAAACCATGCCCAAATTCTGATTGAATATTTTGTTGTAGCTTAATCAAGTCAATTCTCAATTCATAAACCGGCCTTTTTCCTAAAACTTTAAGGAATCTATATTTAGGTACTAAAATCGTTTCTAAATATAAGAATACTACGACTGTAAGAAACAGGTAGTAGATACCTAATTCCAACCGCACCAAAAAGCGGTGGAAACGTTTGAAACTTTATAATCCTGTTCAATATCGGATTCGATTACATTCCACGACTCTATACAAAGATTTTTATGTTCAGTGTCGTTGGTACTGCCAGATCGTATTAGTAATTGAGCTTATCTATCGTATTGAATTGTCAGCGCTGTAAAAATGGAATTCGTATTGGTATAATGCTTTAGATTGCATTTTGATGTAGTGGTAACTGTGTAACTGGTAAGTCTTAGGACTTGTTTTGTATTGACTGAGATAATTATTTTTGTTCATGTGCAATGGTTCAAGTCATGTATAGGATAGAAATTCTACCTAACTATTAGTAATGTTAACTTTATGGGTAATTAATATGTTAATCTCAAGTGATATTTAATTTAAATTGAGTACCTATATCGATAATTTCAAGTTTTTGTCTCTAAAACAATATGAATTTATGTTTCTTTATTCCTCTAATTTATTAAATCTCTTAACATATGTGAGATTTACATGCATACATATTTGAAAAGGTATATTTGAATTTTCCAATACGATAAAACTACAAAAGGTATTTCACGAAGGGTTGAAACAGTCACCTAAAGTTACTATCTTGACGTGCGAAACTTTTACAAAACCTCATATCAAGAAGGATTAGATCAGCAAAAGTAAGTTATTTAAAGTTAATAAATCTATTTGTTTGAAGGCCTGATATCTTTAGGTATTATGTAAATGGATTGGAATACGTTGTCAAGTACATGAATTATTAGAAATAGTTTAAAATTCTTAAAATTCTTTAGGCATTTTTGTTTACGTCCCACGCACGCCTATGTGTTGTAGGTACCTACTTAAATATTAATGTATGACGTATGTTATATATTATGTAAATATATATATGCAAACTGATGTCTGGGAATTTTAATATAAAAAAGTCAGTCAAATATTCCTTATGTTCGTACAGGAGGATGTGTGTATATGTGTTGTTTTGTTGAGGAATCAAACTTCCAAAAACACTGAGCCCATTTCGTGCAAATTCTGATGGAGATAACCATACTATATTTCGAGTCTTTATTCTTGTATTTATGACAATACTTGAGGTAGATAAGATTATATAGTTTAACTTATCTTCCACGTGAATTTTATCCTTGTTCAAAATAACCAAAAATACAGTTATCATCTAAATAAATGTGATAATTTTTATCTCAAACACAATATATTTAAAGTAAAGATAAGGGAAAGTAAACAGAAAACAACAGATTAAAAATACATACAGAACTCGATTGTCTAAAACATAATTAATCGCGTATTTATTATCGAATGCTCCTCGAATAATTATTGGCCATGAAATGAAGTTATTTCTCTGTACGCATTTACTTCGCGATTTTATTTCAACCTTAATTTTATTATTGGATTTACCGTTACTCACAATAAACAGCTCTTGGTATGCAATCAGAGCTAATCAACGTTAAAAATTGTTGGACCCTTTCAATTTGATATGGAACGGTTCGATAATTCTAAATGTATTATTCGTATTGGCAATTTTTTACTTTCAATACAGTCTATTGTAGTCTATTATGTGAATATACAAGTTAGATATAATAAAACGTTGAATATATGAGTGCCTAAATCTTCCATTTAAATTTTATTGGAAAATTGTAATTCTGAAAATCTCATTCAAATACATAATGGTTTTCTTAGAAATGTTTGTAATGTGAACTGAATATTATTAAGGTGCTGGTAGAGAGTATCTATTTAATACTTTTGAGAATTGTTATAAAATTTATACTTTATACCTACTTTCATTTTTCAGGGTTCCGTATATAATTAATTGCCTAATATATGTGTGATTACTTACTTACACTACACCATACATGGTGTAATGCTTTAAGAATTTAAACCTAAGAGTTAATCTAATTCATTGCATCTAAAATGTAATTGGGTGGATTAATTAGAAAGGCAGTCAATTTCATGTTCAAATACTTATCACTAATTAAATTGATTACTTTCAATAAAATAATATTTAAAGGCGTTGTTTTAATACTTTAATTAACTCCCCGCAAAAACATTTTAGTGAAGGCATTTATCTGAATACTTATTGAAAAAAAATTACACGTTATTTAAAATATTTCGGGTTAATCGTTGAGCTATTAAAAATATTTTCATTCATTTTTAAACTAAAGTTATATTAATTTTTTAATTCTTATGCAAAATAAAACATATAAAAAATGTATCTACCTACAGTTATCAGCTTTGCGATAAAATTTATAAAGATAGCATTTATATGATGATTCCCTTAGACATTATCTTTATATAGCGGTATACTATTCAATAATAACTTCTATCGAAGTTAAATACAAAGAAAACAATGCAAAACAAGAATAAATGTGTTTTATTTAGAGATAATCCTCTGTATTGGTTGTTGAGACCGGTAGAGGCAGTAAATTCTCCGAGCAAACATGGCCAACCTGATTTTAACGCTTGATGTAAAATGTTTGTATTATAGACTTGAAATCGAAATTCGAAGACCTATATTTTGTTTAGCATACGTTTCTAAATATTTTATGATTATTTTTTCATGAACGTAATTGTGTAATGTGATGTACAACAAAATAATTTTTATGGTCAGTACCATTTTTGATTAAACACTTTGTTCGTAAAAATTTAAAATCAGTTTCTCAACTTAACTGAACCAATTTAGTTGCTCTTATATTCATGAAATTTTCTCTACAAAATATTGTGTTATGTAATGTTATTCTCCCGAGCCTACCCTAATAAAATTAAATGCAGCGTCATCGATCGTATTTTTACCCTTACTTTTCCGCCCTACATAATATTAAAAAATTTAATGAAAAGTCGGTTCTCACAATCTTACTGTAAGACTTTACCTAGAGATAAAAATAATAAATAACACCTTTATGAAAATTTAGGATCCGGAATAGTGTAGGAATGTATTTTAATAATGTAAATCTTATAAACTAATTATGCCCCGCGGTTTTAAATCTGTTTTTTTTCCGCACCTAGTGGTCTTGGTGTGATGTGACCTATATTACCTTTATTATGTAACAGTGAAATAATTTTTCAAATCTAGCCCGTGGCCGTTCCTGAGATTAGCGCGTATAAGTTACCAAAACAAATATTATATGAGAGTATTTAGTTGTATATATTTACTATTGAAGCTAAAGTCAAACAGATAAACGGCATTACCTTTTCGCAATAGATCCTTTGATATAAGTTGCACGAACAGAATAAAATTTGTAGTCTTGCTATTTCTCGAGTGGCTCGAGATTGCTCATGCATTGAACAAAATTTAAACGAGTATTTGATTTGTATTGTAAGTACAGAATATAAATGTACATGAGATGTTGTTGAGATTTTATTTTTTTATGGTAAAGACTCTTATGTATGGCAACTATTTATAAAATTAGGTTTAGGTATTCATGATATAATAGCCTGTGAAAATTTATATTTATTTCTTATTGATGTGCAGTTGTTTGACCAGGGATATTTTAGATCGTACACTTAATTTATTGGGTAGGTAGGTATACCGACCCAAGAATAAAGATGATTCTTTACGTTTCATCAAGCCTTACGAAAACAGTAAATACGCAGGAGGCGTACAGATAAACTGACAAAGAAATGTAACCAAGAAGCATCCCTTATAAAAAAGCGTTTATCCCGTTCATTTGCGAAATTATTACACAAGGCACATACTTGGTATCCGAGCGGGAAATCGAATGGAAAACGTAAAAAACAAGCTGTGTTTCGGAGGACAAAGGCAAATAAAACGCGTTTAATCCTGTCCGGCCTTCAGAAGGGGAAAGAAAATTGAATTTATTATCAGTTCTATTTGAGTGACGTGTTATTTCACACGTCAGCAAAGAGTCGGAATCCAATCAGGGGACAGGATATCCAATACTGTCTTACACGTCCTTCGCAAGGTTCTGTGTTGATAGACTCATTTCGCATTTCTAGACGGTCTGAGAGGTGGATGGAAATTTAAGGTCAGGTTAAGTATACTTACTATACTTACTTGTATTAATGAGCTCTGAATAGCAATCGATCGCTATGATACTCGACCGTACTGGTTTCAATTATTTACTAACAGCTAACAATATTAGTTACTTATGTTTATATAATAATATTTTAATTCTGTGTTAAATGTACGAAATGAATTTTAAAATAGTTAATTTAATAACATAGATAATTTAATTCGAACCACAACAGTAAATCAAATCAATAGATTGATTAATGTAATTAAATCTTTTGTTAGTTTAACTCGCCTTCAAAAGTAAATATAGGAAACAATTCCAGGAAGTTCCAATTGTTTGCGGTTTTTATGCTTTTCCTAGAAGCGATGGGTGAAAGGCATTGGCTCCAATATTGATTCAATTTTTATCTAAATACACTTTTAAGAGCTTTTAACGTAGCAGGGTTTAATATTTCGGTTATTTTGTGTCTTTATTGCAACACAAACACACAAAAAAATCTAATGTCGAATTCATCAATAGTACTTTTATTTTAAGCGAGAGAAACAATACTTTTATATACCAGTATAGTGTACAGACGGGGTTAGACGAAAGGGGTTGAGCCTAATGTATAGTTAGATAATTGAACCATAAAGTTTAGGGTTCAATAACATACATATTAGGTACATGTTTGACAAAGCCCAAAGCTTGAAATATATACAAAATATGCTCTCAAACTTCTTTAGCTCTAGGTTATACGATAAAGTGTTTAATGCCTGGGGGGTAGAAACGTCTTTAACCTAGAATCTTAGTAGATATCTTAGGAAATATAAATAAGAAGTTTATTAGTTTGTGTACAACCAGTAAGTGTACAACCAGTACATAATATCTTAGTATCAAATATTAAGCAATTGTTAAGGGATTTAGTTGTGTTGTTATAATAGTTCATTGTTATGTTGTAGGATGCTGATTTCTGGTGAAAAATGGTAATAATCTCGTGTTAAAATACATTCTATTATTAGATACAGAATACAATTTGAAATTTGAATAAACAGACTTTAAATAAAACAAAGATTTTCTAAAAAATAACCAATAGGTATAGATATAAATACTGATTGTAAAAAGTTACATAAAGATAAACAAAGGTCATTACCAAACAATATTTGCACAGACTATAAAACATGCATCATTACACGACCAATGATGGCAACTGCGAAATAAGCAATGGTCAGTGGTCAATGCTGATAATTCGCGATGATGGATGGCCACCCATCACCGCTTCCTGCCATTTACATATTATGAGCTAAAGTCAAGTAATAAATAGGATAATGGCTTGCTGTATTACTCTAGACTGGTTTCGTATTCTATGGACTCGAAAGCCGTTGCTATAGGCCATTTCTAATGAATAATACGTGGAAATAGCCTTGTGTTTCTAATGGTATATGCGTGCTAATATGTTTTCTTTTATTTAATTCTAATGTACACAACATAACAACATACATTTTGAGATAAGGTTTTTTTATACAGAATATTTTTACGTATGAAACATTAAACAATAATAAATAATATTTTTGGTGACACCAAAAATATTATTTATTATTGTATTTATTGATCTCAAAACCAAACATTTTATGTATTGATTTCAAAGTTCTCAAAGAGTCATTGTGTAGCAATGGCTTTATTGGCTAGGTAGTAGTAGTAATCCGATATGCAAATATAAATTACATGAACAAAATAGGTATTTCGATTATACGTACAATTCTCATCTACTTTCATCGGAAGAGCCTTTTTCGAATAAGATAGCTACACCGTACCAAATGATTGAGCCGGCTGTTATGTTGTTGATTGGAATTGTATTTCCAATCTTGCAACATGAGACCCAAAGGGATAATACCTTATTAATTATTAATCATTAAGAATGTTTCTGACCGGAGCCAAGACAATATGAAGGACCGAAGACATAGCGTGCCAACCCTCTAGGGATTACTACAACTTCAAAGGTTTCGCTGCTCAAATTTTCCAGACTATGTTTTGTCTATACCTTCTTATGTATTTTAAATACAAAACTCCGTTTGTAGCCCTGTTTTGACTTAATTATGAACATTAATATGGATTTATCTTGAATGTTTTATTTGTTTTTATTTGATAGTGTGAGTACAGTGTAGTAGTTTGTATTAATTAGGTAATGGAAGAATTCTAAAGTTCTATTCAAATGGAACAAACTATTGGTTTTTTTGCCTTTTATCTCCGCCATATTTATATTATTCTGTTTTTTTATACTGTAAAAATCTGTTTACTTACTTACGTATAAAGAAACAAAAGAAATTGAATAAAACCTTCGTAAAACATTAGCATGTAATAATACAACTCATGTAGGAGGTACAAAATAGATTTTGTGCTATTAATAAGTTTAAAAGTAGCAAAATGTTTTCTTTATCTGAATATTTTGATCCTTAAAATGTGATTAGACACCTACAAAGCAACAAAAGCGTTTATTTCGGGACCTAAATTTACAACTAATGTTTCTTTTTTTGTAAATTATTCTTAACGTGTAGGAACTCGAAATACAACATAAAATAATCAGCCTTGAAATAATGTGACATTCATTTAATCCCTAGGCACGTTTAAGTATATCATTTCAACAAACAGTTTTTGGAACTCTTTCCTAAAAATAAACACACATAGTATTGTATAATATTATACCCATAACATTTTGTAGTATATTTGTGGCATCACTAATAGCATAATATGCAATAATAATAACTATCACATTTAAAGTGTCATGTGCTTATTGAAGAAAACTTTGTCTTTAGTTTATAAAATCTTCTTCCATAATTTATTCAAAGGTGACTTAAAGTTGAAACTATTAACATGCTTTCAAGAGGTAATTTATATGATTGCGCCCAACTACCGTAATTATGTAAAACAAAATTATAAACCAGAGAAGCGAACATAATTGGAGAATATTCAAAGGGTCTAGTGAACAGAAATAGCAATGGAATTCTTTAAGTCTTGCGCACCTTTCGAGATGAATTTTAAAACAGCACTTTGTCAATCGGCTGACTATGTTAATAGCCTTTTTCTTGTTATCAAAATCGCAATGTTATTACAAAATAATGTATTCTATTGTTTAATTATAAAAGGTACGATGAGGAAAAATACGTTGCGGTATAATTTAAATTCAGTGAAATTAAGGTAAATATACTTTTCTTTGACAATTAATTAACATTATTGTCAAAAGAGAAATTTATAAGGGTGCCTCAATTAAAGTCAATATAACTCCTAAACATGCTTTAAATGAAATAAATAATTTCAATTATTTTGTGTATTAAGAAATATAGGTTTAATTATAAAAAAATATACACAATTATTTTAAAACGCAATGGTCATAAAATTAAAATGCAATGCTCAGTTGACCACCCACGTAGCGAATGGTCGCCATTTAATTAATATGTAATCTGGTCATATTATTTAATTGATGCAATTACTTTATTACCCCTTAAGGATTGCTCATTATACCTACTTATAAAACTTAACCGAACCATAGTGAGAACAAAGATTTTTTGAAGGGAAGAACATTATTTATTAGTATTTGTACAATCAATATTATTTGTTTACGATAGTGACAATTCAGTAGTTTTCCAACTAAATGTTGAGTTTATTAGATGCAAAAAACGGTCTGGTAGGAAAGAGTAAGCATTTGCCCGTAAAGAAAAATCGATTCGTGAAACGGAGGTCGAGGGTGTACGTCTACCGTATACATAAACCGGTTAACAGGACTAACTTTTTAAGGAATTATGCTGCCAGTTAAGATCAGTGCACATTCTCTTTAAATTTACTTGTATGGAAATATGCAACAACTTGTCGTTGATTACAACGCTTTCCAGTTATTCAACTCAGAAAAAAGCCCACAAAACATTTTAATCAATCTAGTTATCTTTGAAAAAACTCACATAGCTATGTCGTGCATAAAATGAATGGACATTTAAATCAATCAAGACACTCGGAATGCGACGGGGCTAGTTCAAAACGATGTATTCACTTGTATTGCTAACGATGAGGGAACACGAAGCTTTGATTCGATTTACTTTCCCAATAAGGTGGGTTGAACGATGTCGCCGCAAAGCAAAACATCGACCCTACAAGTTAGTACACATAATATAATAACTTTCGTCCATTATCAACTCTATTATACCGAGATAAAGTTTGTATTCCAACGACATCCCCAATTTTTTGGTCTCAATATGAACGCAAATCAAAACTTGAAGCGTGTGGAGACTTTTATGAAAAATCAAGAGGGCGACAGGACGGGGATAGGGTTAACACTAAGTTTGATTAAAAAATAAGCGGTTATTGATCTTCAGGTGCGCTTGCAGATGAAAAATATGACTATTGGTGCGTGAATCTGCTCGTGAATCTTCCTCGATAATGTTCCGTCAAAAATTTTTCAAAGCAAAGAAATCTTTACATTCTAATTTAATTAATAATTTATAGCTAGGAATTTTACGAACGTATTTAAAATTTCCTAATATAAATTCCATAAGCAAATACGAGTACAAACACATATAAGTAAACACTCAGGAAAGCACAGCAGGAAAGCGTAGAATCTCACGACAGCTGTCAATGTAGAAACTCGAGGCAATTGAAGGGTTTGCTCCCCATGTAAGGAAAATTTCTCCGGAATCATTTTGACTGTAATATACCTTAACAGCAATCACTCAAAGTCGAATTTTCAATGAAATGAATTACGCACGACGCTTTAATGTGTCAATTGCGTGCTGGAAGGAAGAACACGTACAGAATGAATTTTTTAATTTCGTCGTATAGTGTGTTCTATAAAACAAACTAAGCTTTTCAATTAAGAACCACTTATGGGTAAGTGTCTTCAAATTTTGTAGTACAAATAGGAAATAATTACTGTGAAAGTAACTATTGTTAAGACATAAAACTAAATGCAATGATCAGATAAACCTACAATTGTATATAAGTATTCATTATGTAATTTATAGACAGTATTGCTATAAATCAAATTATTAATTCCGCCTTACATTAATAGTTAGCCCACGATGCAATATTTCATAATCTGCCCGTTACATGATCAATTTTGTTGATAAAACAATATTGATAATCTATTCAAGAGCAACCAACCGTAACATTGTGTATTACGTCGAACAATGTGGCACAGCAAGGTGTTTGTCTGTCCACCTACATTTGCATCTCAAAGCCCGAGTTACCCTCAATTAAGTGAAAGCTCATTTGATATTCGTTCACAGATATGCCTATTATAAAATGCTTACGGGCCTTTGCAATGGGTAGCGTTGGCCCAACAAATGATTGTCCATGTTTGCCGCCATTGCGTCGATTATTAATAAACATCTACAATGACGGCCTATCATAGACATTTAGGCCCTCTACAGTTCTACACTATACACCTCTAGGTACTCGTCCAACGCTGCCCATTGTGAAGAGGGCCGATTAAACGGTGACAGGCTGACGAGTTTGGTAATTATTTAATTTTATATTTTCAAGTGTGTACGTGACATGTGTCTGTGTTAATTAAGGATGATGCAATATCATTGGACGTCTCACTTTGAAAACATTCGCGTTATTTTCAATTAAATTTATTATATGTACTAAACATGACATTTTTAGTATTTGTCCTGAATTTATCCTGAAATTACTCGATCACAGCTGTGTTACGTTTTGTAAAATTAATATGCGAATATCTTTGAAATGAGTTACAATTTTAAATGGTAACGTACAAACCTTATATAATTTATTTTTGTTACTTTGGTGTTGTACAGAAGCTGATTAGTCCGTAGCCCTATTTCATTAATTTATTTAACCAAGAATAATTAAAATAAACCGTACCTTAAGGATGTTAAAGATCCCCTGTGGTGAGATTTTGATATCTGTCTATTCGCAGCCCTTTTTGTTATTTGCCAATTTGCAAGATTAAATAAATTCGCCTTTGATTATAGAATGAACGAGCCCTTTGCTTCGCTTTTTCTTGTATCCACTTCTTCAGTATTAGGTACTAGTATTATTTAAACAATTTGCAATAAAGTTTTCAAAATCGTTGGGCATCATGATATTATCAGATATCTATGTTGGTGATTTCAAGAATAGTAGAGTTTACCGAAAATAAGTAACAAAGTCCTAGAGTGAAATACAAATTGATATTTATTACATACCTACGAACATAGATATTGTTATCATAATATCCCTGGGAATACATAAACTTTATAGATCGATCGTATAAAGTTATTTTCTTGATTACGTTGATAAGTCTCTTGCTGTATCATTCTTTTCTTGCTTTCGTTCATACGTTTTCAAATTTCAATACGTCAAAGTAAAAGTATTTAAAAAATTCCTTAATACCTAATAAAGAAGTCTCAAAAGCCGCCAATTGCAAAGCTACATACAAAATCCCTCACGAAAAAACGTCCACACATGAAACTCCCACTATACTTATCACAAAGTAACTAACATATCATTACATTTGATTCACGAAGTAACATACGGACAATAAATCTGAATACCTAGCAAGCAGTGGGGTGAAAACCGCTGGCATCGCGCCACGCTGCTGCATTATCTACTCCATCAGTATTACTAGTACGAATGGACTGAACAAAACTAACTATATGTACTTATTATAGCTATGTTATAAATTATGACACTTATTCTATGAATACCTATCTCTTCTCTTCTCTATATGTATATAATTCTGATATCACAATATTAGTCACTTTAGTTCTTGAAACGACTAGACTCATTCTCATTAAATTATGTGGCCCTTTTGGGTCGAGATCTGAGAATCGGCCAACTTCTGTGTTTCATACTACTTCCGCGTGAACTGGTGGGCCAATTTCGATAAGTCTTATATTTTTTATGTGTTCGTTATTGTCAGGACAAAGATCATATGAAAGAAAAACATAGCAATTTGCGCCAAAAACATGAAGAAATGCTAAAACAACGGCCATGTAAAGATCACGGGTTTGACCATTTGCGCGAAGACAGGACGACGTCTGTCGGGTCAGCTAGTGTTTTATTACAGACATATTCAAATATGGCAAAATTGCTGAGGAAAATTGTGACGTTAGGAGTATTGATTTCATGACGTTAATACATTTTTATTATCGTAAAGTAGATGTATCTTTATATGGGATGGAAATCTTTGAAGTCGATTTTCACCTTTTTCGTGCCGGCGTCAGATTAGATAGAGAGGAAATTTGCAAACGTATTAAGAATCTTTTTCGGTTCTCAGTTCAATTTGCCATAAAAGCGTGTTTCATAGAACTTTCCCATAACATTATTTTTTTGATTGCTATTGACAGTTTTGAAATTCAGTTTATTATTGGCAATTTATAAGTATAAAATAAAATATAGCCCTGATAGATTTACATACATTGAAGACATTATACATTATAACATTTCATGATTTCATTAAAACAATAAACATTAAAAACAAGTGAATGTCTTATTTACATTACATTCTCTGATTGCTTTTCTTTTAGAGCATACTTTAATAATAATCGTGGCATTTCGATACATTCATTTTTATTTAATTTGCATCTACTCTGTATCGAACTCATGATCTATTGTTGACAACACGTTCAGCGTTCATGCCTTAACTCATTTTGACACTCCAATACAATAAAATAACTAAGCTGCAACAAACTTGCAAAAAATCCTCAATATCAATATTTCTCGAAACTTTATAGGTACAGCAAGCCTTAAAATATACAATAAATTACCTTATTCAAGAAAATAATTAAAATATTACGACATTATTTAATGAAGCCGTTATTTATAAAAGGTTCCTTAATTAAAACTTTTGTAAAGAAAAATAAAGTTGTCGATGTATTTTCGACACTCCCAAAACGAGTTTTTACGACTGGACGCCAGATAATTTATTACAGACCCAGATTAGCCAAATCCTTTAAACCCTATTAAAATATATATTGATGTACCCTCTGTTTATATTTATCAGAATATCAGCAATATTCGTCAATGTGTATTAACGCAATATAACCTACCTAATAGACAACATATTATGTGTAGTATTATAATAGCAATTACAAGAATATCACATCTCAAACTTTATTAAAATAAGTTGCATTCAAACTCTAACAACACAAGTTATAACGGGCCAGCAAAAAACTCAAACATTATTGAAAGTTTAGACCTTTATGGCGAGCGCGTGACAATCGTGGAAAAGCGATCGAGGGTTCAGCGCAAATTCATCACGTTTCCAACTTTTAAACGCGAAAACCGGTAACATAACCTTTGAAAGAAGCCCCACCGGTGAGTTGGCGAAGTAATTAATCCACACAACTGTCTCCATGTCGGGCCGCATCAGGTGGTGACGCGCTCTGCTGGAAAATTGGAGGTATAGACCGAGTAATGTACTTGGACCCGTTCACTCGTGTCATCTTTGATAACTCGATATTTGATTTATATTCATATTGGCATGAAATATGGAGGGATTGTTCAAATAGATATCGAAACTGTTGGACTTAGGATGTAGTACCTCATTCCACTATTATTCCACGTTTCTTATAATGTTTTAATTAGTGTAAACATTATTTAAAATTGTTTTGGTTTAATCGGAATTGTACGTCATTTCATTTACAATGTAAACTAGTAAAGATAGTCATCTCTCTATTGTAGATAGGCCATTAACGATCCGAATTAATGATCCAGTTTTATTTTGTTATTACACCAAGTAATCTGGTTTTTAAATAATGTTCGTACTTCAAAATTAGTACCAAGAAATTGGTGCAATGAATAATGTTATTATTGCAGTCGTATGATAAATTATTGTTAAGGATCCCTTTCTGCAATTAATTATATGGGGAAGGCTGATTTAAAAATTTATCTCCGAATAAATAATAATATATTTTGCTTACCGACCTCAATATAAAAAGCATGATTTATATTAATACTCATTTCGGTAAAAAAGAGTCGTTAACATAATTTTCCCCGAAAAAAATCTTGGTAAACATTAAATAACCAGATGAAGAAATTTATATAGCATTGTTGGTGTCGAGCAATAAGAATTAAATGAGAATACGTCTCTGTCGTATTGTTATTCATATAACATTACCGTATCTTACTTTTCCAGACGTTTTAAGCGTTGATTATTCAGCGGTATCGTGGCTTGCCATCTGTTCGCTTTGTTCACGCAATTTTTGTCCCAAGGAACACACAATAAGAAGGAGTTTTCCTTGTATTTTTCTGAACGAAATTATAGTACGGAGACATTATTTTGTCACAATGGTGGTTCACGCCCACTAAAAGCTGCGAAACTCTTTGGTGATGCACTGGATTGGGGAAGGAATAAATTTAGAGACTGTTACGACCGCAAACTCTGGGAACAATCTTGGTATCTTTACAGCGTGATTTAATACACCCTGTGGGATAATGTACGCCCAGACTGAATCATAGTGCAACTTTTATGAAAATATTATGCACACCAATTATGTGTGTGCACATATTTCATGAACAACTTCAAGTTTTATGGTCGTAAATGATAAATTTGAAGATACTCTTAAAATATCGAATTTGCAATATTATTCTTCTGCTCTTGTAAAAATAAAAATGAATATCTTCTTCAATATAGTTTTAGTTAATTTGGTGCTCTGCTCACAAAAAATGTTTCAAAAAAATTCACTACCTACTTTATTTACTTCGCTAGCGGAGTTTTATGGACATCGATACTTACACCGATTTTTATTTTAATAAACGATCAAATAAGGAAGCCTTCTTGTAATTAAGACAATGTAATCCTTTAAGGCAAGTTATTTTCCAATAAGGAAAAAGAAATGTCGAAGAAATAATAACATTTTTATCCGAGCTACGAGAAACCGATACACAGTACTCAAAGATAATAAATTAAATAAATGTAGTAAATAGAAACAACCGTGAGAAGCTTAATAACCACAATGCTCGTGGCGTCTCCACATAACCACAAAGAGTATGTAATCTAATACACGATGCTCATCGACACTGGCTTTCATGGTCGCCAATATCATCTTACTATCACAAATGTACATTTTACACTCGACATTCTCAACATCGACCTTATTGCACTCTCATTAAGAGCTCCTTCCGTCGTAAACGATTCGAAATACTTGGTTATTCACCGATTCATAGATTGCTTTTTTGTTCAAGCTTGGCCAAATGAAAAAAGATAGTACGTCGTAGGTGGCTATCATGTATCGAATTCTAGCTTGTGAAGCGTTCGCAAGAATTGAATACGTTTATTTTGTCGTTTTCTAACTAATCTGATTGAGTGGATACAGTTTCAGATTATAGTGCGCTTCACACGCTATCAGTTTCATATATTCATTTTGTTTTCTATGATTTTGAAAGCCTGTCCGGATTTAAAACTTATCGCATGTGTGGATGAAAAAGTTAAAATGAACACAGGATACATAAATAATTGATACATTGTAACGGAATAGGAAAATACTATTTGGTTTAGTTTTGAACAGAATAATCTACGTAACCACTACTTTTGATTATATTTTCTACCGTCATTGTAATGCATATTCATTTTTTTAAATATAAATAATCAAGTTTATGCGCATATATTAATTAGCAGTTAAATAGGTTGACAGGCATTAATTTTAAACAACAATAGAGCTTAAAATAAGAACGAAAATATTATTCAGGCAATTTTAAAACTCATCTTAGAGTTATGACAAGGCGTATCCTAGCCCGTGTTTCAACGTCAAATTGGTTAGAATTACTCACCCCGAGAATTGGCTCTGCAAGAACTTTAATCACGAAGAATTCTCAAGAAAGCCCGCTCGTTTTAATATGCACCTCACAATGGTAAGGGGACGAAGTTCTGAAGAGGTAAGTCCTTGTAAGGTACTTTATCTCGCCACAACTCCCCTTTTTATCGCGAGGGATGACATGAATACGATTACAAGTCTTAATCTTTAAAGGACTGCTGAGTGGTCAACGGCCTCTGAACTATGGATATAAAGATATCTGCATATGAAGTGCGAAGGGAGAGACCTTATAACTTCCCATCATACGACATACCGATAACCGACTTCCCAGTTCTAAATAATGGCATATTTATTGCAACTAATAAACTTTATGTAGGTAATAAAAGTGTGAATATACATTATTTATTTCTAACTTCTGGAACATTTGCATCGTTATGCTCGAAATATACAGAAATATTCTTCTGCAATTCAAATTGTAGGGACAGACGCAAAAATGAAATGCATTTGGAAAGTTTATAAAGGGGTGGGTTGTAAACGATTTAGAATAAAATACCTCACCCAAGGGCATACTTCTGTTAGCAAATTTCGCCGGAATGGTCAAGAGAACAATAAGATCAAAAGGGATGTTTTACTTTCAAGTTTGTGCTTCAACAAGGTTGCACATACAACCACGTTAAGCGTTACCGTTTTAATTAAATACAGGCCTTTTGCTAATTCGGTTCATCGTTTTAACAAAGAATTAAATTTAGTTCAACTAGCTTTAATAGACCGACCTCTGTTTATTCGCACAAAAAGGTTATATGGATGTAAAATATTTATGCGGACTTGAATATAGAAAAGTGGGTTTGTACATTTGTTATTTTGGAATAATAAACCTTTTTGTTGGAATAATAAGTACGATTTAGGTACATTAGTTAGAATATGAAATGTTATCACAGAAAATTTGAATTTTTTATTATGATTAAAAACTGTTTAACTTTGCTTCTCTGAATGAAATTATTACAAAGTATACCTGATTAAGTAGGTACATTACATTATATCTAAACACATTATACAAACCATTACAAAGTACAAGTAAATCACAAACTGACACGATAATCTACTTATCTTAGTTATTTACCGTTCTAGCAATTTAATGAAGCCTGTTCTAAGCTAAGGGACTATTATTGTGACATATATAAATTGTTCTATCATTGGAGGCCGATGGTGAAATAATCGAGTAGGTACCTGCCTTTTGAGATATCTAGCCGTAACAAGGCTGGCAGCATTTGTTAGTGCTTTATCATACAATAAGAACGGTAACTGATAAAAGATATAACCATTTTGGTAACGGTATGGTATTGTTCCGTTGATTGTATTGTGGAATTGGGTTATAAGTCTTATGTAAGGGTTCGCTAATAAAAACATAACTTATAAGAGTATTTTAATAAAAAAATAATATATATAAAGACATGAAATAAAAATTATAAAATAACAATTTACAAAACTCACTACCTATTAGCGTTTAACTATTGAGTGATAAACTATTTAAGCGCCAATTTAAATATTTCAAACACTTAAAACTTTATTGATTGGCGTCGTAAACACACACATCAAACATGAAACCTATCCGTAATTAATAACAAACGAAGTTTTCGTCTCTAAGTTTGTATAAAATTTCACTACGATATGTAAATATTTATTGGCATCCGATTTAAATATTATTAATAACAGAATTATCGTTGTTTATCGTTGAATTAATTTGAATTTAAAATAAGATTTATGGCAGGACACATTAATCAACGTGCAATCAGATAAAATAAGTTTTATGCGTTAGGCTTCGTATTAATTACACATATTGTGCTATCTGTCAATGTTTAATTGAGAAGAAACTTAACTTTTTATTGGAGAAGATAATAAAATATTTTCTATGTAATCAAATAATTATAATTAAACGGTAGTACGATTATTTAAAATATTAGTTAGGCAGATTAAATATTACGTAACTACATATTATATAAAACAAAAGACAACGTACAAAATTGCCCACCTTAATCCGACCCTGCAGTTAAATTTAGTCTAAGCTAAGACCCTCCTACCCATAACCTAGAGACCTACACTACACTACACGAGACTCCAGGCTACCTGCCAAATTTCATGTCCACAGTTCAAGTACTTTCCGAGATTATCTACAATCTACATGTTTCGTCAGTATAATATATATCAATAAAAAAATACTATGTATAAATTGTGTAAAGCCTACATTTTCAATGTGTGTACCTATTTCTTAACTTAGTTTTTATTAATATCTTCAACAAGTAGGAACATAAATTGCATTTTTGATTTCCCGTGTGGATTTCAACAAAGAAAGAGCCTTCGGCCATTATATCATGTATGAATAATTTATGGTCTTACAAACTTATCTCATATATATCTACAATAGTTGCATATCTAATAAGAAAAACTAAGAAAACACCAGCATAATATTATGCAAATATAAAAAAGACCAAGTATGTCAATGCGAAATTATTATATTTGATAAATACGTTTTCAGAATAGAGCTCGAAGACCCTCTTTACACCCTATTATGCTGAATAGGATTTGACGATCTGCCAAGGCCGTATTCAAGTCATATGCAAATGTATCTTCAGTCTTACCGCAATAGAATCAATTCATATATTATAATAACTTACTCGAACTAATTTAATTAATAATTCTATTGCTTCATTTGACATTTCTCATAAGCCTTTTAAGGTTTAATTTCCTACGAAATTTGGTTAAACCAAAGTTGTTTCAAACATTGTTTGTTTCTTTCGCTTTGAATGAAATCTCTTTATTTGTAGAGAATTAATGAGTCAGTTACTAATAGCCATTTTACGTTTCAAACAATATTATTAAGTAACAAAATAAAACACAACGGGAAAAAATATATCATAATCATCATCATCATCATCATCAGTTTGTCCACTGCTGGACATAGGCCTCAGTAAAAAATAAACTAAATAAAAAATAAAATATAAACGAGAAATATTCATATTTTTGACACAAACCCCGAATATAGTTACCCAGTCGGATTCACGGATAAGTTAAATATTAACATAATTCCGAGCAAAAGGTGTCTGAGAAACGTCTGAAAATTGGAATTTGGCAAAGATTTATTTTCAAATTGTTCAGCGGAGACGTGTTTGCGTCAAGAAAACCACGATGTATGGCAGTACGTGAGCTCTGGTCAAAAAGACGTGGATCGATCCGGATTAGGCTGCGACCGGCACGGCTGCTAACGAATCCTATGCAGTGTGAATGTGTATCTTTTGTGCTTTCGTAATTCAATTCTTAAATCAACGTTGCTTGGCGAGTTCGTTGTCATTTGAGTTTGGTATTTTGGGCGTTTGAAATTGGCAATATGTATTTAAATAGATGTGGTTTGATTTCGAATTTTAGTATGTATGTTCTCTTTTGTTGACTTGAAACATTTAGTGTGTATTTAAAGCTAACTTGCTAATAGATGTCTCTCGATTCACCATGAAGCATGAATTTTAAATGAAAATTGATCAAAAACCAACAGTTTTTAATAACTAGAATTATCATAGAACGTTTGTAAATATTAAATAAACGAAATAATTTTGTGCAAATATATGTTAAACATCTATCAAATAATAAAAAAAAAAATCAGCCTTAAATTTATCTGTATCCGCTTGAACGGAGTATAAATGTGGATTTTATGCCAGTTCTATTACTGTTCCGTAAGTCATGTACAAATATAAAATCATACCATGAAAATTCACTTACTTTAGCGTGCGTAGAATATATAGCAGGATGACTAAAGATCTTACCTGAAACAAAAATTACATATAAATATAATTTAATATTTGTATAAAGTATTACATGCTGTTAAATAGATATTATTTGTGTTTTAATGATGCCCACTTATTTTTTAAATAAAATAAGGATTTTTATCATATTTATTTTATTACCAAGATTTCTAGTTCTCATTACGACAAATCTAAATAGTAGTGAAAGTTTAGTCAGCAATAATTCTGAGATGTTTTATTTTCTGGCATTAAATGGCCCTAAATTCTACTTTTATTACATAGTTTTCTGTGTCCATTTCCATATTTCCTATCTCACTAATTCCATGCAATTCTATATACATATTCGTAGAGTAACATCGCCTACATATGGATGTACGGCTTCGAATAAAAACAAAGTACCTACAGTTAAAATAACTCTGAATTTACAAAGAGCTGTAGCAAGTTAAATAAACTATTATTTAAAGTGCTGATACTTTTTCTAACTTCCATTGTTTCTGTCGCAAAACTTTGACCGTTAAGAGAATACACGCGCTCATTTATTAGGAAATATGGAGTTCGAGGCTTGGCCACATTCAGTGGCAAGTTTATATTCCTATCGCGTGAGTGGGACGATCTCACCTGCATCTATACCTACCAGAGACCCTTCCAAAAAGCACCTTATTACGATTATACAAGCTTCATTTTCACAAAACAAAACTTTGGGAAAAGGTAGTCCCGTCACCCGTTCTGCCCGAAGTAGATTTGATATATGTTGTTACGTAGGCACTATTTTTTTATAAATAGGCAATCATAGCAATCGGATGCGTATTAAAATAGAAGTTCGTGCAGAGTTTCCACGCGGGGAAAGTTATGAAATTTCGCTACAAAAAATAAATAAAGAACTTGACAAAAGACGGTTGTTTATGTAACAATTTATTGTTATACAGAGGTGTTGCTAAAGATAAGATAACAATGTATTCAAATCTGTATTGTTAGAATATTATCGCACCATTAAATCCATACAAAAGCTTATCTTCTTGGCACTGTTATTGTTCCACTCATTTAATAAGCTAATTAAGTAGCAGAATGTAAAGCAATTCTCTTAATCATTAACGAGACGCAAGCGAACATTACCATGTTGCCATTAAAAATGTTGAAAATAAGGGCATGTATGATTGAGCATTTTGTACCGTTCTTGCAAGGTTTATCATTTAGCTTTACCTGCACTGCTACGCTCTTATTGGTCTAAGCGCGCGGGTGATATAACCTATACAACTTCATATATAACTTTTTAGCTTTATAATATTACTACGAGTATATTAAGTATATTATTTTTCATCGGCTTGATGCATCGGCTCTATTTATAGATTATAGAATTAATGACCCCTACATTAATATAATATTTCTGAAACAAAACTGGATATACCTAGATTATATTTTATACGTTCGAATTATGTCAATAAAAGCGGAATATGACCACACAGTTAATATGAAATGCCCCGAGCGCGGCAACTCTTTGAACTTGACCGGTCGAGGTCGATCACCTCGCCTAGTAGTCACATTACAGGTGTAGAAAGGTATTACAAAACCAAATATGTTATTGCATTTTGAAACGTGCTGTTTTTCATAGTTTAGTATATGATCTGTATTATCCTACTATTATAATGCGAAAGTTTTTGAGGATGTAATTGTTTCTCTTTCACGCAAAATATACTACTGAACTGATTTCAATGAAATTTGGTATGTACCTACAGGTACCTACGTAGGTGGCTGAAGACCTAGGCTACTTTTTATCTCGGAAATCCCACAGAAACTGGCGCAAAGCCGCGGGCGGAAAGCTAGTAGTATTATAATAAAATCACGATAATTCTAAGTACTGAAGTTAATTAACAAACCGGAGAACTTTATAATCAAAGGTTGTCCATAACAAGTTCATCAAAGCGGGATTGTCATTGAAAAGTTTGAGATAAGACACATTCCTTACAAAATTATCAGTAATGTTCGTTGGATGTTGGAGTTCAGAGATATTGCCCATTATTGTGGAATCGTAAAATATATTTAATGCTTTTGTTTATACATTAATAAATGCGGGCGTTGCTTGTCGACTCTCATTGTATTTTCTCTTAATGGGGATGTGGAATTTTACTAGCATTTTTTAAGCCAATCGAATTAGTAATCTCTTTCTCTAGTAGGTGACCTAGTTATTAAACATCGGCATTCATCATCTTATAATCGATGATAATGTTACTATTGTCAATAAGGAACAATATCTGTATTTAAAACGGTCCCACGCAATGGCCTTAATCTATTTTCAATATAATTCAGTAAATAGAAGCGCAAAAACGCATGTACACGCTTTTGCAATGAAAAATAATAAATTAAAAAATAATTCAGAGTCAATATTAGAACTTATAAAACTTAATTATAATTGCCTTTTAAATAGGGGAATGATCATATTATATACGCCCTACAAATTAAATCTGGTTATGTAGGTATACGTATAATGTATATATAGTTATCTAGCAAACCACGCTAAAACAATTGTAATGTAATATTCATATTCTAAATCAGTAGACCGCACCAATGAAATCCGATTTACTATCCTTATTTAAAATTAAATACAATCACATTGAAATAAGTTTTCCTGGAACATATTATACCTACTTACAATACATATACCTACAAATATAAGACAAACTTCAAAGCCTAAAACAAATTGCTGCAATGTCAAAAAATAAGAAGCCATAACAAAGTGAAAAGTTTGAAGATACCGCCGTGGAAAATGCCCCAAGTCCAAAACTAAATAAAACAATCATTCACGACGACCAAAACGGCGCTTAAAAAGAAAAATGGCGCGGCAAACAAGCGAGCAACGAGTTAGGCTGTTACAAAAATCTAACAAAGGAATGATTAACGATTTTCCACCCCCAAACTCATTCAAGCCGCGTCGATATTGAAACCTTTAGACGTAAAAATGAAAGTTTTCCTTTCCCTGTTTTGAACATACTGACATCGTGAATGCGGAAGAATTTCCTACAATAACAAAGATAGAATACTTAACAAGGGCTGTTCATTTGTTATGTCTTTCTAGTACCTAGTGGTGTTAGGTGTATAATACATAAGACATCTAGTGTAATGAAACTTTCTGTGCTTTATATAAGTTTCATGAATTCATGTGAAACTATCTTTCAACGACTTTCAGCGAACGGTACCCTAAAATATGATAAGTAAACTAATTTGAACTAATAATATTATTACATATTATGGAGGTAACTTTGTCTCTTACCACACGGCTAGACTAGCGTCATAATTTAATTAAGCAGAGGGCTAATAGTTTGGAGAATGGCATTAATAAACGAACAAATGTTATCTACTTTGTACACAACGAACATTTGGTTGGAAAGTGTAAACGTAAACATTTATTTTTACAAAAATCGAAAACAAACTAATTAATAAAAAATGTATAGCTACTTTTGAACTTTACTATATACATAATATATTAGTAAATCCAAAAAAATGGTGGAATAATTGCTTAATAAAAGTGGCTTTTTTCCTTTTCAAGTTGTAATTTAATATTTTTCTTTTTTTTATGGTGTTTCTCAATGTTAGCCAGAAGGGCTACTACATTTTAACGCGGACGCGGGGGTGAACTGAAGGTTCACCCTGGTAGCGACATGCACAAGGGCGTCCCCCCTTGACGGGGACCACGAACCTCGGCTTGAGCTGTCGCTTGAGTGGAGGAGGCCAGAAGGGCCCTAATCGGACGGGCGCTCACCCGGGTGGGCGCGGGAACGCGGAACAAGGGACCTCGTCTTCGCCGGCGAAGACGGTGTACGCTTTCTGCTGTGGTGTGTGCGGTGTCGCGGTTTGTTCGACGTTGGGCTTCAATCGCCGAGTCTAGCCGTGCGTTAGCTTTGGTAATATCATCGTCGGAGTCGTCGTAATTTAATGCAAAACAAGCTACATAAATAAAAAATAAATCGTCGATTCCATTAAAAATATGCTATCTCATCAGATGCGTAACAAGTAACAATATTAAATTAGTGTAATTTTGCAGGCAGTGTGTCAGCTAAATGTTTATTTTCTTGTGAACAAATGCCATTTTCCTTAATGGTATAAAAGAAAGAATCGTAAGTATTTCATATGGATATTTGTTTTTTTTAAAATATTAAAATACAGGTTAAAATGTACCGTAGTTTCTTGAAATCGTTTCATACTCGTTTCCTTGTGAGTCATTGTCCCTCATATCGATAACAATATCAACATGATCGACTGCATATTAACGGTACCTACATTTGAGTATGTACCATTCATTACACTCCTGTCGATTAATAAACAAATAGTTCACATTTCCTTGATGGAAATTAATGATGAACGCATAAAAGAATTTCTACGTCCAAACCATCGATCAATGTCCACAAATTTGCTCACCATACAAACAAAGCGCTTTCGTCAATCCTTTACAAAATTAAACGTGAGTTCAATAGAGTGTAAGCTAAGTGGCTCATCTGTCGGTCTCAGGACTTCTCAGGTTGCAATGTTTTTAAGGGTATTTCATAGAAATACTCATTACCCGATCCGAATCTGTTTATTCCGTAACGACAAAATTATGTAAAAAGGCAGTAAACGTTTTTATCTCAATCTGGGTTTAAAATGAATTCAGTGTTATCTTAATGAAATTCCCTTTCTCAAGTGCGGTCTTTAGTTTTTTAGTGTTCGGAATTAGCTCAGCTATATTAAGTTTCGCAAAGAAATGGCGGCAGGTGCCACTTCAGCTGGCAAGCATATGTTCGATGGCATGTTAATTATTCTGCACAATTACAAGTTACCTGAAGCCATTTTTCAAATATTGCTTTGTTATCCAAAAACCATATAAAAAGCAATAAAAATTGTTCATGCACAAACACGTAAATCCAATCAAAACTTATTCAACTTTCCAGGAAAACGGGCGAAATGAACAACGCGCTGTCTGTTCCACAAATCACTGTAGTAACGATTTAATTAGAAATAGGTAAGATAATATACATAAATTACATAAATTAATACTGTATGTAATAAAGGATATATATATATATCCTTTATTACATAAATTAATTCACATTAATTTTACACTTGTGTCCAACACATTCAACATATCTATATGTACTAACAAATAAATTTACTTACTGCACGATACTAATAAAAATCAACTGGTTTCATAAAATAGAACGTTGTAACATTTTTTCTACGGAACCAATAAATATTTAATTGCGATATTCAAGATAGAAATGACTTCAAACCCGGCTTTGCGATTTGATTCAATAAAATCTCTGAGCCAATTTAACTACGCTGTGAGTTCCTCAGAATGTCGGATTAGTAGGCAATAAAGTAGATTACAATCTTTTGATTTATTCGACATTTCAAGAAAATAGCTTATTGCTCGATTGAACAAGTTTCTTTATTTACTAATATTACTTTTTTGTATTGATAAAACGTTGGATTGTTCTATAACAATGGGTCTATACCCAGACTAGTATTTATATAATACCTAACTCATCAATTCATACTAACAGCACCACTATTAGAAATCTTTATATTTAATAATAAATTTAAAATAGGGTATATAGAATCCACTTACAAGAATAAGGATTGAAAACACGCATCTCGTTTCAACATCGAGATTACCAAAGAATTCCAACAATAAAGATATTTTTCTCCCATAATATCTTGTTTGCACATGAATGATTATCGAACTCATTATATGAAATTACCCATGGAAATTGAATGACAAGATATTTTTTACCAAAAAAAAAATAGAAACTTATTCATATTTTTCGTTGCAATAAAATAGGTCATAAAGTAGAGCCAATTCGTTCCTATAACAGTAGCTCTAGGATAGAAACAGCTCACGTTATTTATTTAAAACAAGGGTTTTCTTTTGTTACCTCGCTCCTCCGGCCCCTTGTAAGCTTCTATGTCAAGTGGTATTAGTCATTTCTTTTCTTTAGGAAACAAAACTGGAAGAACTTATACTTACCTCTACTGCCGTGTTCATTAAACTTTTAAATACTGCGTTTAAAAGACATCAAGATTAACATACATTACCAAAATGCAGTTCTTTATAGTTTACAAAACTATATCATAAAGTAAGAAGAATTGAATCTTAAATTCCATTTATTCTTTCACGGTGTAGTACACGAAAGAGCTTTCAAAGCCAACATACCTAAGTATACATCTATCCAACTGTAATATTTCGTGTAATAACAAGAAAATCAACACTCCCCTACGTAGTGGGTTACCGAAATCACCCTAAAACGTCAAGTTTGAAACCATCGCGCCGCATATTACAGAAGTTTCATGCCTGGCTTACCTTATAAATAACAAAGCGTGCCCTTACAGCGATAAAACTGGTTAATCAGTTGGTTGCATGCACGCTGGCTAGTTTAATGACATAATTAAAAATCCCTAAGCTAAGGTAGGGAAGTTCAGGCTTTGGCGTATAGTGACTGGCCCCATTTGCTAATCTCCTAATCCGGCGAGTAGTTTTGGTACAAGAAACAAACTTGTAACTCTGTAGGGATGTGTGCGGGGTGAATAATGGCGTAATGTTTCAGATAAGATTATCTCATATTGTAATGTGTTGTGACCTCGGTATTTAGTATTTGCGATTTACATTATTAAGCATTTACAAGAATTTTGGTCGTATGAAAATATCGTAGACACTTAGTCAGTATCGGGATTTTCATATTAGTCATGGTAAAGTTACTTATTAGAACTTCACATTGTTGAAAAACTTCATAGCTAGCATAAAAAGTTAGAAATGTACATCCACTTTCTTTGCGTTCTTTAAAAATAAACATTTTTAATTAGTTGTTGTGGGAATGAATAAGATCATCAAATAAGACATAGATTCTTCTAAGAACTGTTCGAAATGAATTAATAAGTGCTATTAATTACTCCGTACCATTTTTCTTTGGCTTTGGCTGAAATTTTTAAAGTCAACAATAACAAATATCGTAAATCAAATCAGTTCACCACGTTATTAACCGACCATATAATATAATAGTTAAAAAATCCCCGCTTTATTAACGTCTTTGTACCACGTACAAATGTAAGCTTAGCCAGGTACTCGCCACGGATAGCGCAGAGTAATGAGTTTTGTTGTTTAACAGTTACCAGTGCAGGATTATGGGACACTACAAACTATAGGACTCAATGTAAGCCCAACAAATAGTTTACTTATGAGCATTTCATCGATTTCGGATACAACATTGTGGCTATCGCACGGAACATTAAAATGAAATGGTCAGTTGCGATTTAGTATCATTGGTTTAGTTTGATTTTATACGAGCATTTACTTGAGTATTACGTGAGAATTGACTACTGTAATGCTATTGTGAATTGTGATAACGCGTACTTTAACGCGTAGATAAGTAATATTTAAATTTTACTGCAATCGGGTAAATTTATTTACTTTTATTCAAATTGGATCATATCTATCACTTCTGTAATACGAGTGCAATTTTTGCAATAAATCACCTAAGATATTAAAATTTATGTATCCATATTGTAAAAGTTGATCAAGTTGCAAACGCCCGGTATCAAAAAAATGTTACAAAACCAAGCAAAAAAAAAAACCACCGCTTTGAGCAGAACAGTTCGAATAGCGATAACCAATTGTCCATGTAAAATGTAAACAAAAGGCATCGATACCCATTGTACCACAAGCAATACCAGTAAAATCATGTCCGCAAACAATTAAGCGAAGCTCGGACAAATTGCTCCAGCCCCTAGGTGGTCATACAGAGCGTGGAATGTTAATCGGTTCAGGTCAAGATGAGGTTAAGACGCTCCTGAACAAATAATAGCTAAGAGCTTTCCATAATGACCATACCAGAATGTTGATCCAGTAACGTGCTATTAACCTGTTGTTTGTAATTATATACGCTTTGATAGATGTAATATCGATCAATTAAGAGCTATAGGGCGTTTGGCTTTGTTTGATTACTTAATATGCATGATTATTGTGTGAGTAAACAAAGGCGTGGGACTTTAAATACAAGTATGTTTTATATTATGATGTTCCAATCAGTATTATATAAATGTAAATAGGTAACGTTATTGCAAGGGTTGCTGGGCATAACTGGCGGCAACGAGCGAACGACCGGGCTCAGTGGCGTGCCATGACTGAGGCCTATGTCCAGCAGTGGACAAATGTAGGCTGATAATGATGATGATGATTGAAAAATGCAAAGTATCAGAAGACTGAAGAGTAAGGATCAAATTGTTAAAAATCGAAACGTTCGACTGTTCTAGAAACATTAGCCACCATTTTCGCAGTAAGATTGAAACGGGGCGCAGTAAAAACAAAAATAACAAAATCAACTCCTCTGTTAATTTAGCGGGAGTTGGCAAAAAACGGTAATGCTGTGCCTTTTTGTTGACCGCCCATAACAACGAAGGAATGCATTGTTCCCGTTATTCCAGTCCCAAGCTGTAAAAAAGACAATATTTTTCTCTCGCTCCTGTCCCAAATCCGACTCACTTTATGGAATGTGTCACTCGCAATAAGGAATTCACTATTACGTCACAGATAAGGCTTACGCAAATAAAGTATCGTTCTGAGAATATGTAACGATAATCATTATCAAAGTTTACCAATACTAGATTGTACTAGGAAAATGTATATTGTATCAAAATTTGTTATAATTCACCGAAGTTGAAATACATATTATTATTATTGGTTAATAAACAGCGCTATTTGATTAAACACAGAGCAAATATGGTGGAAACTGGTCTAGATCACAGATTAGATACCAGTCTAGAGGTAGGTCCAAATACTTACAAACCTAAACATTCTTACATAGTGTAATATAAGGCCAGATAATTTACAAGGTTTATGAAAAGTTAATAAAAAAAAAAAACGAATCTACATCATAGTAGCACAATCCGTGTGCATCAACCGGGTAATTTCGTGATAGTTGTATGATAATAAGAACAAATTAGTCACACCACGAAACATTGTAAACAAATAGTCGTAGTTCAATTTGACGCTTCAAATCTATTTCGTAGCTAATGGAAACTTTGTAGGGATCCTTTCATTTTCGCTTTAATCAATTTCAAACTAGGGAAAGTTTCAATTCGAAATCCATTACGTATTTCACGATACAATTGTGCTGTACACTTTTATGTTTCGGCTAAAACGATACTCGAAAATAAAATTGAAGCTATCCAATAGTTTCAATGTTTGCTTTTGACGTCGCTTGCACCTTAACTATTAGTTTTAACAGCTAAAATAAAGTTTAGTTTTTGCAATGACAGTGAAAACTGAATTTTTTCAAACTGAACTCTGGGAATACCGCATTGATATATACGTGGCGGTAACGTTATTTTTCGAACTGGCCTGTATGCAAATGTGTATTAATTGAAAATTCCTTGGATACCTTAGTTCAAATTGAGAACTCTTAAATTACCTAGATTATAATAGATATCTTTAATCTCTAAAAAGAAATCGGAGCGTATTGACAATAGTGTTCAACCTTTTGATTCACTTGCAGGTTGGATTTATAACGCAATGAAGAGAAGAAAAAACAATCCCATCATTGTCATATAATTTCATTAACGATCATACAATTTCCCTTACAAATATAAAGTGTCGTTACTTTAACACGGTATCCAAGTAATTACATAGTCACAAACAAATTGGAAAGTTGTAACATGAAAAGTGCGATTCACAAGTAAGTAATAAATTACATCAATAAGGTACAGAGGTTCGACTCCCGCTGCGAGATGCATCGCATATAGGCGCCTCGTTTGACGGATGTAAATAAAAAACAAAAAAAAGTGTCTAAACTGGCCTGCCCACACGGCCATTAAGTTGGAGGTTTATCGGCCCATTCATGCTCAGAGATAAATATCTTAAATCGGGTACGCGGGGTCAAGAATGTCTTAGAATAAATACGAAAAGCAATACGTTACTCAATAAAGAAAGGTCAATAATATGTTTATAATAAAAGTCACGTTAATGAAAACAAACTACCGAACCACATAGATTTAAGATCGAAACATAAATTTACACAAAGACAAAACGATATATGTATTGGTAAGTGAAAAATGAAATAAATTTGAACATAATTTTGATTAGGATTTTTATTCCAAGCCGTGCAAAACCAAATTAATAATTGGCGGATTTGAATCATTAGCTTAACATCTCGACGTGCCCAAAAAGCAATTTACTAACAGTCAGCGACAGGAAGGTTATCATTATAATCATAAAGTTTGAAATTTGTAGACCGGTAATTGATCAAATGAATCACTTTTTGTTCGACAATCGGGTACGGGTTAATACGAAAATAATAGGTAGGGAGTCCCAATCATTAAGATCATAGGGGCAAGACAATAGTTTTTCACCGAATAAAGCACATTTTTAGTGAAGTTCCCGACTAATTTAATAGTCTTTTAAGTGTTTTGTTTTCATGTACAAAACTGGTTAATGTTTTCGCTAAATAAAAGAACAAATCGACTGGTAATGGAAACGTAATACTAATTTGCTTTAGATTGGTAGGTACTTGATGAATATCTACCTATATTATCAACTGTACATACCAACATAATGGAAATCAAATAGCTAGAGCTGTTAGAATCGTCGGATATTCGAAACTTGTACTAACGAGGAATGTGGAATACTAAATTGAAACAAAAATTCGGTAAGCCGGCAAATCTAATAGAATAGATGAACGTTTGCGGCGGCGCTATGGAATTGTAAAAAATAAATGTGTTATTTTTTTGTGTATCAATCCAGTTCAATATGATAATGCCGCAGTTTTTTAAACATTTTATGTGCTTAGATCGAGTATTGGTAATGATACAAACAAGTGATAATTGTTTATAATAATAAAATAACGACAGTCTAATAGAGTCTAATATGAGAATATGGAAATTATCGAATTGTTTTCATAAAAATATGAATCGTAGTCAAAACAAAGTAAGTATTGCTTACCGATTTTGTTATTTGCATAAACAGTAATGACTCAAATAAAAAATAATAAAGAAAACATAAACACAACGTAAGAGATAAATTACTATACAAAAATTTTATTGAAATACTCAAAAGGATAAAAGATAATACAGCTTCATATACTTTTATAGTTAGTGCTGTGTACAAAGTCATAATTTGATGTCAATTTATGTGACGCCAAAAATATATTTTTATATGCTATCAAACAATACACAAGCCAAAAACTGTGAAACAAGAGATAAGAATAAACACTTCGCTTTATGGCAGAATAAATTTCTTGATTAACATAACACGAATGAATTTTTTGCCGAGTACCCACCCGGAGCAATTTAAAATGCAGCTCTGCTGGGTAGAAATGAAAACACAAGAAAAAAGCAACCGTTAATTTCACATGATAGCTATGTTGAATTCTAGAACCATTGTTTTTTAAGCATACACTTTATCTATTTCAATTGTTATCGAGACATGTTTTGTTTAATAGATAGCAAAAACAACAATGAAACAACGGGTATTAAAAAGTTATCAACATTCGTTTATCTTCAATTAACGGTCCTCTTGGTACATTTAGAACGTGATCGAATTAATGAAACCCAGTAAAAGTTTTGAAGATGAATCCACAGTGAATACTGAAAAACTAAAATCCTGCCCTACATTCTGAATTTCATATAGGATTGTATGCTGCAAGTGATTTGAAAATGGCTCACATTCCATAATTTAGATAAAAGCTTTGACTAACCTAATTTCTTCGGAAATGACGAGATATGTCACGACACATTGACAGAAATGTTGCAGTTCTTATATGAACATTAAACACCCTTTTTGCATGTGGATATAAAATTGACTGCTTTTGCCTACAATAGCGTTCATTTATAAATTGAATTGAATTTAAAAAGGTTGTGCGAGATAAAGAATTACAAACAATATCTGACTTATTTAAAAAATTACGTTTCGTACGATGATTTTTCGAGAATATTCCCCAGTTATTGTTGATGTGTTTTATATGTATTTTAATCTTGTCATTCAAACCATAATATCATATCGAGGTTACATATTGTTAATTGTAATCTTATAAACGTGCCGACAAATTTATCTATTTCCACTTAAACAGTGCGAACTAGAAAAGACTATCGGGTTGAATTATATTAAAACATCCAAACTGTAATAAAAAATTCTAAACAAGCGAGAGAAAATTGTTTGATAAATGTTGACAATAGACAAATTTGCTTGGCGTTTATTACTATAAAATTTTAGCGGGAGTTTATGTTTGAACATCTGTCCCACAATGCTAACACATAGTGTGAAACGGCGTGAAGGAAAAAACTTCCAGCGCGTTTATTAATTTTGCCATTGTTAACAATTTGCGATTGTCCCGGAACCGCTTTTTGTTTTCACGGGAAATTTTTCATTCTCACTCTATTTACGTTGTCAGGAATCTCATAAAAGTGTATAACGTTTGATTTGATTAACTACGCGTAAATTATTTATCTTCCTTAATTGCGACAGTAAATCATAACATGAAATTTATAACTGGATAATTCGTAGAGAAAAATAGGGAAGAATTAAATAAGAAGGTACTACTGATTTTGTTTTATAAAATTATATATTACTTTGTGATACAAATATGTGAGGTGTTACAGCGTGTGTTGATACATAAAGGTTTTTATTAAATATTTACTCAGTACTTCCGTTTGAATTGTATAAGATAACGAAGCAACATAAATACAACGGGAGATGCCACCTAAGAAGTCAAAACAAAGACCCTTTGGTTTATTTTGAACTACAACTTCTAGGAACCCTTCTATATAGTTTTAAGAATCCGTGCCGTGTTTTGGTTTTTTCATCGAGACGAAATAAATGTCAAGGTTAAAACGTAATTCTGGCATCGAAGTATTAAATAAAGTATTTTGCGAATTCATGCTAACTAGAATACATAACATAGATCGTCCCAAATAATTTCTACCAGTCATTGCAGAATACAAATACAATTTACTACGTGTTTTATTTAACAAATGGTTACATTAAATCGATTTATACGATTTTAGATAACAATCAACATCGTTTTTATTAACAAAGCTGTAGTTTCTTTCAAATCGTGGCATCATGATCAACAATAAAATTCTGAGCACGTCGTTAAAAGTTGTAAAAATTACCAAAATCAGTCCAGATACTGCACGCTACCAATATCTTATCATTAAATCATGTTTATTTCACAGCAATAAAAAAGATATAAAAATTCATTAAAAACCACAACACACATCGAGCTTCACGATTCGTACAATTTATATGACCATAAACTTTTTACAAGGAGAATACGAATAAAAAATTAAGGATTCTTGTTAAATACAGCGATTTTGGGATCGTTAGGTATAGACCCATAAAACATTGACCAGCTTAATAAAATAAAACGGAACAGGTAACTATACATGATTTCGAAGTATCTTTTCGTACCTAATTCCATGTAGCACTAAATAGTAAATAGTTAGTTAACGGATATGAAATAATACTTTTTAGAAAAAATTTCATCATCAAATACATGATGTTATCAAATATTAAACAGGATCAAAGTTTCATCCACCATCAAAAAAAATATAAAATTTTATCTTCTCCTACTAAAATACTAAAAATAGGTATATTAGTCGGTCATTAAGTGCGATGTGAAGGTCTATTTTTTTAATTTCTAATTAATTATTCATTAATAATTTTCCATTGAACTGACCTCACCTGTCTACAATAGGTACAATAGATTATTAGCATAATCGTACATTTCTCTACACGGCAATTTAAGCCAATTGGGTGTACGAGCACATGAGTACTGTTCAATTCTGCGAAGGATAGGAATATCCTTTTCTAGTTTTTAGAAATTCTTTACCTGAAGTAAAACTGAAGGGTGAATAAATACGTGTTTAAACTAGGTCACAACTGGTATTTCTTTGTCCGAGATAAAATGATTGTCATGTTTACTCTAGTTATAGTCTTAAATATTTTAAGTAAGTATACTTATAGTAAGTCATTACAATATTCATCATTAAAATACAGCATCCTTTCGACAATCAACGACCGTATTACCAATAATTCTTATGCAAAATCTTTTGTAAGCACAATGTAATTTGATACAAGCCAAAGTATATGGAGGCTCTCGCATTAATGGAAATTCCTCGTTAGACCGGTGATTTGCATTCATTTTTATTTGCCAAATTGTGTTGAAAGTAACATGTTTAAAGAATTATCCGCACGCAACATTGTTTAAAACCTGGCTATGATAACATGTTTAGGATTTGTTTTTAGTACATAGAGATATATTAAATGCTATTAATGATTTTACGCTAAATAACAATAGAATTTTGATGAACTCGCCCGAATTAACCGCGATATTGACGTGTATTATATCTCAGCTTTTATACATTTAAACGGGTTTCGTATTAGAATTTAGTCTATCACAAGCTGTCTTGATTCTATTGTTAAACTTAAGCCTTCCTTTATCTTATTGTGTCTATAGATAACAAGTCTCATTAAGGCGTTTCGGGGCTGAACTAGCCAACTTATTACTCAATATAAACTTGGCTTAAATAACTGAAATAGTAGTCATACAAATTCCATTATTCGGAATAGTTAGCAGGCTTCAGTTAGCAATGATTTATCCGATCTGGGAGAGAAAGTTTTGACACGGATATACAAGAAAAATGTAATCAAACTCGTCCCTTTAATTTAAAGAGAAACGTTGGGTTAACGGTAAATAAATATTTGATCTTAAGCCTTCAGATAACACCTACGCGGTTAAAGCAATCAAGAAAATTCGATGCTGGGCTCATATTGCCACTTATTACATACGACGGCAGTTAAATGAACATCGTTTGGCTTTTCTGTATTACATGTAAGTATATTTATACGTTTTAATGGATATCTGTATTCATTACTTTAATGCTGAGCAATTTTGTACAGGTGTTGATGTCAGATGCTTATAAATGATAAAATTATTAATCAAGAAATTATTTCACTGAATTCTTCAATAAATATAACTTATTAGGATTTTATTATTATTATTTATTAATAGTTAACTGTGATAGTGAAATAGATAACCTTGTTAAATACTGTTTTGTTTTTTATTACCGGGAGTAAATCCCTACAATAAATTATAGATAACACATGTTTCAATAACACATTTGTTTCTTAACCGAGATCTTAAATTACATAGAACCAAAAAAACGTAACAGTAGATTTTCCTTCTCATATTATAATGAAGCAAAATTTTCGAATTAAAAATGAAGAAATAATTGTCGTTTGTTCAAAAGACAATTAGTTTCAAATAACGGTCAATTAAACGGTAGAGATAAACCGAAAAGAATGCTTGAGTAATGAGTGAAAAGAATTTATAGAGTCATAAAATTTTTAACGTGTGATCGTCATGTGGGCTTCTATAAAGATAGACTTATCGACTGGTGCAAGGTTTACGCTTTCATCATTACACTTAAACGGAGACAACTTGATTTGTTGACTTTTACGACTTCACCGGTACCACATAAACCGATTATATGATAATGAATTTTTGACTCTCGTATAGTAAAAGTTCTGCTCAAATGAAGGCTGTCTGTCGTTAAGCGGCTTGGAATATTGTTCGAGATCCCTGCAATTTATTGACCCAGTTTCAAAGCATCCTTTTAATATTCAACATCAGACTTTCGTTTAAACTATGTGCAAAAATTTAAGACTACGAATTACTGTCGCTTTGTATGCTATATTGCTAAAAGGAAATTATTTAGTTGGAAAAAATGCAATGACGTTGGATTTTTGGCTAATTACCTATAAGATGAACTGATTGATACTCCGTGACTTTTCACGCCTTTACATGTCCTGCATCTGTCAAATGCTAATTTTCAGGCTACATTCAAGAATGATATCGCCGATTTTTTGTCGATGCTATTGTACTTTTTTACGAATAGCTTCTTATATCATTTTTTCATATACAGCATATAATAAAAGAATATAATATAAATGTAGTATTTGTTTTTAACCGACTTCAAAAAAAGGAGGTTATCAATTCGGCCGGTACCTATGCTTTTTTTTTAATGTATGTACACCGATTACTCCGAGGTTTCTGAACCGATTTACGTGATTCTTTTTTTGATCGAATTGGTCCCATAAAAATTTTATTCGGATAGGCCCAGTAGTTTTTATTTTATGAGCATTTTTGTCTGTATTTGTAAATGTTGCAAGTGCAAGTTTGAAGTCGGTTGTTTTTAACGCAGTTATCACTTGTTTTATTATATCCTTTTCCGTTTTATACGGCAATAATTACATATAATATCTACTTATTATTTTTACCAAACTACCTGTATTTAAAAAACGTTTTTATACAATAGCACATAACACAATAAAACAATAGTATTCGAAACAATTAAATTAATTAACTACCAAAAAATAGTCCACCAACGACACAAAATATGTTAAATTCACGAAGGGAATTCCTTAGCCTACACTTATGGTCTTTCGATACTTATCTCATTAAGTTTGCGTGCAAGAATTAAAAACGTACTCACGCACAGTACCTGCTTTCATATATTTTTAGGTTTCACCATCTAGCATCAACTTTATATTCCATACCGTCATTAAGGAGAGAAGAATTTTATACTAATCTATGTATAAAGAACATAATATCTATTAAACATGAGAAACCTTAGTTTTGCTTCTTAGAGCAGAATCGCAACTTACTTTGAATAAAGATAATTCACTTGTCTATCTTCGAAAGATTTTCCTGCACGAAATGATAATAAATAATAATTATCTCATAACTCTATTAATATTGATTGAATAAGCACGTAACTGGTAATCTTATTAATATTAGTTAATAACGTTTATTTAATTATTGTTAACTAGGATATATTAACGCCTCGATATATGTTTGTGAAAGGGAAAATGTTAATACATTATAATCAATCCGTACATTTCTGTATAGAATTGGCTGTATAGAGGAAGCGATTCATCAATATGGGATCGAATAACAAAGAAGGAACTATCAGTTACGGTTTATGGGGGTGGTTATTGCAGATCTAATGCCATCTGCCTATTTATAAATTAAGCCAGAAAGTTCTTAAGCAACTTTGTAATGCTAATGCGGTTATTGTCTTCAAGCACGAACGTTTTGTTATAAGATTAATCGTATTGTGTTTAGTCACATTTCATTTCAATATAGAAACAATTCTTACATACCAAAGTAACTGAAGTACCACCCGTATATAGGTACCTAACATACCAAACGAAAAAGTATCATAAACATTATACCGGAAATGACGGCAACTTTAATGGGAATTTTAATAATCCATAGAACACAAGTTTAAAGTGTAACTGCGAAACCGTTAGATTTCATCGAATTCATACTCCAATAAAATTCAATCAATCTGAAAAGTCGCAATTTTAAAAAATGATACACCGATATCGCGCCGGAACAATGCACAACAATGGACGTCAACACGACATAAATATTGGCTAATAGTCGGAACTACGATATTGATACCCTGACGATATTTGTCAGTGCTTTGTGAGCAGTTCCGCCGGTAATCGCTTTACAAATGGACAGGGGCAAAAACTAACGGATTGTTTGGGATGAACGCATAAAGGAATGTTCCCAGGTAGAGGGTGGATCAGAATCACACTGTAAACATGTGAATGTGATAGTTTGCTGCGGGATTATTTATGCAGTATTCATTAAGTTGGACGGTGAAAACGGTATTCACTTTTCGCGATTTTATAATTAAACTTTTATAAAGCCAAGCCGGTTTAAATGCATGTTTTTTTTTTACTTTGTAAATTAACCTGCGTTAATAGGAGTATCATTTAATTTTCGAGCTTCTTTTATTTTTGTTTATTTCAAAGCAAAGCTTTGTGTTATATCTGTTTGTGTCGAGTTGATATCACAAAAGAGTATTGTGTTAATGTTCCATTCAAACGAATTAATTTCACTGTGTAAACATTATTCAGTATTAATAATTTAAATTCTACTCTGTTATTATTCTTGTGTTAATCGGAAAAGCTTTCTGCTTTTTTAAGGAATATCAAGGGCACAAAGGCTAGATATACCTGCTACATCTTTTACTCTATATATATATAAAACACTAAACAATGCGACGAATGCGTCGTATAGGTCTTGGCTTACGCTTCACTCCAAACAGGTTTCAATACTATGCTTTAGAAACCGGTAAAAATCACCATGAGTAATTACAGCAGGCTCATCGTTTTACAATTTCATCCATAGATAACCCATTTTATTGTAATTCTATTACATGTTTCTTATTTAATCAGATTGCACTAGAGGTACCTATCCTATCTATTGCATTTCGATACCTTTTTCAACAGTGAATCTATTAAAAAATAAAATGCATCCAAAAACTATTCCCAAATCCCAATATACCTATGATCATTTACTTTTGAAGTGAAACTACTTTAGACGCGTTGAGAGTAAAAATTCAAAATCATGGCAATACCGTCACGTCATCTAAGGCGACGATTTTGGTATCTTTGAATCTTGACAAAGAAGTTTCACATCTGATACATGTGCTCGGAACACGCGCTCTTTTTTTAACTCGCAACTGTGAAATTATGGATTTAAATCAAATATTAAATCAATATTTGAGTAACTAACCCTTTAAAGGACAAATCTTTGTTGGACAAATATTTATGAAAGATCAACATCTGATAGAAGATTATACCTATATTTTATTGTTAAGAGATTCTTAAAATAGACGATACTGAAATGTTTGACAAAGCTTTAAAATTTCAAAAGTCCATCTAATAAGGTATTAACAATTTTGCATAAAAGTGTAACATCGCCAATAACCCGCTGAACATTTTACTGCTTTAAAATTTATAGCCAATGTCGTGAAAAGTTCTACAACCTCAGTTTCTATGAAGTATGTAAAATATTGCCATCCGTTAGAACGTCAGTAAATCACGTTGACCGCGTCGTATTTATTTTCCTTTCAGAACCTAGGTCGTATGAGTTACATTGTAGGAACCTAAAGATCCATTGTAGCTTGCTAGAGCCATTACCGAGTAGTCGTTACGAAAATTATTAGAAACAACGTATTGTCTAAGTCGAAACAAAGAAATACTCCATAAAAAGTGCTATGAAGCTAAATACTTCGCTACTAAGGAAGTAATGAAGTCTTGAGGTATAATAACATGTACCTATTTGAAACATGTTTTTGTCGAAGAGCAGGTAAAGTATTGGTCATTTAGCATTCTCGCTGACGATAACAATCTTCGGTTTTAAATTTTACAGCAATTACGGCATTCCCGGTAAGCGCTAAAACGCTGGTTTTGTATACTTTTTAAATTGCGAAATTGTTTTAAGTGCTACATTATTGGCCGGTGCATTTTCTCGTGAAATTTTAAAAGGTATGCACAATGCACATGTAATCATATTGACATATTCAGTTGGGTTCCGTTTAAACCAACATTATTTTAAGACATACTTTGAAATAGTAAGTATAGTATTACTTACTTAATTAATCTTATATATAAAAATGAATCGCAAAATGTGTTGGTAAGCGCATACCTAACTCGTGAACGGCTGAACCGATTTCGATAATTCTTTTTTTATTATATTCCTTGAAGTACGAGGATGGTTCTTATGTAGAGAAAACGTAAACATGTACCACGGGCGAAGCCGGGGCGGACCGCTAGTTATTAATATAATTTTTGTAAGTACCTACCTAGCTTTAAGTGCTTAGGTAGGTACTTCAAATAAGTTACACAAGAAATCAATTTCTAAAACGACATAACTTTAGCCTTAATAACTAGCCCAACAACTAAGTTATAATTTAATAATTAAATTAATAAAGTAGGTAATGTAGCAATCAAAGGAAAGTGAATTTTCTCCAATCATTTTTATTATGCTTTTAAATAAATTTCATCAGTTTCTATAAAGCTTAAAATTCATATTTAGTCAGAGATGATTATTTAGATTTCGGTAAATACCTTCGTTAATTACTTACTCATTTATGTACAGAATATAATAAATGGCTTTGTAAAGTCAGTTAATTTCAGACCGATTGATTGATTTCGAAGAAAACGAAATCGATACACATGTGAAGAGGAATCGTATTACTAATTAGCGCCTGGGGCAGGTATAGCAGGCGTTGCGATTTATCGTGAAAGCCAATTTAGAGTTGGGAGGCACGCGATTACAATCTTCTCACGACAGGAAAGGCGCGCGAACTCCTCATCTCCAGGGAAATCACGCACGCAACAAACTTTATATCAACGCGTCCGGGACTTAACGCCTGAAGCGGCCAACATTCTTTACCACACACAGTTCAAATTCAAAAGAAATAACAACTAGGCGCGGGCAGTGCCTCTACTCAGCCTCGCCTCATTAAATACTTTTGCCGCCACTCTACACACTATTATGTTTACAAATCACAAACACAAATCACAGGCAGCCGCGAGAAGCACTGCCAGTTCCCACAACAAATTTACACTGACCGTTGTCGAATAAGGCTGCAGGCTCAAGCGTATTCCATCTTGGGCAAGACGTTCCCGAAGAAGACGCTTCAACTGGATACGTGGTATTTTCACTAACTCCGCTTTTCCCTCCTCATATTCGTCAGCGTATTTTGCCGGTTCAACGGTTGCCACTGCCTGTTCCTTGCGGACTTCATCGTCACAACGGCAGTCCCGGGCAGCAGCAGCCTCCTCTAACGTAAAATACACAGCCGCTGCACCTTCTTCTCTCAAAGTTCTCACTGAGTGCAACAGTCTCTGACGATGTGCAGGGTTAAGAACTCCGATGGCATCCAGATCGGGTTCTCCGACCTGTTTGCAAATTTCTAAATCATCGTAACCATTGTCAATAAAGCTTTCCGCGTACTGGCCCAGGTGAAGCGATCGTAACCACTCGATTACGATATTTCCGTTCGTCGACGAGGCCATATCGCGTCAAAACACGCGGGACATCACAAAGCGTGCTCGCGTCGCGGCAGACGGCGAGAAACTGGCGACTTCGCTCCCCCAATCCCCATTCCCCCCTCGCCCCTCTGTAAGCCGCGGTCGCCGCCCCTAGACCTACGTGCTTTTGCTTTTTGACATTTTGTAGCATAATCGTTTCATAGAGGTGCGCGACGCGGCTCACGCCATGCTAAAGGTGCTTTAAAATAATAAATTGTTTACATTATTCAGCGGTCAAACTTATTGGAGTTTTGTTTATGGCACCCAAAGCCAAGAGCTTTTGGTTAATGTTCTGAAAACAATACTTTTGTACCATTTTACTGACAGTTATTATTGTTATCTATAGATTTCAAATATTTTATTATTGACATATTTATAAGTATAGTACTAGATCCAACTAGATCCCACAGTAGGATAAAACCAAAATTTTGTGTATAATTTATAATCCCACCAAAAACATTTTCATGTAAAATGTTGCCAAGACGGCCCCATATGACTTGCACTGTCAAAAAGTTATCAGATCTCATGTAGAGCCATCAGCCAAGCTTCTAACACTACACGCCCTAACTCTACAAGGCCTAACTTCACAAACTCTACACCTTAGTGAAAATATGTGGCTTGGCCATTTCGCTACATTCACATCGGCGTAAGGTGAAAAATTAATTCACTGTTCATTACTTTTGTGTTATACAATAGTTCTTGTAGTAACGAACGGCCAAGCCACATATTTTGACTAAGGTGTAGAGTTTGTGAAGTAGAGTTAGGGCGTGTAGTGTTAGAAGCTTGGCTCTACATGAGATCTGATAACTTTTTGACAGTGCGAGTCATATGGGCTCGTCTTGGCAACATTTTACATGAAAATGTTTTTGGTGGGATTTCATTTCTTTTTGTAAGTTGTTTGTAACAAAATTTATTTTTATTTTTTTTCTTATTTTTTTGGGGTGTATTTCTTGCACATCAGAGACGCCTTTTTTATAGCCCACTCTCTTGTCAAGGACAATTTTTTTTTATTTTTAGCTACTGTGTGGACGTAAGAGGCAGGAGACGTTCGCAACACTTCTATTCATTCATATTTATATGATCTGATCTGAAGTATATGTATCAATATATTATGTCGATAATCGATTAAATTTTTAATTTTTTTTTAACAAGAAGTACCTATACATATAATATATATCTAGGGAAACCAAGTTTTTGATTATTAGATTAGACCTCTAGCGTCATCAAAATTTAATTTAAAATTACAGGTCTCATACAAACTCCCATCCCCTAGTTTAAGGGGTTGGGGGATGAAAGTTACAAGTTTTATAATTTTTTTGTTGTTTGTGTGCTAATACTAGCTTACATACAAAATTTCAGCTTTCTAGGACATTAGGAAATACCTTAAGAATTTTGATGATCATCAGTGAGTCAGTGACGAAATTAGCGTTTTTTAGATATAAATAAAATCGGAAGTATAAAAGCTAATGTAATTAAAACTTAATATGTTCAATAAGTCCGCTATTGACAATATATCCCGAAAATTTTGTTGATCTAGCATAATCCAAACCCAAGTTATGAGGGTTCAAAAAAACGTCGAAGCGCTTCGAGAAAAGGTAGGTAGTGCCCGTGCGCTTCGCTTTCGCTTGGGTCGTCTTGACGGGGGCACTACCGTGCCCCCAGATCAGGAGAATATAATAAGTATAATTATTACTAGGTTGCCAGTCAAAATTTGGCCGCAAACATGTTGAATCGATTTGGGAAAATATTTCGTTCACTTGTTAATGATCTCTAATCTCCATCACCATTTATAAATTTATATCTCTATCACCATTCATGCGTAAATCTCTACAATATCTAATTAATCTTATACCGTGAATATTTACTTTGTTTATATGTTCGTCTGCATCTGCAGTTTACCTGCGTTCTTCTCCACTACGTTTTACAATTCAAAGCGAATTTGCCTCTCGAAATAGCGTAAGGCCTATTTACAAGGCTGAGTCCATAATCCGACTACGTTGCGATGTAATCCAACGTATTACACCATGCTATTGGCAAAATCACGTACTTATGTAGCCTTTTCGTATGTGATTTTAATTTTTAAATCACTATTTTCAGTACCAATATTGTGTTAAGTATTTGGAGTAAACAACATTGTTATTGAAAACATCATACTATAGGATTTTACAAAAAAAAAAAAAACACTTACAGGATAAAGTCTTTACTACTACTTACAGTTATCGAAAGCTAAGTGATACATCGTTAAAATAGACCCGTCAGAAGGTCATCTTATTTTTATTATTTCTTATACTACAAGTCAAAGATCCAATAATGGAAAAATGGCATACACTTCTCAGAAGAGTCGAGTTGAGTTTACTCGCGTGAAATCAAAGTATTTGCCTATGAAATATCGCACGAAATTTATCAAAGAATTCCACGTACCCCTATTAAAATAGCAATGTATATTGTACATGTTAAACACATAGTATGTTGACTCAGTACAGAGTTAATTACCCACAAACGGGGAAGCGATGCAAAGTTTACTTTTGCTAAAGCTGTTACTCATTAAACTTCTTGAACCTGTTTTATCTTATTTCGGTAACTGAAACTACGAGTGTCGAGGTTTATTTAAGCGAACGCAACTTTCTTAATAACTTTCCTCTTTCTTTATTAATTATTTTAAGAGAAATTTCCTTTTCAATTTTTTTCACCGTGATTGTGAATTGAGCATTGACTGGCGCAAAAGGTTTTTCTATTTTATTTCCATTGTTTCAAGTTTGTTGTTGAAACGGGAATAAAATGATACAGTTTATTTTTGAATTTGTTTAAATTGTATTATTATTAAAGAACATTCTAATGAAACGTAATAAAATTAGGTATCTACGATACTTACGAATTTTAGCATGACAGACGTGAATTATTATTAAATTCATATTTAGTTACTTATTTCATCATATTCATAATATGAAAGCTCCAAAAAGCTCCTTTTAAAATTACTTAAACAAAATATATTTTAAATAAAAACATATAGATAGTGGAACACGATTACGTGGTTAACTGATCACTGAGTGTAACCACCCACGAACATCAGAAGTCAGACTGTCACAGAAAGTTTAAATTTATAAAAAATAGCACCTTCATAAAATAAACCTACACTAATATTTTTCTATTTTAAATTTTAAAACTTTTATCTTCTTGCTCTAGTTTTAATTATATCCACGCTCTACGTTTGTATATGTATAAACATAATTCAATAAGTGAAACCTGAATAATTCCCATGCAAAACATTGTCCAAATCCTACCTTGATCTGCACAAAAAAAAAATAAACAAAACATTGTCATTTCGAACAATATTTCGAATAGTAAAACTTTACAATCTACATACATGGGATTACCCATACTTATAAGAAAAATATATAACCGTTTCAATTTAAATACGTATTCCGTTTAGTAAAATGAAATGATAAGGCAAGCTGAGGTTATCGCGACATTTTGCTATCTCCGCAGATAGGCTAGCCTCTAGATTATTTGTCCCAGTTTTGAGCTCGTTCAACTAGTATGGTGCCTGGGGAAAATTAAGAAACCTCATTTTATTGTACTGTTCAGATTCGCTGACTGAAACCTGATACAAGTAGAATTAACTGATTTTATATTGAAATATAAAATTTCTGTAACAGTAAAGCACTTAAAACGTACCTCAAGTCCTCAAATCGTTGAATATATAGGTCAAATACTTTCTGATTTGTAAAGCGCCAACATTTTACACAAAACAAATGTGTATTATGAGTTATGAGTAATGACGTTTAGGTATAATAAGGTACTGCCCTTGTACTGTTAACGTAAAGCTTTTTCTGTTAACTCAATTCATTTTTATTTTCCTAAATTTTTGTATAGGTGGACAGCTGGTGGAGGACCTATTTGCATATGAGAATTGGTTTTTGTTAGATAGTAGATGAAAAGGATTAAAATTTAGGAAATGTTTGAGATAGAGCAAATATATACCAACTTAATTTTAAAATTTATGAAAGTTTGTCAGAATTAAATCTTTGATTTTTGCTTCAAGATGGATAAGTTTGAAAACATTTTGAAATACAAAATGTGTCTAAAAGCTTTTGTATAATAAATGAATTCTTGAATACCTGGTGTGGTGTGCTTGATATAAAACATCAAATTCGTTTTAAACCAGCATCACTTGCAGTTGTTTAAGCAGATGCTTGGAAATACGACAAGCACTCTAGGAAATATCTCCAGACTGGAAACATAAGCGTTGGAAATTGTTCACATACGAAGCATGTTTCAGCTTATTTTGGTTTGTCTACAATCCTGCTCAAAGAGATGTTGGTAATGTATATCTTTGCTAATGGCGGTACAGGTGACAGTTGAGTTTGTGTTTCGTTTCATTTATTTGCTAAATCGTTTACAAATTCAGTAATATAAGAATTTAAGGCTGGTTTGCTCTTTGCAGATTATGTCACAAACACAAACATCGTTTTATAACACTTTCGGGCGTATAGGTATATATTTTTTTATACATCTAACAATAAGCTGAACAGAACTTACTTATAATATCCAGTTGCTGAGAAACCAGACGTTAGTGTCGTACCTAAATATTGTGAGCCTTAAAGAAATAAACAGATACTTAATGAATAAAAATTCTGCCTCAGTTTGTAGCTTTTAGATAAATTGGCCAATCTTAAAAGATACCTATATAGTGTATGCAGTTTATATTTCACTTTCTCACTTCTGTCGACTGAGGTAAATTGAGAGTGAAATCAAATGTAAAATTCTTTAAAGCTTTCATAAAAACACGGTTGTGCACTTGTGCAGTCTCAAAACTAGCTGGCTATTTCTTATTTGTATTATACAAGAACCTTAATTACTTCTTATTTAATTCAGTTGTTAAGATTCATATTAGAACGTGTGTTGCGTTAAAAATCCTCCTTTTTCATTTTTTGTTATTATTGAAATTACGACAGAAAATACACTTGTGACCAAAAATTACATGAAATCATACAATAATACTCCTCATGATGCTATGAAACATGAAGCCCGTCATATAATATTGCGCTTATTATAAATTGTACTGAACTGAATATATATGAGAATTGAAATGCTGGGATTAACACGAGTATAGTCATTCACGATAAATAAATGAAGCCAGTAGTAATTAATTATGAATCTGGGTCGATGTTTAATAAAAATATAATGTATGCTTATTATTTTGCTTTTCTCTAAGGCTTTTCTATTATTTCGTTTCGTTATTCCTTTGTTATGTTTCCGTTGTCTTATAAATATGAATTGTTTATTTATATAAAAACTAAAAGATGATTTAATGTTGCATTTCAATTTTAAAATCAACTTAAGTAATGTAATATTACGAATATTAATGGATACTCCGGGTATGTCACTAAAACATTATTATTATGTAGTTTCCACGTATTCCACTTACTATGATATAAAGTTCTGGATCAGTTAGTTCATCATACAACACAGACTAAACAATAACAAACGTGGAATAGAAATGAACATTTGAGAAATTGCTACATGTAAATCAAATGTTGGAAACTTTGGAGTATACTTGACCTTCAACTCTACACTGAGAAAAATTTTCTTTAGCAAAGTACCAATTTAGCTCGGTTAAAAATTATTCTGCTGCATTCAATTAAGACATATTTAAAATATGCATTAAAGCTTTGCTAGTATTATACAAGCAAGTATTGCTAAATATTCTTGGCTATTATTAAAAAAGTACTTATTTATTTCAAAATTACCGACTCGGTCAATATTACCTTTACCGAATTAGGTTCAAAATAGACAAGCTTACGTTTTTATTTAATGATAAGCAAGTTATTTAATTTTAGACTTAACCATAGTTGGCTACTATTTACACAGAGTTCGGTTAAAAATAAACAAGCTTACATAATGATTGAATGACAAGTAAATCATTTAAATTTAGACATAATATTATTTGGCTAAAATTAAATAACTTTCTATGATGCATATTACCGTGTTTCTTACTTAAAAACAAACAAGTAACTTATCTATTGGGAGATAAGCACAGCTCGGCAATTAACAATGGAGCGAATACTATTTTTGACCGAGTAACTTGATAAAAATGAAACAAGGAATTGGCTGCGTAGCCCGCAAAGTCAGCCATTTCTATCAAATCATAGTCGAGTGACGAACGTGTCTGTTGAAGCGCCGCCTCAGTACCTACAAGGCAGATTCAAATTTACATTAAAAACTTTTCATCATCATTTTAATTCAAACTATTATAGAAGAGCAAGATGCAGAAGACAAACTATTAGGGCTCAAAAACAGCCATGGACAGCCGTAGAACTAAAGTGGCAAGACTCTACAGAGACGAAGCTAATTGCTGCAAAATAGTTAACTATAGCTCCAATACCTCAATACAATGAATATGCGGCTCTTAAAAAACCCAAAGGAGTTCAACCAACCCAAACCAAATTCTGGTGAGTTCAATTTTTTTGAATTTTTTGTCTGCTTTAGTTTAATTACTTTTGTATAATATTTACTTAGGTTTTTTTTTATTTTTACAGCTAGAAAAAGATTGTGAAAACCAAAGGACAATATATCACTGAAAGCTTCCCCACAATCAAGCCAAAAATATTTGAATTAGTAAGTTACTTCTGATCAAGCAAGATATTGTCATATACTTATTACTTTATTAAATACCTATTACTTTAGTAAATTACATTAGGTAGGATATAGTTCCCATATAATATGTAAAGAGCTTATTGTACTTTAATTTTGTTTTTGGTGCTAAAAATGTTTAAGTTTTAGCATTTATGATCATTTTCCCGACGACGAATGTGAATTATGTTTCAATGAGAATTAATTCAAATGTTTAAAATAACGGTTTTACTTGTTGGGTTGTAATAAAATTATTAGATCAAAAAGATTACTTATTCTCCTAACTTATTAATAGTTTTTGCCTAAACTTTTGACATATCAAATACATATAAGTACAATATTTAGATGTAGTAACTTGCTAACATTACCATAATGGTTGTTTGTTTTTATGTAAACAAACCTAAACCACTTTCATTATAGAACAAACTCCAACATCGCGAAATAAAATCAGCTGTTCCGTAGATTTTGGCAGAGTAGATAATTCCACTTTTGTATATAGCTGATATTTCTTTTACGATGTTGGATTTGGCTTTGGATTAGGTATAGACCTAATTAAAGTTGTTCAGGTTCGTAGTGTGAGTCATTCCTTAAAAGTTTACTCATGATTTATATTTAACCCTGTTATTGTGAAAATTAAAACACAAAATAGTTATTGTTTCTTGACATTGTGAATTGTGTACTATTTTTAAAAGTAGTAGTATCTAAGTGTAAGTAGTATGTTACTTGAAATGATTGTATCGTGTACTGAATAAAGCTAATTTCATTAATGTGCATAATTTTCTTTCAGTTTCTTATAAGTTTTTGGTGTGTCGGTAAAATGAGTGTTATTTTCCTACATGAACGTTTCATTGGCTTTTTTTCCGACATGCCAAAATTTTGCCCCCTGCACTAATGACAAATGACAACATATCAAACTAGGTAAATATTTTCAGTATGAGCTGACTTCACATTGCATACAGGGTGTAACAGAAAGGGGTTACACATCTAAGCAGGGCGTGATGTACCTACTGATGAAACTGAACAATTTTCCCAAAGAACATAATGTCAAAAGATGAAAATAATGGAGAGGTTTAATTCTTTTTTCATCTTTCGACCCATTTTCCTTGGGAAACGTTGTTCAGTTTCATCAGTGCATCACGCCCTGTTCGGATGTGTATATCCCCTTTCTGTTACACCTTGTATAGGTTTTACAAACATTCACAGGTCAGCTTATACTGAAAATATATAGCTTAATATGTGTCGTTTGAATTAGTACTTGCAACAAAGTATTTTAGCTATGGTTACCTAATAAACCCGCCTAAGAATACAAAGTAACTTGGCTAAATATACCAATCTTAATTGACTAGAAAGAACAGAGTATATTTAGTTATAGTTAACCAATGAACACGATTGACAGTACCCAGTAACTTGGCTACGTATACAAATTTTCAATTGAGTAGAAGTAACAAAGTAGATTGGCTGTCCCTACCCAATAAATATGATTAACATTATCGTGTTACTTAGCTAGTTTTACGCAACAACTTTGCTAAAAACAACAGAGCACGTTGGGTATTGTTAACAGAGTAACGCGATTCACTATAGTAAGTAGGTAAGTTATATTTACTGAGTGAATAGGTTAAAAGCAACAAACCTTTAATACGTATTTTTTGACCAGCTTAGTGGGTTTATATTACCAACATACGTTAACAAAGTTGACTTGTATAATTTTAGCAACAAACTTTGCAGGCTCCCTCCGAAGCAAGTTACTCGGTTGTAAATAGCAGCAACTTGTTTATTTATAGCCGTCACGTTTTTTCAGTGTATGGTTCATATTCAGTTGAAATCAATGTTGATCGAAAGTTAATTTACATTATGCCCATGTTATTTTTTATCGGCATTCCATGAAACATCACCTCCTTACAGAATCTCCTGAAATGTGGGCAATGAAGCACAAATAGACAATTATAAGTTGAGCGTGGTTTTCGGTATGACCAATTATTATCGTGATTTACTGTCATTTTACCTTATACAGACTTGAATGTTTATTTATTTTTTGAAGTCAAATATCGCCTTAACTCTTTGTGTGTTAGCATTGTTTATTGAACTTTGGAATGTTGATGTGGATTGTATTCAGTGGTCGATATTTTGTTCGTATTTCTAATTCTGATAGAAAAATAGTTGGGAATTTTTACGTACGCGTCTGGTTCCTATAAAACCTAGCTCTTATTAAAATCTTAAATATTTAGATAAGAGTCGTCACACTGTAAAGCGAATTTAATATTATTATAATGTATGTATGAGCAAATACTGACAGAGAATATTTCTGTCGATTAAACTCTTCGTTGTTCTACAAAAATTGGGGTGAACGTTCGAATAAAAACCATATGAAATAAAGGGCAGGATGAAACCCGGCTAATACACTTTTGTAGGCTTTTCGAGGCTTTCTTATCGGAAAACCTCTTGTTATCTCTTTTACTCAAGCAATGAGGAAATAAAGTGATATTCTTGACAAAGTTCGGAAAGCGAATTCACACAAATTATTTGGATAAGCCTCTTTGCTTTTGCCTTATGGTGAAATTATCTATGATATTGTTTTTATTAAAGACTACAGTGTGAATCAGATTTTACTACTTCTAATAGTTTAAGAACTTAGGAAGGCATTCAGAGAATCATTGGTCAGACATAAATTGAGTTTCGGAGAAATGTGTTCAAATAATAAATTGACCCATAAAAATGACTATAGTCGGCTATAAATATATTTCAAGCGCAAAGAACGGTTAATGCAAATATAAGTACGGTCACCGTCCATTTACTTGCACTAGTTCCAGAATGTTCGCCAACGATATCAACAAATCTTGCAAAGGAACTATTCAGGAACTACAATATTTCGTTTTATGTTCAATTTCCATACGCGGTGGGCGTGAAGAACTTAATGGAGCACAAGATTGCGCCGATTCGGCTGCCGAAAAGATTTTTTGAAAGTCGTAAACTATTGCCTCTGGATCTTACCCTATTTTTTCTTCTTTACGTCGCCCGCTCGCAATCTGTATGCATAACTTAATCCAGTGACCCACTTAGCTTTGTTAGAAGTGGCTGAGAGGTTTTACAAAATTAAATGTTAGTTTCTTATTCTACGGTTCTGAAATTAATTGAGAGTGAGACTTGAGAGACTAGTTGCAACGTCTTATTGGATTCAACATTACTACTTATTTACTACTAACTTATTGTTACAATAATGAATAGTTTTCGTAATTACTTATTTCTGTTCCCATCATCATCATGTTCATACTGAAAGGACACTGAGTTATCTATAAGAGTTTACCTATTCTGTTCCCGGTAGAGTAAAAAAATATGATTCGACGAATGTGGTATTAAGTATCTAGCTTCTGGTTATATTCTGTGCTTAAATAACCACCACCGCATCTGTATTACTACTACTTAGCGTCGTATAAAATATCAAATTTTGTATTATATTTAGTTACACAAAAAAAAAACTTAATGACTTAAACCGGGCCGAACAATTTATTTTCCCAATTTCAGAGAAGGCAGTGATATATACCTCCCAAAATCAGTGGTGGCCCACGGATGTAGACAAATGTTGGTCGTCTACAACCCTGACACTTTAGCCGGGTTACACGGCGTATAATGACCTTGCACGCCTTTCAACTATTTGTGACCATTTGGGTCGATTGTGGAACTTCGCTTGTTTCTCGGTTAAGAGCTTTTTTGCCCAAACGCTCGTTGATCCATTGTGTTAAATTTTCTATGCATGTTACTGAAATATTATGCTAGGATTTACATTTCGTGTTAGTGCGAATTTATAGTAGAAAATTAATTTCGTTTGGGTTATTAGGTCAGCTGTCTAGTTAGACGAATGTTTACCAGAAAATGAAACTGTATAATTGTTTATATTAATTATATATGTATTAAATTATGCTCACAAATGTGTAATTTGCAATTGAATTTGCGAAAGTATCTACTTTTTATGCACTATTATATACATTGATACTAAAAATAACATAATTAGTACATGTTCATTCAATAGCTACTTATATAATCTTCTCAACATTATCCTATAAATATCTAGTATCTAAAGTAGGATTAGGAGAGAATTGTAATAGATTTTTAGCAATATAATAAACCACGAAAGTACGGAGTCTCAAAAGGTTCTAATCAAATTCCACGAGGTAATGCTTTCAAAGCCTCAGTTACTAGGAGATCATAGAAAGGAGGATCACCTTTATGGCTTATGTTATGAGGTCCATGCGTTTAGTTTAATGGTAGCTTCAGAAGCGGTATTAAAGTAATAACTGGATAAACTCAATGGGACTTTGTAAGAGTCGCAGGATTGGAGAAACTGATAAGAAGTATCATAGCAAAATCTTAGTTCAACGTCGCAAACTAAATTAACGTTTGTAGGTATTTTCAGGTCCTCTACTTAAAATGGTTTTTCTTTTTATGAATTTTTTAAAATCATGTTTTTAATTTTCTTGTGAAATGAGAAAAATAAATACGCTTACAATAATTGATACTTACAATTTGGATGGTTATATTTTGTGTTACTTTTATAAAAGAGTAAAAAATTAAATTTAAAATAATGAAAGTACCTACACGAATAAAGTTACGTCAACTTCCATATTTCCTTGTCCTCCAAAGGAAGAGAAACTATTTACATAACACTTTGATATCGGAGCACAGTTTATCAACACCAGTAATAAATTCCCACTCCATCACGCACTTACAAAGCACAAAGTATATATCATTTCTCACTTCAAACGAATAATGAAAGGCGTATTCGCAGAAATGTACAATATACGCAAAGCAGATGTTTTCATTTTCGCTTTATATTAACGAATAAAAAACGACTTAAGAAACAAATGTGTCAGCGCTTTGATTGTTTATTAAAAAAGAGGAATTTCGAGTATTAAATGAAAATCTGTAGCAGTAAATTTGTCGCCGTTTAAAGAGATTAAAAGAGAATGTAGCGTGAGATTGAATGGCGAATTCATTTGTGCTATCCCTCCGCCTTGGGTAATTTATATCGGCTTTGACGCTCCCTGCTTCGTGTGAGCTATTTTTCCGGGATTGTCATTGAAAAGTTGAAAAACTTCTTGCGAAGTAACTTCGCGCGGTTGGCGATTTATTCAAATCATTTTTCATATGGTGGTACCGATATAAAATTTTGAAGCTGGTTCATGTTAAATAATTTTGATTAATTAATCACAGGTTATATAATCAGGCTTAAAAGGAAGTTCATTATGAACAAATTGGAACAAAATATTTTTTATTGGATGAAACTTGTTTAACTCTAGAAAATATAAAACATTGTCACCATACGTTTTTCAAGGGTATTTCCTAAAATATTAGACCCATGTATTATATACTACCTACATGTGTGTGTTCGCACACATATTGACACGCAATATTTTTTCATGATGGTAATTGCCAGAACAATACTCATTCAAGAGTAGGTACATACAGGCAGATGCACCTGGGCACGCGTGACACCAACAATGCCCTCGTTCCTTTATTCTCCTGAACACTCTAATGCCTTAGAAATAACTAAAAACACGTTCCGCCAATATTACATGGTATAATTCTGATAATACTTCGTACACGAAGCATTCTGGCACAAATTAATAGCGACATGCGCTTGTTGCGTACATTGCATACTTTATGGAATGTATTACTTAATTATGTGTTAAACTACCTTATCTACAAATTTGTAGGATATTTTAGTTGAACGAGAGTTATGTTAAAAATAACCCAATAAAATGTCACAAACATAAATATGCATTAATAGTGATACGATATAATATTATAATGATTATGTATTAGGTTATTTCAGAGCGTTGACTACTTTTACAAATGGCATCTATCTTTACTTAAAACCATAAAATTAGACAAGCATGAATTTACTAGTTTATATGTTTCCATAGTTAATTTTCCCTATATCAAGTTACGCTCCGATAAATTTTAATCTATTTACAATAAAAAATCGTATTTAAAAATCGTTTGCATAAATTGACTAGACCGTTATAAATAAGAGCATGAATGAATAACGTTTTAAACTACATTATTCAGAACATCTATTTTAAAAATACTATTTAATTATTCAGAAATGTTTATGTGCAGAAAATTCCTATTGATTTTGGAAACCATCTTTTATGATTTACAGTGGCTTTTGTAAATTTTATGATCGGGTTTTGTTAGTCGTAAACATTTTACGGTTCTATAAATATGTTGTGTAACAAGTAATATCATTTCATAGTTTAATAAAATAATACAAAAATAACTTATAAAAGCGTGTTCTTTTTATACTTTTAAGAGGTCAGCTTACTTGCATTTTATAATTACTTAACATAATTTCTTTGTTAACTATCACGAACATAATATGCATTAAATTATTTGAAGAGTTGAGAAAAGTTAGTGTTTTGCTGTAATTAATTTATGAACACAATAATTAAACGATACATCGTTTTCAGATCAGAAGTCAATCATACTTAATAACACTTATACAGAAAGTTTACACTTATTTCTTCTTACTCGTATTCAGTATATCAAATGCTAATCTAAATTGGACTTTACATCGTAAATTTTGCAGTTCAATATCGTTTACGGATGTAAATGGGGCATAAAGAATGGTCAGACCATAGAACATTATCTCCTCGGTTTAGTTTCGATCGCAAACTTTATATCTCAGGCGAAGATTTATTGTAATGAAATCGTATGGCTTACAATTTTCCTGTGCGTGAGTTTATCGACGGGAATCGTAAATAATTCAACTAATAAATACCTTTGTTTTGGTTGTAAAGGTATAAGATAGTGAACTCGTTTGGCAAGTTGTTGACAGAGTGCACGCGATTTTGTGATTTGACTGAAGGTCCCTTTTTCGTAAACAATAAAATAATTTGCAAGGTTAAAGATTAAAAGGTAGGAAATATAATGTATACGCATGCTATGAAAATTGTTAATTCCGTCGTAAAGCTTTCAACAAAAATATACGCATTTATTTGTAGACTCTTATAGATTAAGGCAATACAAATATTGAAATATTGAATTGGTACTTGTTGATTTTGACAAGTTTACTACTTTAGAAAAAAATATTCAAGTGTTCATTTTGAATTATTGAACCTGTTTTAAAACCATATAAAATATCATTATTATTAATTGTATTACGTAAAATATTCTATCATATTGTTTGCTCAAAAGAAATGATATTTTACAATTGAGAAGTCTTCCTCGACTAATTTCTCGAACTTGACGCTGTCTCAAGTAACTTTACAATCGTGGGAATTCGCTCAAAATCAGTACTCAAACTTCCACACCTTCCAAATGTCAATACAAAACTCAAAAACAAAAGCGTGACCTCACTTAATGCAGTGTACACTAATTAATCACCGAAGTACCGAACACGGTACCTACACCAGCGACAAGGACTAAGTTCATAATTGTATTCTGAGTTTGGACAGCCACTTGATTGATTAGCCTGCGCTTCGTGTGCCGATGTACGACATGTGCACGGGAATTAGACCGCTATGACCTATAATTTTGTAGAACCATTCTCGTAAGTACCTTTGAGCCGTGTGATCCAGCTTTAGGCGTTGCTGATTTGTCGGCATTGGTAATCGTATGTATTGTTAATATTGATGGTAAGCGGATAGAGTGCTTGCTCTAGAATGTTCTAGAGCAAGCACGTTATCCGCTAGCTAGCTAGATCATGTGCTCGAGCTGATATGTAAAGCAAGTTTAATGGAATCGTCATTTTCAATATTAGATTTAATCACACGTTGAATGCGATATGCAATGAAGACTCCCTTTTTGTGCTTTTGGTAAGTCCATAAGACTCTCCGTATACCTATTATTTTATATTATACGTTAAAAATATTTTAAATTGTTGATCACTTTTAGATATTATATGAGTGATAATATGATTATTTTGATTAATATGTGATCTCATTCTATCACTTATTAATGAGCTTAATAATAATATTATGAAAACCATGCATCGAGAATCTTAAGCTCCTTCAATTGCTTATGTTATTGTGTGGTAAATAGCTTATAAGTAAATATTAAATAATATAATTCAAAAAGAGGATAAATTCTCAAACAACATCAGTTTACAATGTTTAAATATTTATATACAAAAACTGAACTGCAAAAATTTTGTAAAGTTATTTTTAGTCAAATTGCTCATAAATTGAATTTGTGCTCGTCGCCCACTACGCGAAAATTTTAGATTTACCAGCGCTTATTACCAAAACTAAATAATATGATGAAATTTAATTCCGTGTGCAAACTACGCTACAATTTATCAAAACTTTTCTGAGCGCATAATATTATTATGATAATCATAATCGCTGCTTTGAAGTGTGAGCTTTGTTGGGATACTTTATACAATATAGTAAACTTACAATTATTATTATTCAATATTAGCTGTGCCCCGCGATTTTACTCGCATTGCTCCGCTCTTGTTGGTCTTAGCCTGATGAATGTGATGATATATAGTTAGTTCATAGTCTTCCTCGATAAATGGGTTATCTAACAACGAAATATTTGTTTTAATCGGACCAGTAGTTGCTGAGATTAGTGTGTTTAAACAAACAAATAAACTTTTCAGCTTTATAATATTATGTAAATAATAGATAATACTGATGGTAAAAGTTTTCTAAGATATGGGATATGTTTATACACGAATTAGTTAGGTACAATAAAATTTATTTTCTGCCTGTGGCTTCAACTGCATACATATGTATATGTAATATCGCGATTACTGTATTATACCTATTATGTTATTCTACTAATTTCAGCAAATATAGAAGAGCGGTTTTTACAGGAAAAGCAACGAATATCTTCACATCTATCCTAATAAGTTGCAGGATTTAGATGAATTAGAAGGATTACTGTGCTAATTTGGTAGTAGGTTTAGAGCGTAATTCAGATGCCAATTAACGATTATAAGATAATAGATTATTACATTTTATATCATCTTTAAAAACAGATTATTTTTTCAGATTAGATCTTCTTCGTGATTCCTTGATTACTATATAGGTACATTTGCGCTATAAGCTGCAGCAAGCTAGGGACTAATTCCTAGCCAGGACAAACAGAATATCTATCGAGTATTTCATGAAGCCATAGATATAAAATAAAATACAGCCTTTTTACACAAAACATATTATTATACGATTTATTTTAAAGGATATTAAAATTTCAACCGTACTGAAAAGTTTAAACGAATATATATAATATTATGTAAGTTTATCCGTTTTAAATGCGCCAGAATTATAAAGGTATAGTTTTAAATATTTAAGCATATTTAAATAGTCAGTCAGGAAATAAAATACTGAACGGAGTTTATTTTAACAATTTTATACATCGTAGCTTCGTTGAAATGGGTTTTAATTAATCCCTTGATGTCTTATAGCAAACAGTTTTTATCATAATTTTATTTTAATTATCAATAAATAATAACGTTAAACAAAATGAAGGCATAATGGGGCAATAGTTTAAATTTTCCGAGTAATTATTTATTCAAACCAATTTTTATTGAAAATTTAAAAGTTAATTATTTTACGGTTAAGAATAACTTTATGTATTTGTGTGTCATGTATAAAATACATATATAATATAATTCGTTAATAAAACTATCCATGTATCCTTGACCCCCTATGATGTACAATGTCGTCTTAAAGCCACAATCACTGTCCCTAACTCGAGTAATAAAACATTCTACACACGTAGTGCACAGCCTAACAGCGACCGCTTAATTCAATAAATCTAAGCTTTAGAGAACTGTCGGATTTACTAACAAACGTTAATGTGTTTAGACTAGTGTGTGAGCGCCTGATGAATCAATTGATGCTGATCACGAAACTGCTGGCAAAGGTAAATAGCAAGCAAACACTATTGACTTGTGACCTAATTAATTAAGAAAACTGGTATTGCAGTATTGTGTTAGTACCACTTAGTACCATATAAATCTAAATAATAAGACACGTTAGTACTAATGCGGCTATCGTTTCGAAGAAGTGTTGTAGGTATATTAAATTATCAAATGTTAATGAGTTGTATATGTCCTGCGGGGACGAGTCATCTTCATGGTCAATAAATCATTTTCAACCGGTCGAGTAATAATATTGGGAGCGGTTTAAGGGCAAACTGTACACACAAAGTAATATTTATGCGAACAGAACTTACTTTAGTAGGTACTCTTTATTGAAAAATTTGTGACATAAAATATTAATTAATCAAGGTAAATATGAATTAAACTATCTTTCCAAAAGTCAGCTATTATTATACACTCACTCCATAAACGCGTTTAAAAACCTCGTAAAGGCATGCTTGCCGGCTGTTAAACTAAAAGTTTGACAATAAATTCAATTGACCGCTCCTCGATAAAATTTTAACACAATATAAATTGTGCAAAAGTCCCGTGTTTGTAGCTTGTCGTAAAGTGTTTATATTCACCTAGGGAAATAATAAAGTCTTCATATTTAATTTTTTAATTTTTATATTCTTTTAATTAATTTTTTTTGGTTAATAATTAGAAATTGGCATCGTTTTGCTGTTTGATAATACGCGGAATTATCTTCTTGTGAAGCAACACTTTCTTGTTTGATAGTTCTTCAAACTTTACGGATTTGAATTTCTCGGAATAATTTCTTACTGCAATAAACGTAACAACTCTTTAAAACATAAAAATCAGAAGCTTAAAAAGAAAACAATCCTTTGTAGCTGATCGAATAAAAAGTGCATTGGAATGAACAATTTATTTCGACTGTTAAATTTGAATGTTCGAAGCGAATCGGAAACCACAATAATATTCTTTTAGTAGTATGACGTTTTAATCTTATATCCGACTGTGATTTTTCTACTCTGAATTTCGAATGGACGTACGGAGAAAGGTTGAATGAGATAAAATGTATTCTGGGAATAATAATTATCTCGTTATTATTTCAATTATATATGTATACCTTAAGGTGAATATCCTTGAAGGCCTTGAGGTCTACTCTCATTGTAGGATAAGTAATTTATAAATATGGATAAGTTTGTAATTTTTCATGTTTGAGTTAATAAACGTTTAATAATAATGAGATATTATATTGTACTAATATCTAGAAAAATTTCCACTGAAGCCAATTCTTGATAATTATAATTATTATGTAACATAATTATTATTTACAACATAGAATGCTATTAATTTTGATCATTTCTCACATTCAGTGTTTTTTCAACTTTACATATTAAATTATTGTTCTACTTGTACTACCCAGTTGTTTCAGGAATGTTTTATCATATTTTTAAATCTGGAAGAAAGAGCAGACAAACCCTACCTCAGCTACAACCAACGAGACAGTGTGATGAAAGCGTAAATCTCACCTAAATAAAGATGATAAGCGACCCTAATATTTTCTTACTAGCCGCGAAATATTACCGAAGCCTCCTCCTATTGTCCCTGCTTTAAGGTCAATCTATGGCTGTGTGACATTTGAAATATATAGATACAAAAAGTCAATATTTTTCTCTTTCCTATTTGGTATTTTTGTAGGTAAGTTTGTACTTGGTATACTGCTGTGGATATATAGATCCAAAAAGTCAATATTTTTCTCTTTCCTATTTGGTATTTTTGTAGGTGGTGGTGAGGCTTTTCTTCCATCGAGATTAATATAATATATTCGTACGAGGATCACGCATATCTTGATGCAAATTCGGAGCGTTGTAGCATTTAATTTCAACAGAAATTCGGCGAAGTAGATAAAGGCTGGAGTTTCCGAGTACCCGTCTTTTATGTAGAGAATAATTATTTACAGTCTAATAATATCAATTCAACGGAATTACAACGTACGATTTTTATTTCGTTATTTTCGGAAATATTTTTCCATTAATTATTATTTGTTTTTCTAAGCTTAAGCTTCCTATGAAAGATTACACCTTAATCAACAGTGATCGCTATATGGGTTGTTGGATGTCAGATCTCATTTTAACTTGGGGAAAATAAATGTGTGGTTTATTTTTAGGTATTAAGTTGAACTTCATAACGTTGATATTATAAAGTATCTGGTATGCTTCGAGCAGGGTGGATTCGATGTCAAAGACTGCTGCTTGTGTGAGGAATTGCTTTTAAATCTCTTGCGCAGGTGCATACGAATAAATTATAAATACATAATATTATGTTAACTACAAGGTAGGTTAGCTTAGTTTTAGTTGTTTTGCTTGCTTAAGATAATATACCTACCTGTACGACTTGGACATATTATATACATATAGGATTTGCTTGTTTTATAATAGTATAAATACGTATAAAAAAATTATGAAATAGGTACTTAAAAGTGAAGCGTCTTCTTCCGCCGCCTTCGCGCGTGATGTCAGAAGACATCACTTCTAAAGAATATAATAGAATGAACCTGTAGAATTGATAAGTTTATAGAATACTTGGAAAAATAACCACACATCTTATGCGCTTACTGAAAACGCGAATAAAGCTGGTCGAAATTAGATATTATATATTTAGAATGCAGTTTGTATAGATTATATTATAATCTTATATATATATTATCTGTAGTCATTAAAAATATACGTGTAGCTATCGCAATATCGAGGATTGCTAACAAATGCTGGTTCAGAACCACAGAGTACTTTTATGTTCAGAACTAACTTGATATTGGCTAGACCAGTACAGGGCGTCGGATAATACCCATTCGCTGTGGGAAAGTACTATACATGATCTAGTTTAACTGGAAATGGTTGTGGAATTGATTCTTTCAATATGAAGAAGTATATTTTTTATCGCAAACAACGTTTTTTGTTGAATGGATAAACTATTGCGTACTAGCTGGATACCGTGGTTTATTCACGTGTTACTTGGATAAAGGAGGAATAATATCTAATCTAGAATTAAATTAAATTATATCTGAGTGCCAAATACTTCTTTTTTATAAGATATGATAAGCTGTTTTTCTGATGGAAAAACAAAACCAAGAGTAATCAATCAATTACTTTTATAATTTGACCTAGTTGAGACGAAATATAATATATTTCAAGAAACATTGACTCTATATAAATTTAGCTTTGGTTTGACGATGATTTTCAAGCAATAACAATATAAACTTTAGTGACCTAAGTTTCAGTTTGTGACCATTGTGACCATTATAAGTTTTTGTCTATTACCGCAAAATTTAATATATTTTTTGTAAAAAATGACATTTTGTAATTTGAAAGGTATTTTTATAGAATTTTACCATATCTAGATTCGTAGCCACGCATGGTCTATGACGCTTTAGCTGACTGTGCAAAATCTCGTTCGCCAGGAACAATATTTTAGTGGTTAAAAACGTAAAGAGAAACGTGAGCGGCGTATGCTATATTGAATATCTACTAGATTGTAGCTCGAGCTAACCGAAGCTTTTATATGATCATATAATCCTTGTTTATTTATCTGATACGAAGAGTTGCGTTCACATTAATCAGTAGAAAATGAATGCAGAGATTTCAGTACGTGGTATAATTGAAACCGCTTAGTTTTGCTTTTGGAGAATTTTTGGTACGGTTTATTAAAGTAGCCTGGATTCGTTTCCAGTTAATATTGAATGGAAGTGAATATCTAACTAAGCGGTAGTCGTATTTGAATGTCCGTAGATCGATATAACTTTTACTGAAAATGTACGTAATCAAAATTCTTTCTCCAGTGGAAATTTCATCTCCGGGGAACAAGCCCAACTTTTGATAAGGCTTACGAGATGCAAATTGTTGATATTCGTATTTTATTCAAACTAGCTTCCCCACTTTTTAGTTCAAGGACGAAATTTCTTTTTTATACTATGTAGTGATATTTGCAACGGAGAATTGTTTTAATCTTATATCAAGTATTGTAGGACTATAAAATAGGCGAATCAACTAAGATTCATCCCTAAGCAATGACACATTTCTGCTGGTTTTTAAGCTGAGAAACCATAAAAAAGTTATGAGTTCTCCAAAGTTTTTTGTTTTTGTCCTTAACAATAATAATTAGGACGAACGACACGAACATATATTTCTATTTTCAATAAAATAAACGGCAAAGATAGGATGTATGTCAGGCTTTTTTTAGTGTTATTTTGAACCAGACTTCATAATTACCTCTAAGTCACAACCAGGACCGTCTACACTAATTGAACTATTTAAATTCCTACAATTATTGTAAAAACTTGAAAGAACAGGTCTTTTCACATGAATTATAGTAGATATGGTGGTACCATAAATCGTCTGTGATAAAAGTTAAGGCCAATGATGATAATAGTAGATATTCAGAAAAACATGGAGACAACAATACAGAAAAAATAGAGATCGTTTGTGTTATTCTAGTCTAGTAAGTTAACATTTTTTAATAAGGAATCAAATTTTATTAAAATATATTTTTTATTTGCTTATTATAATTATATTGCTGATCTTTAGATGAGGCTAAAATAATGAAACTGGCATAAACTACCAAAAACCTCCATTGAAAAACAACTATTTTACTACTCCCTTTTACCATCGGAGGGTAGAAATAAAATTGTCAGGTCGTAAATAGTATTTGTATAGATAGGGGCGACAGATGAGATATGCCGTCGTCAATTCTGGCTCCCCTCGACCCTTGGGATCTGAGGTGTGACCAGTCATTGCTAATGTGTAATCTACATTACAATTCAAAGTAAGACGCCTTCGTTCATTAGTTTTATATAAAGTTAAAGATAACAATAGACGCACAATAACTAGATACCTATGTGTGCGAGCTTTTGAAGGATTAGGTAATAAAATATAGTTCAAACACTTAAATTCATTACTTTCATACTGCTTATCAAAGAAAGAGCCATAAATAATAAACTCAATGGTCATACAAATTTATTTGTAAAAAAAGCTCTTGAATTTCTTAAAGTTCTGGTTACAACACTTAATAATTGTGATAAATTATAATCTGTTCGCACATGAAGTTGTAACGATTTAAAATTGTAATTGATTTGACGTAAAATATACTCAATAGATTTAAGTAAAATTTCATACGATAACGTGCTTAAAGCTTAGCTTTGCGTAAGCTACTATTTCCTATATCTACGTACGTTTAGCAGCAAGCAGAATCTAGAACCAGAATAAACAATTACTTAGTCTTCAATCATTATTTATTCAAGGATCTATTTTTACTCAGCAAATAATTTTATTTTCATGTATACCGTAATAATCGGTAGTTTTATAAATTCTGTTGCATTTGAGGTGAACACGTGGGTTGAAATCCGCCTTAAAGTATATTTTCTTCAGTATTTACTTGAAAAAAAATAATACTATAAATAGTGTATTTGCACTACACAAATTTCACAAAATAAATATACTATCAACCTCAAAAGTCACATTTAAAAAATATATTTCTGTGTACCTTGGGACTTGAGCGCAATCTTCATAATTCTTACCGTTCCTAACTAGATGAAAATGTGGCTACTTCTGACTAACCCAACATGAATAAACTACGTCAATAACATAAAAGCTTAGGTTATATATTTTACTGCGCAGGTATATTTATCAGCGAGCCCAGTCTAGCTTAGGGTCGTATAAAATATGTCTTTATTTTTATAGTGGGCGCAACACGGCTTTTACGGTGGACATTAATACAGCGACTTTTATTGTTACCTACTATTTTTTCATTTGCTCCACACTATTTATCTTACTATTATTATTAATCTCTCGGGTGTTGGTCATAAACAATTTGGTAAAGACCATAAAAACGTTACCTCTTAGAATTCCGTAATGAAATACGCATGGCCCAAACTTATCAACAATTTATTATAGCAATATTGGCTTTTTCAATTTTTACATTTGGAGAGCAAATATGTTTTAAATGTTCAATAATAAGCAATTGAATTCACAGTATTCTAGTATATTACTTAGAAACTCACACTCAATGTAAATTCCCATGAAAAAAACGTTATAAACGTTATGTATCATTTCTGAGAATATACTTAATAACAAAAATATATGTTCCTATGATATTTAGAAATATAATACGACGAAGTTTTAAATATAATTTAAATAATAACCTACTAATTTTGTACAAAGAAAGACGAAAATATTGGAGACATCCATTTCATTAATTCTCTATATTGACAAAGATAGAAATAAGTATTTCGATTATAATAAAAAATAGTAGGTACCTACCTATAAAAATTAAAAAAAGATTGTCTTTAATATTCACTAAGTTATCCATAACAAACATACGTGTTTTTTTTTTCTTTAGGTAAGTATATAGTAATATATGGTAGATAGAGTTGATCTACCAACACTCATTATCCATACTAATATTATAAACTAGCTTCCGCCCGCGACTCCGTCCGCGCGGATGTCGATCTTCGCGTGGATGGTTATTTCTCCATTTTGAGTACCTCTGTCAATAACATCTTATAAATATCTATTGGACCCAATTCCCAAATACGGCTACGCCTATAATAATACGCAACGTATGTTCGCGGTTCTACGGAACAACGTCTACGGATAAAACTGAAAAAAATAAGATTATTTTTTTTCTACGTATTTTTCCAGGATAAAAAGTATCCTATTTTACGCCCAGAATAATAAGGTATAATTATACCAAGTTTCATCGAAATCGAACCGCTAGTTTTCACGTGATGCCTTCACATACAGACAGACAGACAGACAGACAGACAGACAGACAGACAGACAAAAATTTTTTTAATCACATATTTGGGTTTGGTATCGATCCGGTAACACCCCCTGCTATTTATTTTTTCAATATTTTCAATGTACAGAATTGCCCCTTCTACAGATTTATTATATGTATAGATGCGAAAGTAACTTTGTCTGTCTGTTTGTTACTCAATCACGCCTTAACTACTGAATCAATTTGCATGAAATTTGATATGGAGATATTTTGATTCCCGAGAAAGGACATAGGCTACTTTTTATCCCAGGAAAATGACGCAATCCCGGAAATCCCACGGGAACGGGAACTATGCGGGTTTTTCTTGGACTGCGCGGGCGAAGCTGCGGGCGAAAACCTAGTATAATATAATTTAATTGAAAACACCTCAAACGTTAACGTTAACAAGGCTCATCTGATAGCTATTCAATATCACTAATATTCCGCTGTCTACCTGTCTGTCTATCTATTGACCTATCATTTAAATGTTCACAGCATATATTATGTATAGTATAATATATTATTATCACTAATATCCATTGGTTTATATCACAAATACCTATACGTTTTGTTTGCTAATCTATATATATAAAAATGAAACCCGTTTCGCGTTGTCACGGCATCACGCGTGAACGGGTGGACCAATTTCGATAATTCTTTTTTTATTATATTCCTTGAAGTACGAGGATGGTTCTCATGTAGAGAAAACATAAATATGTGCCTCGGGCGAAGCCGGGGTGGACCGCTAGTATTCGAATGTTTTTATATTATGTAAGAATGTAGTAGGTATAGAAGAGGTATAATTACATCGTGTGTTTATGCTATAGAATATTTTGATAAATACTTTCTCAATGAATACATCAAATTTTGTTAACCATAATCGTCAAAATTATGTTATTACATCAGACACTTACACAAATATAAATCTTAACAGAAAGAAATGAATAAAAGTTCTATTTCCTTTTTTTCCTTTCTTGAAATAAGCGTTCTTTCTGTCTAACATCACAGAAGCGGTAATTGTTAATTTACACTCAAATATGCAAAGCATTTACAAGTGGTGCTTAAGTGGGGCCTTTGTCTAGAACCAACAACTTATATGAACGTTAAAACTCTTTTCTTGTTTAGAAAAATAAGATTTGTAACGTTAAATTATTAAATATTTGCGTTTTGGTACGAAAGTTAAGCCACAAATAAACTTAGTATCCGCATATCGTTGTTAATAATAATTTTTATTTATTTTATTTATTTAACACTTTATTAGTTATACAAACAGGAAAACCTTAGAATTACTTACAGCTAAAAACAGAGTACAACTAACTTGGCGGCCTTATCACTAAGTAGTGATCTCTACCAGGCAACCACGGTAAAAGGTAACGAGCAAAAAGGTCACATATTGGCGGGACGAGAACAGAAAAAAAAAGAATAATAATTGCAAGAAAAACCAAGAAAAGAAGAGGTTTTATCATACAAACATGTATCTACATAAATTAATACATATCTAAATATATATAATATCATATACTTATATACATATATTATAAAGATAATAAATATAAATCTACATAGACATACATAAATAAAATAAATAGGTATATATACAAATTATATATATACATAAATATAATACATTATATTCTGAAGGAAACACACCGATATTTAATGAAATAAATATATTGAAGCCATGCATATCTATACATAAATACCACATATACTACTACATACATGTAAAATAATAAAAGAATGTTACTGATCCGGATCAACAGCGGAGAGAAAGTGTTGTCTCACAAGATTTTTAAACCCCGAAGCGGTCTGGGCTTGTCGAATGTTTAATGGCAGAGAATTCCATAAATTCACGGAAATTGCTGCGAATGACTTGCCATAGAAATTTGTGCGTCGGCATGGAACACGCAAGATGAGTCTGTCCTCAGAGCGAAGTGAATAGCTTTCATTGTGCAAGAAGGAAAAATTGGACTTGAGGTAGGAGGGAGCAGAGGGATTAAAAAGGATGCGGAACAGTAGTTGCAAATAGTGTAGATCCCGGCGAAGTCGGATAGGGAGCCACTTGAGCTTTTTCCTGAAAGAAGAAACATGGTCATATTTTCGAAGGCCGAAAATAAATCTAATACAGAAATTTTGAAGACGCTCAAGTTTATCAAGATGCTCAGCTGTTAAGTCAGGAAAACATGCATCAGCGTAATCAAGTATAGGAAGGAGAAGGGATTGCGCTAGCGTAATTTTAGTAGGAATAGGCAAGAAATTACGAAGCCGCCGGAGCGTAGCAAAAGCAGCATATATCCTGCGGCTTAATTCCTGGATATGGAAAGACCAGGATAAAGTTTGGTCGAGCAACACACCTAAGTTTCTGACTACCGATTTGTAAGGCAAAGCAACGTCACCAATTTTAATGTTTGGCAAAATACCCCAGTCAATTTCTGAAATTAGGTAAGGACTACCAACTATGATAACATTGCTTTTAGCTGGGTTGATTTTCAGACCAAATTCGTTACACCAGTTAGTTATATTAGAAAGTTCGGAATTAGAAGAATGTATTGCCTTAGGTAAGTCAGCTAGGGTGGACTGAGTATATATCTGTAGGTCGTCAGCATACATATGGTACAGAGACGTCAGCCGGGAACATAAGGAGTTAATGAAGATGGAGAAGAGGAGAGGAGACAAAACGCCGCCCTGAGGAACACCGGCAGAGACCGCACACCAAGATGAGTACTTAGTATCCACCAAGACACGCTGCCTCCGGCCGTGCAGGTAGGAATGGAACCAGTCAATTACCGAAGGAGAAATGTTAAGTACACGCAGCAGACCCAGCAGTACGTCAAAGTCTACAGTTGTAAAAGCGTTGCTGAAATCTAATAGAGTAAGTACTGTGAGCTGCTTATTGTCCATCCCAGCACGAATATCGTCAGTGACCTTGACCAGAGCTGTAGTCGTACTATGACCGGGACGGAATCCGGATTGAAAATCACTAAGGATATTATTTTTATTCAGGAAGGAGGTAAGTTGATGATGTATTACACGTTCAAGGACTTTGGATAGGAAAGGTAAAATGGAAATTGGACGGTAATCTGAAAAGGAATTTGGATTAGGTTTTTTGGGAAGAGGGATGACTTGTGCATCTTTCCAAACAGTAGGAAATACACCAGTGGACATAGAGAAATTGAGAATGTGAGTAATGGAGGGGATGATGATATCGAGGATGGGAATGATCATAGTACGACTAACAAGGTCACAGCCAACAGCATTTGATGAGATGGACAATATATGTTTGTTAACATCCCGTTCGGAAACTTGCTTGAAAAGGAAAGGAGGATAAGAAGGGGTAGGAAAAGAGGAGAGAATATTGAGAGTACGGTGCTTCATATTGGAGTCGAGCGAGGAGGATGACGTAAAGTGCATATTGAGTTGGCCAATATCAATAGTATTAGGGAGAGCATTCGATTCTTTACCAATCCCCAAGCTTTTCAGAAATTTCCAATTAGTGGCTGAGTCACCGCTCTCAAGGGAACTGTGGATATGGCGTCGCTGAGCGTCTCTGCACAATACGTTGCAACGATTACGTATCCTATTATACTTTGCCCGCGCTTCATCCGTCTGTGCAGTTTTCAACTTAGACTTGGCACGGTTTCTTTTTAAGGAAAGAGATTTTAATTCCGGAGTAAGCCAAGGTGCCGGTGTGTGTTTCTTTTTGACGGGTCGGAGTGGTGCGAATTTGTCGTATAGGTTTAACACGTTCACTGCGGGTCACCCACAATCGGCCTGGTGCTGTGCCAAATCACTGTGCGCGCGGAAAAAACAGGTCTTTCTCGCTTGTGCGGAACAGGTTTTCTGGGCATTTTTACGAGCATGATAGAGACAAATATAGTTTTCGAATTGTGACAAGAAATGTAGTAATATAGGCAGTTTACTTACGCGACAGGTCGTTTTCGACCTCCGCCGCACAGGACTTTAAAAATGTTACCTCAGTGCGGGAGCGGGCCTGTTTCGGTGGGTGACCGGTAGCGACCTGTTGCCGCACTGTGCAGATGCATACGCGTTGAGCCGCCAGTAGTGTTGTGCAGTCAAAAGAAGGATGCGCGCTCGTCGACTTCAAAATGGCGCATCGTAAAAAAAAATAACGCTAGAAAATGTAAGTAACAGTGATACTGAAGACGATTACGAAGAGACTAAACGAATTAAATACAGGAAAATATTTCAAAAGCAAGAACCAAAGCCATCCACCAGCAAAATCACAATTTTAGAAAAAATAAAATAATCCGCCCAGCAAATTATAAACGCCAAAGTATTCTCGGCGGCGACATAAATGACGAAGAAATTTTCCCTAAAAAAAAAATATGACTACCCTGATTCTAGAAATGACATTTACATCAGTCCGAGCGGAACAAAACTTCGTCATGTACAGGAGTAGGACCATGATAACTCGGTTACGAATAATATCATGGTAAGAACACATTAAAATATAGTTAAAGTTAATTATATAAAAAGAATTGTATTTAATTTTGTTTTTAATTACCTACTATGTTTGGCTTAGTGCTTATAAGATTTAAATATAATTAATGACTTTTCTTTCACTATCCCATCACTATAAAAATTACACTTTGGTGCGGGATCAGGCCTTGTCGGCCTGACAATTTCGATTGCTAATTTCTCAATTTCTGTTTAGAGAATCCAGGGGCGGGATTAATGTATAGACAAGTGATTCATCAAGATTTAAAAACTGTAAAAAAATCATAGATACTTTATGGGTTGGCTAAGATAATAGAGCTTGAATACTTCTCAGAGCTGTCGTGTCGAAAGGGCCTGCCACGCACATTAAGAAAGTCAAGTGGGTGCTTTTTTGGACTGCCACCGCACCAGCTGAAAGTCATTGTTATTTTTTACGCAGTGAACGTGTTAAAACAAATGTGTTTAGTAAGGAGACTTTCTCATCTATAGACTGCGCATCGAACACCTCTTGCCAACTAATGTTTTGCGCATCACAGCGAAGCAAATTCAAGTCGATTCCCCCAAAATTACGCAGCAAAATGGTAGACGGTTTGAGTTTCGGAGAATGGAGCTTGTAGGAGAGGTAAATGAGGTCATGATAGGAGAAAGCATCGGCTGAACACTGACCGTGCTTGGAAATGAAGTTGGGTAAGGAGACTATCATTAGGTCAAGTAGTGAAGGATTGCAGCCTGGGAAGTAATGAGTTGGATTTAAGGAAAGGGCATGGAGATTATAAGAATTCAGGATGGAAAGCAGCTTATCACTACGGCTATCACCTTTAAGCAGACAAGTGTTGAAATCACCCATAAAAATTAAATGCTCGTATTGGGGAGAGAGGTTATCTACAAGGGTTTCAAAGGAGGAAAAGTAATCTATGGAGAGTGAAGGACAGTAAAAAACACCAAGAAGGATTTTGGCCTGCGGCAAGAGGACTTCAATAAGGAGATGTTCGGTGGAAGAGGTAGAGGGAGGTTGAGAGGAAGAGCAAATTAATTTATAGGGAATGTGAGAGCGAAGGTAGATAGCCACTCCACCACCACCCTTGCCAACACGATCGTTGCGTATAAGGTGAAAGCCGGGGAGAGAATAAGCTGAGGAGGAATGACACGGCTTGAGCCAGGATTCTGATATAAGGATGGCATGGATATTACTTGATATAAACGATGAAAGCATGTCGGGATAATGTGCCGGAATACTTTGGGCATTAATGTGGATGGTATTGAAATTTTTAGGGACGTTATTGAAGAAGGAATCAAGAGTAGCATCAAGAGGAGGGGAAACAGCACTGTGAAAACTATCATCGCTACTGATAGATAGGGAGGCGAGGTAGCTAAATGACGTAATTCAACGGCGTCGTCGAGACTTATCAAAATCGAAAGAGAAAATAATTTCGAAAAGAAAAGCTTCTATGGTAAAAACCATTTTAGCGGTGGGTTTGGCGTGTACGGATTTTCAAAAATATAAAAAAAAACAGTTACTTGGGCATTCTCGAGCGCGTCAGATATTCATACTACGTATGCCCCAAGTCCCTCTGATAACAACGGTATACTAATCTGCCCGTTTGCGTGGTGGGGCTAGGCATATAAATTCGTCAAAAATGCACAAAAAAAAAAATTTACTCGAGCGCGTCAGATTTTCGGAAGGGGTGTTAAGTAGGCCCCAAGGAAGCTCCCCTTAAAAAAACTGACGATTACGACATGACGATAAGTTATGATGAATTTTTGAAAATGCAGAAAAAAAGAGTCCTTTTGAAATACTCGAGCGCGTCAGATTTTCATAGGGGAGGTTTATCTCGGTATCCTGAAAGAATATTTTCTTAATCTGACAAAAATGTTGGTGGGTTCTCTTAATCTGACCGAAAAAGGTTTGTGGGTTTCTTTTTTTTAATCATCGTTATTTCATATCAATTTTTCTTAACTCCCTCAGTTTTCGAGATATACACAAAAAACCGGGAGTTTGACTTTTTACGATGCTTCAAGTAAAAAAAGTTTTAACTTTGGACAAAAATGAAAAGAGACCTTTTTTTGTAAAATAAAATTACCTTTTTTGTTTATTTAAACTTTTTTTTTGGACAAAGTAAAGTTCGCGACTTATATGCTGCAACGCGATTTTCGGAAGATGAAATGGCTCCTCCAGACTTCCGGTCATGCGGAAACCGGCAGATTTTGTATTTTTAGTAAGTTTTAGATTATATTCTTCAAAATAAAAATAAAATCAATCGCGCTCGAGAATGCCGGATTAACGTTTTTTTTTACAAGTTCGCGACCCTATAACTCGGCGGCGTCAAGGACTTATGGTCAGATTAGTTAAATTTAGTCTTAAAACACTAAAATCAACCCCCAATATCTTAATCTGACGCGCTCGAGTATTTCAGACTATCGATTTTTTTTTACTAATCTGATCGTCTATCCTAGGCGCGCGTCACTACATATAGAGCTAAATAGTTAACAAGGTTGTTCTATTAGGTCTTAGGTATCTCTCATATCTTAAACTGCCACGCTCGAGTATTACAGAAAATTCCCCTCTTCGCCTCCCTATCTATGAGAGACGAATCGGACCAGTGTGAAAACAGACCGGAATTATCATTCAAATTTATATCAATTGACATTAAAATAACAATAAATAAGTAAAATATATATGAAAATAATAAATAAATAATATGGTATAATAAAATATATTAGATAATAATAATAATAAAATAAAATAAGCGAATATTATTTTGTTTACAATAAGTAAACGCTTCGTTACCTTATACCCACCTTAACAATTAAAACAAATTAGAGCATGCATTTTAATAACAAAAGAAAAATAAGCATAACTTAAAATTAACTATAACTAAACTAATTTAAATCAGTATGTACCGTTAGAATTAGAAATAGAATTAAAATTAAAATTTAGTCTATTGTACAAATAACATATGGCAATGACAACGATTGACAATCAGGTGACATCTGACAGCTGACGTAAAAAACAAACTAACAGGTGACAGTCCAGTCCAAAGTCAAATAAACAAAATAAATACCTTACAATTTGCATTTAAAACTTATTTGTAAATACCTCTTATATAAATAAAGTACTTAAAGGATGTAATACTTGAAAGAGAATACAGACTGGAAGGAGGCAAATAAAAGTAATAAGTTCAGGGAAATAGTTAATAAAATAAGAATAGAATAGACAGAGGGAAAAGAAAATTTAAACAGAGTGAAAGTATAGAATAAAACCGTGAAACAATGACTATCACTTAGCTCTTGTTGGTCTTCTAGAGCGAGATACACCCCTGACGTGTTTAGAAGGTTCGCCAGAGGATGTTGAAGCACTTGGTTGAGCCTTTTTGTTGTCTTCCGCAGTAGTAGGGATGTTCTTGAGGGCCCCAATAGTATCAACACGGTGGCGGACTCCGTCAGCAGCCATAACAAAGATCCTGCCATCCCTGGTCCAACACTTGGACACTCCGAACTGATTCCTGGCAGCCATGAAGATCTCATGCCGACCCTTGGTTAAGAATTCGGATAGTGTAATTCCTGAACCCTTAAACTTTGTTTTGGAGGACCAGATCTGTTGTTTCATGTGGAGTTCCCGAAATTTAATAAGAACAGGTCTTGGTTTGCCGTCCTTGATTGAGCCCATTCGATGACAGCGGCTGATGTCATTACCGGACAGTTGGGAAGTATTTATGCGTTTGGATATTGCATCAATAGCCACAGAGGTTGGGTTTTCGTCCTTGCCTTCAGGTATTCCGTGCACCAAAAGAATTTTACGCCTGTATTTCATCTCTAGGCTGTCATGTAGTTGAGTTAAAGCATCAACTTGTGCCTGCAGACATTGGAGCGAGGTGACAACGAACGCACGGAAGGCTGTGAAATCTGAAGCTAATCTAGATGGAGGACTAGCTAAGGATGACGTAGTGCTGGTCTTTTGCAGGTCATTTTGGAACTCCATCATACGTTTATTAAACGTCTCGGACATTTGAGCAACAGATTGTTTGATAGACTCCATAATGTCAATTAGAGGTGAAGTGAAGTTTATATGTGGTTGTGATTATATTGTTTAAGAGCTCTTTAAAAGTAGTTATGAAGGAGACTGTACAGGTGAGTATTTTAAAGACTTTAAAGCATAGTTTGTATTGAGTTATTAAAAATTTTTGAAAATAAATTTGGGAGCAATTTAAAACACGTATTCACTTTTTTTCCACCTACCGCCGAAAAAAGATAAATAATAATATGTTTAGTCTCTCTCCTCTATTATATGAGACCTCATTCTCATAACATAATTTCGACCTACTACATAAATACTGTTATTTATTATTTATCGACAGAAAAACGTAATGTCCGTTCCCGTCAAGACCTGGGACCTCAGGCGCTGTATAATCAGGTTTACGACCGATTTATTAGGTTTAAAACTTTATGATTTTAAACCAAGAACCATCTCGATCTAATATTCCACACACGTATAAAATAAACACTCTAAATGCCACATTTTCATTGGTCAAAAATAAACACAAAAATGCTTTAAAATTGAGGTCAAATTTAGCATCAAACAGACTGCAACTGGCAGTAGGTAAGTTCTAACTTTTACTACGTCAAATGCACATATGAAAATGTGTTTTAGAATAGTAGAGATATATTTAACACGCTTGATAGATGAGCACCGTTTATTTTACTTTGTTGCCCGTCGGATATCGATACTGGTCATTGTTTCCATACCGTGAGATATTTTACGACATACTGTGTCACACGGTTATGGTACTGTATTATGATGAATAGTTTCTAGGTTTGAAGGGACTTCCCCCCGTGGTCCAAGCCTTGTCGCGGCGGAGGGGCTCAGTAGCTTGGGGTGCAAGCCAGCACCTTGAGTGAAGCGAATATGGACCGAGCTGGTTGCTCTCTGTACCTCTCTTATTAGAAGAGTAAATAGGAGATGCATGGCGCTTTGGCGCGTGTCTGTGGCTCGAAGGGGCCAGCGGAGCTTTTGCTCGCAGGATGGCAGACAGGGCCGGGAGTTCTACAGGACTGCGGGGAAGACAACCCCTATAAAAAATTACCCCAATCCTAAGTCAGTGACACTCGGCGAGAGGATGAATGGTCGGTGGGAATCCGGCAGATAGAGATGTCTCAGGGGAGCGCCCCCTGGTTAACAAAAAGCAAAAATGGAGGTCAATAAAACTAAAACTACTCCAGGAGGGTACCACCTCGCTTCGAGTGTGGAGAATCCCTCACGGGACTGTCCCGACGGGACAGTACCGTCAGCCCCATCGTATTCTGGAGGGGGCACTGGCCGCCACATGGGTGATGCATCAGGCCCTAATGCTACTGAGCAACTGACCACTGGCAAACGACTAACGGAGACCGATAAGCTTAGCGAAACGGAACGTGGGGTGGAGGCGCGCACCCAAACGGGGCGCGTTGAAACCAGAAGGAGGAAGACTGGACCCAGTGGGCTGTCCACGGCAACGTCCGTAGATAGTCTCATGACGGTCCAGTCATATGAGGAGGATAGACTGTGGGCCAAGCGAAAGCGGTCCTCTGGAGCGAGCTGCTCAGGCTCCTCCACGGAAGAAGGCCGAACGCGGCAGGCCAAGAAAGCCTCGAAAAGGGGCAAAGGGCGAGGGGCTGCAGCAGCGGGGTTCTGTGCAGGTACAGCCTCTGCAAGAAAGACCTTAGCGGACATGACAGCCGCTAGGAAGGCCTTGTCGCGCGTACGGAGGGAATCGGAGCTCGAGGCTAGCGAGGAAACGCAGGTCACCCGAGCCTCTCGAGCCGGTACCTCCCGCGCTGGAGAAACTGGGGACGGACGTCTTGCCGACGATTCTACCGCGGCCCTCCAACGCCGTATAGAGGAGAGCCTGGATGCCATCGAGCAGGTGCGTGCAAAATCGACAAACCTAAGGGTGGCATTCAAACGTTCCCTCAAGGAAGCCTCGGACACCATTCAAGAAGCGGCGGTGCTTCTTGCACAACGTACTGCATCAGAGGAGACGCGGCAGCTGCAAGCTGCGAACACCCAGTTACAGGCGGAAATCGCGGGCCTCCGAAAAGAGATGGGAGAGCTTAGGGCTATCATAGGGACCGCACAGCCCATGCAAACGCGAGTGGACTCTGATCTGACCGCGGAGATTTTGCGGCAGGTTGGGGGAATGGTGGACGCCCGGTTAGAAGCGTTGGAGTTGCCTCCAAAAAGGTGTGTGAGGCCCCCATTGGCGGGGGATGGCAGGGTTGAGGGAATGGCGGTTGGGCAAGCCCCAACCGAGGACTTTCCTCCTCTTCCGCCGCCAAAGCCCCCTAATGGGGCACCAGCGAAAGGTGCTGCTCCAGCAATGGCGAGAAAACCGGAACAGCCTGCTGCGCAGCCTGCAAAACCGGGTCCAGCTGCAAAAGCCAAGGGAAAGGGCAAGGGGAAGGCTGCACGGCAGCCGGAAAAGACCAAGCCAGCTGACAAGGCTGTGCCCACCACTTCTTCTGCTCCCCAGTTGCAGCAACGGCTGGAGCAGGAATGGACGGTCGTCGGAAAGAAGGGCAAGGCGAAAAAGAAAAAAGGGGCCGGCGCGAGTGCGCTCGAGGGCGCAGAGGTTGCGCAATCCTTCGTCCTCGGCTGTCGTTATTGCTCTGCAGCCAGGCGCAGTGGAGCGAGGCGTCACCTATGCCTCTATAATGGCTGGATCACGCCAAAAGATCGATCTGGCGGAAATCGGTGTAGGTGCGCTGCGGTTCAAGCGTGCCGCGACTGGGGCAAGGATCTTAGAAGTCCCTGGTGCCGCAAGCTCGAAGGAGGCAGATGCTCTCGCTGCAAAGCTGCGGGAGATTTGGGACGAAGGCACCGTCAAGGTTTCCAGGCCGGTGAAATGCGCTGAAGTGCACATCATCGGCTTGGACGACTCGGCGGCTGTTGAAGATGTCGTGGCTGCGATTTCTCGGGCAGGAGAATGCCCTACAGAACACGTTAAGTGTAGTGGACTGCGCGTGGGCTCTCGCGGCTCGACTTCAGCCTGGGTGAGCTGCCCGATAGCCGCGGCAAAGAAGGTGGCACAGGTAGGCCGTATCCAAGTAGGGTGGATCTCTGCAAGTGTCACGCTTGGCAAGGTGAAGCCACAGCGTTGCTTCCGCTGCCTAGAGGTGGGGCACGTAAGAGCCGAGTGCAATTCGCTCGTAGATAGGAGCAACGTCTGTTTCCGATGTGGAGAAACAGGCCACAAGGCCGGGGAATGTTCTGCCTCCGCCGCTCGCTGCGTTCTATGCTCCGAGGCCAAGCTACCGGCAGGCCATCGGCTCGGGGGCCCAGCTTGCAAGGCTCCCAAGCGGAAAAGAGGAAATCGGGGACGCGATGGTCCAGGTACCGCACCGTGTCCTTGTCCCGCGCCCGTCGAGGCGAATGTGACGGTTAGCGAAATGGAAACGCAGTAATGGCTCTACTCCATTTCCTCCAAGGCAATATCAACCACTGCGCCGGAGCCCAAGATCTTTTGCTCCAGAGTCTGGCGGAGTGGCGGATAGATGTGGCGGTGGTGGCTGAGCCCTATTTCGTGCCGTCCCGGGACAACTGGGCGGCTGACTTGGATGGACTGGTGACGCTCGTAACGCAGGGCGGCACAGTAATGGAAAGGGTAGTCCGGCGGCGGGGTTGTGTCTCGGCCTCGATCAAGGGTAACACAGTGATCGGGGTCTACTTCTCTCCCAACCGTGGCCTGGATGAATTCGAGCGGTTCCTGGCAGATCTGGGGGAACTGATTGACCTAGCTCCTTCGCAGCCCGTGCTTCTGGCCGGAGATTTCAATGCCAAATCAATGGCATGGGGATCATCGGTGAGAAATGCGCGGGGTGCGGTGCTGCAGGACTGGGCGGTCGCGGCTGATCTCTCGGTCGTAAATCGCGGGAGTGAGCTTACCTGCGTGCGGCAAAGAGGGGGCTCCATCGTCGACATCACCTTCGCTAGCCCCCCCCTTGCAAGGCGAATTACTGACTGGAGGGTTGTTACTGATGTGGAAACGCTGTCGGACCACAGATACATCCGCTTCAGCGTCTCTGCGCCATCCGCGTTTCGCGGTGAGCCTTCCCTAAATGGTGGACGTCCGCGTTGGTCGATTCGTAGTCTCGATAAGGAACTCCTAATTGAGGCTGCCATAGTTCAGGCATGGATCCCTGCACCGCGGATCGCAACAACAGTAGAGGACGATGCAGCGTGGATGGCTGATGCCATGGCGCAGGTGTGTGATGCGGCCATGAGTAGAGTTCGCTCGAATCCGCGCAGAAGACCGATGTATTGGTGGTCCGCCGAAATTGCCCAGCTGCGCGCATCCTGCGTGGCTGCGAGGCGGGCGTACACCAGGCACCGGCGCCGGAGTGGACGGGATGAAGTGGAGGAAGCGCAACTGTATGCCTCCTACAGGGAGTGCGTTACCTCTCTGCAGGAGGCAATCAGCAGCGCCAAGGATAGAGCATGGGAAGAGATGCTCGAGGGTCTGAACCGGGTGCCGTGGGGTCGGCCGTATAAACGGGTGAGGCAGAAGCTCCGCCCGTGGGCTCCGCCTCTGTCTCAGTCTCTCGAGCCCCGTCTGCTAGAACAGGTTGTGGTGTCTCTGTTCCCGGACCGGGGAAGATACTCTCCTCCGCCGATGGCGGCGACACCTGCATCACAGGAGGAGCCTGCAGAAGAAATCCCTGCCGTTACCCATGAGGAGTTGGAGGCGGCAGTTATGCGGCTTAAAGGGAAAAACACTGCTCCTGGACCTGACGGGGTACCTGGTCGAGCGTGGGTGCTAGCGTTGGAAGCCCTCGGGCCCCGTGTGGAGCGGTTATTTTCGGCTTGCCTTGAGCGGGGCCAATTTCCCCGTAGGTGGAAGACAGGGAATTTGGTCCTGTTAAGAAAGGAGGCGCGCCCGCGCGATTCGCCCTCAGCGTACAGGCCTATTGTATTGCTTGACGAGGTGAGCAAGCTTTTTGAGCGCGTTTTCGCAGCTCGCCTCGTCAACCATTTGGAGGGAGTGGGACCAGACCTCAGCGGGAACCAGTTCGGCTTTCGCCGTGGTCGGTCCACACTCGACGCGATATCTCGCGTGAGAGCCACCGCAGAAGATGCGGCCGCTAGTGGAGAAGTCCTCCTGGCGGTGTCTTTGGACATCGCCAACGCGTTTAACACCTTGCCGTGGGGCAGTATCCTGCAAGCTCTCCACTATCATCGCGTGCCGGGCTACATGGTGCGACTGCTGCGGTCATACCTATCAGATAGGACTGTTGCCTATCCAACCCGCGATGGATGGAGTGAGAGGGAAGTGTCGTGCGGTGTCCCACAGGGGTCGGTCCTCGGGCCTCTTCTGTGGAACATCGGGTACGACTGGGTCCTACGCGCCACTAACCTCCCAGGTGTTGGCGTAACTTGTTACGCCGACGATACTCTGGTGACTGCGCGTGGGGCTACATACGAGGAGGCAGCTTTATTAGCTACCACGGGAGTTGAGCAGGTGGTGTGCCGTATCCGGCGGTTGGGACTACGGGTGGCGCTGGAGAAATCCGAAGCCATCTTCTTTCCCGGTCGCCGGAGGCTGCATAGCGCAGGCTCAGAGATCCGGGTGGATGGAGTAGCGATCAGGGTCACCACCACCATGAGATACCTAGGCATCGTGTTGGATAGCCGATGGAGGTTTACGGAGCACTTCCGTCGCCTTGCCCCCCGTCTTGTAGGGGCGGCCGGAGCCCTGGGAAGTTTGCTGCCAAACCTTAGAGGTGCTGGGGGTGGGTGTCGCCGGCTATACACTGGTGTAATCCGCTCCATGGCCCTTTACGGGGCCCCCATCTGGGCAGACACCCTGAGCGCCCGTACCAGACCCCTCTTGCGGAGGCCGCAGCGGGTCATGGCGCTCAGGGTAGTTAGGGCATACCGCACGGTGTCTTTCGAGGCTGCCTGCGTAATGGCCGGAACGCCGCCATGGGATCTGGACGCCGAGATGCTAGCGGACGTATATCGCCGCGTCTCGGCGTCTAGGTCACATGGGGTGAATCCTTCCTACGAGGAAGTAGAGGAGTGGAGGGCCGAGGCTGTCGAGCGGCGGTTCCGGGAGTGGGAACGCCGGCTCGAGGAGCCCAGCGCGGGTGAGAGGACGGTTGCGGCCATACGTCCAGTCCTCCAAGAGTGGTGCGACAGGCGGCACGGGGCCATAACCTTCCGCCTTACGCAGATACTGTCCGGGCACGGCTGCTTCGGGCGGTACCTGTGTAAAGTCGCGAGGAGGGAGCCCAGCATGGTCTGCCACTGGTGTGCCTGCCCGGAGGACACGGCAGATCACACTCTTGCCGTGTGCCCCGCGTGGGCTGAGCCCCGTGCTCGCTTAGTCGCGATAATTGGGCCGGATCTCTCTCTACCCTCCGTTGTTCGTGCAATGGTGGATGGCGACAGATCCTGGCGTGCGGTGATCGCATTCTCGGAGAGCGTGATCTCGCAGAAAGAGGAGGCAGAGCGGGTGCGCGAGAGGGATCCTCACGCGGACCCGATCCGGCGCAGACGTCTTATTGGGCGTCGTCGCCGTGTTGCGGCCGCTTTACACGGTCGCAACGTGCCTCCTTGACGAAGGGCGCCGGGCGGTGGAACGGGGAATGTAATCCATCGTCCGGTGCGGTGAGGCGACTTGAGACGTGTTCCGCTCATGCCGCCAACGGGAGGGAAGAGCAGGCAATCCACCTTTCCTGTTCTTGGCTTGCGCCTGGCCTGGAGATGGGCTGCCGCCGAGGGGGTTGCGGAAGAATTCTAACAAATACCCGCGGCCCCCTCATTAAAGCGGCTCGACGGAACACAGTGGGGTTTTAGTCGGTAAGAATCCGACATAACCCACGGCTCCTTCCCCGGGGGCCGTGGGTATCTTTGGAAGATTTCCCCACTATAAAAAAAAAAAAAAAAAAAAAAAGGTTTGAAGGGACTTCATTCATATAAATAAACTTTTACTCTAGAATAAACAGAATTAATATAATTACAGTACAGTTAAAGACAATATAAATTCATTCATTCAATTTAATAATAATTATTGTGTAGCATCTTTACTTATAAAAAAGGTAAGGAATTGTATGCTATTCGGGGCAAGCATTCTTTACTGAACTTAGGTACTGCTGAATCCAAACAATGGATTTACAATACAAAGAGTTGTTACAATAGGTATACATCAAAATAAAACAAATTAAATCTCGAAGTCTATAACACGGACAGTGAAATCTGGTTGATTAGGAATAACGAGATTTATTTTTCCAACAGCGACGGCATAAGTAATGAACTCGTTAATTAAAAGAGAGCGATCAAAATAAGGGCCGCTATTAAAATGTATCAAAGAAGAAAATAAAGCGGTGATAAGATTCGCGACAATTTATGCCGGTCTTAAATTTGAATGAAATTAAGATTTAAGAAGCGCTAGTGAGTAGTGAGCGTTTAGCTACTATTATGTATTCTGTGGAAGCGCTTTAAAGTGGCAAAAACAAAGCACTATAATGTCATTTTATGATCCCGATATAAAAATGTTACTTTATTGCCGGACTGAGTCGGCAGGATGTATGGTAATTGCGACATTTCAGTTTTATTTAGCCGACTTACTCGAGGTAATTGTGAGGAATAAAGAAAATGAAAAAGTTATATTGCTCAATTGTTCATAGTATAAACTTTTGTCTTTTCAGAGTTAATGAAAAACGAAAACGTGAACAGTTTACGATTATTGTTTTCACTGAAACGGTACGATCCATTGAGTTTAGTATAATATTTGTAAACGAATGTGTGGTAGATGTTACGTACGTTTAACAGAATAGAATAAAGTTCTCTTACGAATTACGATTATTGAAAAATAACAATATAAAGCTGTAAAAAATAATAACTCTTCAAACAAAAATCTTAATTAGATTATTCGTCAACTACAATATTTATCAGAATAATGTTACATCCATACATTTAATTTAGTCCTAAATTTACGCTAATCATCAATATCGTGATTAAAAAGGTTTCTTCTCGAGATGAAAACACCTGAAAATTGTATGCCGTTGAATAAAATTGCCTTTACTGTAACCGTTATACAAACGAGAATAAATAACAAGTACTTGTTAACGTTTATAGCAGTTACTAGATAATTGTAATGAAATTGGTTTATAGCACGAAGGTACATTCGTAGTTTTCTAGACTAGATAGGAAGATCGCTTGTTATGGAACCTGGTTAGCAATCATGACCAATATCTCTTTGTAAAGCTATAAACTTACGATGATTCTCAGTGATTATACGCCTTATATTTGCTTAACGATCAGCGATTGAAAGTGGTATGCAATCTTAACTACAAAGCCTGTAATTATATTTGAATATATGTGAGAATTTAAAAGCGTATGTTCATACATATACGTTGTTATAAATTGTTTAAACGATCCAAAGCAAAGAATAAAACAAATTGTTGATCTAAAGCAGAAATCTCTTGGTAAAAATAATAATATGTACTAATATTAAAACCATACGATTAACTGGGTTTTGTAAAAATATAGTGTGCCATATTATATGGCACACTATATATTCACTATATGTACAATCTAGTCGATTACCTCATTATAATGAGGTACTCGACTAGATTCACGTGTAGACTATGAATACACAATATTAAAAAGTAATTTTACCTGTGGAATATAAAATGTTTCGTGTTTTCCTCATAAAAAGTATCGCAAATGTATGTCAAAGTTTCGTCTTTATTAAATACATGCATACGTGTACCGATTTGTTATCAAATCGGTACACGTATGCTGTAATAAGATGTATGCTTGTAGCAATTCGACTGTGGAACTCTCTCCCTGAGACTATCAGACGCGCCAAATCACCGCACTTGTTCAAAGCACTTGTCAAAGAGCACTTTTTTCCACTATTTAGTTACCTTTTTTTTATCTTATGTATATGTATATATTTATATGAATCTGTATTTGTATTATATAAACAATGTTTAATATTGTGTATAGTATGATTTATTTTATTTATTGGCATATTTATGTAGGTATACATATAAGATGTTATATAATTGTATTATATTTATTTATTTATTTATTTTATTATTATATTATTATTATTATTTTTTTTAAGTATTGATGTAGTATGTATGTAATATTGATATTATTAAGTTTTGTATACATTACTATTTATCTAATATTTTTTTTTGATTTTGTTTTCTTATCCCTGATTTTATTTATTTATTTTTTTTTCTTTATGATTGCGTCTTCGCGCATAACCAGCATCGTACATGTCCTTTATTTTTCGGTTGCCTGGAAGAGATTGCTTTAAGCAATAAGGCCGCCAATTGTGCACTTACCATAATATTCATGTTCTCCATGTTAAACTTAAATTATATATGTTTTTTTTATTACTGGTATTGTACAATAAAGTGTATAAATAAAAAATAAATAAATAAAATAAAATATGCTATAATAAGATGGTACTCCTAACAATTAATTATTGGAAATGAAACTCAAAAGGGTATGTAAGGTATGTATTCATATTAAATTGGTATTAACTATCAACCAGAGCTTCAAATTGAAACCTTAAGCCGGTAGAGTCATAAAATTACTGACGCTCCACACACAGAGTTGGTCCTCATTATCTCTTTTCTACACAAATTATTAATCAATAAGAGCAAATAATAAAAGATTCTAGTCGAAAAGTGCATTTATTTTATTTAGCTTAAATCTCCTTCAATAATTAGTAAACACTTTGTTATGCTAACAATGTTGAGTGTCGACCTTTCCTTCAATTCAGATATTATCGATTTACTTGCACCAATTGTTGGTGTTTCATCGATATTGTAGTAAAACTTAATTTGCAATGCAAATTGGATTCAAGTTGTTGTACAAACTAACTCATTAAGAGTTAAATTTTGGTAAAGCTGCGGATAACAAGAGGTGAATTTTTTACAAGAACTTGTGTACACATTATGAAATGAATATTCAAGTAAATGCATTATGTATTTGGTTATAGGTATTATATCTAACTTAAGCATTGTAAATTGTTGGTAGTATAATTTTTGATAAAGTTTACGTAGTTTATTGCTATATTCGCTATATAATGCTATTCATGATCAACGTTCATGTAAGTCCGATAAAATTAGTCTAAAAAATATATTTTTTGTTAATAAATTCCATAATGAAACCCCAATGCTTAATATCAATAGTATCCAATCGAAAGCAACACATTCGATTGAAGACAATATATACGTACATGCGATGAATGCATTAATTATTTTCAGTTTTAAAAATTGTTTTGTTTTTAAATTCTAAGGCCATTCTCCCATTGCGATACGCACAGGCGATTCAAGTATCCTGCAAGTCTCGGAGACCAGTCGCCGCGGAATATCTCACATACATTGTACCGGTAGCGTAGTGTGCGAGCCTACTTACAAATGTATGTGAGATACTCCGCGGCGACTAGTCTCCGAGACTTGCAGGATACTTGTAACTTGAATCGCCTGTGCGTATTGTAATGGGAGAATGGCCTTAGGCTCGTATGATATGCTTTAAACTAGTAGGAAAGAGTGATAGACAGATACATTTATTACTAATGTAATAAATGTATCTGTCTATCACTCTCTCTCTCGAATTACACCTGAATTTACGTATTTACTTTTTCTACAATTTTAAATTATTAAAAGTAAAGGTTAATGAGTGTAGCAAGGTCAGTGAATCTCTTGATATATAATATCGATGAATGGTACTTGTGAATTTCTCATGAAGAGTGTACGTTGTTAACGCAGTCCAAGCAAGTCAGACATCATTAGGTTTTAATTGAATTGCTGATTGTATCAATTCCAATAGACTTATAGATCAAGAGCTTACTTATAAATGTGTAGGTACTTTATAATGTTGTGTTAATATATGTACATTTTTATTTTGTATGTTAGGATTGCTTTGAAATATTATTTATATACAATTCGACATGAAAATATTTTGTTTAGAAAGATCAGTATGAAATGTTAAATATTTTCAGCACTATGATAATCTTATAAACAATGCAATACTTTTCATGCCTTTGTGTAGAATAAATACATTACATATCTGTTAAACTAATATTTTTTTTTCTTATTTAATAAATAGACATGCGAAACTGTACACATTTTTTTTGTTCGATCATTGGTTTAATCTGCGTGTTTTTGATGCAGTGTTCTGAGTAAGGAAGTGAAATAATTAAACAAAAATCTATACAAGCTCTTACTCCAGACTTTATCTAGCATCACTGTCACTTGAAGATCAATCGCCTTGCTCGTTACTGCTCAGTTGTATCGAGATCGGATTTCGATCCGATCGCAATGTGATTTTTATCGGAAGCCTTTTCGGTTACTCCTAACATGGGCCTATTCGACATGGAGCGAATGAGATTTTTATTTAAATAAGGTAAACTGACTTAAGCAGCGAGACGGTGAAGTTTTTAAATAAGTACGTTCAATATAGAGAAAATCAAGACGATTTTTACCTTTCCTTTGTAAGCGTAACGGCATGAATTATTGCTGATTTTTATTACCTGCGTATAGATGACTGTGGGTTTTTTATTGTAATTTTAATCAGTATACATTTATTGAATGGAAATGCGAATATCACATAATATCTAATTTAAAAAGCTCGAAGCCCACGTCACATGAAAGCGGGTCCTCAAACCTTCGTCAAGGGGAACCCTACTTGACGTGCAGAAAGGTCTTTTAAATTCCATCTCTAGATGATCTCCGATATTAACTCTAGCTCCTGATTTCCATAAATCTTATTAAAAATTTCAAAGTTTCATAACGATTCTGGTAAATGTTTTAATTAAAATGATATTGCAATACGACAATCAAATTGTACCTATGTTTAATCAAGACTTCGTAATACATAATAATTAAAACATTTGATACATAAACGTATTCAATATACTTTATATTAATTAAAAATGAGATGATATATTGCAAATACTGATGTTTACGTAAGTTAATATTAATTGAATATAATTTTTATTTTATTTTGCTATTCAATACGTAAAGAGGACCCAACTAAAATTTACGGTACCTACCAATGTGAAATATAAAACTTATATGTTTATAACTATTCTACTTTCATAAATTGTTAAAGGTAGAAGCTATTTATAAATAAAATTTCTAACTTAACGTCCCATCAAGGACGTCCAAAGCTTAACGTTATCTAATTCGATTTCGACGTTTTAATTCAAGATTACTGCACATCTTAATTAAAATTCATTGCGTCTTTATAATGGCTCGTCTAATTTCCTCGCATTGTATTAAGGGCATGTCATGAATTCCTGAACGAGGTATCCCAGCTCTGAGCTCTCGTTAGCAAAGTTTCGCGGGAATGTTTATGGCGACCGCGCATTACCTTGTATAAGAGTTTAAATGTCGCAAACCATAAAGCACTCTCATCATAGCACCTAAACCGTAAATTTAAAAGCCTTCGTTACTCGTGGGCCTGTAGGCAACCCCTCCATTATCATAAAATTACGCGTTTCAGTTTCTTTTGATGTCTCGTAAAAAATGAAAATACATAGCGTACACTCGACGTACCTACGCGTGTGTGGGAATTTTTAAATTAAATTTGTTTTGTACTGATTTTGATGCGGTGTAAAGGGCTTCAAAAACAGCAGGATTAAATTATTAAGGGTCTCGTACTTGCTTATACAATGAGCAGTTAAAATCATGTAAGTAGTAAGTACTAACCATATTGTTTCGATGTAAAAGTATGAACTTTAAATTTCTGTCAATTATAACTTTCCTATATTTTTAAGAGTTCTTATCTGAGTATATGGTTTATATCATGGCTTACGAATGTTAAAAAGAGTTAATTTATATCAAACACAAATCATTCACATACAAAAAGAATCACATATTACAAATTTTGTAAAATGCTATGAAAAAATATTTTACTATGAAAAAATAATGAAGCCAAAACTATTAAGTTATTTTAATGTGTAAGGGAGGGTGCATTCAGACCCAAAGAACAAGAGTAGGGTAAGAGTCATGGTGGAAGCTCAATTTCATAATATTATGAAGTTATTTATGGATTTCTAAAAGAACTTAACTTTAGACTGATATCACAATTTTTATATAAATTTAAACTTAAAAACGTTTTTATCCATGTTATGTTGTAGAAGTTTTTATGAATATTCATCTTTTTAAATTACTCCACGTATTAATTTTACTTTATAAACAGAAATTATATACTTAATTAACTACATATTAATATAATAATCTAGCTAGGCAACTAGCGTATAAAAATGATTAAATTTTTCCGTACGAAAGCAGACAAAATACAAAATGGTATGCAAATTACATTCGATTGCGATCTAACTCGTTTCATAATTTTCTGAAATCAAAAGGATATAATATGTGGAATGTATGAATACGTTAGGCGTATTTACAGAATTCCTTCTCTATGTACTTTTTCTTAAATTTTAAATAAAATGTATTTACCCACTTCTTACTGATATCAGGAACGGCAACTATGTGAGTTTTTCTTTGAAAACGCGGGCGAAGCCGCGGGCCGAAATCTAGTATCTAATAAAATTTACATGGTGGGAGACCGTTGTCGTGGCTAAAATGACCACCCATCAGCTGAAGACGAGTCGCCAAGCGTCCGTGTTCCGACTCGATGAAGCTGATGTAGCCTTAGTGAAGACGGGTCGAGTTAGTTGCGCTTTGACAATCGGGACGATCTGACACACACTGATGTTGCTGCATCTGGTGCCTAGTCATGGAGGTTAGCGGGATCCGAGGCACGGTGCACCGCTGGCCGACCGCTGGTCAGTAGGGGGCCCAAGTAGAGTGCTAGCCACACTCGAAAGGCTGCCCCGCCAACCAGCGAAAAATCCCAAGTTGCGTCATAGTGCCGGTTGGCGACCGGATGAGAGGGCCCTATGGACAACTTGGGGGGGCTCGGGCGTCCCCGCAGTCTCCAGACTACTCCCCAATAGTGCGGCTACTAAGTGTGTGTCCCGGTCCAGTTGTTAAGCGCCTCGACTCACTGCCGTCTTCATACCTACTTCACTCTCTTCTCAATAGATCATGAAATAGGCAAGATACAGGTATAAAGTTGCACAGCGGCAGCACTCCCTCTCGCTAAAAGTGGACCTAACCAACATCAGAGGTCTCCACTCTAATCTCGCTGCAGTCCACTTCCACCTTGAGACTAACAAACCGTGTATCTTGTTCCTCACGGAGACGCAGATTAGATGTCCGTCTGACCTGGCGTACCTATCCTATCCCGGCTACACCCTGGAGCATAATTTTAAGGCTCGGTCAGGTGTGTGCGCGTACGTCCGAGATGACATCTGTTGTCGGCGTCTCCGACATCTTGAAGACCCCCATTTTTCCGTGCTATGGATGCTGGTGGACACAGGCCCTGAGAAACTTCTCTATGCCTGTGTCTACCGGGCGCACAGCGGAGACCAGGAGACGATCAGGCTCACAGAGTACCTTAGTGAGGTGGCGGATGCTGCTCAACACAAATACCCTTCCGCTCAGCTTGTGTTACTGGGGGATTTTAATGCCCACCACCAGGAGTGGCTATACCCATACCAGTGCACTGACCTTGCAGGGAGAGAGATGCGTAAACTCTCCATAGCATTAAATCTCACCCAGCTGGTTCAAGGAGCGACGCGGGTTCCTGATGTTGAGAGCCATACAGCCAATTGCTTGGACCTTCTGCTGACAACAGATCCAGACCGTTACTCGGTGGCGGTTTCTTCGCCGCTTGGCAGCTCCGATCACTGTCTGGTGAAATCTGTATCTGTCTACTCGCCGCCCGATCCCAGTCCTAGGGGCTCTCGGCGCGTGTGGCGATACAAGTCAGCAGATTGGGATGAGATGCGTTCCTTCTTTGCGTCTTATCCCTGGCGGCCGGTCTGCTTTTCTTCTGATGATCCCTCGACTTGCGCGGATGCTGTGACAGATGTGCTGCGACAGGGAATGGAGTACTTCATCCCATTCTCTGACGTAGCTATGCCCGGCAAAGCTCAGCCCTGGTTCAGAGCCGATTGCAGACGCGCAGAAGCGCTAAAGCATGAAGCATACCTGGCTTGGGTTGATGCTCGACACCGCAAGGCCAAGGACGTGTCAGAAAAGAAGAAAGCCTTCAACCGAGCCGCCAAGTCCTGCAAAAAGGCTCTACGGAAAGCTCGATTTGACCACGTCAGCCGTATAGGGAACAAACTGGCTTCTTACCCCTCTGGTAGCAAAGCGTTTTGGTCCCTGGCTAAGACGGTTGAATCGAATTTCTGCCGCCCCTCACTTCCTCCACTGCTGAAACCGGATGGGTCGCTGGCTCACACCGCCGTAGAGAAAGCGAACCTTTTAGCTTCTCTTTTCGCGGAAAATTCTCGTCTTGATCCTGCAAATGCGAAACCTCCCAGTCTACCTGGATGCGAGGTGATCATGCCCGAAATTCGCATCCGTCAGACTGAGGTTCTTAAAACGCTGCGGAATCTTGACTTGAATAAAGCCAGTGGCCCTGATGGAATTCCAGCCATAGTACTTAAAACCTGTGCGCCTGAACTTGCTCCTGTTCTGACACGCCTCTTTCGCCTCTCAATGACGACTGGAATAGTACCGAAATCTTGGAAGCTTGCCAACGTGCAGCCCGTGCCCAAAAAAGGCAGTCGTGCCGACCCCTCCAACTATAGGCCAATTTCAGTCACGTCCATACTCTGTAAGACTATGGAACGTGTACTGAACAGTAGGCTCCTGGCACACCTAGAAGCGAACGACCTTCTCAGTGACCGACAATACGGGTTCCGCCGAAACCGGTCCACTGGGGATCTTCTAGCGTACGCCACCTACATCTGGAGTGAGGCCATAGAGAATCATGGGGAAGCACTTGCTGTCTCCCTTGATATCTCGAAGGCCTTCGATAGGGTCTGGCATGATAGCCTAATTGGCAAGCTTTCATCCTACGGTCTGCCTGCCGGTTTCTGCGCCTGGATCTCAGATTTTCTGAGAGACCGGTCGCTTCGAGTAGTCGTTGATGGCTGCTCGTCCGACCAAAAGGCTATTAATGCCGGGGTCCCTCAGGGATCAGTTCTCTCCGCAACACTCTTTCTGCTACACATCAACGATCTGCTGAAACCCGGTATCTATGGGTACGCAGACGATAACACTGTTGTGGAGAGATATGTATCCAGCGCACGAACCAGTACGGCACAAATCCAGTCTCTACGAGAGTCGATGGTCGATCGCATGAACTTGTCCTTACAGGCGGTCTCCGATTGGGGCGATGCCAATCTGGTCAAGTTCAACGCGACGAAGACCCAGGCGTGTCTATTCTCTGCTAAACGGAGTCCATTCCACCTGACTCCGACTTTCCAGGGTGTGTCCGTGCCGATAACCAACCACCTCGAGCTTCTTGGCATTACCTTGACGCCTACTCTGAACTTTGGTTCGTATATAGAATCCAAAGCCCAAGTAGCCTCTAAAAAGCTTGGCATTCTGGCGAAGGTGAGACAGTATTTCAGCCCGGGACAGCTGCTCAACCTTTATCAAGCACAAGTCCGATCGTGCATGGAGTACTGCTCTCACCTCTGGGACGGTTCCGCCAAGTACCAGCTGGAGGCGCTTGAGGCGATAGAGAGGCGTGCCAAGAGGCTAATAAACGACGATGAGCTAGTAGGCAAAAAACTCCAGAGCCTCGCCCACCGTCGCAGAGTGGCAAGTTTATCGGTTTTTTATCGGATACACTTTGGTGAGTGCGCTGCGGAATTGCACGATTTAATTCCGCCATCCCCGTTTTTCCATCGATCGTCGAGGCGCACAGACTCTAGGCATCGCCATATGGTTGACGTTCCATGTACCCGGACAAAGCGGTTCGGATCGACATTCTTCATCCGAACCGCGAGGGACTGGAACATGCTTCCTGAGTCTGTGTTCCCCGGCGAGTACAATATGGGGGTCTTCAAGCGAAGAGTGAACGGGTACCTTCTAGGGAAGCGCGCTCCATCTTAGGCCACATCTCAGCTTACCATCAGGCGAGATCGTGGTCAAGCGCTTCCCTATCACACAATAAAAAAAAAAAAAAAAAAAAAAAAAAAAAGTTGTAATATCTAGTTTCTAATAATGAGTATCGTTGTTTTAAGAACTCATCAAATGAGTCAATAACTAGTAAAAAGTTTATTGATTTATACATCAAGTCATAGAGTTTGGAATGCGTACAAAAAAGTGTACAAATCAAATATTAAACAATAAATGTTATTATTGAATACAACCCCTCAATACCACATGCTCTTCTTATCAGATAAGCAAATGTATGCGTTCAAATATTATACCAAATACTTAACCAGGTCACAGCGGCTTATCGTTGTTTGTTAAACTCGAACCCACAATGACTGTGTATGCCGTAAATAATAATTTTCTTTCATATTTACCGTATTATAATATGCTTTTTGGATTAAAATATCAGTTGGAGTTAAGGTAATTAAAGTTACAGCTGTATTTGTAAATAAATGAATGCATTAACAATGTACAGTTAAATTTATTTTGTATTAAGAACTAGCGGTCCGCCCCGGCTTCGCCCGTGGTACATGTTTACGTTTTCTCTACATAAGATCCATCCTCGTACTTCAAGAAATATAATAAAAAAAGAATTATCGAAATCGGTTCAGCCGTTCTCGAGTTATGCGCTTACCAACACATTTTGCGATTGATTTTTATATATAAGATTATAAGTTCGTGTGACGAAAATATTTTCATGTATACCTACTTAATACCGATTAACAAGATTTTGATACCACATAATATGTCCGTATTTAAGCAAAAAGGAACCACCCAGCAAACACGCACTTCTGAGATATCAAAGGATTTACAAAAACATTTGCAGCTCTGTTAGATGAAGTAAAATTAATATTTATTTTATTTAAATTCATTGATAAATTACTTATTTAAGTATGTGTATATAAATTTGCTCTGAATACTCTTAAACTTTCTAGATAATTAAGAAAATGTGCATGTGGTTCCTTTTAACATTTATCAATTGATAGGTTTTCTCTTATACAAAAAAGAACCACAACCCAGGGATTTAATGATATAAATGAAACTATGTATTTGTAATATCGTAATAAAGCTTTAATTTAAAAGATATATAAAATAATACATATAGAGGATGTTTATTCGACGTTATCATCAAATTGGATTTCGAAATCCACCGTGTCTAGTTCATCTATGTGGTCTTCTATTGCATTATCACTAATAAGATTGTTATAAAAACTCTGTGCATATTGTGGAATGAGATGTAATATGGCCTGAATATCGCTTGAAGGTGAAGAAAGCTTCTCAAGAGGCATCGACGTATAAGGTTCTTCGTTATCTTCTGTAATAAAAAGAAAAAAGCTTTTAATTAAAACAATAAAGCCGCGTGGCTTTTATACGTAGATATATGACGACAGCAAAATATTATTAGTTCTTATAAAGCCGTGTCCCTACTAGACGACTAAGTATGTCGTATGGTACATGCGCCATGTACAAAAAACTGGCTAGGTGCGAGTCGGACACGCGCAACGAAGAGTTCCGTACCATTATCTATAAAAACGGCAAAAAAATCACGGTTTATTGTATGGGAACCTCTTAAATATTTATTTTATTCTGTTTTTTTAGTATTTGTTGTTACAGCGGCATCAGAAATACATCATCTATGAAAATTTCGATTGTCTAACTATCACAGTTCATGAGACAGTGGGACAGACAGACAGACGGACAGTGGAGTCTTAGTAATAGGGTCTCGTTTTACCTTTTGGGTATGGAACCCTAAAAATCACACGCAACAGTGACCAAACCTAGCAAAAAATTAATTAATAAACTTGTTAAAATTTTCAATTTCGCGGGCTATGGCCTTGTTCCGGTCAAAACAGTGGCAGCGCGACTTTTAAAATCAAACAAATAATTATATGCGCTGAATGTACTGTACTGAATCTGAATCTAAAGGAACGTATTTTACCAAAATAGTAGGTAGGTACCTAGATCATCGACAGTTGTTTTTAAAACAGGGTTTAGTAGTTTCATCTCACAATGACAGATGAATCGTAACAAAATGACTCTTTCGACTCGCCTTCGTGAACAACAACAGTGTCGTTAAAATACGTAAATCCACACAGGATTCCTCTTGTACTTACTAATTAATGAACTATCTTTTTAAAATCACTCCACAATCGGGAATGAATCAAAAGTGGATAAAGCGTACATACCTGCATCTCATAGATTCAATAAGTACATAAATGCATTAAATAAAACAACTTACCCGTTGTATCTTCATTATTATCTTCGGTGTTCGTCTCCAATGATTTTCCTACCAATTGCTTCCTTATTTATTTATTACTAAACATTTTCACATTTAATTTTAAAGGTAGGTAATTAACAAAAACAATAGAACTTACTTCGCGGAGAAAAAAAACGGCCGTCACGTATTCGAAATACTTCGCTGAATGTCACCTATAATGACAGATGTTCGACGTTTTACTTTAAAAATTGGAGTTTTGCACTTTGAGCTTTAAAAGACGTAATGAAATACGTTGTTTAAAGATGAGAAGCATTCTGCATTGTGCACAAGTCAAGGCATTTGGTTCCGTATAGCGATGATGGGTTTCAGGTTGTTTTACAATATTTATTTATGCATGATAGAACCGAATGCTTGTGGTTTTATTTTGCAATAAAAAATTACAATAAAATTATGAATTTATTTTACGCATAACCATACCACAGAAACCTGGTTCCATTTTGTGTATTAAAAATTATTGTTATTGATAGAAATATGTGTAATGTATAATGGTACCAAGTATGTGCGGATCTGTTTTGTATAAAATGACATGATAGTAATATCGTTTATTTGTTTGAACAAAGCAGTCCCGTGGTGCTGTGGTTCGGTTTTGCTTCATATGTATTATTCGTTGTTGCTGGTGGTTCCTTTCTGCTTTTAGTATACCTTGTTTCCAAGGTAAAAATCATGTGGTTCTTGTTTGTATAAGAATTTAGACCACTTTTAAATGAGTATTCTTCAAAAAACGTAAAAAAGCAAATTTGTCGAGTGGTTCCATTTTGCATAAATACGGACATATGAGCAAGAGAAAGGGTATAGGATATTACTTTCCGACTCCCCACAGTTACCTAATGATTAAATTTATCATTTATCAGCGTTTGCTCCGATTTGCACTTTTCGTAAACAAGGGTTATAATGGGAAACAAATTCATATATTTTTTCCTTATATGATAAATGTAAAATTTCAAGATATAAAATTACGAACTATATTCCTGTTAAGGTTTAATTTACGGAGACATCTTTTATGTTTTCTGATTAAATTTTACTTGGCTTCGATGTGCTACCGTTATACGACAATGGAGGGAATGAAAATGAATTTTACTTAGCTTTGTACTGAAGTTTAAGCTCGAACTTAATGCAGTATTCATTTGGTTGGTTACTGTGATTTATGTGAGATTTGTGAGAACAACAGTATAACATGGTTATTGTGTTAAATGTGTGGATAATTATGTGTAAATATGTATTTAAATGACCTAATAAATAACCAATTTATCTATATACTAATATTATAAAGCTGAAGAGTTTGTTTGTTTGTTTGAACGTGCTTATCTCAGGAACTGCTGATCCGATTTGAAAAATTGTTTAGGTCTTAGTTTGCTCATTTATCTAGGAAGGCTATATATCATTGGAACCATAATACTAAGACCATTAGAAGCGGAGCAACGTGGGTGAAACCGCGGAGCATAGCTACTATTGATATAAATAGTTTATGTACTCATATAATTTTCATTCATACTTTTTACACAAACATTAGCAATATAAAAGAGAGTAAGTAGATCAACGTATGACCATGATAATATAACTTAAAATATAGGTATAAATTAATATAAATAAGAAATATACATTTCTCTACTAAGACTACCAAAATATTTGACATCAGTTAACACTGGAACCTATCATAAGATACTAATTATCTTACACATTCGAAGGGGACGACCCTTTCACCCCAATATTTATTGGATGTACCCTGTGGGGCTTATGGCAATATTGGAACAAATGAACTTAATAATAGTGAAAATTCCTTCCGGATCTTATATGCTATTATCAGAAATACCCATCTCAGTTTGAATGATAATGAGTTTAGTATTTACGGCTTTAATTGTACGAGGAAACAAACACATTTTGTGCCATTGCAAAAGTTGGCTAAACGTGTTTTTCTGAAATTCTCCAGGGTTTGAGACCCTACTAAAATAACTTTGATGTAATTGCGAAGTATGTTTACTAGTGCTAGGAAGTAGTTGGATGACTGAAAAATAGTTTTTGCATATGGGAAACTTTAAAGCATGTACAATCACTATCTATCCAATAAAGGATAGATAGTGAGTATGTTATAGATATATAGTCTGTATTGATACAATTCAATTATATATCCTTCTTCCTTTTATAATATTATGTTGTTGTGGATAAATATACTTAACGCAAACTCAATAAATACGCAATAGGAATGTATGAATACAAGTGTATACAGATTACAGGTGTTCAAAATTACTGATCCTGTTTGATTCTATAGTATATGATAGAGTTTGGATAATAATGACGATTTGTAGAACTATTTCAAGGAATAAATATGTATGTTATATTAGATTAAAATTTTGGAAAGAAATTATTTATTCAATATTTTTGGAACAATGTTGTCGCCAATAAACCTTAAATATATAATTCACTTTAATAGCTCGTTGGCAAGTTATTTTGATAAGGGTTACTAACTTTTTTACTAACAGAAAAAAATAAGTAGGTTATCTTTAACCAGTTTCGTTATAGAACTGCGGCTTAAATACACTTTTCACATTCCTGTAAAATTCAATAAAAAATTGAATTATTCCAATCTATTACAAGCCAATATTATAGTATCTTAAAATTTGCGTTTTGCATAAACAATATCTATTTATTTATAATTATTGATTATGTCTGCGTATAGAAAACAATTTCCTATGAATCACAATCAAAGTATTTCAAATTATTATTTTTATAATGAAAGCACATATTGTTTTAAAGGTGAAAATTTTAAAACGAATTGCTGCGCAATAAATATTTCACTTTTGTTGACATTGTTCTTGGAATTCTGTTTATTGAAATGGAAGTATTATGTGCTGTTTGTGTCGGGTTTTTTCATACTTGTAATAAAATTCCTTTACTTTTAGCTTATACATATAATATGTTGTCAAATAATTGCAGTTCTGGTTGTTTATAATAGGTAATATTCATCAGTCTCTTTTTATGTTGTTTTTTAATTTATAAAATCGACAGTTCCTAGTTCTAAAATGTATTCAAAATTGTAAATTTGAAAACATATGAAACACAATATTATATTTCCAAAATCTATTTAATTAGGTAAGGTTGTTTTCATATGTCCAATATTACTAAATGCAAATATAATCCTGAACACCAACTATGAATAGCGTGCACAAATATTGATTCGTCACTATCGAACAATCGCATATTGTTTCCGCAGTTGCAATGTTTACTTTCTCACAGGGAAAGTTCGGCATTTATCCGTTATTCACAGCTCTGAAATGAAGCCGTCATTAATACCTATCGCAGTTGCAGTATGGTTGAGCGACTACACGCTCAAGTTTGACTTGCCAAAGTGATCATTTTGGTGCATTTCAATCAACTAGTTGACCCACATCTGGTATATTGCTTGCTCTAAAAGTTTGACGTATTATTATTACATTTTAACTCATCCTTTATTGGTTGTAGAGTGACGTTACTCTATACTGCCTTCCTCGATAAATGGATTGTCCCAGTGTCCAATGCAACAACAATTTTCAATTCGTATTTGCACTGCCAATAATTAGCGTTTAAACAATCAATCGAAAAAGTCTCAGTTCATAAAAGTTTTTTTCTGAAATTATAAAAATATATAATATTATGAGACAAAGATATTTTATACAAATTGGGTCACATACGCGTATAAGTTAAATATCAAATTAAGGTAGTAACGAAAGGATGCAAGTTTTATTATTGGACTTATTATGACGAAGTGTGACGAATATTTGCCACCTAACTTTACCTAACAAATCGTATCATTAAAATACATTTTCACACTGACACTAAAATACAATTAATAACAAAGATTATTATAATATGACATGTTGACTTTAATTCCTGAATCCTTAAACCGGATATTTTTTATTGTACAATAGGGGAGCGCTTGGCCACAATCTCGCCTGATGAAATTACGCTACGGATATTACGCGAATATGTTGTAAGCCTGTAAGGAGTCAAGTACAAATGCCGCAACTTCAGGTAACAAGCTTTGTTATTATAACGGATTGCAAATTTATTAAATAAAAATAAGACCATCTGAACTACGGTGTTAATCGGGTTAGTTCTTATAACAGCCTCACAGGTTAAATGTAGAGCCTGTAATTATTTTTTATTATTGTAATTAACTTTGACTTGTACAAAGCTTTAATAAGTCAGTTTATACGTTTGATTCTAAACCTATGTATTCTAAATAACACATTTTGCCTTTATACAACCTCTATTCCCTTTGCATTTTGCACGCAGCGTAGGTACTGTGGACTGTGGTACATACTACTATTACAAATGTTTGTTTTGTCACCGTTCAAACGATTTCTAGGAAAACCCAAATTAAACAATATGCGGGTGCGTCAGTTATCATTAACAAAGAAAATACAACTGTATTGATATGTTTCATAAAACTAGTTTATCATACGGGATTGTCTATCTTATGTCTCGTTAAGCTGTCAAACAGATGTTGGTTTAAGCAATATCCGCACAGGATGTACTGAAATCATTTAGTTAATATGTACTACGTTCAATGACTGAAATCGAAATTATTTGAGAAATTGCAAAGCTTTGTTATGAGTTAAATAAAAAATTGTCTTCTACATAAAGATGAGAAACTGTATATAGATGTTTTTGCATCAATAAACGAAGTTAAATTAAAGTTAATTAAGCAATAAATTTTTACATAGTTAAATTAAGAAGACGATGATATATGTAATATTCAAAATGACCTTGTATTAAAAATTATATTATTCGTCTCTCATTAGGTATGTTTTTAACATTCCGGTCCTTCATTGTGAAATGTGAAAACACCAAAAAAGGATTAAATTGCCTTTCAACTCTAGCCTCTATAATAATAAGCACATCCATTAAACTGGCAATTCATAACATTGAAACTTCGACATTATAAAAAAACAGTTAACAAAATGATGAACAATTACACAATTTAACTCGTTCATTGCTAAAAAGAAACATCAGTGCTTCTTTTGCTTGTTTTATTTAATAACTATAGCTGTTACTGTGGTGCGCTCCATTAAAATAATTAAGGAAAATTATGAAATTGTAGCAAAGAAAGTGTAGGGTAACGAATTTGAACCCTTGCCTGGCTCACTTATAGAGAATGTATTGGATGTGACAACACTCGGTAGAAGGTATCTTTAAAGTTACTTATTGTGTAGTAAAACATTGATAAGTATAAGTAGTGTAGTATAAGTAGTGTAGTAAAACAATAACATAAATACATAAAATATTTTTCCGCAAAATCTTGTGCAGTATAATACGAAGCTGTTTTTTTTTTTTTATTTCGTGACTATCTGACAAAATATCCTAATAATTAACTATACTAGTGAATATAAATAATTTAAGTGGGTTTCAATATTAATATTTTTTGCATACACTATTATAGTTAAAGCTTAAAATGTAGTTTGTTCCCGGAATTGGAATCAGCAATCTGATCATGACGTTATAATGGTTACGTTAGTCACCAAATGATTTCGTGATGAAATGATGATGCTGTAAAAATTCATATATTACTTTATATATATGTATAACTAGCTGTCCCGCGCGGTTTCACCCGCGTGGCTCCGCTTCTGTTGGTCTTAGCGTGATAATATATAGCCTATATTACTCGAGGATAATGTAGCTTTCGAATTGTGAAAGAATTTTTAAAATCGGTCCAGTAACTACTGGACTCATAAACTTATGAGCCTATTCATTACAATCAAACAAACAGTTTTCCTCTATATAATATAAGTGTAGATAACATAGATCAATAAATTACCCATAGATAATATAGATGTATAAACTCTATAAATTAATCTCTACATTTTTAACAAATTAAATTCCTTTCCTTAATTTGTTTTTACGAAAAAAATAAAGTATTTTACGAAAAATTGGAAAATGTTAATAACTCACCATATTTAATCCTCAATTTTCAGATTCGATTTAATATTTATATTATGGTAAAATATGATAAAATACAAATGTGTTAATGAAAACGATTTGCATCGACAGATCCAACGTATGATCCAAAGAGATAACATATTTCTACAATAAATTAACGTTACAAATATAGGAATAGTATAGAAATAGAATTTGAATGGATAGAAATACATCCAAATTGTCCTATATCGTAGTGTTCACTGGCCAAGAGCTAACTAATCACTTCTAAACAATTTTAGTGCGGGAATGGGAATACTGGCTCCATCAATCATATCAAACGAAATGAAACGTCACAGACCTCGGTTGTCACATATAGACCACTTTGAGGACATGCGTTATGAAATTGCTCTTTGGCACAATAGCGGAATATTTGCCAAACTGAAGCACCTAGCTGTGAATGTTTCAATGCAGTTTTGATTATTGTTTTACGTGACGCATGTAGGGTTAAATGTTTGTTTAACTGCTTATAGTGAGTGAGTTGCAATGTATAAAAGTTATAATATTCAGAAATGCATTAACCGCCATACCGCAAAAATATTCAAATGCATTATAAAATCCCTTATAATGCGTTAATGCGTCAAATGCTGTAATTTATAGATTACATCGATATCCTTTTTTTAAGAGCTAGCGCGCAAGAGCAACTTTTGTCTCCGCAACTATTTTGTCTCTCCATCAACTCTATGGGCTAGTAAGAAAGTGCACGTAGCGACGCAACTTCCTATAGAATTGATGGGAGAGACAAAATAGTTGCGGAGACAAAAGTTGCTCTTGCGCGCTAGGTCAACTAAGCTAAGTTAAGCTATAAGTTACCAAAAAATTTCCAATCAATTCAATATAGGTACTTACTTAAAAAACTACCTAATAATGACATTTGAAGAAACAAATAATAATAGTATGTGTAATTGTGTAGTTTAAATAATACGTAGATATGTACATTATTTTGCATAATATTAAATCATCACAATTGCGTAAATAAATCCGAAATCGTGTGTTATCTGAATAGATTATAATCAGTTACCTAATTAGACAAGTTAGACATTATCAGAATCAGATAATTAGGAACCTAATATGTACTTATTCATAGATCTAGATTAGAGATGCCTTAATTATAGTAAAATATTGAACTAAATAAATATATTTGAAACAAACAATACTTAATCCTATACATATAAATGTGTAGGTACCTAAGGATATAATCCATCAGTAACTTCATATGTGTTTTTATTAAACATTTATAATTTACCAAGTGGTACAAATCCGTAATACCTATAGCATTATATTTGAAGATTCAAGAAATTAATTTTATTATAGAGTTTTTAAAAAATACGCATATGTAGGTATTATTTCGGTTTTTCAATTTTGTCATATTATTTATTAAACTTCATTTGTTTTTTTTAATATTACACACAGCAAATTAAAATAAGCAAAAGTCAACAATTAAAACAAAAAACGCAATATAATAATTATTATAGCAATTCAGTAAATGAACACACAACAAAAACAGAACTTTTTTGCAGTTGACGGGCAAAAAGCTCAAGAATGGTGGAATTATGTAGCAACAGAATGCTCGTAGTAAGGGATTAATTTATTTTGCGCTTTAAATTCTCTGCAGAAACCGTAAAATGTTTCATTTTCTACGGAAAGGTTTAATGCTGTCACTTAAAAGGTAAATAATGCATTCGTTTTTCGGGACATGGTTAGTAAAAAGTGAGCCTATGTTAGTATAAAATAAAACTTCCAATTTATTACTTGTCCTTGAACTTAGGTATTAATTCGTATTTAAGAATTTTCTCTCCATGAATTGTTAAAGTAATATTTGTCAATGTTTTCGCTTTTTACACTCACAAACATTATAGAAAGCGACCATAAAAATAAAAAATGGGGGCAATTATTTACGCATTTCAAACTTAAATAGTGATTATTTGACTTTTTGTGTATTTTTCAGTATTTTTGTGATAATTTCCGCAACAGCATCATCATATCGGGTCCAATTTACAAATGAGTTTTGTTAAATTCATTTTCATATTTGAATCATCAAATACGCGAAAATGAATTATAATTATAGACTGATGTCTATATAACAAAAAATGACATCCACACACGCGGTCAGATCCAGCATTAAATAGTCCGACAATGGGCTCATAAATTGACAAATTTAAGAACCAATATCGAAAAGCATGTGCGCGTGCGCTCGACAAACACCATGCACTATCAATCACTTGGGCAATATTATACGTAAATGGAGCGAAATTACCTCAGCCCAGCACAGCTGGTATAAGTGAATGGGCAAATTGGTTCCGTGAATTGGGAGATGACGTTTTTATTACACTGCCACGGTTTAATTGCTTTTGATGGGCCATTTTATATTGAAAAGTCCCGTGGCCCCGACTGGGGTGCGATAGAGATTTTATTGGGTTCACTACGAAATTCCGTGTACGTTACAATCTTATTGTCTTTGCATAGATACAAATTTAAACAGCACATGCTCGAGATATTAGAATTTATAAATCTTTAGTGTACGTTGATAGATAATCAATTGAGTCGATACATATCAAACTCCGGTAAGTCCACTCCCCGCCAAAATTGAGATAACAATGGCGCCAATTTTGAATTGTAAAACTAAACCAGTCTGTACTTTTCAAAGTTAGGTAAGTCAATCGTATCTTTATTAAAATAAGGTTTAAAGTTAATATTTTTTTTCAAACTCCGGTATGTCCATCGACAGTGGTTTATCAAACTCAGGTAAGTCCATTTCGACCAATCACAGCGTAGTATGGCACTAAAATGGCTGCCATTTCTCTCAATTTTGTTGAAGCTAACATGTGTGACCAATGCTTAGAAATCATTTTAATTGATAAATGATGGAAGAAAACAGTTTTACTATAGAGGTGGTGGTTCTAGACAAAGAAAAGATAAATGAAACTGACGCACAGCACACGCACAGTAGTTATTTCCAGCCATGAAGCCCAGGGCCGTACTGAGATTTTTTCAACCGTTTTGATTTATTGACCCCTCTCTTTGCCCAGCAGTGGGATGATAAAGGTTAATAATAATAATAATTTGTATCTTTTAATTTACATATTTTATTTTAATGTCCTATACTTACAACGCGACAAACTATCTACCCATTTCCACCACCTCAGTACGTCCCAAAACTGAGTTCTATCAAATCCCTGTAAGTCCATTAGAGATTTTTCAAATTCCTGTAAGTCCAAGACGATGTTTTTCAAAACCCGGTAAGTTTTGCTGGTATTTATCAAACGCCTGTATGTCCAGATTTAAATCTAATTTTGTGGCATAATCATCAAGTAATACATTTCTTTTTCTTCGTAAAAATAATTCTAATGTATTATATTATATCCGTCATAAATTATAAAGCTCCAAACATATTGTTTTTTTAAGTTATTAAAAATACCTCGATTCCCACATTTCTGTTAGAATGGACTTACCGGAGTTTGATATGTATCGACTCAATTTATAATAATTATAATAACATAGTAACGATTTATAAACAAACTAGCAGTAATAATAATTTATTATGTATATCTGAAACAACTAAAGTAGCACGCAAAATTATTTTTTAAGCCATTCTATTTATAAAAGTTTACCAAAATTTTACAATAGTATAATAATAACTCTTTTCGTAGTCTAAAATACTAACCTACAAACCTAGTCATAAAGTAAGTAAAGCGGATTTAACCTACATAAAATCGCTCTTCTTGAAAGATATTATAATAAAAGTCAATCCTTCCTCTTGACCTTATAACGAAGAAGGTTTAAAATGTAGCACTTCTTAGGAGATACTTTATTATGCAAATTGTAGTACTAAGCTTGTGGCTTCGTCTCTCTTAATATACATATAAGCCTTTTACATTTTTATTGAAACGTCTAAAATAGTATGAGATAAGGTAGTCGTTTCAAATAATTGAATTTTGTCTTGTACCGCCAGATGTCTTCTGAGCTGCACTTTCACATTGGAGTACGTTTGCTATGAAATATTTGATAGGCGCTCGGAATAGATATGAAATCGGGCATACAGTTGGCTCCGTTATGTTTAGTGTATTGATTTTGCAAATATGAAAGTGTAACGTAAAAACTACGAAACCAATTTATACGGAATTAGATTTATCCGCACTAGTATTTGCGAATATGAAGCAATTCGAAAAAAAAAATAGCGAACTTTTCTCGTTATGAGCAGACTACAATATTAGGTCCTTTCCACCATTTCTTTTGAGCAATTCATACATTCAGCACGAATTTTGTATGCATAGTAATGCTGTGATTTCCACCAGTGCACGTCAAAAGAGAGTAGCTCATGCATGAGCAAAATATCGATGGCATTCGAGAGCTTTCCGTGAAAAATCTGAAAGAGCCTACTTCAGCCAAAACCGCTGCTTCGAGTTTCGGATCACGTTCAAAAAATCTTAGGCTTGAGGTTGTTTACCGCAATACAAGTTCACGTGATTTGTTTTTGGCAGTTCAATAGCGAAATGCTTGAAATGTGGGCTCGTTTTATCGGTCTTTGCCTACACGAGTAATTCGACATAAGTGAAACTGTAATTTTGTAATGGTATTTTTTGTTCCTTGTAGAAGTTACATACATCGATACATCTATATAATAAGAGTTTGTATGTATTGTCATTGAAAAATTTTATGGAATATCAATAATATTTACATAATATTATCTATAATATAAAAATGAATCGCAAAATGTGTTGGTAAGCGCATAACTCGAGAACGGCTGAACCGATTTCGTTAATTTTTTTTAAATATTCTTTGAAGTATGAGGGTGGTTCTTATGGAGAGAAAACGTAAACATGTACCTACCACGGGCGAAGCCGGGGTGGACCGCTAGTTTATAATAAAACTAGCTTCCGCCCACGACTTTGTACGTGCATCCCCGTTTTTCCACGTTCCAGCAAGAATTTCGGGAAATCCTTTCTTAGCGGATGCCTATGTCCTAACATCTACCTGCATGCCAAATTTCAGCCCGATACGTCCAGTGGTTTGCGCTGTGCGTTGATAGATCACTATATCAGTCACCTTTGAGTTTTATATGTATAGATAATATTATCATATTATGATAAAGTCTACACGAATAAGTATCAGGTTGATACCTGATACTTATTCGTGTTAATAAAGTAGATACCTATATAAAGTAGAGTAATAATTATAATCATTTCATTTCAGTTGAATTCTGTTAGTAAATATATTCCTATTCTACCACAGTTGATCTATTTTAATCATATGGTACTAAAAGTACGCCCGTCAGCCCTTTGGCGTTAATGAAACGTAGGATTTGCTTTGTATTATGGATTTTTTCAGGCTCCAACCAGTATGGCATAAAAAATAATCTTCCTTTATACGCATTTGGTTATAAACATATCTTCATATTGCGGTAAAAAGTTTAAATAATTGTATGCTTAATAAATATTATGATAATTCACGTTAAAGTAATATGAAGAACTTGACTCAAAATGGAAAGGATGTTAAAACGATATCAAATAAAAAGTTATAAAAGGCCACTCTCACCATATTTGTATAGTTTGTAAATTTTGTTAATTTTCCTTTTTAGAAAGTAACGTAATCAAATGAGCAACTTATCATAGCATATTCCTACAAACTTCCTACAAAATAATAAAAAAAATCTTATCACTTTCAAATGATATCTATATCAATAAAAATCATAGACACACGTCAAATTTATGGATATAAGTATCTGACAACGCTTAAACAAGCTCCCTTTCATCTTGTATCAGGATAAACGAAACTATCACATCGAATCCAATATTCAGAATGTCAACACACACCTATATTTGTTGACGCAACGCCCTATTTCAACAAAATCAGGGCCAGCTTGATCGATATGCATTTTGACTAAATTGACAAAATAATAGTAACCAGCCCTTCAATATAACGTGCCACTTTTATTGATTACTGGTTTAAAAATAACCTTGTTGTTATGGTTGCCTTTGTATATTTAAAATAGCTCTGATAAAGCATAGAGAAAAATCTATTTAATAACACAATCCTAAATAATAATACTCCTAATAAACTAATATTATTTTAATGCGAAAGTGTATATGCCTATCTATTTCTGGTACGGGAGCTAGCAACGTTTTAAAAAAAGTCATTTTAGTATAGTTGGGTTTTTGATATACTGTTTCTCTTGCTATTTCGGTTAGAGTCCGGGCTGTCTGGCTGGCCGCAGTGGTTGCATTTATTAGTGCGCATCTTATCTGCACAGGAAAATATCCTTAATTTAAAGTCATTTTTTAATGCGTAATTTTTAATCTTTTGCCTTTAGATAGATCCATCAGACATAATTTTTTTATTGCAAGACGTTTTTTTCGTTGTAAAATAGGTGCCATACGCAATTTTTATTTCAAAATAACTAAAATGTCATCAAAATAAGTGAAATACATCAACATGAGTCCGCTTATAAGGTAAGTAATAACTTTATTATTTATATTATATTATCCTTTTTTAATACTTATATTGAATAATTATTAAACTAATATTTTTAATAGATGGTTTCATATTTATTACACTTTTGGGTATAAATATGAATTTGATGATATTTGTATTTTCTAGTGTTTGATTTTACGCGAGTATTATACATTTTGAAATTAAAGACTCGGGAAAATAATACAATGAATAAATCGCATTTAAAATCCGTTAAAAAGTCTTTAATTTCTTGATGATATTTGGTTTTTATCAAGTTTACATTAACGTCCTATTTGTGGTTCGTTGGGAAAAGAACGCAACATGGTAGATTGTTGCAAAAAAATTGTAAATAGTAAAATGAATATTATATATAGTATAAGTAACACAGTGATTACTTATCCTTCACGGGGACTCATCTTTGTAGAATTTCACTTATTTCGATGACATTTTAATTATTTTTAATAAAAAATCGCGTCTGGCACCTATTTAACAACGAATAAAACGTCTTGCAATAAAAAAATTATGTCTGTTGGATCTATCTAAAGGCAAAAGATTAAAAATTACGCGTTAAAAAATGACTTTAAATTAAGGATATTTTCCTGTGCAGATAAGATGCGCACTAATAAACGCAACAACTGCGGCCAGCCAGACAGCCCGGACTGTAACCGAAATAGCAAGAGGAACAGCATATCAAAGAACCAACTATACTAAAATGCTCACTTGTCAACGTTGCTACCTCCTATACGATTCACTAAAACCAAAAAAATGATTTGTATTGGGTGAAACTTGGAATGCAAATAGTTCAAGATTCAACCTTAAACACAGATATTCTTTTTTTCAAACGCATACCCTTAAGTATTGAAGTAGGTAGACCATGTAAGTTTTTTACTTATTTTAATTTCCCAATAAAACTGCAGTACACAGACGAAGTTGAATAAAATGCTTATATACAGATATCTAATCTAACCAAGCAAGCTTAACTGAAATACAATTAGAGCTAAAAAGGCATTCAGTCAAGAAAGAGCAATGAAAAATAGAAAAAATCAGTGTATTCAAATACAATATGCATAATGCATCCACTAAGACATGACGTTCAAAGTCAGTAAATATTTCTTGTATTATCGTCCGCATTGTCCCGTCTTTATTGTTACAGTCTCATCGCTGGATGTGTTTAAAACAACACAAGATATAGCTTTTGTTCGCATTAAAACAAACTGAGCAATAACACCGCGCCGCTGTGTGCTTGCGTTTTATATTCAGGCGCATACAATTTTTACTAAATCGGATCACTGGTTCCATTTTTCCTTGCTTCTTTCAAACGTTTATGTGAGGTTGTTATTAAGCGTGTACTCGTTTTGGTTAGTATTATGGTTGAATCGATTCTATTTGTCTTCTGAATTTAAATAATCTTAAGTTTTATAGATAGGTGCGGTGCATCCATTACTCTCCTATAATAATATATAATACTGTATTGGATCAGTAGGTAAGATAACATTTTAATAATTTTTTTACTCATAAAATAATTAAAAAAAATTAATGATTTAAATGATAGTAAGCTATCATGGCCAACAAGCGAATTACACGAAAATTTATAATTCTACGAAGGATTCACATAGGTTGGTAAATTACGAATTTTTGTGTCTTAACAAATTAAATGAAATTATTTTTCATAGTATTTTCTTATATTTAAAATAATATAACGATATTCAAATGATACAGTTGATGTAAAGTACTTGTACTCTACGTGGAATTATAAAGCGCGCTCGATACCCGCCCGTGTGCGTAGCGAATTCAAGTATTTATTCAGGATAATAAAAAGTGAGGTTGCACTGTTCCCCTTTAAATGACCTTATAAAACGCGGATACAAGTTTAATCGTTCGAGAAACATCGATAAACGAATCGATTTAAGTTTGCTTCTTACATGATTCGGAAAACGAAACTTTAAATTGCTGGGGCAATTTGGAAACGACGTTTCACCTGCGCGACTTTTATTAGTTCCAGGGAGTGGTTGTAATTGAGGCAAATAATTTCCTATAATGAACACAGAATACAAAGGACATAACCCATAGGAATATAATCTGTAACATATTACCATATACGTATTATGATAATATATTATGGTCCTGTAGTCTGTACTTATGTACAAAGTTTTAAATACAGTTAATAATATTGTGCGGCCGACCATTTTTTGGTCAAGTCTGTTGTAAACCGCAGTTTTATGTTCCTATTATTATTGCAGTTTCCATTGCCACATGCGGAGTTTAATTTGAATAGTGCCTACGCACCTAATAGTTTATAATTCTAACAATAAAATAAGATATATTATGAAAGAAAAGAAAATTCCTAAACACGTATACATTTAGATATTATTGTATAATCTATGTATTGTTGTGACATTGAACGTGTAACATGCGGAATCCAAGCGCATTTGTCGCCACGGAAGTCGGTCGGAATGGAGGCAGTCGTTCGGAAGCCGGACGGGACACCCTGCCGACCGTGACATTTCATGTTATACTAAACTATACAAATAGCATTTTGTGCAGTGACGTGATTATGAGCAATTGCTTGACGATTCGGTGGCGTTGCGACTTTTGGTAGAGTGGTCTGTCATTCTTAATAACATACAAGAATACTTGAAAAGTAGTAGTAAAAGTGTAGCAGATAGTCCAGGTGTATATAATATGGTATGTGCACTTGAATAAAAAATAAACAGGTCTAAGTTTTTCCCTTGTTTTTCCACACTTAGGATTCACGTAGTTTTACACTAGATGGCGCTGCATGTAGGCTCCGTCCAGAAGGCTATATTTTTCAGTCATTAAATTAAAAAGCTCTGCCTTGTTCATTATAGTTGCTACGAAATTATATAAGTTATAATATAATATGTCGTGGGTTCAAGTTCAATACGATATTATGGTATGAGAGCAAGCAACGTCTGGAAAACGATTTTTTCAGGTAGGCCTGCATTCCTGATGTTTTTATCTACAAATTTCGACAGTTTTTAATTTTATTCTATACGACTATAAATATGAGTTACACGTTAAAAATCGAACACCTTAGCTAATGCTCTAAGCCTTAGATCATTATAATTGCGAAGCTATTCACCTCGAAGCATTTTTACAATAAAACGATTATTAAGAAATAATTGCTGAGATTTCGCGCTAGGAAATAATAAAAAAAGGGTTGTATAGTAATTGTTTGGTGCTAAGACATATTGTTTTATATTCTTTTATTACAATATAAATGGCGTGATTATGTAAATGCGAGAAAATTACTCGTTACCTTAAATGCTTAATAACTTCAAAGTAAGTATTCCATCCATATTTATATCCAATAGTTTTATTTATTTGCACCTAACGCCATGCTAATTTATTTAATTGTTTTATTTTCAAACTTTACCATCCAATACTTATAAGTACCTTCACTATCACATGTTAAGCCGTTATAAGTACTGTAATAATTACCCAGCTGTTAAAATAAGTTGTAAGTTTTCAAAAATAATCTATATCTAAATTCACGAGTAACAAATTAGACGACAATTATATTATTAGACTAGCTTACCGCCCGCGGCTTCGCCCGCTTTTTCTAAAACCTAATAAAATATTATATACTAAAACCTTTCTCTTGAATCACTCTATCTATTAAAAAAACCGCATCAAAATCAATTGCGTAGTTTTAAAGATTTAAGCATATAAAGGGACATAGGGACGGAGAAAGCGACTTTGTTTTATACTATGTAGTGAAGTCCAGGTCAATGCTTTCCTAGCAGCAAAACGTTGGCCAGATCAGCTAGCAGTATATTTTTGTTTAGTCGAAAAACATTTATCCGTTACTATATTGTACGATGAAACAGAAGATACGCAGCCATTATTGATGAAATATTTTACAAAGAGAAACAAGGTGAGGCGCGCCAAAACTGTATCCATGTTGTTCCACTCGCATCTCTCGTTTCGCTAAGGGATTTATGTTTGAACCCATTGCTTATACACACAGACGTTTTGTTACAAAAATACCAAAATATAATTTATCTATAATATAAAATCGCCAAATGTGTGGGTACGCCCAAAACTCGAGAACGGCTGAAACGATTTCGTTAATTATTTTTTTGTAATATTCCTTGAAGTACGAGGATGGTTCTTATATGGAGATAAAACTTAACATGTAGAAGCCTGGGCGGAACAAAAGTTGGGAATACATATACAATGTTTTGTCAAACAATTTTTTTTTCATACCTACCTATTAACTCTTCCTTCTTCTTCTGAACTTCCATTTTATGCTATTTTGAAATTTACCTATTTATGTGTACTATAGCGCAAGGCAATGCGGCAACCCCGCGCGCCTCAAGGATTCGAAAACCGCCCGTTAGATATCGGGATGCGTCGTAGAGGTATTTAAAAGAGAAAGTTAGTTAGTTACAATCTCGCCAGCGTCCAGCCATGTCTCTGCGCTTTTAAAATTATTCATTGTAACGGTTTTTGATCTGATCCTTGTAGTATTTTGTGTTTTTTAATATTAATAAATGTTCTTTTATCAGTAATAGTGTATAATTCCAATAAACCCATTAACTAACGAACCCAAACTATATGTGGCGTCCCAACGTTAGGCTGTGCAGTATTTAAGTTTAAAAGACAGTTTAGCAAGTATTAAAAACTTTTGTATAATATTATGAATATTATCGTGTGTTTTGAACATAAGTGAATAGTGAACGTCGTATTAAACTTATAGTGAACGTTTTAATTGTAAGTTTAAAGGATAGATATTTGAAAGACTTGTGAATAATAAGTGTTAATTATTACAATAGATACTACATATTATGAATGACTATTGTTATAGATTGGGTTTTTATATACGTTAGACTTTTTATAATTTACACTTTACTTAGAACATTTGTGTTTGCATAACTTTTATTATTAACCATGGTGCTTACTCGGTCACGTGCGAATAGTATCGGACACAGTGAACAGCGACCTAACACACACCCTGTTGTTGCGGAGCAGTATGACGGTTCGTTACCGTCTACTTCACATGGCAGCGCCGTACCTGTCGATGTTCGTACATCGACACCGCCGCTGGCTGGACCTATGTCCGCCGGCGTCTCGGCCCCATCACCTCCGCCGCTATACGGGCGTGAGTCGCCCGACTACTTACCGCGATCGCAGCACGGGCGTGCTCCGCCTGTCGCCTCACCTCAGCCGCCGGCTTCAGCACCTGTGCTTTTATCAGATCAGCAGTTTGTATACTTACTTCAAGCATTACGGCAGCCGCCTTACCAGGCCGCGCCGCCGCCGTCATCAACTGTAAGTAATCTTTCAAATTGCTCATCAAGATTTAACGGCGAAGGAGACATAATGGCATTCATAGACGCTGTTCAAATATACAAGGACTGCTTAGGAGTCAACAATGACATGGCGTTGAGAGGATTACCGATGCTACTACAAGGTTTTGCTGCCACATGGTGGCAAGGCGTGAAGCACTCCATTTCTAGTTGGGATGAGGCTTTACATCTATTGCGTCAAACATTTGGACCGCGCTTGCCACCACATAAAATATACAGAGAAGTGTTCGGCCGCGAACAAACAGATGAAAAAACAGATGTATTTGTATGTCGAATACGATCGTTGTTTGCACAACTCCCACCAAATACACTGCCAGAAAATCCAGTGCAGCTTGACATGGTTTACGGCCTGCTTCATAGAAGGATTCGTGAAAGAGTACCGAGAACTATATTTGCGTCGTTCTCCGAGTTGTTACAACATGCCCGAGTGGTGGAAGATATTTTTGATGAAGTGCGCGCTACCGCGCCCGTCAAGAAAAGTACTTATATACCCGTTACACCGGCACTTGTTGTACAATCTCCGTTAATACAAACACCTTCCACCTCTACATCGATACCTTCGTCTAGCAATACACTACCTAACAATAGACAAAGATTGAGGTGCTCGTATTGTAAAACTTATGGACACAATATAGGCGACTGTAGGAAATTATCGCAAAGGAGACTCGCTTCAGAACCTGTAAAAAAAGAAACCGCACTTTCACCAGAGTTATTGGAACCGCGCCCGGCAATCACTTGTTTTGGATGTGGTGCACCGGGGGTGGTTCGATCAAATTGTGAAGTGTGTAAAGAAAGACGAAGCGCACCTATCCCTTACACATCTTCATTTCAATCAATAGACACTTCAATGTTTAAACCGCGTGTGCGACCAATTTTCAGTGTGGAAGTGTACAATACCATCGGTACCGCCTTATTGGATACCGGTGCTAAACAATCCGTTGCTAGCATCAGTTTAACTAGATGTTTGCGTGCCAATGGGCAAGTGTTCAAATCCATAGAAACCGAATTGAAATTTGCCGATGGTACTAGGCGCGTAAAAATAGTAGAAACTGCTTTAGTCAATGTCAAGGTTCACGGAGTTGCCGTATGTACGCTTTTTGTAGTTTTACCAGGCGCCACCGAGTCATTATTAGGGATGAATTTTATCCGGGACGCTGGCATGGTACTTGATTTCGTTAATAATAAATATTCATTACGCTCAACAAATTTTTTTCAACTCCAATACGAACGTGACGACCACGTTGTGACCAGTTCTACTATGGTTCTCCGCGAGTGCGAGGGAACTCTCTTGACAGACATTGATAGGAATAAATTAACTACCATACTAGAAGATAATAGTGATATCTTCAGTTCAGGGGGAGGACCTACTCCCTTTGCTGTCCATAGGATAGACACCGGCAATGCCTTTCCGATAGCTACACCACCTTATAGAGTGACACCCAAGAAACGAGAAATGATCAGAGCTGAAATTGATAAGATGTTAGAATTAGATATCATAGAAGAAGCTGAATCGGAATGGGCTTCGCCAGTAGTGTTAGTGCCCAAAAAGAATGGCGAAATGCGTTTCTGTGTGGATTATAGGAAGTTGAATGCAGTAACACGTACGGATAGTTATCCGCTGCCTTTAATAGATGAAATTTTGGCATCCTCAAAGGCAAATTGTGTAATGTCCACAATTGATTTAAAATCTGGCTATTGGCAAGTGGAAGTAGCTCCTGAGGATAAAGATAAAACGGCTTTTGTAGCTCCGTTTGGAATGGGCACATTCCAATTTAAGCGAATGCCGTTCGGTCTGAAAAATTGTCCTGCAACCTTTCAGCGACTCATGGATCGTTTCCGTTCTGGGCTGAAAGACGTAGCTGTAGTAGCTTATTTGGACGATATCCTTATAATTTCAGACGATTTAGATAGTCATCTCCAGGATTTAGGAAAAGTATTCTGTCGCCTGCGCCAATTTAATTTAAAAGCAAATAGAGAGAAGTGCGTTTTTGCCAGAGAAAAGGTTACGTACCTAGGTCACGTGATTACCGCACAGGGCATTGAGGCTGACCCAACCAAAGTAATGTCGGTATTAGAAATGAAGTAACCTACTAATTTGAAGGAACTGAGGACTTTTCTGCAAACCTGTGCGTGGTTTCGGAAATTTATTCCTCAGTTCTCCGAAATTGCTCAACCCTTGACTGACCTCACCAAAAAGAATAAGCCTTGGAAGTGGGGAGAAAGAGAGGTGCAAGCTCACGAAGAGCTTAAGCGGAGACTTACTACAAGTCCTGTACTAATACAGCCCGATTTTGAGCAGCCATTCATTCTGCGCACGGATGCTAGCGCGTATGCACTTGGTGCAGTCCTTATGCAAGGTGCGAATCCGAAATTGGAAAGACCCATTGAATATGCCAGCAGGTTGTTGACATCAGCAGAAAGAAACTATTCTACCACCGAGAGGGAAGCCTTGGCTGTAGTGTGGGCTCTCGAAAAGTTTCGAGGTTATGTTGAAGGTGTTGAAATTCGCGTGGCTACGGACCATCAACCATTAAAGTGGCTCCTTTCTTTGAAGACGCCCAGCGGCCGTTTAGCGCGATGGGCGCTCAAGATCCAGTCTTATAATTTAAACCTAGAGTATACTCCCGGGAAAATTAATGTGGTAGCTGATACTCTGAGTCGTCCAGTAAACGATTCACCTATAGATGATGGGTCAACTTGCGATATCTGTCCTGTGTCTTTTGACTTGCCACGACACAGTTCAGAGGAATTGCGTACGGCGCAATTAGACGATCCTGCCCTTAGACCAATCCTCACAGACTTTGAGAATGATGAGGCTGCCATTCGTTGGACTGATCGTGGGTACTACGTATCTCGTGGAGTTTTGTTTAGGTGCGATACAGATACTGAATCTGGCGAACCTCAATTGGTCGTGCCCGAGTCAATGCGCGAATTAATAATGAAAGAACTCCATGACGCACCAACGGCTGGTCATTTGGGCCTTGAAAGGACTATAAAAAAGGTGAAGGAGAGGTTTTTCTTCCCAAATATGCGACAGTATATAACACAGTATTTAAAAGCTTGTGAGCTTTGTCAGAAATTCAAATCCAATAATTTAAAACCAGCAGGCCTTCTACAAACTCCGGTGCCTCAACAAAGATTCGAAGTTTTGGCTATGGACCTATTTGGTCCCCTCCCCGAAGGAAGTAAAGGAGAGAGGTGGATTTTTCTAGTGGAGGATACTACTAGTAGATGGGTTGAGTTATTTTCACTGGCAGAGGCAAATGCAGAAAATTGTGCAAAAATTCTAATTGAAGAAATCTTTATGCGTTATGGCTTTCCCAGAAGGATAATCTCAGATAACGGAACACAATTCGTTTCAGGGGTAATGCAAAAGGTAATGTTCGTGTTAGGAATAAAGCAGAACCTTATCCCTGTATATCATCCTGAGGCTAATCCTGCCGAGCGAAAGAATAGGGAGTTAAAGCAAATGTTGGCGATGCTCGTGGATCCAGAACATTGCCGATGGCCAGAAAAGTTGCCGGCTGTGAGATTTGCCCTTAATACAGCACCTAATCAAGGAACAGGTCGTTCTGCGGCCTATCTTACATTTGCGCGTGAGTTCCGTTCTCCCGTTGAAGTTGCCCATGATTTGAGGGCAATAATCTCCAATGAAAATTATTTGCCACAGATAACGCCCTACCTTCAAACATTTGCAACCACCTTGCAAGAGGTAAAATGGCGAATTGAACATCAGCAGGATGTTAGAAAAGATGCTGCTGATAAACACCGTCGTCTAGGCCCTACTTATAAGGAGGGTGATCTCGTACTCGTGGAGACCCATCGCCCAAGTAAAGCTTTTAGGGGATTCACCAGTAAATTTGCTCCCAAACGCGAAGGTCCGTACAAAATTTCCAAATGCGTATCCTCCACGACATATGAAGTCGTGGACAATAACAATACCTTACGAGGAAAGTACCATGTCAGTCTTCTGAACCCTTATACCGGTGTTTCCACCCCAATTGTTCATGGTCGTAAAAGAGGTAGACCAAAGCAGAAACAAAGTCCCAAGCCAGCACCAGATATTGCTACTGACTTGGAGGGGGAGGATATAGCGCAAGGCAATGCGGCAACCCCGCGCGCCTCAAGGATTCGAAAACCGCCCGTTAGATATCGGGATGCGTCGTAGAGGTATTTAAAAGAGAAAGTTAGTTAGTTACAATCTCGCCAGCGTCCAGCCATGTCTCTGCGCTTTTAAAATTATTCATTGTAACGGTTTTTGATCTGATCCTTGTAGTATTTTGTGTTTTTTTAATATTAATAAATGTTCTTTTATCAGTAATAGTGTATAATTCCAATAAACCCATTAACTAACGAACCCAAACTATAGTACTAATTTTGTTTTGCAATCTTAAGGTTTTTGTTTTTTTAAGACATCGCTTTTTAGCGACAAGAGATTTGTTTCTATGAAGGTAACTATTTCGGTGTGAATTTTTTATTATTCTTTTGTAGTAAATGTAGGTCGTGTAGAGAGATACAGGTAGTAATAGATAAAGGGACGGATAATACCTAGGACCTTAACCTTTACTAATTTCCATCGAGTCCTTAGAGAATAAACGGATCAGAATTACGACCCTCTATAAGGATTTGCTTTATGGACCAAAAATTTTGGTAAGACACTATTTTGGTGACCAGCACTAATGTGAGCGGAAAATTAAATTAATGAAAATTACTTTGAATCATACTTTACTGGCTGTGTTTGTACTGTTTTGAAGTTAAAAATGCTGAACCAATTTACAGTTTTCGCGTACATGGGATTTGGTGTCAAACATAAACTACGTTTATCTTAAAAATAACACTTGAAGTAAATTGAGACAAATATTTAATTATAAGAGCAACACAAAACTATAATCATAGTCTTTTATAGTAGCGTGTAAATTAAAAATTTATTGTGTAGTTTTATATTATATCTACTTATCCAAATTAGTATCATGTTTATTGTAAATAAAAATTTCGAGGAACTTTGTCTGTAGTTAAAGCCTTAGAGCACATACATCGTAGCATCAACTTAATTTTGTTTGAATAACCTGTAAAAATAGTAGGTACTGTGGATTTGAGACCCTGTGTCCTCGTTGCACCATACCATACATCGTCCTCATTCATCCGTTTCGAATCTTTTTAACATTATCACTTATTTATTCAGGTATTTCTACACCCAAGAAGAACCTAGCAGCCAGTGTGTGTCGTGTATAAGTCGACAAGGCTGGCAAGCAGCCACGAGGTTCGTTTATATATCATCGTGTTTTGACGCTCCCAGGCCTGACGTCGAAAGAAGTGCATCGAACTTCTATTTATTTAAAACTTGGAACAAAGCATCTATGAATTTATATTTGATGTACTGCCTTTGTCTTCCGGGCAGGCGTTCGTTTTCATCGGTTTTTGTAAAGCGTATTTGATTTGATGACAATGTAAATAACATTGTGTACTTAAACATTATAGTATTTCTATGGCCCTATAAAAACAAGTTGGTATTGACCATTGTTATTGATGATGTAGGTAGTTTATTTAATGGAATAAATATGAAAAAATACAATGCATTTTTATTTGATTCAAAACTACGATTTTAGGTAGGTACAATTAAAAGATTTAAATCTAGTGAATCTTTATTAAATGATAGAAAAAATAATACCAAAAACCTGTACTTCCTTTTGCTATTCGCATGAAACAACGACGCCTGTCACAAATTATCTTCAACATTGTAGAACGTCGTCTCTGTATTATTTCTATTAGCAAAGCGACCAAACCATAATAGTACAGTGAAGTTAGCTCATAACTTATACATGCAATTTTACTTTGAGTGCATTCCCGGGGGCATTGTTTGCAATTAACACTGTTACAATACTGGACGTGGAAATTGATTCTGTTAGCCAACACTTCGGCTAATGACCGGAGAGCTTTTATCAGTTTTTGGTTGTTTGCGGCTTCATAATCTACGTGCACGATAAATATTAATTACGATGCCATCGTTAATATTGAATGTGTTAAGATATGTTTGCATTTTATCAAATTGATTGTAATGGATTTACTTTATGGTTTTCCTGTGTTTTTCGCTATACAAAACTAGAGTAAAATATTGTATGGTAATTTATGCACTACATTGAATTGGACTTTTTTAATGATGATTGGTTGAAATATACTGTTAATCATATGCGAGTATAAATATATAATAACCTTGGAAGGTTATTTAACATTATTAATAATTAAGTATCATACCACATTGAAGTACCACAGTAGACATAAATCAAATGTTTAGATATCTTCAAATTGAATTTATCCCGGAACTGTTATGATAAAAAGCTCTTTTAAACAACATGTCTCCGACATATTAGATTTAAATCTCTATCGTATCGGAATCCTCGAGAGTGCCCAACATTGCATTGGAAACTTATTCAATTTGACCGAAGATACTGTTCTAAGAAGCATTGAGCTCCTTTTTGTGTTATCTTTTATCCTGAACAATAGTTTCATTCAATTCTATTTTACATTAAACATGCAAGGCGCGTGTCGCGTCTTCGGGAAACAATACGCAGGCGGTAGCGAATGTATTGCCAAATTTATTTGGGAAATTTAGTTTTTCTCTTATGAATTTATGGTGAAGAAAAAAGTGACGAAAGACAGTATTAAAGGTAAGTATATTTGATTTTATTCGTTTGTTTTCCTCATTGATGTAAAAATTTCAAAAATAATGAAACTTAAAACATCGGTGATTATTTGAGTTCTCAGTCTTAAAGTTCGTGCCGGGCTCTATTAAAAAGAAATGACACTGGACGAGTTAACTGGGTACCAAATATTATTTTATCTTCCAATTGTTTTTGGGTGATTAATAAAAAAGTTAATAACATCCAAATATAAAACCGTTTTAGGTAGGTACTCATTGTTACAAAAAATAATACATACAGTATACGTAGATACAATTGAATTATCTAATAGCAAGGGTAGTCAATTATTGAATTGAACCATCGTCGTGAATTTATTTAAATCCCAATAAAAATACACTCAGGGATAGAAGCTTTTATTGCTATGACAGATTTTTCAAATTGCCCCACTAGAACACCAATAGGTTATTTTAGTTTGATGATAGCATTCCTCGATAAATGGGCTATACTGAAAAATTTTTTTCAAATCATTTTGGTAGTTCTTGAGCTCAGACAAACTCAGGTTTATCGTAAAATAACAATATAGCTAATAGAAATGTCAGAACTTTACCTTAATATAAGAATTTCTTAAAAATAATAAAAACTGTTGGAGGAATTTTTATTTTAATTTTTAAAATTCCGTACGTTTAGGACTGTTTTCTTTCTCATCGCCATATTTGTCTTTATACTTTCCGTTGAAATTGAGCTCATACATTATTGATAACCACAGCCTTACGTTACTGCCAAAGGCTTTTTACTGCTTACTTTGATTGCAATTGTAAATATAACATGGGAAATATGAAGATAACAAGAATGCAAATAAGAGCTTACTATTAAAACTACAGTTAAGAATTAACAATTTTAAATCCTTATTTATGTAAGTAACGATAATAGGGCATGATTTTTCTGATTAAGATAGTTAAGTCGCCAGAGAGTGTTATATGATTTTATAGACTACTTTTTACCACAGTGAACCATTATACAAAATAATTTATTTTTATTTTATTAATATGTGAGAGTTAAAAATCTTATACTATGTATAGAATATAAGTCCCATTTTCAATTTACAATTTCCATCAAAATCGATTTAATTGTTCCCAATACGATAGGACAAATTTCTGTTTGCGCTATTGGTAAGTTTTAAGGCACTTAAATATTATACATTATGGCCTTATTATATGTTATTTGGAAATAAAATAAAAATGAATAAATATGTTAATTCAATCAATACAATAAGTGTCCATTAATATTGCTGTAATTTTATAATTTAAAATCATGATGTAGTTCGAATTGTGTATTCATTCATGTTCCTTCGTAAAGGATTGAACTACGCTTTATAAAAATAATTTAATAAATTAGGAATTTGTACTTATAGGTTTATTAAACTGTTCATCTTAAGATATGGAAAGACCACTAAATAATTTACACTAAAATATTCAAATCTTGTACAACAGGTTTTAATTGAAACGTAAATTATAGATATACAATTCGTGTTATAATGAATTAATACTATTCGAATTCAATCATTCTAAATTGTATTGTAAATTGTATATTAGTAAATAATTGCAATTAATAAGCATCCAATAAAACAGATTGAACCGCAAAGCCGCTAATCAATTAATCACTTCAGTAATTTCTATTATCAATGCCGAGGGTTGTTTATCAGCGGGAGACATGGCCATTCGTCAAACACACCCTTAAACCTCACTTCATGTCGCTTTCGGAACCACATTGATATATATCACACAAATTATATGTGTATTCATAGCCCGGTTCACAAATCTGGATATTCAGTTTATCCGTCAGTTAAAATGACAAATATGGTAAGAATTTTACGTAAAAAGGTGATAAATAGACAATCAGGGACATTATCAGCAAGTGGTGAAAACGGCTCTACAATTTAATGGTGAAGGAGTTAATCTATAGCTATGGTAAGGATTTTTGTCTAAATTGTAAAAAAATTTCCAATGTTGTAAAATGTATGGCTAAAAATGTCCATGGCCCAAAAACATGACATATACAGTGTACTACATCAATCAAAAGTGTACTTCTAAGGGCTGATTTTTCAATAATTGGTTAAAACTTATTCATCGAATAACGTATTAAACTACCATTTCAAAATTGTATCCTAATTATCTGTATTTGACAGTTTACAGATGACATTTTAAAATGTTCGTGTAATACTATATTGGACGGATAAATTTTAACCAAGGATTGAAAAATCGGCCCTAAAGTAAACATCCATTATGGAAAGGATAAACCAACAAAATAACCATATAAGACTAAATAAATAATTCTTAGTTCATGTACTAACAAACAAGTACCGACATAACCATACCTACATGGCTAATCCTCTTTTGTAAATTGGGGCTATAGTAGCATCATTATGAGGTGTTATAAGCACGGAAGATTCAAATAGAGTCGTGTGCCAGCATAATTAGCCTCTGAAAAGCTGACCCCGATGCATGATCCTACCTAATACTTTACGAAACATACCGTAACATACTTGGTTATCATTTGACCACAATTTTAATACATAAAAGTGTTTATTAAGGCAAGTATCTCATTAATTCATCTCTCTTTTTCATAATGAAGCAAATTAAATGTTAATAATAACAGTGAAAATGTTATCTTTCGCCGAAATTCATTACCACATGAAACGTAGCTGTAAAATACACATACGACTTTAATGAAATGTGCTCGAATCAGATCATTCAGCTACCAGGACACCATAAATCACGGGGAGCTCAAAGTAAGTGGCCATAAAAGTGATAAAATATCTATTTAGCTTTTTCTTTACCGTTTTTGCGCCGTAATGTCGGTTCGTTCAAACAGTTATGTATTGTGTAAAATACGTTGCTGTTTGATTGCTAAATGCCGTAAAGCATTTAATGTTGTAACAGTTTATATTGGAAATTTTTTCCGAAAAAGTTTTATATTGGTAACATGGTACATGGTACATAATATTTGGTAACTAGGTTATATAATTTTAGGTAATGGATATACTATAACTATGAACAAGATGTACATATTTATTATTTACTGCAACATATACAATAAATACATACACTTTTTAAATAATAAAATACTCTCTATATAACATAACATTAATGTCCATTACAAATTCACTTGTAAAATTTATACATTTTTCCATCTGTAATAAATTTTAGTCCAATGCACAATAATACGCACTAACACACTGTATACACATCGGAATACGAATATATATCAAATACGTATTTGGTTTATAGAACTTCATAATAACATGCAGCCATTTATTACATGCTTAGAACGTAGACTAATGTACGAGGTCCTGTTATATTACTTGCATAATGCATATATCTATATTCACTGCAAGCATAACAATTCAAATGCCGACTATCAAACAGAAATTTTAAGTGTAATGTGTCAATTTAGTGCCTAGTTTAGTCTTCAATACTTGTCAACGCTATGAATATGCCTGCCTTATTTGATTAAAACAATTCTTTGGTATTCTTTGGTACAAATATAAATCACCATGTTATATACTAGCTTTGCCCTGCGGTTTTACCCGCATTGCTTCGCTCCTGTTGGTCTAGCGTGATGATTGTATAGGAAGGTATAGCCTTCCTCGATAAATGGACTATATAACACCGAAATTATTTTTCAAATCGGGCCAGTAGTTTTTGAGATTAATGCATTCAAACAAACACACAAACTTTACAGCTCTATAATATTAAGTACAGATTAACACTTACTTATTTTACCCATGAAACTATGTCTCCTTCCACACAAATCAGAATATTTGGAACTTTTTTAACTTTTCCGGTATTCTCACGCGACCTGCTCGAAAATATAATTTCTAGGAATCATTTTCTAGGAATACATTTTCATGTTATTGTTTCTAAGAAACAATGAGCGTGTGAATCTAAACTTCGATAATTTTTAAATTGAGCTCGTTATACTCACATGAATGAGACTGACCGAATTTTAAATAGCAAAAAAATATTTATAACTAGATATATTTTATAGTATAGGTTCAAATACTAAAATAAAGTCCTGATATTTATGAGCTTCTGATTTTTGATGTAAAAAACACCATCATCATACTAATGATGTAAGGAATACTAACAAATTTAACCTCTACATAACAGTCTACACGATCTACGTCGTAGCAGACAAGATAAAGTTTCACCGAGCACACGCGTCAGAAATAATACTTCTCCAGCAAGATTCAAAGATAACAAAATCTTCGCCTTATTCCATGACGAAATTTTTCACTCAACGCGCCTAAAGAAGTTTCACTTCAAAAGGATTAATAATATTTAGTAGGTATATTATTGAATATCATATGAATGTAAATTTTCGATGATTGTAGGGTTTTTTTATGTCAGTAAGCAATCATTTACAATTCATCAAACATCAGAAAACGAGTTATATAATATTATATATACCTAAGCCACATGAACCTGTGCATAAGATATAAAAATTCATAGAAAGCAAACCTATCCTATCCATAATGCCATTACAATATCATAAACCAGATTTATTTACAAAAGGATAAAGTGACACAAAAGTTGAATGGGAACAATTTGTTTTATTGACGTTGAGATGTATGTAAATTTTTCTATATACCAGATGTTTACTGCCCCAAAGCCATCTCTCCCCTCGACTATACCAATGTAAAGAAATGTCCTATAAAACCAACACAGGGGTTATCGTCTTCAAAACATTGCAATTGAATTTTTAAGGCCTCTTTCTATGCGACGTGAATGTAGGTGTAACTATAAAATTCAATTTTTTTTTGTACTTTATTACTTTTATGAGTAATTTGAAATATATATTTTTGGAATACAATCTATACTAATATTATAAAGCCGAAGAGTTTGTTTGTTTGAAAGCGCTAATCTCGGGAACTACTGGTCCGATTTGAAAAATTCTTTCGGTGTTTGATAGCTCATTTATCGAGAAAGGCTATAGGTTATATATCATCACGCTACGACTAACATGAGTGGAGCCACGGGGGTGAAACCGCACGGATCAGCTAGTATAAATTAAGAGAGGTAAATATGAACTTACTATTTATCAAATATAAATAAAACAAAACATTTAAGTGAAGCTGTCGTCCGACATATTATTAAGTGCTGTTAGAAAAATAAAGTTGTTGGCAAAGCTACAGTTTCGTGACGTCACGCCATGCTTCAGCAAACTTATCGCTAAACCACGTCAACCTCAACTAGCCTTTGATCAGAATAAGCTCTCCAAATGGGAATAAATTTATTCATAAGTGGTTTAAATGAGCCAATGTTTACGTTCTTACTTGTTCTTCGTAGACATTAAGTAAGAATTGTTTTATATAAAGGCGCTATTCTTGGAAACGTAGACGTCACGAAAGCGTGATTCGTGATACAAATATGGAATTATTCTGATCTATAAGTAATCTTTTTCGTTAGGTTCAATAAAAGATATTGGGGTTATATTCTATTTTTAGTCGGTTTAATCATAAAACCTTAACACGTAGGTAGGTACTGTACATCAGAAATATCTATTGTATTTTGCTAAACCTGGGAATCAATTCTAAAAACCAGTCTGTACTCTATACTTCCAACACTGTAAGCCCACAAAAGTAAAACGGAATTTAATAACTTATTTTCATCCACATGAGCCGGCTCCTTAAATTTTTTATTCGTAACAAATACGCTGTATGAACGGGCAGTAAAAAGGGATTGTCCGGACATATCAAACATATTTCAACGCGGCACGTACCGGGCTAATATTGCCGACAATCATAAAATGAAACATCATAAGGGGAATAAAAACTGAAAAGAGTCTGTAACGACCCAAGACAGGGTCTTAACAAATCGACGGTCATCATTCAGGGTTAAAAGAGCCTCTGGGTCCAAAAGATAAGTCTCCATTGTGCCACGTATCGTTCGATATATTATAAATTGGGGTCGTCCCTGGCTTATTATATTAGTTACATAATAGCCGTTTGTATTGTGTATTGTATTATAAATGGAGTCGAATATGATTGGATATATATTTAGCCTCTGAAATCTGTAGGCTTTAGATAAGTTCAGCTGTGCTAGGAATGATATTATTAGGTTAGGCAATATAAATAAAATACAGAGGAAATTTATTATGGCCATTTGACGTTCGATCGGCGATCTCGTGGTTTTTCCTCCTCATCCTCATAATTGACACTTACTTGAAATCGATGCAATAAAACTACATGGTGCAATTTTAACAAATTTTCATTTTCGTTTCGATTCTCGGTAGTGGTAAACGAATTTTTAGAGATCAATTAATGCGTTTTCATCTAACTAAAATAACGGGATATTTTCTTTGATCAAAATTTTCTATCTACAAAAGTCGTAAGTCGAGTAATTTCCTTTCAGGTACCTACTATAACAAAATTACAACATCATATTATGGTAATGATGGCTCATGCCAAGTTTTAGTATCTTAGTTTTTTGTATTGCTATTTCTTTATCAATTTTTAAAGCAGCATGTAATTATTTTGCGATATATCTTGTAAACACAATAATATGTTTTGTTTTTTGTGATGCGTCGCTCGCTCTTGCCCATCACGACAGGTCTCTAATCGAAATCTGCCTAACATGAATATAACAGTAAAATCTAGTTAACCATATTTACAAAGTTAATGCGAACAGTTCACGCGATTGTAGTCATTATACGTGAGTAAGTGTGACGCTTTATTTGCATTTTTATGGCACTTTCAATGGTATGGTCACCGGGTTTGCGATGGTATTTTGTATGACGTACTCACTAATGCAAATAAATAATATGGCAAAAACGAGTATAAAGGCATGTATTTTATTTTCATTGCTGTAACATTATTTTATTAATGCTTTGGTTAAATGATGAATATAGGTACATATAATTTGTTTGCAAATCCATGAATTTAATATGTGTTGGTTTAAAATCATATAGTCATAACACAATATTATGTGTTCCGTTGATTAGAAACTACTCTTAAAGATTTCAATGTGTTACAGATTTTGGGAATGACAAACGCTAATCTTCTCTGAGGGAATGGTAACTTGCTTATATTTAAGGTGACCTTGGCCTTTTTCGTGCCAAGCATCAGTGTTGTTGCGTCTTCGATACTTCTGAATGAAATACAACATTCTGTAATTCACAGTTAGAACAGTTACATCAGAAATAGGAGTGTCTATAGTATCTACTATTTACGTTTGCATTAATTTCTAAATCTAAATCTAAAATCTATCTAAATTAATCTATGAACTATATTTTTAACTAAGGTTGTTTTCAAGTTATCTAATGAAACAATTTCACTTCGTGGTTATGGTTTATGATGAGTCTCTTATTTATTTCTATAAAATAAGTATATTAATTGAGACTTAAATAGATTGAATTTGAATTAACAAAGAGCCTTTAAAGACCAATCAACAATACAGAGTCGTTTGATAAAATATAATATTCAACAATTTTAATATTACATGTTATTCTTAGTTAGTCTTCGATTTTTCATCAAGTAAACATATAGTATGTTCGGACAATAGCCAGACACGGCGAAGTTGGGGTGAACTGCACGTACCATGACTTCCTCCCGGGATTCAACGCGGGGTAAGTAAATTGTCCTCTTCATACGTGATGCTGGAGACTTTCGCATTAAGGATTTACCACGCTACTATTGAAATTCTAAAGAGAACTTTACGTCAAGCTTGTTTGTGTCGATTGATTATTTTATGAGTACCATGACGTATTATTTATAAAAGTAGATGGATCACAGCGCTACAGACTAACGAAGTAATAAAGAAGACTGTATTTGACATTCTGAACGCAGCTGCAGGCTGACGCGAAAATCAAACTATTTTCTAGTATTGATGTGAGTTTAAAATGCACCGGTTTAATCCGTCAATGTGAAAGCCTCTGTACAGAACAGTTTCTTTGACTTGCGAAACTTATTGAATATAATGTGAGCCCAAACTTGCCAGTCAAACTCAACTACGTGTCTTTTGAATCCTGTCTTCGAGTTTACTTCAATTTGCATTGTCTTTGTTTTCTTTGAATATATTTTTGGGATGAAAATGAAGCAAATATCTTTCAATATGAACACTTGATAAAGTATAATATCTCTTTTCATACTATTCTTCTATACTTTCTTCTGTGATACTATATTTTCTTCTGTGATATAATAACTACCTACTATTAAAGCTGACTAACGTTTATTATTGATATTTATTTATACCTTTCACTGCATTATTCCTAAAAGTAACATAACAATAAACAATTACTTAGGTAGATAATATTTTTAGTTGGGAACATACAGCTGATTAATTACTTACAGGTAGAGAAATGATTATACCACTGAAAAATATGTCTGAAATATCAGTTGCTAGAGTCGTCACATACAAATAAATAGAGAACAAGCTATGATTTATTATACCAAATTCATAAATAGCACACCAATAAAGTTTATTCGAAATGTACAAAGTTAAATCTAACGACAGATTAGTAGTTCCCATGAATCGTTGCCCGTTTTCCGGCAATCTAAAATCGATCAAATTACGAGAATCAAACAAAGTTCTGCCAAAGTTTGTGTGAAATTGTGAATTGGTACAAATTGGAGCAGCGTGGCCTGCGGCTAGATATTAATGGGGAAATCATGACGAAATCCAACGCTTGTTATTTGGCTTTAGTTTTTTGCAAGCTTTGAAATTCTTAAACCAACGTTTTATACGCCACAATTGTATTTTATTTTATTAACCGTATTGTATTTCAAAGTTGAAAGAAATTTATTGAATAGCAATAAATGAAGCTAAAAAACTATTTACATTCGATTGAAGATGTATAATGAAGTATTGTTGGTTATGAAAAATAAATATAAATGAATTTTCATCTATTCGAATGAAGGCCAACTCGTTCTCTAAAGAAAATTATTTACAGCACGAATTTATAGTGTAGATTTTTTTTGTTTTGTATTTTCACAGTTTTTGTAAATTTATATTTTTTTGAAGTGAAACTTTTTTGGCACGTTGAGAGTAAAATTCCAAAGTCGCTTCATGACAATACCGCCATGTAGTAAAGCGACGATCTGACATTGAATCTTGCGAAAGAAGTTTCACTTCTGACACGTGTGCTCGGCACACACGCTCTTTTTTCGCTTATAACATAATATATTCTTATTATGTCAATTAATAAACACAAATTAATTAAAAAAAATTATATAAGTAATTTTGTAGTAAATTTAATGTCTAAATAATTCAGATGCCATTCAGGTGTCGCATGATATTCAGAACGAAGCTGGACAAGCTTAAAACAGCTGAATCCACTCACACTAGGTGAATTCTATGAGCGAGAATTAGACTGACGTCCTCTAGGATTTATAACCCATTTGTGGGTTTGGAATTATTCATTACACTATTTAATTGTTAATTGTTAGACCGTTGTTATGTGGTATTTAAGTATTTTTTTTTAGAATGAGTGATTTTTATTTTACACAGCAAAGAAATTTTTTTACTAGATATTTTTTTTTCAAGTACATATTTGTTTAAAATATAATTGAAAAATATTCAAAAAGTTAATGCATCGGTCGGGAATCGAACCCGGGCCGCCCACGTGGCAGGCGAGCATTCTACCACTGAACCACCGATGCTTGTTATCCAAATTTGTAAAAACGATTGGGTGAAAATAACACGTCAAAATACACCTTCAAATATAAATTTTTCAGATATAACAATAAAGATCAACAATTGATTGACTTGGAATAAATTTTTAATAATTCATCAGAGACGGCTCTACCGATTTTTATAAAATTTAATATGCATGGGATTTTGGGTTTCGATTCTATTCTACCCAGTAGAACAGAAAATGTAATACCTACTATACCTATTTGTATGAAAAAATAGTTGATCATCCAGGTACCTAGCAGATAGATACTAAAATAACAATGTCGGTGATAGCGTGGTCTCCGTGCGAAAACAGTGCTAAAGCATGCTTCACTACTGACTAATTTTTATTGAAAGGAATCATTTTCATTGAACCTGTGTAGAAATCTCCCAGAGCAAATTGTAAAAATAACAGTTTAGGGTCTACATATTTACAATTGCATTTGGGCTTTTTATCACAATATTATACCCATTTTTTTTCTGGTTTACTACTAAACCACTGTAATATAAAATTTTAATAGTGCATAAGTTTACTTCGTGATATTATTTTAATTAATTGAATTTTGTTAGATAAATGTGTCATCAAGGCAGACTTATTACAAAATATTGAAAAAAAACATTGCATCGGCCGGGAATCGAACCCGGGCCGCCCGCGTGGCAGGCGAGCATTCTACCACTGAACCACCGATGCTTGATAACACGTTTTATAATATTACATTTTGTAATCTAAGCCTCCAATTATAATTTTGTATGTACCTACTACAATAATAAAATTATTAAAATAGTCTCAATTTGTATTTTATTTTTAGAGCACTTTTCCACACACATAAACAACTGTAGGTATTTTTAAGAGAAAATGAAATGTAAAAATTAACTCAATTAAAAAGCCCTTTAAATTCAAATATCAATATACCTAATAAATTAGCATACATTATCACTCGACATTTATCGCGAGCTATTAGCATAAATCAGGCTAAGCTAATAAGGCCACGGCTCATCATTGACATTTACATGTAATCCATTTATCAGCTCTCGTCACGCGTCACGCATTGATTACGTGTCACTGTCTAATGATTCGAGGCGATGGCAGCTTAATCCTAGCTTTGGACCTAATGGCTAGTACAAATGGAGATCTTTAGGGCATTAGAACATTCTATGTCTCATTTGGCTAGGACAAGCGCGTCCATAAAAACTATCGTCAAAGTCTAAGGTCAAAGTATATCGTCATCGAGAACATTTGCATGGGAATTTGAAAAGCGCCCCTAAGCTACTGTGCGTCAACGGAACAATTAATTTTTTATAAGTTAATAGTGACATTATGTTCTCGATGACGCGGACGATACGAATACATTCAGTTTTCACGATAGTATTCGTGCTCGCGCTTCTATAGTTATGACCTTATCTAGAGAAATAGCTTTATAATATGGCAGTAAAAGTTATAATTAAATATTAAAAAATAGTTTGAATCCTAACAAACCACGAAATATTGGTTGGCAGGCAGTGTGCCCGCGAACTGCGGTTTGGTCACCATGATTTAGAACCAAAATACCGAAATATACCAACTAACATTATATAAGCATTTTTAATAAATGTAAGCATATTTTTTAATTATTTTTTGCTGATAAACGTATTAATTTTGCAGTTAACCATAAAAATACGAAAATATTTCTTTGTTTCTCTAATTACTTCTTCAAGATGCTCCACTGACGAGAGATTAACTGCAATTCAGCCTTTAATAGTAACTTAGTACTTAATTACATTCAATTAACTACCATCTTCTCAAATCTTTGGACCTATAAAGATTTTGGACGAAAAAAAAATAAAAAATATCTGGCCATTCAAATTGTGTTAAGAAGAAATCGAAAAAATACAAGGACGCCGAATTTATTGAATTGTCTTTCTTTTTAAATTTAACGAACAGGCTGAAAATAATTTTATCTTATTAGGCACCCTTTCATAAAATCTTTTTCATCGAATCTTTTCATTCACCTAGGTTAAAAAAGGCACTGAATACTTGAATATTAAATTCAAAAAATATTTCTTTACTGTTTTGCCCAATTTTAATAATGATAGCTATCGTAACATTAAGGTAAAACAGAATACAATAGCATCGAACAAGATATAACTTATATAAATAGATGATTAGATGGTATCTATCAATTGTAATTATTTCAATTCCAACAATAATTAAAAGATAATGATTTCGAGACTATTCTTTCGTATACAAACTTATCTTAAAAAGTCGACCACCTGAAATGTATTAGTAATATCACAGATAATATACAACTATACATCCTAGGTGATATTACGGGAAACACCTCTGAAATAGTCCAACATAACGAACAAAAACATAATTAATTATTAATCAAATAACAAACATAAAAAAGCAGTAGAATTTCTTACTTTTAGTGGATTTCTGATAATATTAGGTGTTCTATATTCATTTTTGATAATGAAACCGATACTAAGCTCAAAGCTGAGTCAATAAATAATTTTAACTTTAGTTATGACTTATGAGCATTCGATCCCGATAAACAAATATTATCATTTGGATCAACTCGGTCCAATAATAATTTAGCTTTCCTACTCAATGTGGAATTTCTGTACATATAAGTCACTTGTTAGATAAGTGACTAAATATTGGTTAAATTAAAAAGCCTATATCTTTAATTGGAAATAAATTGTATAACTACTTCAGGTCGGGTACCTTTCTTGTGTCAATACGTATTGAGAAACGCTCCGTCGAACATAATTAATTTAAAAAGTAATAAGTGTAAATATTGTGTTAAATCCGTGTTCATCACAAAGGACTTACCTTCAGTGTATCACTATCTAAAAAGTTTTAATAATTCACAGTGGTAAACACAAACTTAAGCTACAAATTGTGTTGAATGCTGACTTTTCTCGAATACCCACAAGTTGAGAACATAATATTATCAACCGGGAGCATTTATTAGTGTGCTTTTTTACAAAAATCGGTAAAACACCGAAGTATTGGAGCATTTATTACTGTGCTACTTTGACTTTTGATTTTTTTTTTATTACTTTTATTTTTCAACTTAAATTTACATGATGGTGGCCTGCTCAGCGTGTAATGTGAATATTTTAGTAACCCAAAAAAGAATTAAATGCACCAATGGAAACTGCCATCACCTATATCATCAGGATTGTGTCAAGTTTAATGAAACAACTGGTGTACGTTCAAAATGGGTGTGCCCTGTCTGCGTGGCTTCCAGACCCAAGGTGGGAGACAACTCCAATACCCCCGTTCACGGCAAGGTTCCTAGAGATTTGATGACAACGCCAGTAAGCTCCGTGCCGACGACCTCAGACAATGACACGGTGATATTAGAAATTCGCAAGCTCCGTGATGAAATGAATTCAAAATTCGAAAATCAAGAAAAATGTCTTAATAAATATAACTCCACGCTTATCAAAGTCCAACAAGACTTAAAGGATCTTGGCTCTCAATTTTCTTTAATACGAGAAGAATTGGATGAAGCCATAAAATCAATAAAATTTTTATCAGACGCACACGACGACCAAATAAAAATAAATGAACACACTGAAAGTTCTCTTTCGAAAATTCTTGACGAGAACTCATTTCTCAGGTCTGAATTAAATTTATTAAATACAAAAATGGCTCAGCTAGAACAATCCAGTAGAGACAACAATTTGGAAATTCAATGTGTCCCTGAACAAAGAAATGAAAATCTTCTTAACATTATAAACAAAATAGCAAGCACAGTTAAATATGATCTAAAAGACACTTACATCGCGGGTTTCCACAGAGTGGCTAAGCTAGATTCTGAATCAAAACGCCCACGCAATATTATACTGAAAATGAACAACCAACGTACCCGAGATGATTTCCTAGCCGCCATAAAAACCTTTAACCGCCAAAACGGAGAGAAATTAAACACATCTCTTATTGGCCTTGCTGGTGCTAAGTCACCAATATTCATCTCGGAACATCTCAGCCCTGCCAATAAACAACTTCACGCTGCCACTAGACTTGCTGCTAAAGAAAAGAAATACGACTTCATTTGGATAAGGAATGCCCGCATTTTTATTCGTAAGGATATCAAATCAGAAGCAAAGTGGGTAAAAAATTTAGATTTTCTGAAAACCTTGTAAACTTTAGCAATAACTTAATATTTATAAATATTTTCTTTTAACTGTATTTATTTTAAAATTCACTCTCAAATGTTATTACCAAAATGTACGAGGCCTCAGAACCAAAACCGAAGAATTTTATAAGTCTATATTGTTAAATAACTACGATGTAATAATTTTAACCGAAACGTGGCTTAACAGTAGTGTATTTGACCATGAACTTTTTGACCAACGTTATAATGTTTTCAGACGAGATAGATCGTCAACTTCTTCTAGTGAGCATAAACGAGATGGAGGTGGTGTCTTAGTTGCAGTAAATAACCGTTTTCGTGTTATAAGAAATTTCAATTGGGAATCAGCATGCGAAGACCTTTGGCTTTCATTAAAAATTAATAATAGCTTTTTAATACACATATGCGCTGTTTACATACCTTCACCTGTTAATTCGTCGTACCTCGAAACATTTTTAAATAATACTACTCAAATCATACATAATGACGTGAACTCTCAGCGCTCTTCCACTTTTCTGATAGGTGATTTTAATCTATGGGAATTAGTTTGGCAACGCGATCGTGATTTAAACTACCTAACAACGTCTTCCAATTGTAGTTCACTCAGTACATATTTCCTCGATTCCCTTGCATTTAACAATTTACAACAATGCAATGCTGTCGCGAATTCAAATGACCGTATTCTCGATTTAGTTTTAGCCAGCGAGCCGTCGCATGTCAACGTCTATAACGCTGATTTACCTTTAGTTTCGATCGATGCGCATCATCCCGCTCTTAAAATTATTATAGAAAATCCTTCTCAACGTCATTTGAAACCAAATAGCGACATTGTTTTATATGATTTTTATAAGTGCAATTATGAAGTCATAAATTTCGAACTGGAACAAGTTGACTGGACTTCCCAATGGATAAACGCCTCCAACGTTGACGAAATGGTCACAACTTTCTATGATATTGTATTTAATATTATTAAAAGTAATACTCCAGTACGCAAACTACGCAATGAAAAATATCCAACATGGTTTAGTCGCCCCTTAATAAAATCTCTTAAAGAAAAAGCTAAGTTTCATTCAAAATACCTAAAATATGGGAATCTCAGAGACAAGCTCCAGTTTGATTTGCTTCGAAGGCGATGTAAGGACATGCTAGACCACTGCTACTCAGAATTTAAAAATCACGCGGCTGATCATTTACGTCATCGTCCTAAGCATTTTTGGAAATTCTTTAAGGATAAAATGAGCAACTGCACAAATTTACCACATGAAATGGTTTTTAATAATACGGTTGTTAAAGGTGGTCAAGAAATATGTAATGCTTTCTCAGATTTTTTTCAATCAGTATATTCTTATTCATCGAATTCAACGTCTTTTTCCATAAATATGCATGATGCAAATACAGACAGTGGTGCCGCCCCTTTTAGCACGTTGGTAATATCTGAAAAAGAAGTGTTAACGCGAGGTATTTCAACGCGAGGCAAGATTGGAGGTGAGGTGTGCGGGGCCGTTCGCGTGACACGCGCTCCTCGCGCTCCTCGCGTCGTTTGTTTTTCGTAACGTTAGCGCTATGCCACAGTGTAAAATACTTATATCAAAAGTAAATTGTGATCAATTTTTATTATGTAAGCAATGTAAAAGTGTTTGTGTCAGATTGTAAATATAAAAGTAAATAAAGAAATCATTTACAACTTTATAAACTGAGATAAGTAGGTACTAGGAATTTATTAATTAGCACAACATAATTATGGAAGTACTTGGTGTAACTAATAAATATTACTTGCTGCTACCAGTAGAAGCTTAGAGTATTATATTAGAATAGTATAGAGCGCGTGTATTACAATATAACTACAATACTACAACAATCTACAAAAATGGTCTGATATTATTTCTTCGTAAAATTATAAAAAAAAAAGTTTTATTGAAAAATATAAATATCGCTAATTTCTGAACATTTTCACTCATAACATTTTTATTTATAGTTCTATGACAAAAAGTTACTGGACCAAAATTGTAGAAAATTTAATTTGCAACAAATAATGTTGACAATTTTTTTTTTATCAGATTAATAGTTTAAGAGATATATCATAAAAACCATATTAAGCGCTATTTTTAAGATGGCGGCCGTGGGACAAGGGTGGCGACCCCACAAACTTGGTGATAGCTTCACACTAACCCCCCCCTACACATCAAAAAAATAAAATGCGTCCTCCTAAAAAACGCAACCCCAAATGTAACTTTTCAATGAACTATAATAACAATGATTATGAACTAACTATTATCATCTATTATACAGTAAAAGTTCCTTATTCGCGCTTCCTTTATTCGCGTTTTCACTATTCGGGAATTAAAAAAATGCGACCCAATTTCTATATTCGCGACTAAAAATTTTTTTATTCGCGGATTTAATAAGTACATACATAATAATAAAATTATTCCAATAGGTATCTAACACAATATCCTTGTCAAATGGACTAATAAGAAAGTAAAATAGATCTTATTACAAGTTAGCCTAAAGTACATAATATTATGTTGTTAATTAATGATATCGCCGAGGCCTTTGACCCAAGCCGCCTTTGTCGCAAGCCGCCTTTGCCTTCGCTAGAATGTAAATAAACAGAATGGAAGCAACCTTATAACTCAATAAATAAAGTATATTTTTAAATGTAGTTCCGTTTATAGTAAAAGCCGCTTTGCGTGTTTTATAGGTTTCGTCTTTCACATTCGTTACAAAAATAATTGTGATCGAGTAACGTCTACTGCACTCTTCCTAGTTTATAAATTTATAATGTCAACTAAAAAAAATGAGACACGAAAAAAATCTCAATCGTCACCTAGGAACGTATAACGTAGAACCTATAATCCCATATAATAATTACCATTCCGTATTCACGGTTTCTGTATTCGAGGCATATATTTTATGGAACATATACCCCGCCAATAAGGAACTTTTACTGTAGTGATTAATAATTATTATTAGTCAATAATCATTATTATTTGACTATTATCAATTATTTTTTAACAAATAATCATTATTGTTTTTTTCCTTAAAATAAACAACTGTAATTAATAATTATACCCCAAAATTATGCAAATAATACACCAATTACGTAATAATAATCCATACTAATATTATAAATGCGAACGTAACTCTGTCTGTCTGTCTGTTACTCAATCACGCCTAAACTACTGAACCAATTTGCATGAAATTTGGTATAGAGATATTTTGATACCCGAGAAAAGGCATAGGCTACCTTTTATTGCGAAATATGTACCACGGGCGAAGCCGGGGCGGACCACTAGTATTATATATATAAAACAAATTATTATAAACTAAACTCTTATTTCACAGTAACGCAGCTTTTATCGTTTTGAAATAAAAGCATACGAGGTGAAACTTTATGACCAACTGATATTTTTATTCTGTGGCATCAAGTAACTACGTTTTTATCATATTACTCAATTTACATACTAGTTCTCTTTTCCTGTCCTTTTTTGTGATACTGACACTGCTTTCTTCCGAATTTTGTTTGTTTTGTTACCCATTTTCAATAATTTATCTTTACTCAAAACTTAAAATCGAGCGGAGATAATTTGACACAGGTCCTACGTTAGCAAGCGCCTGATCAGGACTGGCGGGGTAGCGGGCAGCGCGGTTTGTAAAGAAAACGCTGGGCAACGTTAAGTTCTGAGATATAATATGTATTTAATAATTACAGGGCTTCAGTAGAAAACCAAAATTTAGCACGTTTTCTGCAGTACATCAAAATACATATCCTTATATAAAAATTATTTCCAAAATCAGAAATTTCATTAATAAATAATTCGTTTTCGATCTTTATTTTAGCCTATTTTTATGATTTTATATGATCGAACAAAATACACGTGGTTGTGTAACAAATTAGCACACTTTTTAGGAAATATCTTGAAGTGTATTGATTATTTTTTCTAGAAGCGTCATATAATTGCAAATACATGAAAAATTTGATCTTGCAAACCAATTTTACTCCGCTTCGCTGAAAGGACTCCCCTTAAATCGCTTAAAACTCTTAGATGCCAATAAAGGCCCAGGACCCGATGCAATACCACCAATATTCTATAAAAATTGTGCCAAAGGCCTATACATACCACTTACTCTAATCTTTAACGAATCATTAAAATTAAGCTTCTTCCCATCTACTTGGAAACTCGCACACTTAACTCCGATTCACAAAGCAGGCTCATTAAACGAAATTGCCCAATACCGACCTATCTCGATTCTAAGTACACCTGGAAAAGTTCTAGAAGACATAGTAAATACTAAACTTTTGGCCCACATTAAATGTAAAATTGATCAAAACCAACACGGGTTTCTGCCCCGTAAATCAACAAACACAAATCTTGTAGGTTATGTATCTGATATAGCTGAAGCTCTTGATAAGATTCTCGAGGTGCATGCTGTGTACACCGATTTCAGAAAGGCGTTCGACTTAGTAAATCATGATCTTCTATTACATAAGCTCTCAAATATGGGGATACACGGATCCTTATTAAGATGGTGCGAGTCATATTTACGCAACCGCTCCCAGCTTGTCTCAATCCGAGGTTTTAAATCCACCCCCTATACTATTCCATCGGGAATACCGCAGGGCTCCCATCTCGGTCCTCTCTTCTTTTTAATCTTTGTTAACGACCTCCCGCGTGTAATACAATCCAACTATAGAATGTACGCTGATGATTTAAAAGTTTATAGAACGATTAAGGATAAAACAGATGTTAACATACTTCAATCAGATCTTAATAATATACAAAAATGGTGTACAAATAATCACATGTGCTTAAATATTAATAAATGCTATCACATAACATTTTCTAGAAAGAAAATTCGAACACCTGTTACTTACCAAATCAATAATTTACCACTCACGGAAGTGAGCTTTATCCGTGACCTAGGCGTTATCATGGATAGTTCTTTAAGTTTTAGAATCCATTACGATCATATTGTCAAAAAAGCTTCACAATTATCGGGCTTCGTCACGAGACAAATGAGATTCCTGAAACAACCTCAACTTACCATTTTAATTTATAGCACCCTCGTTCGTGGAATACTAGAGTATTGTTCAGCTGTCTGGAGCCCTAGTTACCAAGTCCATTCCGATAGAATTGAAAGAGTCCAGAAACGTTTTTTGTACCATCTTAGTTACTCAGACCATAAATGTAGGGTTTTAGCTTCCTATGACCAGCGTCTGTCGTACTTTAATTTGAGTGGTTTACATACACGCAGGAAAGTAGCGGATATATTATTTCTTTATAAGGTTCTACATGGGGAAGCAGATTGTCCTGATGTCTTGGAGCGCATTTGTCTCTCAATTCCGCGTATCACTACTCGTTTACATAACAGATTATGTTTTCTGCCACCTTTAAGTAAAACTAATCTTGGTCAACATGCACCTCTGTTTCGAATGTGCACCTATGCAAATAGTATCCGATCAGAAATAGATATATTTAGTGGTTCTCTGGTCTCAATTAGGAATAAATTATTAAATTTAATCAAATAAATACATAGTTATCATAATTATTGTTACATAGATAAGGTATCCAATTAAAATTTGTAAATTTGCATGCTGTGCCTACATCCAGAAGGTTATAAATCAACTGCATGATAGTACATAATTAATAGAATAAATCAGAAACATTTTTGTAACCAGTTTTGTAGACCAATAAAAAAAAAAAAAAAAAAAAAAAATAACTATCATAAAACTTGTTACTATATTGGCAATTTAAAATTGGACATAAATAACATGAATTTATATTTTTTGGTTTTTATGGCATTCATTATAAATTTATATTCATAAATAACATTTTAATATAAAGTTTTAAAATATGACTTTATACATCTTTTTGAACTGACTTTAAGCAGAATTTCAAAGGTACATTTTTGGTGGATATTTGAATAAAGTATAAAATATGACGTCTAAAGCATGATACTGGGTATACCAATAACTTTGAAGCCACAGGGTATCATATCTATTTGGGTATTACAGAGAAAAATCCTCTTTAAATTTTTATCTAGACTGCCACCTTTAGAATACGTTATTTAAGTTTGAACGTAAAACCTTCCTTGCGGGTAAAAATTCACGAGTTTCAACTCAAAGCATAATATACTTCGGTTTGATGAAGTCACGTACCGCATCTTCGGGGTTTCACCCGGTTGACTAAGTGCATAATTTGAATTAAAAATTATCTCGATCACAAATACTTGGAAATGTAATTATAAACGTAATTATTCATATCAAAAATACATATCAGACGCACATTCAAGAGCATTCGAGAAAAAAAAGTTTTAAATATTATGTTGTCTGGCTTAAAGAATATTGACTAAATTAAGCCTTTGATTGTATGCAGTGCTTAAACTTGATACGGTTATCTTACAAAGTTGGAAGTACCATGAACAACAGCAGATAAGCCAACTTACAAGCGTAATGTGTAAACTATGAAAATTTCATACCCTAGCGCTATAGCCGTAGTTTCTTAAAATTGCTCCAACTTTATTAATTATAAAACCAATGAATACAAACATTGACTTGGAAATTTATCTATGAATTCAGACTGAACGTGAATGTACCTAATATGCGAGTTCTCAAATACCAAGGATTTTTATGAATAAAATTTAAAAAAATACTAGCTGCTCCGCGCGGTTTCAACCCGTGGCCCCCCACTCCTGTTGGTCGTAGCGTGAAAATATAATATGGCCTATAACCTTCCTCGATAAATGGGCTATCTAACACCGAAAGAATTTTTCAAATCGGACCTGTAGTTCCCCAGATTTGCGCGTTCAAACAAACAAACAAACAAACGCTTCAGCTTTATAATATTAGTATAGATTTGTACTTATCTCAATTTTAGTCAATTTAGTTATATGTGGTTCTAGCAACGTATATTGAATAAATAATGAATCGTTTCTTCAAAACTCTACAAAAATAAAAACAATTAATTTCATTTAAAAATATGCCTTCTTAATTTCTTCTTCTAATTAATTCATTTCTTTTAATTTAATTCACTTCTTTTCAGTTGCCAACAATAATGTTCTCCACTGGTATCACTTATTTTATTCCTGGAATCAGTGGCCGCAGAGGAATATTTCATTGGAACAATTAATGTTCAATTCCCAATGAACTCATCATTATTTTAACCGCCTTTTAGCGTACATTAAATTAAATTAGACATCAATATCATGCTCCGTAGCCCCGTCGCTTATAATTAATTAATAGGGGTTAAATAAGCAATTAATACAACAAATCGAATCCTGTGAAGTAATGAAAATTTTAATTATTTTATAATAAAAAACGCTTAAAGCTAAAGGAAACGTGATTTTCTACAATTGTATAGGTTTTTCTTAGATAAATAACTAGGTATACACAATATCGCATTAACATTTTTTTGAATTGCGCATTTTTACATCATCTTTAAATGTTACCTTATTTAAAAAGAAACCCTTTTAATTTCTACTAGCTTTCCACCCGCGGCTTCGCCCGTGTTTTCAAAGAAAAATCCGTTCCCGTAGGATTTCCGGGATAAAACCTATCCTATGTCCTTTCTCGGGTATCAAAATATCTCTATACCAAATTTCATGCAAATTGGTTCAGTAGTTAAGGCGTGATTGAGTAACAGACAGGCAGACAGAGTTACTTTCGCATTTATAATATTAGTATGGATTTAATAATCTCTAGAATAATGGATTGATTAATACTTGAAATTATGGTAAAAGTAAGAAGTTATCAAAAAGCACTCCACATACTTACTGGGAAACTGCAGAACAAATCTTTATTTAAGTTGAGGGAAGGTCATTAAAACAAACTACATTACTGTTACAATTCCGTGCTAGGAATAACAAATTTCACAAGAAAAATAGTGTAGTACTGAGATGTAGTAAGAAACCTTTAATTCTATGTTAACATATGGTTTTAGTAATTTATCACAATTAAAAGATCGAATATTGAGACATTTTTCGTAATATTTCTATGTTGATTATAATATAGCCTATATATACCTACACGGGAAATTAATAAAGTCATATCAATTATTTTGGCCGGTTAATAATAATTATAAATAACATTTATGAAACGTATTGTTTTATAAATATTTCTATTTCTCTCGTATTGTTTTAAAGAATAGAAAATTTATTACGTTACTTTATTTCCCTCTATACTATTCCATACTGAAAGAAATTATCCTTTAATTAAAATAATTAGGACAACACATGTAATACACCTCTACGTCCACACACATTCTAATTAGAGGCCGGCACAACGTACAATTTATAATGCAAGTTGTAGTAAAATCTTTCACCCATTCCGTTAGTTGGGCTTGTACATCACATTGATCTTTTTACCTTTATTTTAAACATACAATGTCTAATAACAACTGAGTACGAATTTTTTAACTTCTAAAGTTCGAAGTGGCTCATCTAAAATTATACAAAGCTATATAAAGTAATCTGCTATTTTAAACTCTAATACATTATACAAATACTATCCAACACCGCAGTTAAAATATTTTTTTAACAATTATTACCAGACTTTTCTAATATTTTCATTGATGACCCGTTCCTATTCAATTCGAACTAGTTCCTAAGATTGGCTAGTTCAAACAAACAAACCCTTCACATTTTAACATAGTATGAGTAAAGACTGTCTCAAGGATATATTAGAGTCCTTAAATCCTATAAATAGTAACACAATTAACATAGCAACCCCTTTGAGAGTGGATTTATTTGTTAGGCGCTTCTATCCACAGACGTTTACAAGAAAATTAGATGCCATACTGTATCTACTTATTTAGACTATTTGTACACAATTTAGCATATTAAATGAATCTTTTGCTACGTAGTAATAAGGTTAGTTTTTGAATGTGATGATGATGATAATTAATATAACTACATTGAATAAATATAGAGTATGTTAATATAATAAATAGATATAATATGTAGCTCGATAATCCAAACACATTTAAAATGATTTTGATAATAAAGAAAATACTTAATATTTTCTAATGCGGACCAAGGCAAGAAATGGCGAAGGGTGTTAAGACATGTATTTTTAACATTCCACTAAATTTTATAATACTAAATTTATAAAGAATAGAAAATTTTATAATACTTTAAAAAAATGTAAGTAATAAAAATATAAATTAATCTAATCTCTTAAATAAGTAATAATATATTCGCCTATTTTTTTGTTCATAAACAATACATTCGGACCAATTTTAGCGACAATTAAACGTAGGTAAGCATTAATTAAATTGCCCCCTCCCCCAACGTCCCTCTGCCTTATTTTCCTTTTGCTTATTCAGCAGGGTGTACACTGTAAAGATCAAAACATACGCCTGGAAGCGTCTTGAATGTTAACATGAATTATTGATAAAAATGAGTGCCCGTAATGAATTACAAGGTTGCAACGTTTTATTTTAAACAGGATTATGAGATACGTACCTACATATTATGGTATGGCATTACAATAATTTTATTTGAAGAATATGTCGCAGTATTCATATAAAATGAAAAAATGTGCAGTCGTCAATTCACTTAAACATAATATTTTATAATGAATTCTCAACAGAAACACTTGAAATAAATCTACCTATTGGAAATTATTTTTATCTTTTTCATCAAATACTTAATGAATGTGTACTGCTATATTCAGTAAGTACGTCTATTTGATAAGCATACGGCAATCGAAATGATCTCATCTAGAATATCACCATCCATGTAATGTTAAGATTTTATTGTAGGCAATTTACGGCGCTATATACGGTCCCTTTAACGCCAACCCTCGTATAATTTGGATTGTAGGACTGCTTAGGAAGAAACAATGTTAATAAAATGATACGTGTAAATTCTTTATAACTAGATATGATCTAAAAAGATTTAGCCTTAGGGATAAATTCAGTCAATCTTCTCGGCGTATGTTTGAAATTTATTGCTCCCGTTCCTATAACCGATAATTTAATAACGTTCTTTGTGAAAGATTGTTATAAATTTTTAAAAATTTCGTCTAAAAATGAATAGATAACATTATGTAGGTATTATCAGTCTTTGTTTAGTAAAAATTAACCTACTTAAAAAAAAATATATGTTCTATGTTAATGAATTTGTAAAAAATTGTGAACGCGAAATCTTGAAACTAATATGGTCCATGTCTAAAATTTATAATTATTGATTACCTACTCAGATCAATGGAAGCATGTAGAAGTGATACCTATTAAATATAAATATAAAATTACAAAATATAATAAATGTGTGGAATAAAAAATAATAAAAAATGAGAAATTCTCATATTATTCATGAAATAAACATAATGTTGTGGAGATAAGTGTTTAAAGTTTGAAGTCCACAAGTCTTCTTAGAAGTTTATTTATGGTTTACCTAAGAATATTAAAATAGAAATCCACGTTAACGTTTTGAAGAGAATACTAAGCAGAGATAAGTAACTTTGCCGCAAAATCTGAATATAAATGTTAATACCATCTCATCCATACTTTCAATTCAGCGTCTTTTGAAAGATTATTATAATTCCGAATGAATCCTTTCAGTCGAAGTTACGATTTCAAAACTTTTTCGAATAAACATTTGGGTTATTAATTAATATTTCTATCCGGGCACTATTGACATAACGTTTTGAAACGAAAAGAAAATCGTTTTATGATTCAATTAAATTTCGTCCATGATCACGTAAATGTATGTTGACCAAATTAAATATTATATCAATGTACTATATTACTATCTGTGATAGAAAAATGAAATACTTATAAAAAAAATTATTGTTGCTAAGCGCAACCTCGAGAGCAGCTGAACCGATTTCGTTTTAAAATATTTCTTGAACGATACGAGGATGTTTCTTATGGAGGGAACATAACCTTGTACCTCTAACGAAGCCGGACTCTACTTACTTATTCATATTATTATTTAAATAAAACAATTAAACAGTAAAACTAAGATTTGCTGTTTCCAGAGAAATATATAAACGTAAAATTTAAAATAGTTTTCAAGTTCTATTAATATAACAAACGGGAACACAGCAACAGCTGTTCAGTTCAGTGTCAGCTTGTAAGCGTCAGCCTGAAATATTGAAAACTAAAAATGTAAGCAATTTATTAAATTATACGGGAACAACGGCATAACAAATTACCTACTTAAATTAGAGCGTATTTGTCATCTTAATAAGTATTTGTTTCCAACAAGTACACTGAAAAATAAACTTTTGAATGCTATTTGATTGAATTTATCTTAAACTTGATGACAATTAAAACATCATTGCAAATTGAAAAGCTTTAGTAATATGTGGTAGTATCTCCAAGTACTATTGTCTAACTTTTTAACAATTCCAATGAGGACAAATCTTAAAAGAAATAAATTGATTTCGTATCAAATCTTCAATCAAAGTTACGCTCGTATCGAAACTAGCTACCAACATAACATTACCCAAACAAATAAATAAAATCAGTGAAATAACCCTTTGTTAGATTTTCGTACAGTATTTTACATTCGTATATTCCATACATTGATTTCTATTCCCATTTGCCAAGTTCGTTTCATTCACGCGGAGCTGTCGTATAGAATACTTACCATATAATGACGTCATCTGTTAAAGTAAATAGAAAACGAACTGAATCCATCCGGGATTCACAGTACACCGCTTTCTATAAACCTTCTAAAAATATAGGAAAGCTGGAACGTCGGATGTGCAGAAGAACTTCAATTGAATTTAAATCTCATGATAATCGAACAAGGTTGATATTTGCGTGTAGTTTCTTTCGCATATACGCGATTTAATTTTCATAATGTATGCGTTACTTCAGAGCTTTATTACGATTTAAGTGATGTAACAAATTGTAAACCGTGCTAACGCGAATTCCTCACACGTTGGTACTTTGTTTGCTACCTTCTTTCATCCGTACCAACTTGTCTGATATGTTGCCCGTCCCTTGTTATAGGTACGCTGCGAAATTGTTTTTGCGCGTACTTTGCTGTATTGCTTCTGTTTTATATACAAACATCCAGAAATATTTGGGGAAAATTCAGAAATGTGTGAGTTGATATTTTTAATTAAAATTGAAATTTAACGTTCATGAATTACTTAATTTAGTAAGGAATTTTTGGTACTGTAGAAAATATAAATACATTAACTTAAGTAAATGAATGATAATCATATTTAAAAAATATATCAATTTTTTTTTCGTTTTCATCCCACCCCGAAGGTCGCTACTGAAAGGTGAACTAAATTCTGATTACACAGCGGTTCAATTAAACCCAACGGCCTATTTAGGTATGAAAGAAAACCTTGTTATATCCCCGGGCCCGTAATAAACGTTTAATATTCCATCACTGAGCCCACTGAACCGTTCTAAGGCAGCCAAGATGCAGAATCCTTTGGGAGAAGTATTAGAAAAATATAAGAGACTGATAACGTCTATCCTCAGAAAATCTTAAGACCCAAGAGTTTTACGGTATTTTAACAATTTTAACGAGCGAGTATATTATTTACTTGAATGCACATTTCTAAGGATGCGCGATAAAAAATGTATAAGCCTTCGATGTTAGGATGTTCTCATTGTCATGCCTATATGCGTTTAGTGTGACTGATACTGTATTTTTGCAATAGATATCCGTGAATGCTGAAACAGTGTAATAAATTCTAGATTACTGTTAGACATTTATTGATCTCTATTAGACATTCTTTGAATACCTATACTTATTTAAAATAATCACTAGTTATTTAGTTTTTCTGTGCCTATGCAAAATTCAAATTATACCAATTATATAAGCAAAATGTACTAAACTTCCTGGACGTCTACCTACTCATTGTAAGTTGTGAGTACGTATTTGAATACAAGGCGACGGGTAAGTCGATAAGCCCCTTAAATGAGTCATGTATCGAAAAGTTATCCGGTTTGTACACTCGATGAGTATAATTTATTTATTATAGAATTGTGTCTAAATGTATCTATATAACTACTGTGTATGAACTTATAGGACCTAAACATTAAAAATATTGTTATGCAGTACGTTGTTAATTTATTCGTTGTAAAATTATGATTGTCTATTATCAGAATCCATTCAAATATAAATGTATTATAGTCATTATCATCATTTGATTAAAATTTTAATTACCATGTAATTCCATAAACGTAAATAATCCAATTTCACCCTGCCGAGATTTGTACCCAGAAGGCATTCCCATTACAGTAGATTCTCTTTCTAAACGCAGTTAAAATCATCTTAATCTTTTAGACGAGACGAAAACATTTTATCTCTGATTAAAGTTTCCGGAACATTCTGAAAAAAGATGGTAGACGAAAATATTCGCAAAATAATATTTAGTAAACTAAGATGTGGTCCCGACATTCCATCCCAAGCGATTACATTTTCATCAACATTTGGATATTCATCGAGTCGAATTTTCAAACTTGTTTTATTTGTGTTATTTATTCCTTTTTAATTTAATAACGAATTACGTATAGATCGAATAGGTAGTACTTTTATAAGATTAACACAACTTGTGTTTGCTACAATACAATTTGTATTGCTATGTGGTCTTACCTAAACAATGTTTTATTATTTGTAGGAATAAAATCATTTTATTACGACGGTTTAAAACCCATCACCACCACCACATTAACACGAAATAGCCCTAACGCCACAAAAAAGAAAATTCTCAAAATCCCCTTATTATAAGTAGACCTTCAAAATTCAGGTCACACAATTCCTTATGACTGTTAATAGAAGTAAAGGCATCAACATTCACAGTGAAGCAATCTATTGGCAATTCACCTGGGGGCTTTCCGGATCATCAATCTGGCCCGAGGCTACTCCGCTTTCCATCTTTTACTTCCTTTATTGCACCTGTAAATAGCCTTCTGAAGAATATGTTTATCTCAAGACAGTGTTAGTAAATAAAGATATTTATTTATCATAACACCAACTTTTCTTGCAACAGACTAAATAGGATACGAGGTAGACTAGGTAACCTAGTCGTAATATGCTTAATGTTAAGATAAGTCTACTGTGTACAATGTACTTAATATAATAACATTTACATACAACATTTTTCCAAATTCTGTGTAAAATTTGTAATGTGTATCCACTATTGCACACTATTACACTTTGTCGTTCGTTTTTCTGTATTTACGCTAAACGTCAGCATTTTTTACACCAATTCTGTTTGTAAAATGAACTTCCATGTAGTTAATTACTTAGCATTCAAAAACAAAAAGTTAATAGCTATTCATAAAAAGTGTCCATTATTTCGGAGCGAATCAACTGGCAAATTGTTAGATATAAAATAAACGTTGTTTACGTAACTTTAATGCAGTCGGTGTGACGTTTCAAAAAAATAATGGCTACGCATTCGACATTGTTCTGTCACCGACACTCTGACCTATGGCTATTGTGAAGCTGCACTGAGTAACGACCGCCACTTGCTACACGAGAGGCATTTCCATTTAAATTTCTCTATTCAGTAGCAATTTGTTTTAACGCTTTTTTGTTTGAATTGCTACAATTTCTCTTTTTAAAGTATCCCGTTCCAAAGTTGTGATAATTACCGTGTGGGCTTTGTTCGTCTCAATTTAAATTGTCCGTGCTTTGAATGTTTTTTCTTTGCCATTATGGCTTTGGATGAATTCTTTATTCATTTGATTCGGTTATATATTTTAATTTATGACAATATTATTGCTATTACGATAATACATCTCACTTTCAATCAACCGTAATTTGTTTTGTTTATTTGGTTTCATTATGCAGATTGTTTAAGCCATTTAATCCCTAATATATTTTCAAGCAACGTGATTAATTCTGAACTAGTCTTTCGTTAAAATTATAACTTTGACAGAGTTGAACGAGGGCAAACTTGTCGATAAACCGACTTGAACTTTTAAAGGTGTCGTTGGCTTAAAGTTTAACCTTAATTGATGAGTTTTATTTTATTTTCAGGGAATATTTGAGTGTTTGAAAGATTCAGTCAGTAATTAATAATTTAGGTTGTATGAAATTTTCAATTAAATTCAATTAAGGCTAATAAATTTAAATTTGATTTGATTATTTGAACCGAGATCAATGAATGCTTTAAAAATATTACCTTCAATATACGACGAACGTCTACTCAATTTAAACCTCGTTTGTGTGTCTTAAAATCTATCAAATTAAGGTAGCATTATTATGCTAACCTACTATCTAATATTCTGTAATCTTTGCAGGAAATAATTTCACCTGTAGTATAAAAAAAAATGTAGAATTGTAGAGTTAAGTCTCTTACTGTATATAATTATGCTCTATCACGCGAACAAAACAAATTCCGTTCCTCTTCAAATGGGTTACAAAACTTCTATAAAATTCAATTGATAGGTCTACCTGAATATGCAAACACAGTAAGTTAAATAAAATAATGCAAAAATAAGACACAATTTTAAAAATACGTTGCTCATATCTCAACTCTAAGTAGGTCAAAGATACACATGAACTATCCTTAAGATAATATGAACAAATATAAAAAGCTGAATAAATGAAAATTCTATTTCAAGTTACGGGACTAAAACGATAAATGCTATCCCATAAAACACCGTTTACTGTCCCAGCAATGTCCTTTACTTTTGTTCATACAATATTTACGCGGTACAGCGAAGCTCGACAACGGTCTTCCTTTTTACTACTTTTAAATTATTCAAGATTTTATCAAGGAACTCTGAAGCAATACTGGATCTATGTAAAATGTATGAGCATCTTTATTATTTGATCGTGTTCGGGAACCATTCTTTCATCTTTAAATATAAGGAATTATTGTGGTTGGTTATTGGTCAAGGTTATGGCTTTAATCAATAGTATTATAATAGAAGTTAGGTTCAGATAGGCTGTTCGAGACAAGATGAATGTGCAATAATAATATATCTAGGTAGTATAGATTTTGACAAAAAGATTAGAGTGAGTAGAAGAGTAGAGTGGGTTGATTTGGTGTAAATATATACAAATACTTTTGTATAGGTAATGGTTAATTTATCCAATATTTGCCAACATTTTTTGAGTAGACAATAATGTAATGTTCTATACCCATTTGCTTTGATAGTTGAAGATTTCAGATAAGCAATAAAATATAAATTAGCACGAACAACACTGACGCTAAATTAAAGTTTAAATCTGAATACTCCTTTACATATTTTAATGTTCGTCCGCAGAAGAACCCCTCAGAATGTAGCCCGAATGCACTTGGCCGATATGAGTTCAAATTGCAATTATAAAACTCCCCCATAAAATTATTCACAACGAATGACTAAGCTAATATTTTCTAATTTAACTGTGAACAACGAAAACATCGCGGGATTTATTGCTCTCTATCCAACCCTTTACAAGTACAGCGCATACTCTGTAGAAATAACGAATAAAACAATAACGATTCAAGAAAATGGACTATAACCAAGTTCCAAGTCTATACCGTTTAAATTCTAAAGGAAAATAAACGTTTATCTATATTACACTCCCGTCCTCAATTCCGTGGAATTTGCTTGATTATAACCATATAACCGTAAAAGCCTTAACTACACAGGAATAAGGCTATAAATTGAGGTCCCGTTTTGGCGCATTTTGTTTAGAGTTACGGTTATTGTTTGAAACTTTTTTAAATAATGATAATATTTTGGTGATTATAAAACTTGAGGAGGTAAAGAAGGTATTTCACGATGTTCTGGTATGTATAATTAATATCAATATTCGGACCATAAGTTTCGTAAAATCGTTTTTACTGATGGATAGAATTTTATTGATAGAACTATGTAGGTATGAGTGTGTGTAAAAACAGGTCGATAATGACAAAATTTTCACTTGATTATAGAAAATTTTGACTATTCACATGTCTTAAATTTTTTTCATGACATGATTGTTTGTTAACACATCAATTGGTACTTGGTAGAGCAATAAGAATAAGGAAAAAATAGCATTTAGCATCACCTAGTGATTATTACAATATTTACCTAACTGTACCATTAAATAAATACATATTTAATTATACAACTCCCTTGTAATTTCATCTTCCTTACTTGTATGAAATATTTTCAAAATATTATCACAATGTAAACTCCAAGGATTTGTTGTAATTAAAGCACCGCGCATTGTATATAAATCAAAGCGAAAGTTTAACAATTAAAAGTAAATGTATGCGAATGTGCGATATGCCTGTCCCCATTTTGTTATTATTCAAGACTGTTTACTTAGGACCATGTTACATTATTCAGTGTTATACCATATTTATAGCTTAGACTCCGGCCTTTGATAAAAAATCATATGTAATGTAACGGTTTCTTTTTCCCTTTGCTCAAACATTGTCTTGCTTAGGCAGTGCGAATTCTTTGTTATGTTATGAAATACAACTGAAATTTAGACATGAAATATTCTCTTTATTGTAAGAAATGATGTATATTTTTGACCGTACAAGCGACGTTTGATATTTTTATGCGTTTGATTACGTGGTTGTTAGAACATCCAATGTAAAGACGATATTAAGAAATTTAAATATTTTAGGTACATGTTTGTTTATACTGGAGTTGAAAATAATGATTAATATTTTTTCTATCATATCTAAGTAATGATCATTGTATATCAATAAAAATTGGAATACACCAACTAGACAAATGGGTAACAGCTGATTAACCTATATTACGAACTGCATTTAGAATCATAATCAGACGTCCAAAAACTCACATACTTACAATAAAAAATGCACATAAAAACGTACATACACGTGTTGCCAGATACTAAGTCGTGTAAAGCGGGCTTACGCTAAATTCTTGAGAATTTGCTCGCTGCAACAACACACCCGGCTAGTTCACAGAATGCTCATGTTTTTGCTCTGTCCGCTCAAATTAGCGATCCGGGAGCCTGTTTACGTGGCCGTATACTTGAATACGCTATCACATGACTAGTTTATCGTGTATTCAAATTAGAGTGATATTGTAGTGGCGTTTCATGATTTGTGCTAAAAAGGGGCAATGCTGATAATAAATTGTTATAGGCTTGGTTAAGGTTATGTTGAGAAGTTGTTAAGTTTATTAATCTTTACCTATATATCTGTATACAATGAATTTCATATCTATTATGAAGATAACCTCCAAGATCTAATGTTATAAATAAACAGTATGTAAATAGGCGAGTTTCCACAGAGCGATCTCGCGAAGCAATTGATGCACGATGTCTAAATGATAATAAAAAACATAAAAATCTTAATAGTTCACAAATACATAAAAACTGGCTTTTATATATGGTTGGATGGATGGTTTTATTTAGGTGAAAATTAAATTCCACTTATCCAAACTTAAACATATATATCTTTATACTTTATATTATACAAAATTCTAAAATCTCAAAGTTAATTCTAGATATACAATTTTCAGAGAGCCAAGCTCGTATGTCAACGATTTCACAGTCCTTGTGGGAAATCAACTAAGACCTTATCCTGAGCAGTGAGAATTTAAGCGTAATTCGTGCTAAAATTAGCTGTTCCTGACATGCATATTTAATTCTAAAGTCAAGAGAGATCAAATAAGACATTCAGTTGATAAACAGCACCCATAGTTTTCAATTAATAACAACATATCGGAGTAATTTAGTTTGAAGTTCAATTGGCATTTTAACTTGCTGATCCCGAGCATGCAACGAACTTAAACTCACTAACTTTATGGATACGAAGCACACAATCCATCCTACAAGTTACGATTGATTGTACAAACTCGCTGTCGAGCTAGGGCTGCCTCTTGATATAAAACTTATATGTTATTTTACCTTACACTAATTTAATATTTAAAAATAAATTAAGAATATGAGAAAAAACTATTTAGTATAAGTTGGAGGTATATGAAGACAAATCCCATATGTAATTATGGAACTGTTAGATACATTGTATTAACTATAAATAATGTTGATTCACAGTCATGTGTTTAGAAATCTATCTCTAATCTAATCTAATCTAATCTAATCTATCTATCTTCCTCATTTTAAATTTTAGTTATTAAAACTGCAGGACTAACTTGAAAAAGGGGTAGGTTGGTTGGTAAAGCAATCGATCTGTCCCAAGAATAATAATTTAATCTGTCTAATTCCCAAAAAGAAGATGATGTCATCGAAATTAGGGGCCATCCATTAATCACGTGATGTTTTTTTTGGTATTTTTTGACCCCCCCTCCCCCCTCCCCCCTATATCACCTGTATTTTTTCGTACCCGCAAAGAATCAATTTTTTATTTATAAAAAAATACTGGTATAAGTATCATATAATTTTATTATAGTAAATTAAAGACTACTATAATAAACGTTCAGAGGTAGACAGAAAGATTGCAGTTTGTTTTTGAATGACATAAAAATAATGAAAGATATGCGAAAAAGTTGTACGCGTTTGACTAAAAATAAATACGTGTAACGCCGCTTTTCGGTTGAGTATCGCGCGCTTGTCGAAAAATAAATACACGTGATATATTACTTTAACCCCCCTCCCCCTTGTGATATTTCGTGATGTTTTGATGGACCCCTCCCCCCCCTTTCGAGCCTCACGTGATTAATGGACAGCCCCTTATTAAATCGATATAATTATTATCATAAATAAATTTACGTTCAATAAAAAAAAAAATAATACTTTTCACACAACACTGAAGATAGTGTAGCAACCCTACGACGGATTGGCTTATTCGTCTTACGACGTCTTACATCGAGAAAATGCTCCCTAGCTTATCTGAATATCGGTTGATCTATGTTTGTTATAATTGTTTGATTTTTGAACTTCAATCACTTCTGCTAGCGTTTAGAATTATATCTAATCGTAAAGGTATGAATTGTTCAATTTAAAAATATTATTATGTTTTTTAATTGCAATAAGTGTATGCTGCGTATGTTATTTTTTTCTCGAGTGATGTTTAATTTCCTAAGAAGCATTCTAATTCACACTAAAAAGCAAAATAAATTATTGCATGCATAGGGTACACAGTACAGTATCTTTCGATGAATTCTAAATCATACTCATTTATTCCGCTCATATATTATAATCAATATAATATTTATAGTACCTATGTTATAAGTAATAATGCTCCCTACGTAATGGTGACGATGCTAAAATCACTCGGCTACGTTTTTCCTGTCCTACAACCCCATATACTATTAATAACATCTCTTTAAATATATAAGTATAGAAATAGAGGCTACGTTTATTTTTCTCACCTATTGAAAAAAGAATCCTCTATCGTATAAATTAAAGTTTCTACCTTATTATGTTGGACCTTTAAATACGCTTAATTGACCTCTACACTTCTAATTGATTTCATTTAGGCATCCATCTAATTTGTATGTTTTATGACAGTAAGGTTAGGTACATGAGCGAAACCATTCGGTAAAGTTATCAATAATAACATGAACTAGCAATAACAAGTCAATATTATCGCATAGCTAGCCTAAAAACACATTCGGTCACCTACGTAAAAGACCATAAAATTCTTTCTTCCACGCTCGGAAACGACATAAATATGTATAGTGGAAATCAAGCATGCGTCGCGTATAAAACTACGCCGAAAATGTGGTCTCGAGGGAAGCGAGGTTCACGTGGGAATCAGATTACACTGGATACGACTGAACATGCTATTATAAATGATAAAATGTTTTCAATTCTTTTATATTCCGCCGTAATATTTCCTCCTCTGTATGCTTTATATTGTTTACAAATGTAAATGATACGATAAACTACGATAATGCTTAACGAAAGACATAAAACTTATGGATTTGGTTAGATTGAGATGATTCATTGTAACTAAGAGAAATGTTGGTAGGGAGAGGAAAGTGAAACATTATCTCAAAAGAATTTTGTGACACATGAATTAAATACGGGTGGATTTTCCAGAGGGTTTATACTGGTACTTTAATTTTTTACTCTAAACAAAACTAAGATTTACACGAGATTTTGTTTTTTTAAATAATTCAATAGATAAATATAATTTAAAAGATAATAGTCATACTACAATTTGTTATTATTTGCCATTAAATAATGGTGGAAGTGTGATAATATTTAGCTTGAATTAAGGCTCTCTTGGGAATGTATTATTTGAGTATAATTAGATAATTGCGCCGAATACAATTCAATGCCCAATAAGCGATAATTTTGTTTGAGCAATATTCGCTATTGTTGTTTAAAATAAAGGCAATTACAGAAATGTAGGAATAATAAACATATAGGTATAATAAATATTTAATAGACCGTGTCTTGTTAGTTAGATTTCTATGAATAGACCTTTTAAATTGCAATTTTATAAACCCATCAATATTGTAACGTATTTGTAAAGAATATAATTTTATGTAACTACTATTTACTTCAATAAATAATAACAAGCGGTTTTACCCGTCGCGTCGTGATACTTAGAAGCTTTTAATCAAAAGCTCTCTTCAAAGTGTTCAATAGCAGTCACCGTGTTTAATAAGTTTTCAAGCCCTATAGGGCTTTAGACAAGGAATATATTGTTTTTTGCTAATCGCTATTGTATACAATAGCGGTTAGCAAAAAACAATATCTTCCTTGTCTCTTATATTGGTAATTCCATAATCTGAAGATAATATATTTATGTATTAACTTAACGAAAAAATATTGAAATGTGTGTAATATTTTGGGAGAATCGCGTCTTTTCATTGAAAATCTCTAAGTATAACTTTTCATAAAGTTGATAAAATTATAGGAAAGTCCGAGTTTCATTTTGAACACCGTGAAAGGTTTTATTTATATATACTCACTTTTTTATGTTAAATATACTAACGTAGACTATAATCCTTGTCTTCTTTTGTTAAGTATGACAGTTTAATCTTAATCTTAATCTTCTTAATATATATAAATCTCGTGTCACAATGTTTGTCTTCAATGGACTCCTAAACCACATAACCGATTATAATAAAATTCGCACACCATGTGCAGTTCGATCCAACTTGAGAGATAGGATAGTTTAAATTTCAAATCGATTTAGAGAAAGCGGGCGAAGCCGCGGGCGGTAAGCTAGTATATCTATATAAATCTCGTGTCACAATGTTTGTCCTCAATGGACTCTTAAACCACTTAATCGATTATAATAAAATTTGCAAACCATGTGCAGTTCGACCCAACTTGAGAGATAGGATAGTTTAAATTTCAAATCGTTTTAGAGAAAGCGGGCGAAGCCGCGGGCGGTAAGCTAGTATCATATTAAATATTTCAAGTTGATGTTAGATACATATAATTATTAAAAGTATCTAAACCATTATTATGAAACATATGTAGATCCAAAGAAAATTACTATCTATCCAATGCAAAAATAATCTCAAAGATTAACAAACAACTTCATTTACTAGGATAAATACTCTGATTTTTATCAAAACAGTAGTTAACTTAGCGAAAGAAATAAAAACATTAGAACTAAGAAACTTAGTGTTTCCAGCGAGGCTCTTTCATTAACAGGAATTAATTATGCATCCTTCGGAATTTCTTCGCATATCTTCCCTTAGGTTAATAGGTAATGCAATATGCATTCTCCTTAGCATTTCGCGTAAATCTTTAGACCGTTCCAGGGCTATATTTCTAAGCACCTTCGTCTCGTACGAGGTTTATTTGTCCATATTTGCATAGAAACGTTTTTGTGGGCGTCCTTGTTTGTTTTGTGCTAAGGTAGAGGTAACGTCAGAGCATCCATTTGAAAATGGGAATCTTGCTGCATAATTTGCATCAAATTTACTTAAATTGCGGGATTAAAACATTCAAATGATAACTACGTGTTCATCGTGTTGAGCTCGTACTTTCTGAAAAAAAAAATCATTTTAGTCCTATAGTACCAATAGTCATTCAGTATATTATTGGTATAGTAGCTACATCGAGATAATATTATATCGTACGTATAATCTAAATTTTTATATGAATCGCGATATAGAAAACTAGGAAATGTTACCCATAATATTATCAACTATCAAAATTTAATTTTAGCGATAATTATTTAATTATTTTGCAAATAAATCATAAAAAATAATAATTCATGTTTCTATTCTTGAGATATTTACAGCTCAAATATCTTTAGAAGGTACGGCTCCATATCCGTATCGCTCCCTCCCGCTACTAATACATACATATTCCCCTTTTCAGAGTATATTACACAATCGTAATTCAAAACACGATATTGCGACGTTTATACTTTGTTCCCGCTTTAGGCTTGGGAACTGGAATTTCTTTAGGGAAACTCAATATTCCTTTTAAAAACAATTTATTTTCGAGACCGACACACCTTTGTACAAGTATTTTTAGATAAGTGGAAAAAATACATTCTACCCGGCCAATAAATAATAAATAAAAAATGACAATCTATGTTGTTGAAGCGCATGATTGCTATAATAAGTTTAACAGGCGTAGACATAATCCTCCCCCCGGTGAAAAGCGTAGGTTTTCAAGCTTGAAGGTCTTCAGAAGTGGGCAGAGGACACAGTCGAACCAAAGGTCTTCGAACGCAACCTCTTGTAGTTTTGACGTCCGCAACTCGACAAACGCCATCTGTTCCATGGAATAATCGAAAGATACGTCCCATGCGCCAACAAAGTGGTGGAGAATTATCCTCTTGAAGCAGTACGAGGTCTCCGACGTTTATTTTGATTTGCAAATCTTCCATTTTGTTCGTAGTTGCATTTCTGATATACACTCCTTCTGCCATCTCTTCCAGAAGTGTTGGCGGATTTGTTCAAGTCTGCCATATCTATCCAGGGAGCTCTCTTTAGCGTTATCCAATGAAGGAGCCGGTAGCGCATTCAATGGTCTTCCAATTAAAAAGTGCCCTGGGGACAAGGATAGGAAGTCATTCGGGGAAAATGACATGGGACATAGAGGACGGCTATTGAGAATAGCCTCAACTTGAGCAAACAATGTCGAAAGCTCTTCAAACGTAAGATGGGTATTGCCCATGACTCGCTTTATATGATGTTTAGCGGACTTAACCCCGGCCTCCCATATTCCACCAAAGTGAGGAGCGTAAGCGGGGATAAAAGAAAATTTTATTCCCTCCTGAGCAGCAAACTCAGACAGAGGTTCTTGATTAGCCTTTAGAAAACTATTTAATTCTTTCGCGGCAGCAACAAAATTTTTACCGTTGTCGGAAAATATTTCGGTTGGCTTTCCACGGCGTGCCACAAATCTGCGAAGTGTCATAATATAAGCGTCTTTTGTCAAATTAGATACGACCTCTAAGTGAATGCATTTGAAGCGCAGACACACAAACAGACATAAGTAGCACTTAACTACTCTAGCACCGCGTCCTTTACGATTTAGAATGAAGAAAGGGCCCGCATAGTCCACTCCAACAGACCTGAAGGGAAAGTCAACGTTGACGCGATTTGCAGGTAAGTCAGCCATTTTTGGATTATAGGTCTGACCACGAAGACATGTGCAGGTAACGCAGTTTTTGACAACGCGCCTAGCTAGTTTTCTGCCATTGACAGGCCAAACAGACTCGCGAATAATCGACAACAGAAGCTGCGGTCCTGCATGCAGAGAATGAAAGAAAATGCTGGTAAGTTTATTATTTTTATTTTGTTTTTTAGAGTTGTGTAAAAATCGTAAAATGTAACTAAAAGTTCTTTGAAGTTTTGTAAATTTAGAATATTTTTTAAAATCAAAATTAATTTCAGATTCGACGGCTGTATGGACCTTGACTTCAGGTAAGTCTTCTTCGACACAGGTTCATCCCACTCAACACCCTTGAGCCACAATTTTTGGAGCAAAATCTTTGGTTGAATAATGCACGGGCTCAAAAGACCTAAGGGATCGAAGATTCGAAATGAACTTGAGAGGATAAGTCTCTTTGTGATTTTGTCACTATGAAGTGGAATTTCGATGGGAAAACTAAAGGCATCCTTCGATGGATCCCAACAAAGTCCGAGAGTGCTCGACGACTCACTGATTGTCAAATGTTCTGTATTAATTTCGTGTAAATTTTGAAACAAGTTTTTTTGAATTAGTTTTATACTTTCGTAGAGGAAAACGAGCGTTTGAAACTGAATTTTGAATGTATTTAAGTTGATCTTCATCATCACAGCCGGTGATTAGATCATCGACATAAAAGTCGTGCTGAATGATATTTTTGATTATTTCGTCCCCACATTCCTGTCCAACCTGCCAAAGACATCTCGTGCTCAAGTAACTGGCACTTGCGATATCGTAAGTGACAGTACTCAGTCGCAGAGTTTTGATAGGCTGAGACTCATCTTCTCTCCATAATATGAGCTGCAAATTTTGATTTGAACTTTCAATTTGAATCTGACGATACATTTTGGCGATATCACCTGTCAAAATGAATTTATGTTGCCGAGCTCTCACTAAAATGGAGAAAAGAGAGTCTTGAATATTTGGGCCTACCATGAGGATGTCATTGACAGAGAAGCCAGAGGTTGTGGGGGCTGAGCCATCGAACACTACTCGGAGTTTGGTAGATTCACTATTCTCCTTTATGACAGCATGGTGACACAAAAAATATGATGGATTTGGAATAGGAGTAGATGATTCAGATAGATGGCCCATATCAGCGTATTCACGAATGAATTCAACGTATTTCGATTTTAGTTCTTTATTTCGTCTAAATCTTTTCTCAAGATTTAGGAATCGTTTTTTAGCTTGAGAGTATGAATCGCCGAGGCAGTCAGGTGAGTCCTTTAGGGGTAACTTCACACAGAATCTGCCGCTTTCTAAGCGAGTGGTGGTATTTAGAAAGTGTTTTTCGCATGCTATGTCATTTTGACTTCGAACAGTTTTTTGGGGTAGCTCTTCAAGCTCCCAGAATTTTGTGAGCATTTTGTGAATTTCGTCAGAAGTGGGGTTTGCAATTCTGGCATGATTGCAATGAATAGTTTCTTTACTAAAATAATTGTTGATTGGGCCAGCTATTATCCAGCCGAATTTAGAATTTTGCAATTTAGGATTATTAGGACCTAAAGAAAGCTGTTCGCTGTTTAGAATGTCCCAGAAGATATCTGCTCCAATCAAAACTTCAATCGGAGCTGGCTTGTAGAACTCAGGGTCCGCCAAAGTAATAGAATTAGGTATTTTGAGAGCTTGAATATCAACTGGGGTCTTAGGTAAGCGGCCCGTCAATTCGTTGAGAACAAGACATGAAAGAGTAACGCTGTAGTTGCTATTTAGAGATTTTATTTGAGTGAGACAGCTTTCGTACACTGTATTAGAAGAATTATTACCAATCCCAATGACATTTAATTCCTGCATTGGGCAAGTTCTTAGTGACATTCTTCGTTGCAGGGATTTAGTGATAAATGAAGACTGGCTGCCACAATCCAAGAGAGCGCGAACCTTTTCTACCTGCTTATTAATAGGATTAAAAACTTCTATCAATGCTGTAGATAGGAGAACATGCTTGGACATTTGTCTAGAAAAGGCTGCTACAGATTCGTTTGGTTCAACTTGCTCATCTGTGCTGAAGTTGGCAGTGACGTCATCATTAGAACTATGGAGGAGAGTGTTGTGTTTTTGCTGGCATTGTCGACATGAACCCATGCGGCAGTCACTGACAGGATGCCCTTGTCTTAGGCAATTTCGACATAATTTATATTTATTTACATACGACAGCCTATCTTGAATGTTTTTAGACTTAAATGTAGGACAGTCATAAATTCTGTGATTTCCGTTACAAATTATGCAAAGATAAACATTTTGATTAGATGTAGTAAATGAATTAGTATTTTTATTTTTATCAGATTTATTATGTTTTTGCGAATTTAGTTGTGAGGGACGTGGCGTGAATTGTAATTGGGAATTATTTTGTGATTCATTATAAGTGCCAACCTTATTGCGATTTAAAGATTCTAACACATCTGCACGGTTGATTAAAAATCTTTGAAATTGTTTCAAAGTTGGAATGTCATCAATAGTATTTCGATACTCTTCCCACTTAACAAGAGTACATTTGTCCAATTTAGATGATAAAATAAATATTATAAGTACATCCCAATAGTCAGTAGGCTGACCCAGGCTAGACAGGGCGCGAAGATTTTTTGTAACATGATCGACTAAAAAACGTAGTGACTTGTCTGACTCACGAGTTAAAGATTGAATATTAAGTAAAGAATCTAAGTGATGATCAACAAGAAGCCTTTTGTTATTATACCTGTCGCAAAGTAGCGTCCAGGCTGCCTGGTAGTTTGCTGTTGACACTTCGAGATTAGAGACAATCCGTGCCGCATCACCCTCAAGGTAAGAAAGTAAATAATGAAATTTATGTATATCAGTGATATTTTTGTTTTTGTGAACCAAATTTGAAAATGTGTCGCGAAACTCTAGCCAACGGAAGTATGAACCATTAAACTTTGAGATCTCGATTCGTGGTAATCTAATATTTGAGTCTTGATGGAAAGAGTCTTCATTGACCATCGATTTTCTACGATTTTCGTTGTCATTAAATAAATTATCATATTTTTTAATCATTATTTTAGCAGAAGCAATACTTTGGACGAAATCGTTCTCAATGTCGTCTCTTTCATCAATCTCGGAATCTATATTTTCAGAATTAAGAACCTCAATCTCAGTCTGCAACACATCAAACTTTGTTGACAATGCTTCAAATTTGCTAAGTTTCAATTTAAATTCAGCCATTAATACTTCATCCATTGAAGTGGACTCGCTAATTCTGTCCAAATAATTTTTAAATTTTGTAATTTGGCCTTTAATAGCAGACCTTTTTGAATATGAATCTCTTAATAACTTTTGGCTAGATTCCGTAGACATTTTGTAAAATAGTTTAATTAAATATTGTTATGAAAAGGAAGTATGTAGGTAATTATTTTCAAATTATGTAATTATTTTCGATTAATTAATAATTTAAATGCACGTCAACAAGTCTGATAAAGTTATGGAAGAAATAAAATGCTTATCTCACGCTCCTCGCCTGGTGGAACCTGCCGCTGGTAGCCGGGGTGCTCACACGCAGCTGCTGCGCAGAAGATCGTGCGAGCGATATTTAGTCGCCTGAGAAGACGGCTCCTGAAATTATTCGGCGAAATCGAGTTTATAAGCGAAAAGGGGCGATAATATACGAGATTGTTGTAAACAAAAAATGAATTCAATTTTGAACAAATTAATTACGATTTACGTAAGGGAATATGGCGTGAGGATGTGAGAATAGGTTAGGTAATAAATCAATTGCTATAATTTAGATTGTTTTATGGTTAGGAACGGAAGGAATTAAGGATTTGCACTTAACTTTGTATGAATTTTGAGCTGCACTCCGGCACGACACTTTAGATGTGGCGTTGTTCAGACGAGCAGGTTAGGTATCCCTTTCGGCAGGAATCAGTCCCAAAAAGATTGCGTGAATGTGTAGATAACTTATCCGTATTTTGTCCTGTCACGGTCGCCAAATTGTTCCCGCTTTAGGCTTGGGAACTGGAATTTCTTTAGGGAAACTCAATATTCCTTTTAAAAACAATTTATTTTCGAGACCGACACACCTTTGTACAAGTATTTTTAGATAAGTGGAAAAAATACATTCTACCCGGCCAATAAATAATAAATAAAAAATGACAATCTATGTTGTTGAAGCGCATGATTGCTATAATAAGTTTAACAGGCGTAGACATACTTCTAAATCGTATCAACAGATTTGTTTAATTTGCCATTCCAACTAACATCTTGTACCAAGTGGAAAGGACTCATTTTCGCATAGCTTCTGAGTCAAGATATACCTACAATGAACGTAGGAGATAACAATTCAAATAGTTTCTTTAATTAATGGCGCTATATTATTAAAGTCCAGGTGTGGAACGGGTTTTAATAAGGCCTCCTTGTAATTTTATTTACACTAAAATCCAACGTCGGCCGGTCACCGTGGCCCTTTCTTCCCGCTGTTTGTTCTGTAATCCCTTGAAAATTAATTACATTTTACAGCCTACGCTTCAGATACTTATTACGTAAATTGTTCGACCTTCCTTAGGCTTAAGTCTGCAGAAACTGTAACGTAACATTTTAGTCAAAAGAAATCATGTAATAAAGTATACTTTACGAGAGTTGCAATTATCAAATAAGAGCTTTTATTGCTTCATTTATACTGTTGTGGTAGTAGCCCCTGTAATAATTAAATACATGCTGAAATTTTTATCGGAAGAAATTATTTCTGATTTTGCTATAATATCATAGTAGTAAAATCTAAACAATCATACGCATTGCTAATAATATCTTTTTCTGAGGACAACATATTGTTTGTATATTTTGTTATTATGAAGGTTCGAAATATCCTATCTTTTCTGAGGAAAATACATTCAATGTTTACTTCTTTTTTATCTAAAATCAGTTGACGCGTTTCCATTCGCATAAAAAATACATAAAAATCTCGATAGAATTGGAAACCCAAGCTGCGTTCAATTTAAAAGTCACGCCTGGATATATTATTATATATATTCCAGTATATTTTATAAGAATTTATAATAAATACTTTATCTATACTACTTACCCATCAAACTTAAAACCTCTAACTTATAATTATTATTACTAACCATAATTCAATTACGAATAACTCAAATTCACAATAGCACCATGTTATACCCGTAGTCAATTCAAATAAGCAATTCAATTTCTCGAGAAAGTTCTAAAAGCAAGCAATAGTACACTTCGGTTAAAGTTTTAATAATTCAAGTGATTTGATGTAATTTTGCGGGAAAACCACTCGAGTATACTTAGGAGTCTGATAGCTGTGTTAACGTTAAGGTGAGTGAATTTAACCCAACTTGCGCTTATTCAGTTTTATACTCAATTAATCAATAACATTATAAATTAATTAATGTAAGTACGTTAATTGACCTGGCTTCTTTGATGCACGTGATATAAATTACTTTTTTAGTAATTATATGACTTTTTTTAATTTTTACAGTAATATCGGTTATTTCTCTATATTTTTTAGCAATTTTCTGCTGAAGAGGCCTTGCTGATTTCCACTTATTATATTGCTATATAATAATTTTGACTTTAATTCAAGTTTAAGTTAAATAATATAGATTGTCATTTAAATGTAGATAGAGCTGTAAATAATTTTCAACATTATCTATTAAATAAAGTTTCTAATAAAGCGTTCTTACCGAGAATTCCACGTCTGTTACAGTCTCCGAGGGCTTTAGATTCACTTTCTAAGGAGCTTCCGCCCCTGAAAGGGTATGTGGTCAGGCATACCTCTAACATACCTTAGGAACTAATTTATTAAATATTTATATTATGTTCAAAGCAAGACGCTTTTAATGTACCTTACGATACAACCACAGGTCCCTTCTCATGTAATTTTAAGATGGATTAATGAACTGTTTGGCTTGAGATTTTACCGTGATAATTAGACAATAATTGAATAAATGGCTTAGATTATAGATACATTGTTTATTACGCATTATATACATTGAATATTATGAAGGATTTAACTAGCTTAGTTATTTAACAATGTTTAGTGTGGATATTAAAAAATATAACTTCTTTTTTCCAATGTCAAATAAATCCCAATCCAAATCCCAAATCATCGTCATAAATGTTACTATAATCGAAATGACATTCTCAAAAACAAATGTTATAACTGATAGGTATATCAAACATATTAAATCCACACACGCTATCAAATAATTAATAGAAAGTTTTGAACATTTTTAAAAAACAAACATCAGGAGCTCGTCTCAATGACGTTACACAATTTTACTTTCCACCTGCTGTCACAAAAAGTCGAGCGTTCTACAAAAAAGTTAATTAATTACGTATGCAAATCGACGAAAAAGTCGCAGCTGAGGCACACAGAGATAATGAGATTGCGAGGCACGTAGTCTTGCGATTAAATCATTGCGAAAAAATATTCCCTTGAATATTTCGAAGGTTTTCGGCTATTCGGTAAGTCCATTGTCAATAGAGACTGGAATTTCTTCACTAATAATGGTTCTTGAAATGAATAATCACAGCTAATTATTAGCATTTCCCTATTACGTATTCATGACGGGCTCAAGACGAAAACAGACACTAGCTTTTAACTGAGTACTGCAAATACAAATGAATAAAGATATTATATTTATTTAAAGTTTAAAAAAATAGATATATATTGTCCGAAAATACACTCATTTACAGCCACTATTTAAACACACAAGTATTATTGAATAATTAATATATAAACCAGTGATAATATATGACCATTACAATAACGCTCTAAAATCGCTCACAACTAAGCAAAGCTTTTATTCCATTAAAGCATAAAAACTACAGTATCAAAAAATCTTATTTTCACCAAACGAAACATCATAAAATGTAATACACCACACCACATCACAGATAAAAGTATGTCGTGGATAAAAGTATTTATGTATGCCTTAAACATGCAGATTGCAGACTGCAGCGGATTAGATATCACAAAACCGTCACGAATTCATCCGAAACGGACTATTTGTTTTTTGCATTAAGCCTTGGAGGTAAGTCATCGTTCAACCGTCTGGAAAATCGCGGCAGATTCACGCGTTCTTTTCATTTACTACGGATGCACGTCTCGTTTTTCATGTATATGCGAGTGGTACGCGTAGACCATGTTCGTTACACGTCATTAAGCGATACTTTGCAGCAGACGGCCCTTGAGACCGCCTACACCCCTTGCGTTCTCCACTATCAGCTGATGTGTGAACAACTGGATGGGATAGCGGCATTTTTCGGTTATCATAAGTTTTGTTTGCAACAATTTAGAAGTGAACATATTAAATGGAATAAACTATGTTGTTGACAATTTACAAAATTGTGCACAAATTCCAGTAAAAATTCAGATTTTTTTTTATATTCAAAACAATTAATTATAAACACAAAATAATGAACGTGAATTAAAGATTTTAATTGAAAATTCGTTATGATACGTGTATATAAACTTTTAAAATATTATTATTAACTGAAAATATACTTAAATGCAGGTGAGTTACAGCATGTTATAAGATTGGCACATCCAAAATACCCAAAATACAAATACAAAAATCTTTATTGTTACTAAAACATACACACAATATTTAATAAGAACTATACCTGCTTTAATTCAGTATTTTTTATAGTTCGGGATACATCGCCCATTTTTGCAAGTGACTACTATCAAGCTGATTTTCCGTTTGTAGCTTTATTTTGATGAGACACCGAATAATTTCGTGTACGAAACTCTCGATTGTGGTAGCTAACAGAGATAACAAGGATAAAATTTTTTGATTTGATGGTTCTCAAATATTTATTACGCAATTTGTAGGACAATATGTCTGTTGAATTATATAAACATTAACTAAGTGAAAACAAAAAAATCTGCTTGTTAGTAATCATTTATGATGACCTCGTTATCGATACACTTTGGAAAGGGGGACTCTTTGAACCAACCATAGATTTTGTAGGACAAATATTTTTTCGAATAATTTAGGTAATTATCTTGAGATTGAACAAAAAAAAATTCAGTTAGTAATAAATATTTGAGAACCATCAAATCAAAAATTTTTATCCTTGTTATCTCTGTTAGCTCGAATCGAGAGTTTCGTACACGAAATTATTCGGTGTCTCATCAAAATAAAGCTACAAACGGAAAATCAGCTTGATAGTAGTCACTTGCAAAAATGGGCGATGTATCCCGAACTATTAATCATACACTTTTTAATGTACCATACTAGTACGAACATAATTAATGCTAATACTACAAGAATATCTCGATATTGCTAGATGTCGCATCTAGAACTGTGTGGGGATGTTCCCTCCCGCTAACGCGATTTTTGTCAGACTACCAAACGCATGCTACATTTAATAAAATTTCGCTGCGAGCACATTTCAGCGAATGCCGTGTCGCTGCTTATTAATTAAGCACGACTTAATATATTGAGATGTGGACGAGTGCTCTAAAAGGATTCATTAAAATTTAAATATTCGCTTTAAACCATTTCTGATTAATTGTACCTCCCGCTGTATGATAAACCTTTGTTAATTGCTCTTTATTTTTCTGTCTGTCGAGAGACTTTATTTTCAATAAAATACCACTTACTTCAATTTATGCTTTATTATAATTGTGGATTGTGGCCACCGTTTGTGGTTGTATTTTATTCATTAAAAACAGTGAGTTTACCACAACTGAAGTGTCTTTATTAAGCTATTGTTTTTTAAGATAAAGATATTATTAAAAGTAGATATTATTTATTATGAAACTATGGAATAAAATTATTGTTAAGTAAAACAATAGACAACAGAAAAAAACAATATTATACAACGTAGTTCGTATTATGAAAAGTATAAGCTTGCTAATAATACAGTTTATTAAGACTTTCAGAAAACGTCACAACGTCCTATTTTTACCTACGGCTTCTTTAATGTTTTACAAATGTTTTAATACAAATCGACCATTACCGTTTTCAGGTTTTCATACAGCTGCGAACCATAAACTGCTGCAAAGAAAGTTGCGCTAAGGACACACGAAGTAATTAAAATAATCCAGTATTGCTCAGAAGAGCTGAAGATTATTAAAGAGAATCTGTTTCCTCGCGCCGAGTAAATACGTCACCAGCAGCGCTCGCACTGCAGCTGGTATAAAGTTTGTTGCGGGAACAATGTGCGTCATTATACAAAATTCGCTACGTGCTTACAGGACTTGGAACTAACTGTTACCGCGGGAATAGTTACATAGCATTATAAAATATCCCGCCTTTAAAATGCGAAGAAATTAGTTTTAACTCCCCGCTAAATGGACGTGTGAAATTTACTGGGCTATTAAAGCAGCATAATTTCGCGTTTACGATCTTCATAATTAACGGTACAAATTAAGTTGGGGGATAATTTTCAGGTGAAATTGCAGTTTTCGCGTCTTGGAATAATAAAGAAGTATGGCGTAATGTGGATAGTTTATGTAAAATTTATGCCTAAAACAGGAAAATGCTTCTTACGTTGCATTAATATTTTTTTTAATGTTCCAGTAGTTACAATGTTTAACTACAGTTACAATGTTTAACTGTATATACTATACAGTTAGTACAGTTCGAACTGTACTGTATTCGAACTGTACTAGCTGTACAGTTCAGTACAGCTAGTACAGTTCGAATACAGTGCGGGTACAATATAACTAATATTTGGAATTTAAAAATCTGGCGTCACATAGAAAGCGGTTTTGGAATTACAACCATCATCGTAAACAGGAAAGTTAAATTGTTCTGCTCTTGATTTTTCTCCAGTCATGTCAAATCAATGCATCGGACCAGTCAAGGAAACACTACTCCAAGATTCTGACGTTCAAAGATAGGTTTTATGTTTGAATTCATATTTTAGAACATCTTCAATAGGATTTTCCCAATTCTTCAATAACGTAGGCAAAATCCTGATATAGTGACTTATAATGTGGGCTGACCTGAAATAAAAGAAGAACAATATTATTATTATGTTTCAGAAACGTCAAAATCAACACAACCACGATAATAACATTACAGTTAACGCTTGAAACGAAATTACAAATCGCGGTTGTCGTCTTGCAAGTTTGTAACTTTGTCAGTGCAAGTCCTAAATTAATATGAATCTCTAATTTGGAGGCACACGTGTTGCACAACTTTGCAGACTGCTCCAAATTGGATAAACATGTGCGAGCAACGAGCCAAACGCGATACATACGGCCCGATATTGCTGACTGAAATGTAGCGTTGTTGAAGAAACATTTATCATTTAAAGAAATAATAATAAAACCTTTTGTTTCCTATATTTTGTTTTTGTGTTTATCGTACAAACACTCAGACAATAAAGCTTAATCTTGCAATTTTTGTAATACATAGAATTTTATGTAATTAAGTTGAAAATAATATTCAACAGCCCTTATAACGTAAATTGTCGTTTGTAATTGAAGTTTATGAAAAATTAAAAAATAAGAGAAATAGGTATTTTAAATAAACTTTTTTAAAGGCAAGTTAAATGTAAGTACATTCTTGCAAATAAATAATTACAGCATTAAATAATTAGCATGCAAAGAGAAAAATACCTTCACAAAAATCATAAACGCCTCGACTAGCGATCTACCGATTATTTTTCTGTACATTTCACGAATCTAACCGTGCAATGTTTTTATTATAGTACGTTTTCTCATACAAGCCTTATGGTAATGATAAAGGCAGTCGTTACCACCTTCACCCCATCGTTTGAGACAGTTTTGGATAATATCTGAATTCAAATATTACTTGTATCATATTGTCATAAGTTACTGTAAATGTAGGAGCTTATTAATTCCAGCTGTTTGTATTCTTCTCATCAAACACTCGCTTTTTCCTGGACACTACTAGTTTCGTAATTAAAATAAATTCGTATTTAATATAGCACCTATTGCCACCTAAATAAATCAAGTTTCTTGAAAAATTTTTAGACAGATACTTATGAAATAGGCAATGGAAGTTGAAGCGATGTAATAGATACCATTATGTTATCGACACGAAAAACAAATAAAATAGTCCAATGGTATAATACTTTTCCAATAATAATACAATTTCATATTTGATAATTCTTTTGTAATATACCTCTATTGTTAGAATTAGAAGATATTAATACATAAATAACTGAGTTAAACGGAGAAGAAGAAACTCTTAATTAGATTAACTGAAATTGTAAATCCCGCAACAAAAGCATTGCTTCCCAAGACAGAAGCATAAGTGAAAATATTGTTTTAATCCAATCAGTTCCCACAGCGAGATGAGCTTAACGCTCCACTTTAAATCAATTTAGCGCTGTAATAAATCTGTTTTAAAGGCAAGATGAATCGCGTTAAGGAGTCGAGTGAAAAATTCACTAATTTCAAAGTAATGTTGGTGTGAGCTTGCTGGCGTGGCAATTTATTCTCATTAGACCATGTTGCTCCGGCTTGCTCATAACACTGCGATCGTGGAGAGCCGCCACAATAAATGTGGCATTCAAATATGTAGATGTTTTGTGTTGGTAGTACTTTAACATCGTAAGTATCATGATGGGGAGAGATCGGTGTTTAAAATGTATCAAGGCTATTTGCTTGCGTTTGATAATAATTGAAAATACCAACAAAATTATGATTGATAAATATTTCTTGAACTCATCTACTGCAGAAAATGAATACAGTTTTATTAATACGTATATTTACTTATTTTATTAAGTAGTAACTGTTAATTATAGTAGTTTAAAAAATTATGTATCTCCGTAGCTATCTATCTAAATTATGTATCTACGTCTATCAACGACTACATGAAGTACACAACAATAACAGAGCTTTTATTAAATAATAAGAAATCATTTGTAAAATTTCAATATAATTTTAGAATGTCACTTATATTGGACCGGGTTATAAGCCACTTTCTTCAAGAGATTTGATGAATCTGCGCTACAGCGCCGTTTCAAGTCGCGAAGCCAACATTGTGATACAATCTTATCTTCTCAACGGCCAATTTGTTTCATTCTCTTATTAAAAGTTACGGAAATAAATAAATTATAGAAATAAATTGTGAATTGTGATGTATAGTTTTCATGACATGTAACCTATTCATTTAGGAATTTATTTTAAACTACCGGTTAGCCCCGGCTTCGCCCGTGGTACATATTATTTACGTTTTCTCTACATAAGAACCTCCTCCTCATACTTACAAGGAATATAATAAAAAAAAAGTATCGACATCGGTCCACCCGTTCACACGTAATGCCGTGACCAAGAAAAATGAGTTTCATTTTTATATAGATAGCTTTTATTTTCTAATAGTGTCATCAAAAAAAAAAAATAACAATAACAAATATGTATATAAACGGGGACATTATCTAAGGTATTATTTAACTGTATGTAATTCGCGACTGCAACAAATCAAAGTTTCTCGTTTGTGATCATTAAATATAAATTAAGGTTATATAATTTATCACCTGATAAGCAATTTGTTTGGCCTGGTAGTAGGTACATAATATAATATTATGTATTCTTAAATGTGCATTTTACATTAAATGATTCCGCTGAGTGAAGACTGGTGTCGGAATGCACTGGAAATCATAGGGAAAAAAATTGCCTAAGAGTTGCTGTTACAAGGCTAACATATATAATAGATGTTCCATTACTTGTGGTTCTGGCTTCTATCTTACATACCTTATGTTATATAAATTGTTCTTATGTTAGTACAATACTTTATTTTTAGGAGACATCCTCATAATATTTAATATATATTGGCTAGTATAGTATTATATTAACGGTGATATTGGACTCGTGCTTCTAAAATAGAATACGTATACAAATACATCATATATTCAAACACTCTCGAAAACATAAAATATCACTCTACTTAAACGTTTAATATCATTTAGATAAAATTAATTCCCAAATTTAACCTAAAGCTGTAAGTAGGCAGGGTATTTAAATTATAAATAATTGTCTCACGCAGGTGCAGACTCCATCTAACTAATTAAGAATGCTACGTAAATTGTAGCTTAGTGCTCCTACTGTGTTTTTAGTACTGTGTCCGGAATATTTATGTGCGAATTATAATTAAATTAACTCTAGTATAAAAATATTAACCTCCACAATATTATATAAAAATAGTTAGTGGGAAAAAATTTCATATAAAGCACTTTTCGCAATTTAAGACGTTGATATAATTATTACCATAAATGGTAGTTTTTAACTATGTATGTTTGAAGGGAATAATTTTCGGAAGTATCTTCCGATCTGAATATTAACTAAAGAAAGCTACACTATTCAGCAGTTACATAGGCTCTTTTTTTCCTGGGTCAACCCGATAATAGTCTATGTATAGGTATAGGTAATATTATGCTCCCACTGCAGTGACACGAAATATGTTAAAATTATTTAATTTAATTTGTAATTGGATACTTTATCTTAACGTTTAAAGTCTTAATTAATGAATCAGGGTCAAAAATACACACAGACATGACACACACCTATACTTTTTAAAAAAATTAGCATAATAATCATAATATTGTAAATTCAATACAGCTTTCCAGGCATAACTGAAGCCGAGCGTCTTAATCCGTATAGGACGCTCGACTGATTCCTGCTACAGCCAAATCGCTTTATTCGATAGACTTACGCCAAATACCATCTAAAATTCGACTTAAACAATAATCCCAAAAAACTCAAAATGGTCACGAATACAGCCAAAAAGTTTGTAAAATAAGCCGCATTGCAGTACCGAATTTTTGCAGTAACTACGAATTAAGCGGACAATATAACCCGCTAAACTTACTTTATTTACACATTGTAAAAACGTGAGTATTAACGACAATTGTATGTTTCTATAGAGCTATTTGAATTCAAGTGAAAATAATTTATTTTACTTATTTTCATGTAACCTTTTTGTTTCTCCTTATTTACCAATGATCATCACGAAAAAACACTCGCGTAGATGGCGGGAAAAAATTGTAAAAAGTAAACACATAACACTAAATAAAAGTTAGAAACTAAATTACAAATAAATTAAAATAGCTGCACAATAAATCGTACGTGAAAATTATGTAACGATATGATTGGAATATAATAAACGTGTTAGGATAATTAGGGCCATGATAAATTGTTTCAGTCACGTATCTAGAACATGCTGCCTTCTCATATGCTCGTGATTGATGATCAGGCTTACGTCCGTTTTAAAAAATTATAATCCTTTATTTTAATTTTGGTTGGTAATTTTAATTAAATAAAATGACCACATCATGAGCCTTAACTTCTATTTTATTTTTGAATTTTCTGTTATTTCATATTCTACACGTATTGCGATGATACACATACTTTATATTGGCATCACTTATACGTGACATTGGTGCTTCATAAGTCCCAGTATCTAATTAAATAACTCGTTATAACATTACCAATTAAAAATTTGTTAAGTATCTCTATTGGCACACGAATTAAACGTTAAAACAACACTTAAAGCATGTGTTAGATGAGAAATGACAATATCAGAGCAAGTTTAAAATGCAAATGCATTTGAAATTGGTCGTGTCACTCGATTTTGTTTCCTTTGACTCGAAAGTAAACACGACCGACTATTTCCTTTCACAAAAAATACAGTTCATCCTTTCTATGTTGTATGAACATTGCATTGTATCAGTTTCTGTGTGACAGAATCGATTTATACGAGTTTTGAGCGCTTTTTGATGTAAAGGAAGCATAGCAGACGTATTTGTCAGGAACATACGGATCGGATTGTCTACCCAGTGTGATAGGTCGGACGGTATGAACGGGCTGTTTGTTCGCTGTTGTTCTACTGACTCTATCTTTTTGGAGACCATTGTCACTTGTCAGTGTGCTGATATAGTTATATAAGGTATACTATTTTTTAATATCTTTTACGTAGATATACTGCCATCTCTTTAGTAATTTGTGCCAGTATAAAATATATTTTTTTTTCATTGAAAATTAAATTTTGTAATGAATTTGATAATAATTATAAACTATAACTACACGTGTAGTAAAAGCTGGTAAATCCTATAAACTTTATAAATGTGACATAATGCTTAATAGCGGATTCAAATTAACTGAGGTGCGCCTTAGCGATTAAAACTAACATACAATATGTTGAAGGTATTTCAATTTTCGTGTGAATTTTATTTAAATGTGTATGTGGCTAAATTAAGAAATTAACTTAATTTTATAAATCATGATGAATATTTAAAAAATGTTTTTCTTTTATATCAAAGTGCTCATAATATTATCACCAACCTAAGGCTAAGGACGAAATGAATACAGGAGGAACCTCTTAGCTAAGGAAGTTGCTTGATCTTGACATGTCAAAAAGCAGAGTTGGCTAGTCTTATATTATAGCGAAGTGTGGATAAAGAAAAATAACTAAATAATCTTTAAAAACATAATATATAAAACAAATATTATCTTAGTAATGGTAGGTATATACGTTCTTCAAAAGCAAAATGTTTCTTCTTTCTCTGTGGAAAGAAATACAATAATTATTTACCTCTCCACTAATGTCGTTATTATACAATTATTACATACTAGCTGTACCCGTGACTTCGTCCGCGTGGAACAGTGACTGCGGGCAGCATATTTGAATTACAAACAGTTTGTGTAGCTGAAAATCTACTCTACAGTAATGCTTCCCTATAAACGATGTTTGACGTATGGCCATCGGGGACGAAAGCATACAGGCTCCTAGGATTGCTAACGCGTGACAGAGCTACATATAACTGACCGTGCGAGAAACAGCTGATACTAAGATCTACACCAACAACTTTAAGCGTCTAACCTTGGGCTTTATTGATTGTCATCGCAAAACATAGGCTCACCGGAAATTGCACTCGCTTAAAACTGAATGGAAAATTATTTGGTATGACGACTATAACTTTTTTATGTATGAACCGATTGACATGAAATAAAAACTTATCACAATATATTAGTAAAACCGCATCTAAATCGGATAAGCCGTTTCTGAGATTAGCATGCATACACATACAGTCAAACATACAAAAAAAATAACTTCAGTTTTGGGTTCAGGAACGATTTAATAATAACTCCTGCTATTTTTTTTTACATATTTTCATTGTACAGATATCACTTTTCTACAATTTTATAATTTAAATATACTATAATGCAATTTGTGCAGGTTTTAGGCTGAGCAAAAATCTAAATAAAGGTCCTTTGAACTCCTCCCCCCCTACTGCATCCTCAGCTTACCCCCCCCCCCCCCCCTTGGGGACTTTCGATATGACAACCTGGACGTAATAAATTTATTTATGTGTTATTATTATCGTACATTGTACAGTGTATCAATAGAATGCCTTAGTAAATGTTCGCCGTGATTACTTAAATGGTCATAACTTTTTTATTTATTAACCGATTAACATGAAATAAACACTAAATGTTAAATGAAGCTTACCACAATATATTAGTGAAAACCGCATTTAAATCGGATAAGCCGTTTCTGAGATTAGCGTGTTCAAACATACAGACAAACAGACAAACCGACAAACAGACAAACAGACAAAAAAATTTTTAACTACAGTTTTGGGTTTGGGATCGATTTAATAATAACACCTACTCATTTTTTTTACATATTTTGATTGTACAGACACGACTTTTCTAGAATTTTATTATATGTATTGATGATGATGATGATGTATTGATAAACAACATTAACAGTACTGTAATTAATACAACCAATATTGTAAAGATATAATTTAAAATATGCATTAAACAATCGTAAACAACAAAATATAGCTTTCAATCAATGAAATTAATTCAACCATAATTAAAATAGCGAATAAATATTCGCGAATAATACAATATGATTCGCAGTTCATTGCAGTACGCCGCCATTTGCCAAACAAAATGACGATAACACTATCTCATTTAAGCAGACGCAAAACTATATGTTTAAAAGTAATAAGTCAACTTGTTGGTCCTGCGAGTTCTTATACCCTCTTGAACTTAACAACTACATCTCTCAAAGCAATTACTAACTGCAACAGTCCACTGAATTTCAAACTTTCTACTCAGACTTTATTAATTTCACAACTCGAGTGAAAGTATCTTGTTATATTCTAACGATCCTTTGCGATTTGTTTTAAGGAATTTAATTTCTTGTTTCTCTTGACTGCGGAATATTTTAAGTTGATACCGCAGCGAGGATATTGTTTTAATTATTTATTTTATTTTGTCTAGAAGTTTTTTAAGAGTTAAAATTTATGGACTTAATATATTACGAAATAAAGCGTTCATTCAGTCATTAGCGAGTTAGTTATACAGGTGAACTTAGCTTGAACAATTTGGACTATGATAGTTTCAAAATTTGCATTCGGTCACTATGTAAACATACGTTATACTAAACAGATTCTTCCGTGAAATTGGCTTCAATGTAAAAAGTTTACGTACAGCTATGTAGATAGTGTAAAGAAAAGTATAGAGACATCTATCATCATGGCCATAGTTAACATTGAACGGCGGTAGGGTGCAGACGCCCTTTTAATCTGAGAAGTATATTGTCATGGAGTAATTTAGATCCCATCACAGAGCTCTATTGAGACAGGACATGAAAGCGTTAAGGTGTAAAGCGTATAGAAGTGTATATTTACATCACAATAAACAATAGTTTTTCATGTAAAGTTGTTAAGAAGTTTGTACTATATTACAAAAAATAGAGTAAACACTTCAATGTTAAAATATGTATGTTTTAAGACCCAAACTACAAAACTTCGTGCGCTAAAGTATTAAAATATATGGAGTGCGCCAAATTGAATTATTATGATTATTTCATTGATTTAGTCGTTGTAAGTTTTGTCATAAGTTTAATTCATAAGCTTCCATAGATTTTTCCTTGTCTTATAAGTAAAAAAGACTACGCACTCAAAAACTACTCGGCAAAATGCAATACTTTTAATATCTGAAGACAAATACTCCAATATACTATGAAAAATCGAAATAAAAGAAACGTTAGAAGCGAGAATAAGTCCTACGTTTTTCGACCTTTTAGTCCACTTCCAAAAATAGCTTTTAGAAACAGACTACAAGATAGAACTGTAAGTAATTTTTGTCGCATCTGTTCCAAAGGCGAACGCTTTGAAACACGTCGTCACGGGAAATAAAAACGAATTCGTCAATGTATAGACAAAACGGGCGACGATGTAACGGATCAAATTCAATTTGCGAGGTGAGGATTGAAGAGGGTCCGAAATGACGGAACGAGAGAGGCCAGAACAGTCTGGAAGGTTCGAGCAATCTAGAACTCGTACTTTTATATTTGTAGCTTATTAGACTGAGGACTTGACGAGCTTATGAATAGATTATAGTATATCAGCTAGTACGTTTTCCAATAAGGTGATTATTGAAGAAATTATAAAAATGGTGACAGTAAAAGAAATGAAAACAAGGTTTATTTCTTGTTAACTGTGGTTTCTTACAGTAGCGTGTATTTCTAAGAATATATAATAACTTTATTATTATTAACATTAAGGTAAACATAAAAACAAAAATATCCAACTACGCGAAACTCAAAGCAAAATAAAGACATTCAAAGTATAGAAAAAGTGGAACACTCTTAGTCCGTGTGGAAAAAGGTTTCTTGCGACGCTTCAAAGTTTATGAACTGACTGCAGTGCCTACTTAAAACACACGACAGCCAACGTTACCACTTTTACGGTACAGATTTCATGATGAATTTAAATTAAATGTGAGAATAATGTACATCATTTTTTTAGTAAATTGTAAATTACTTTGCTTTTGTACAGAGGTTACATAAACATAAAATTTTCGCTATTTGTAATGGTGTTTTGGTAATGGTGAGACTAAGTAGGTATTATGTAAAATGATTCGATGATAGGTATATCTATATAATATTATGTACAGTATGATCTTTTTGTGTTAGCCAACTTTTATGATCCCTTTAAAGCCTGATTACCACTGATGCACACGGATCCTAATACTGACTGGGTTTTGTACGACGATGACTTTATGTTGTTGTAGGTATGTTGTATTTTCCCATGTATAAGTAATTTACAGGTAATAGGTATCTACTATGAAATCAGGTAAGTGTAAACTCGATTGGATTTGATCGGAACATTGATTCCATAAAAATATTATGCTAACTTTATACAGATAAATTAGAATAAGTTAGTTAAGAATAATAATACAACATGAAAATATAATGTACTCACAAATCACAATATAAATTTATAAATTCCAAAAAATATTTTAAGTATATTGCATTTAAAGTTAATTGCAATATAATTTTATTTAAAACAAAAAAAATTACATATTTCTAATTAACTGAAAACATAAAATTGTTTGGAAAGCAAACTGTCTCGAATTCCAAGCTCTTAATGTTCAGAACATCGCACTGGTAGAGTAGAAACTCTAATTAAGTTTAATAGTACTGCGACTGCGTTGATTATAGACACTCATGCAGGAGGTTTTCGTTGCTGAATCCTTATTATTTCTCGAGTTTCCTAACTGAATTACAATAAGTTAAAAACAGGTTTTAATTAAATAAAGGAAAAATATGTGCTTTCTCAACATTCCATTAGCAATTATAAATAGTATCATTTGGTACTAATTGTGAGGCTACCGACTACCGAGCCTTACTTGCACTATTGAGAACGTACTATGTCTGGTATACAACCAGTAATTCTTTAAGTATTGTAATACAAATATAAAGACAGGCTTCACTTCCTACTAACCAGAAAATCCCCTTCGTTATAGATCTAGGAAATCATAATTTATATTGTATTCCCTATTTCAAATAAAATAAAAAATAAAAAAATTGTAATTCTAGAAAATATCCTTACAGAATGTGGTCTTGTAGTCCAAGTACCTATCTTTTAGTTGGCAGATAGACAGCAATGAATAGGTCTATATTTTTAAGTAGTAGCATACATTTTGTTTTACCCTTATTATCGTTATAAACAATCATTGTATGAAACTTAAACTCATACGAACCTGCCTGTTATAAATTTTCATACATTTTTTGTTACGTACACCCCAGTCGAAACTAATGAGTGCACTCAAAAATAACAAAGCCAAATGAAACTCATCTCCTATCTTGTGTTTAATGAAAAATTGTAGGATAGTACGTACTATGTATTGTTATTTTATGAGTACGTAAAATAATTTCAATTACAAATTCCAAATGAGAATCTACGATGCATTTATCCTCTTGGGGGAATATACCTGTAACCAATGTTCCTGAAAATGGACGTTCTTTATTTATGGCTTTTTCATATAAATATTAAGTTAGTATACAAGTTCCTACTTTCTTTAACTTTTCCTTTTCTATCTTGAATTCAAGTCTAGTCTCAATCTCCCTTGAGATTAGCTAAACGTACGTAATTAATATAAGGACGTACGTATTAAGTGTTATATAAGATAAGATTGGAATAAAATTCGTATTTAAAATAAAATTTCATAAAAATCCTATCAACAAATGCGAATTTAAGTGAGGAAGGATGTATGTTTGTTACTCTTTCACGGAAAAACCACTAAACGGATTTAGTAAAACTTGGCAGTGAAGCTTATAATATACCACATTACCTACCTATATAAATACTTGCTCATGACTGTGGGTTCATCTGCGAGAGAAACCACGCGGCACACCTACACAATAAAAACGTCACATTCACTTGTAATATAAACTCACATACCTATCCCATAATGTACTGCTCACACAGAACAGTAAAAACTAAATAGAAGTGCGATGTGGGCGTGGTCCACGTGTCACTAGTAAGATAAGATCACCTTACTTGGTCTCAGTTGTGCGCAGAAAAATATTCGAGTCGGTTGTCAGCTGTCAAACCTTTTTTCCATATTTATTCATTAATTAGGGCGTGTTGTTCGGTATTAGAGTGGAAAAATGATAGCAGACGAAATAATATCAGCAATGGAGGCATTTCATACCATCGGTAAGTCTTATTTTAATTTATTTTGAATATATTTTATGTTATAACTTCGCTTGTCGTAATTTGTCAAAAATTTATAAAAATATTAAGTCAAAATGAACCTTAATCCATAAGAAATTAGTACTAATATAGATTGAACAGCAAACAAGACTTTCTGGAATATTATTGCAATAAACAAACGAATTTCGGTTTAGTGATGGTTGTAGCTTATATCGACAGTATCGATACTTTAGAAAAGACAAACATTATAAATATGTATTAAATTTTATTTTATTTTCCTTAGCTTTCATTTATCCAATTTATTTATAGATTTCCCAAAGAGGCTAATTTAAAAGAGAAATGGATAAATGCAACGTGACGAGTAAACTGGATGCCGAACAGCACTAAGAAGTCTAACAAAGGCCGCCGATACATCAAATCTACGGCAGTTCCAAGATTTAAGCTATGCATAAGTTCTGTTTGTATTTTGTAAATATAGATTTATACTATTCTATTCTGTTTTTTATTTAATAATAATAATATGAAAAGACATACTTAGTAGTAATAAACATACTCCAAAATGTGGCACATTGTACTATACTCATATAATAGAAAGAAAAAAAATGCACCAAAAAATATTTATATTTGTGAATTATCGATAACAAGGCTGACATCCCTTAGAGCATAGCATCAGATTAATATCAAGTCAATGTCATTAATGTAGAGTGACACAAATTTCAACCTTATTTCTATGTGTTGAGGTTCAAAGTTATATCTAGCGAAAACTAACGCCCTCTGTTGTGGAGTAGCTGAATGTTTTTCGAATTTGGAATTTCGGAGCAAAGAGAAACAAAACAGCTAATATGCATAGGGATGTTATATTAAAATAAACCGTAACAGGGTGCGTTAGGGTACATATTGAAATGCTGAATTTATAACCTAAGTCAGTTTTTACTCAAATTAAGCTGTCCAATCAAAGGCATAGTTTACTTGTAGTGTACTGTATAACTATCGGTTTAAATGTGTGGGTTTGGCGACACTGGTTTTCATACTAATTATGACATTATAGCACTTCTATTTGTTTTTACTGTTCTGTGACTGCTCACAACATAATTTCTTTATCTCGCGGTGCCAGTAGGCGTAGTCTCGACACTAATCGACATCGATATCGACCGAAATCGGTCGGTAACTAACGATTATCAGTAATCAATCAGTATCTATAGTATAGACCTAAAAAATTTAGTTTTCTTTTTCCAAGAAATTTAGCTTAGTTTTAGGGAATAGATAGTAAATTAAAATTAGTTATATTAATTTTCGCATTATTACAATTGCAATTGCATATAAAAAAAGCAAATTTTATGCACAAAAAAACATGGCAGTTAATTTAATTTTAATCAAATTCGATATTTTTTATATCAATCGTTTAATTATTGTTCTATTAATTACATATTCATGGAATCCAAAATTCCATGTATGGCAACCTCTTTATTTACTTTTTTGACATTTGACATCAATCATCAATCATGAAAATAATATTTCTATCAAAATAAATATAAATTGTGTGTTTTCAAGAGGATAATTTTTAATTATGTTCTTAAAAGTCCTATAAATCTATTGGATAACAAATATCCTAAGAAAATATCAATCTGCGTTATGTTTTTATATAGTTAAAGCTATTAGTTTTAGTTTAGTAATATTTTGTTATTTGTGAAGTGCAATAAAATTCTAATCAAAAGACTCCAAAAGCTCTACAAGATTATTCTGCTCAATTCGAAGCCTTTTGAGAAATCTTTAAGACATCATAGAAACTGACGGAACTAAAACTAAGGACGGAACGGATACTTTGTATCACTTGTATTTTTAGCTTGTATTATTATATTTTATTATTATTATATTATATTATGTGCATCATTGTATATTTTATTACAGTTAATAAGCAAAGGATGCAATGCAATTGATTTAGCGGTTCACGGTTAATATTATTTATGTGTTAAATATAAATATTTATCTATAAATTTTATATTTTACAGATGAACAAGTTACTAGAATTATTAGGTACTAGCTTCCGCCCGCGACTCCGTCCGCGCGGATGTCGGTCTTCGCGTGGATGGTTTATTTATCCATTTTGCGTACCTCTGACAATAACATCTTATAAATATCTATTGGACCCAATTCCCAAATACGGCTAGGCCTATAATAATACGCAACGTGTGTTCGCGGTTCTACGGAACAACGTCTATGGATAAAACTGAAAAATTAAGATTATTTTTTTTCTACGTATTTTTCCAGGATAAAAAGTATCCTATTTTACGCCCAGGATAATAAGGTATAATTATACCAAGTTTCATCGAAATCGAACCGCTAGTTTTCACGTGATGCCTTCACATACAGACAGACAGACAGACAGACAGACAAAAATTTTTTTAATAACATATTTGGGTTTGGTATCGATCCAGTAACATTGCTGATGCTATTTATTTTTTTAATATTTTCAATGTACAGAATTGATCCTTCTACAGATTTATTATATATGTAATAATGTATAGATGTTGGTGAGGGATGATGGTTTTGAGCCAAATTTTCAACTACGCTATTATAAACTGTTAAATTAAAATTTTCTAATAAATTTATTTCGTAATTGGATCGTTTTATTTTATTTGTATTCATCTGTATAATTTTATTATCCTAGAAGTTCAAAAAGAAATTAATCGAATATGAAGGCTGAATAAATGCAGACAGCAGTACACTATTTTAATATTTATTTAATATAATATAAGAGGCTTCTTAACATTTTCAATAAGATTTTGAAACCATCTTAAAAATAAAACATTATTTGTTTATTTTATTTTAATTGCAATAACTAACATTAAATAAGAGAAAAAAATATTGCGTTAAATCATAATATAGCATCGGAAGTGTGAAATATCTTCTATTTATTATAAAATTATAGTAATATTAATATATAATGTTTCCGATATTATCAACCTTATCTACAAATCCACACAAACCGTAAGGCCCTTCTCCCATTTCGATACTTCTAGAATACGATACTCGAGTAGAATACTAGTTAGATATTTGCTCGCTGCCCGATGCTCGCATATTAAGCGACTGAAAAATGACTAAATTCATCATTATTGTGCCTTGTTTTTGTAGACGGACGCTATGTCGAGCGATTCCAGTGACGATGTAAAAGTAGGATGTACTGGATTCATCCATATATTGAAAGAAACATAAGTAAATTGTAGAGTTTTTAGAGCCGCACGAGAACTACAACATGATGATAAGAATTTTTTATCTTTCTTCCGAAGAGATACGCGCGAAACGCGACGCAAAAACGACCACCTATACTAGTCGCGGACGTGTAGGATACCGGTAGCGTAATGGGAGAAGGGCCTTCGAGATCTTGTCGAGATCAAACGTCGGTATCATAACGATTGACAATGTCAAAGAATAATTTGTTTTGACAACATTCGAATGTGTTGCAAAGAAATGATTTTCCAAATCCATGAAATCTATATTTTATTTATTTTTCATATATCTACGGAATTGAAATAATGATGTTATTAATTTAGATAAAAATGCATTGCTACAAGGCTATTATTATATAAATATTTTGACGCATAAAGGAAAGTTTTGTGAAGAATAAAAATTATAAACAAATATGTATCCATTGTATGCTTCCATCAAATTGGGGAGAGGTATTAAGCGACATCATTTTCATTGCTGAAGACGGGTCTATAAATAAGTTATCGGTAATTACCGACTAATTTGTACAGACTACAGGGGCTGCTCCCCTGTCATTTCGCACTCGTCATAAGAAGATATACATTATTATTGCGGTAAATCCGAAAAGTAATGTCCCGTACCCACCTTTATAACGTTAAGACTTTATATTGAAATTCGAGGAAAGACGCAAGAAACTCTTTCAATTAATATTTAAAATAAAATATCTCCCGGGTATTTTTAGAGACGCGCACGTTGTAAAGTGTCTAAACGAGATGAAAGAGAAATTTCGACATTCCCTATAAAAATACATATTAAATTAAAGGATTGTCTGAAGTAAATTTATTACAAGCTTATTCAATTTATAATAAATAGAAATTTACAAATTCTATTTTCATTATTGTTTTGATATTTGAAATATCAAATTTTAATTATTTCGAGATATGTTTATTGTTTACAGAATCTATGTAAAAGTTATATATAGAGAATCAATTTAGAACTATTAAAATCCATGTCAGCAGCAGCCCCAGTGCAGACTTAACCGTAGACAAGCAAAAGATAAACGAAAACCGTGCAGAATGAATTTTGGAAGACTATACATGAACAAAACAAACAATGTTGACTTATGCAGAATACAGCCTCACACTTTGAATGCACTAACACGAACGAAAACAACGGCCGTTAAAAAAGAAGAAAGCCCTCAGACGGCTGAGGTGCACCCGAAAAAAAATTAATGATTGCGAAATGAAAAAAGGGAATCTTAGAAGAAACGAGCACCACGTCTTTGCGAGTTTTTAAAAGCAGGTCTGCATTTAGTGAATACCCATTCACTGTTGGAGAATTCAAACCTCAACCGTATTCTGAGCACTTCTCGAATGCAACTCTCTTTAAAGAAATTTCAACCTTTTTTGACGATAAGACTCAAGTCCCGCATAAAGGCGACTTAAAGTTTTACATTCATCTCAGGAAATTAATGTAGGTACGTGTTTTGAACTCAACATATTCCAATTTAACATGGATTAACAGCTGTACCATTTACTATGCCCTTTAGGTCTACCAAAAGGACATTAAATAACGTATAATAAAATACGACGTTACAAACAAAACGTTTCAGACGTCGAGATAACTTTTTAAATAATTCAAAGTAAATACGAAATATTCTCTAAATGAAAGCAAAAACTATATTTTAAAGAATTTCAAACTTTCTCAACACTTACAAAACTTTCAACTGCTATGAAGGCTAAGATCCTTTTACTCAACGTTTTAGTAAAATTCTTAAGATCAAAAGCCTTTCCAAGTGGTTGCCCGAAATTTCCATTATACTCGTGCAAAAGGTAAATTTATATTATCGAGTTGCATTTTGATTTAACTTTTGAAACCGGAATATTTTCATAACTACTACGTTATACAGACCGTACCAATAACTTTTTTAAGAAGTTTTGACTATAGTACTTCCTTAAATATAGCAAATAAATATTAGCTTATGGCGGTATGTAAAGGAGGTAAACGTTAAACAAATATTGGAACAATGTAATGTAATTTTTAGCAAAATACAGGCGACGACACTAAAAAGTAAAACAGTACCGACCCTCGCATGATAACCAACTTGATTAAGAAAAAAATACATAGTTTACAATAGTACTTTCGTTTCACAATTTTGTATGATTTAAAAGAAATTGAACTTGACCTTTTCAAAGTGTCAGTTCAACTAATTACATGAGAAGATTTGACTGGTATTATAACATTAATCCACGTAAGAAAATAATTTACCAAAAGCTTTATTATAGCAGTTAATCATTCTAATAATATAATAACATAATTATTACTTTATTTTCAAGTTGTATTACGTGAATTGAATTTGTTATTCTGGTTTGTATTTGATGGTTCTCTATCACTCTATGCGTTGTTTATTCAAAATACACAAACGTATAAAAAATTCGTACACTACGTAGGATATTATATAAATCAATGCGAGTGTGATGCCGACGCGACGTGTCCAATACACGTTTGAATATAAGAAAAAGTTTGTAACTGATAGAAACATTCAACGGGATTGGCAATACCGAACGGTGTAGGTCTCAAAAAGGAATCTCCGGGGAGAAAAATTAGATTTGAGGAACTGGAACGTGCTCCAGCCGAGACGCTGGCGTGCTCGCTCCAGTATTATGCGAGTTTTTACCAACTTAAATAAGGGTTCTCTCAGCCTGTCCTATTTTTATACGCCACCTTTATACTAATAATACAGATAATGATGATGTTGAAGTGTTCTCATAATTTTCCGCGCTCTTAGGAACGTGTTTAAAATGTTTTTCGTAGAAACAAGTTTCATGATATACCTCGAATTTTATTGAAGACTAATGTACTTGGATAAAAAACAGCCACTACATTACGATTGTTTAGAAAATAATTTTATTATTTACAGATCAGGACAATCATAGTTTTTCGTTTCAAATATTAAATTATATCAATCACTGCCCATTTACAATGTACATACATGTACAATTTACAATAACTTTTACCTACCTTCTGCAACCTTTAATTAGACCTTTTTTACCCGTTCGTAATTTTAGTTAACACATTTACCATCTGTTAATTAAACTTTGCCATAAAAAGGCATAAAAATAAAGCGATCCTCTACATTCAGTAGGGATTTTGTCAAATTAGCAGCTGATTTAATTATGTTAATCTCACACGCGCAGATGTGCCGCTACGTGCGATTCGAAGTAATTACAGGTAAATCTTATGCTCTTGTTATCTTACGCTATGTTATATAACTTTCCTGAATATCGTTTGGGTATTGTGGAAATACAGGGTTACTTTAATGTTCAATCTATGCCTTATTATAATTAATAATTATGTAATTATGATGGATGTAGTTGGTTATAAAAAATTTCACCAGTTGGTATAATGCAATTGACTAGCTGACTTTATTTTCAGAAGTAAAAATTAACATGATATTATACATTATACACATTACCTTCAGGTCACTAAGTATGTTCAAGTAATTAATACTACTAACTTAATAAAGAAATCAGTTTAATATTATTCGATTCAATCGTGTAAGAAATTATATTAAAATGCCATAAAACGTTCTGAAACAGCAATGAAAATCGCATTAAGCATTTCCTAACTGATAGGAACTAGCAAGAACAATGTTTTAGTTCGGTTTTTATCTCTCTCAGTGTAATCGAAAACTTCCGTGCCTCGTAACTTCTTATCGGCTCTTCTACAACGCTTAATTTAAACTTAAATGCAGCTTATTTTACTTAAAGCTTAGTATTTTCTGTACCAGTTTTGTTAAAAATGTTCGCAATACTAACTTCCAGTTATAAAAAATACTTAGGCGAGAGTTATTTTGCAGTCTTTTATAATATTTTGTTAAATTTAAAACGAACAATTTTTCTTGTAATTGCAATTAATCCATGCTAATATTATAAAGCTGAAGAGTTTGTTTGTTTGAACGCATTAATCTCGGGAACTACTGGTTCGATTTGAAAATTCATCGGTGTTAGATAGCCCATTTACCGAGGCAGGCTATCATCACGCTAAGACCAACAGATGCTGAGCAATGCGGGTGAAACCGCAGGGAACAGCTAGTTATACAATAATTTATTATAAATCATTGTTTTAAAATCTAATATGTCAATATCCGATATTGTAACATCGCTCTGTACCTGTTTATATTTTTAAATTTTCCGACACGATAGTTAAACTTACCTTTAGTAGGATTATCTGAACCACACCAATTCATATTTATCGTACCGACTCACCAAACGGGCCCGAAAAATATGTAACACCATAATTTAATCCAAGTAAAGGGATGATATCTATTTTCCACGCATACGCCTTCAAAAGAACCCTTATTGAATAGAAGGTCTCTATTATTCACACATTATATTTTACTGACAATATAATTCTGAGGCGACGTTGTGGTCTTGACAGTTTTATCATTTAGGCTTCCAATCTGAGATAATGGAATGGCTTTTGATTAAATGACATTACTCCATATGTTATTATGTCATAAATATATTGAGCCATAGTTATTAAGTTTATACGTAAGCAACGTAAGCTATTTCGTACAGTTTGTTGTAATGACATTTGCTAGATATTAGGTATGGAAGAAATTAACAATCAAAATTAGTTAAGTATCTGTAATTGAATGAATATTTTATTTCTGCTTCTGCTACTACCTATTATTGTTAACATTTTACACGAGACCATTGTCATAAATTCAATTTTAATTGGTTTTATAATTTTTCACTCAAAATATCTTGTTTGTTTTTAAAAATGCAAAAAATAAAACTATAAAGATTTTACAATTCATACATGTTATCATCGTTTTCACAACCTATATTGTAAAGTTTGCAAAAGCAGGCTTAAGTTTCTATAGTATGCAGAACAAATAAGTATTGTACTTACTTTACGTGTTTTAGACATAACATAACCAAAAAATATTTGTCTCATACCGTAATGATGCTCACGACGGTGCAGTCTAAGAGCATCATTTATTTTAATAATTACATAAACATTATATATTCAGAGAAAATGTGATTGTTATTTACAAGGACTTTGATTATTTATTTATGATTAATATAACAGTTTTGTTATGCATTAAAAATGTAATAAATAAGAATACGCTATGTTTCTTGACAACAAATGATTCTCAAAAAAAAAATATTACCTACGTAAAATAACTCTACAATTCCAATTAACTAGCGTGTATATAGATTTAGTTCCCCTTTGTTTTAAACGCTTGGTACGTATATTATATTCGGAAATAATCCAGCTCTTACCCTAAGCTGTAACGACGACGTCACTCAGGCGCGCTCCAATTACAGTTACCAACACTATACGCGCCGAATGGAGCTTTTGTTCAAAACTGTACACGTTTGCAATTTCACGTATATTTTTTATTTTAAGAGAATCCAAGATAAAATACGAGTGTAGGTAGGTATAACAGCGACGTGCTGTAATACACGACAGACTCTTTATTTATGTCCTCAATATTTTACAAACCATAAAACTTCGCCTTGGAAATAAGGAACGTTTTATCTTGATAGGTATTTAAATGAAAGCGAAATTTCAGACAAAGAAATGTACAGCACAATTGTCTGTATTATTTTAATATCGTGGGAGGGAAATAAACGAAAAAGACCTATAACATGCTTCTGAGGTTTACACAAGCATATCTCAATGTAGCAATAACAATGTATTTGTAGAGGCCCACTTTGATTCTGTTTTATTTTTACAAAAAGGTCTACCTCTTACCCTAATAAATAGAAGTATTAAGTATTATATTACGGAGTTAAAGGTCTTAATTTTATTGTAAATAAACAAAGGTTTTGTCTTCAACTATATAGCTTATTTGTGATCGTTATAATATTAGTTTATGACTTAATGTAATTTTTAATTAGGTATATCATACTAATAGTCCGATTTTCTATGCTATTACAATACTATTCACCGTGTTTAAATATCGTAAAAATGAACATCAAGTCTATTCACTCCGTACCCACATATTTTCATGCTCATTTGTTTTGCTCAAAATAAACGCATGCGAATAATAATTATTATTGAATGAGGAGATTAAACGGTAGACGGTAAAAAGCGTAAAATTGAAGTGGACCTAGTTACACCGCATCGCTAAAACTATTAGTAAAAAATGTACGCTCATAACGCAATTAAACAGCCTGCATTCAAATGAAAAGATACGTTGAAATTCACAGTTGAAATTAGATACCGCTTGTAAAAGCACCGGTTCATTTTACTAATGAATATACGAGGTATTTTCGTAGTTACGTGTTAAATTTTAAGCGAACGTGCGTAATTTTCTCTACTGTGGCGTAATTGAGGCTGCCCAGTTAATATACAACGCAGTTTTACCAAATTTTATGATTTTATCGCAAATTTGCGAATATATTTTGAACATATTGAGCGCATTTAATTGGTTAACACGATTCTGCGGTAAGAACTATTTGAAAGTTTATTTCGTGTTTAAAATGTATTTTGTTGATCTAAATTCTTTAGTATAATGAAAATTATTGTACTAGTTATAACTCGTAGAATACGTTAATTAATATTTAACCCTATTTTATCGCAATTAATATACAACTAAGGTCGATTTTCGGAGATGAGTATATTTAGAACCTAAAATCATAAATATTCGTCGTAATAAAAAAATTCTAATTTTTCGAGTAATCCCAAATCGAGATAGAAAATCTTAATGAGTGCTTACGATGAACCTCGCAAAGTAATTATAAAAAGGGACTCATAAAAATCCCCTTGCTCTTGAATAATTAACGATATTATTTACCGCAATTTCCTTAAAGCATCCATACTTGAGCAATCATTCTAATGTTATTTAATTTTTCCGCTATTTCCTTGTAGATTAATCATTAGAACTATTGTGAAGAAGGATCGATTTTTATATAAGACAAACATATACATCATAATTATAAATTCCATAATACCTACCTACTTACATGAAAATACCACAAACTTGGATACATATTCCAAATTCCAATGTTTAGTTTCACGTCAAAACGGTTGGTCTAATTTTTAAGAATTAAAGCATAGAGATAGATGAGACACTTTATCTCGAAGACAAAATTTAAAAAGAGAGGAAAGTAATTTGTTTGAAGAACAGATGTCGCACGATAAATTGACGTGCTGACTATAAAGCTGATATAAAGTTATCTAGCTATCGTAGAAAATAATTTATATGTGATATTTTATATTATTAAATGTATAAATATTATTGACCTTTTTATATGAATCCAATGTTTTATTCTTCCTGCATTTACCTCGTCACAATATTTATAGATATGTGAAATAATAAGAGTATTAATAATAAAATAAGTAAATTATAATTATATTATTAATTAGTATTAATAATATAATTTATAATAATATTATTAATAATATATTAATAGTATTAATATTATTATTATTATTGCTTAGTATAATATCCTGATTTTGTCAAACTTTGTGTGTGCAATAAAGAGTATATAAATAAATAAATAAATAAATAAATAAACATAAGTAATTCATTCCCTAATTACTTCCATTTTAAATGAAAACTCATTGCTTAAAAACTGCATTAAATTATTTCTGTTTTGGACTCAATGAACTCACAAATAATTAATGTTCTTCTTTCATCGGTTACCGTCATTCCATTTACTAGTATTATAACTTAATTACTTAGGTATTTATTTCAGTACAGTATGTTATATATAAATCAAAATACTAAATATCTAGTTACCAAAAGTACATCTACAAAAGTGTATTTTTCGAAATAATGATAATAGATAATCGAAGAAATAATTTGTAAAGAGTGTTATAAAAACTTCGCAAACTTATTAAACTAAAGCTTATTCCTCATAAGCTCACATTAAATCGCATAGAGAGTCGTAAAAATAATTAAGTGGAAATAAAACTTGCGATTCCACAATCGTATCGTCTACGTTACGGCAGTTTCATTGAGTGATAAAAGTCAGATTGCGTTGATTAGATGCTATAAAAATTATGAGCCGCTCGTGTTTTACGTACCTACTAGCGGTCCATCCAGACTTCGCCCGTGGTACATGTTAACGTTTTGTCTCCATAAGAACCATCCTCATATTTCAAGGAATATTATAAATATAACAATTAACAAAATCAGTTCAGATAGATATAAAAATGATATACATATTTTAAAAGAGCAACTATGGAGTTTAATGCCGGTTCTTCTCCATAAATACTGCTTTCCGAATCGGTGGTAAATGTTAAAAATATTATGTAATGACGATTCGAAAGTGCTTCTAGAAGAAGTCTAATTGAATAAATAAATGTTTGAATTTGAGTTTGATATACGGTCAATGATGGAGTAGTCATGGTTTTAATAAAGCTTCATGCTTCAGCTTCATGAATCCTTTCGAAAGAATATCTAAACAATAAGGAACATCTGTGCTAACGCTTTCTAGCGTTATAAGGACTATTAAGGAAGGACTAAGTATTATTTCTGAAGATCTAGCCTATTAGGAATTACATAGTAAAGTTTATGAGCTAGTTCTTATTTATTCGTGGAAGATTTTATTTATAGAATTGCAGAATCAATAGAATCTAAGAATGAATGTGTAAGCAAATTATCTAGATCCAGAACAAAAAGGCAGGTAGGTATTTGTTGAACTCAATAATGTTTACACGGTGACCGAAACTAGTGCTTATTCGAAACAGTTACAACCATAGGTATATATATAGTACGAAAGTATCATAACGTATCAAAATGAAACTTTTATAAATCTGCATTATAATACAAAAACAACAATGTAGGTTGGTATATTAAAACTAAAAAACGCGACACCATTAAGTACGTGGTGGTACGAGAAAACAACTTTCAGTAGGTATTTTAATAATACATATTATTCGTAAGTTCAGTCAGTATTAAAAATAATAAGATTAATTCCATTTACAATTGTTTTTGTCACAAAAATCCAATATATCCTTGATTTAAAACAGGTCGCAAAAGAATTAATAACAAGGCGAGAGCAGTATCTATGCTAATACAGCAACATCCGCAAGTCAAACTCGTGTAATAAGTTCAGGCAAATGACATTGTCTTCTTAAAAAGTATTTTAATTCGATGAAAGAGCAAGTACGGGGAAGTTGAGACGTCTCGGCCGACGGCAATACGTTGCGACGATTTGCATTTTTATGAAAACGTTTCACGACACGACGACGCTTTTACACTATAAGATTAATTTTTGTCGTACCGGACTTATGAAGGATGGTGTGAATATATTGTTCTTTGTTACAGTTGCAGTTGAATGATATAGGAACTATTTCTTAAAAAGACACTGCATGATTCAGACATACTAATACTTCACCATCAAATGTAGAATTTTTACAGGGATAGAATAATACAAAATATTTAAATATCATGAAGAATAATATATCAATATTCATTTCTATATTCTACAGCGTTTTTTAGATATTGCTTTAAAAAATACTCTTATTTGTAAAACATCGATACTTCGATTGCATGGTACCGAATATATGCAAAGTTACGTTTACAGTTTTATAGACGAATGTAAAAATAAACTGAAAAAAATCCTTCGATAAATAAATGTACAACTGTTCTTTTGGTTTAGTGAAAAATACAGATACTACCTACTGGATATGAATAATACAGAATACTAACTTTATACGACTGTTCAATTGTTTTTGATTGTGAAACAACCACACTTTTTTACTAATTTTGAAATATGTACTTGGGATATAATATAAGAATATATCAAATAGTCTCGCACCTTGAATTCCCACGTCTATAAACATTTGATATAATAAACTAGAACATCTCGACGTCGGAATTTAATAAGAAAACTAGCAACCACAAAGGCTGCACTCTGCCGCGGGTTAAAATACTGCTCTGAATTGTTTAAACTTTACTTACTTTGCCTTAAAAATTCAAGCTCATAAATTAAAATGGTATTGAACTGGAAAGCGGTATCGTGAAGGATCTGGATTGAAAGAGGTTTCCGCACTAGAGTGGAACAATATGTTGGTAGATGCAATAAAGTATTGGTTAGACGGAGGGATATTTGAAATGCGAATTTTATTTTTGGCGATTATTTTATGCTTCGTTAATTACAGTTAAGTGTTATTTTTTTAAATATAAGCAACAGATATTAATAGTATTCACACCATCTCTATATTTAATTTACTCAGTTGATTTTAAAAGTGCATTGAGAGATAACAAAAAACTATGTACCTACAAACAGGTCAAAGAGCACGATCAATCTCAGAGTCACACTCACTACAGTTGAGTCTAAATTTTCCAGCATAGTAAATAAAAATCAGTCAAAAGAGCCCATAGATCGGCCGAATGTGACCCTTTCCTAAGACTCGCATAAATGTTGAACATCTGGACCGTAGCTTCTAGGACACGGGATCTATTCATTCGCTCTTCATTCCTCGACCGTATTTTTTCGTTCTTTACACCGCCGTATCTTTTTAGTACATAGCCGAGTTTTTACTGCCTAGTTTAAACTTAGAACATTCGCTAACGAATACAGCTTCTAAATAAATTCAGTAGGCAAGTGGTCTCTTTACTTATTAGTATCTTCCTTGAAATTGAAGCAAACATTTTTAATAAATAGTAGCGAATTATAAGGCTGTATATTTTTTCTTGAAAAACACTTAACAATTATTTAAGAGGTGCCTTTCGAGTTTGATTCAATGTTGGAATGTGCGAATTAGTTTTCTCACTTTTGCTTTATTTATTTTATTATCTCTACTTAATTTATAGTAAGCTTCAAGAAAGAATGTCAGATAGATAAATTTTTACGTGGCCCCAAAAATCGGAACACCTGGCCGCCTGAATACAGTAAATAATTACGACTCTTTTCGAACGCACAAAACTTCAAACTCCAAAACAGTCTTAAGAAATTTTTAATAGTAGTTGGACACTTAACCATGGAGCCAAAAGATCTGAACTTAAGCAATTAGTGAGCTCCAGTCAGACAGCAATTAAGGGAAATGCTATTTGAACAGTGAAAAGGTAGAAATATTTCGGGTAATAATAGCTCCTGCGCGTCGAGACATTCATTATTTAAATTACGATATTGACGACTAATGACTTGATTTGTATTCAAATTATTCAACAGATTATTAAAAAATAATGATCGCAATGAACGGCATCCATACCGTTGCTGCCTACGTATTTGTGGATCACAATCACAATCGCAATTAACAAATTTATACATACCAAATTATTTACTTTTTCAAGCTAACAAGACATTGATATGAGACACCCAAAAATATTTTTCATATATTAATTTCAATTTTATATCATTACCTGCTGTTTCTTCTTCTAATATAAATGAGCAACTACAAAAAACGAAACTATAGGTATTTTTATCTTAAAATTCACGATACACAAGTAAATAACAAGGAATTATCTTCTGTTTGTTTGGACTTTAAAAGCTATAGTAAGCGTGATTTATTTAAGGCTTGGAGTTTCGCGGCCCATGTCACGCCTGATTCCAAGAGTTTGTCCCATTAATATTCATTAGAATACCCCCGGCTTGTCGGGATATATTTAATTTAAAACTGTATACTTAAGTATACTTTCAACCGTGAATAAGCTGGTTAATAGATTAGGCTCTGCTAATAAGATTGTTGCAACTGTGACTTTGGTTGATTTGGTAATTAGATAATGGACATGCACAATTGTAGAACATAACGTATAATATATTTAAATTTTGGTTGAGTTTTTGTTAGGTCACAGAATTTAAAATGCTAATAAATACGAGTAGTAAATATTCTTGAAAATAAGTACTTACATATTACTTCCCACTAAATGATTTTAATTACAAATTATGTCCTTTTCGTTAAGAATTTTCTACACATTTTAATCTAAATATATCGAAACTTGTCATAAGTAAGGGATAAATAAATCGTAGCAAATACACTGATAACAAAATTTATCTTAATATAAAATTTCCTTTATATTTCAATTTATTCGGATTTAGCAAAAATTTTGCAAGGAATGCTTTCGTTCCTCTAAATCTTACAGTATTTTCTATACTCAAGCGTCAGCTAAAGACCGCAATCCGTATTAAATAAGATTTCAGCTTTGTTGAATCAGCCGTCTTAGACAGTTTCTATGATCTCCTTATAGATTTCTATCAATACTTAATCACATTTTTCATTTTAAAATTTTGCTATATTCAAAGCATTCGCAGGAATTATTTGTAAGCTGAATCGCAGCTGAGATTAAATTGGAAATGTTCAGATCCGCTCCCGTATGAAATTATTATAACCGGAATAAAATTGAAAATCTTAAAATAACGCAACAAACTCTCATAAAAGAGAAAAATGAAACCGTTTTAGAATCAACAATAGAATTATAATGATAATCCATGAGACTTTATTTTTATGATAAATTAACCAAACTATAATATTATTTTAATTCACTCTGATCTCCACGAAGTGCAAAAGTTCAGCTTAAAAAATATAACTACATTATACATTAAAATTATAATATTTTTATTATTAAGTGTGAAGTACAAAACATGAAAAACTAAGTAAGCACTTACCGAGAAGAAAATATTTAAACAACTCAAGTCATAAACTAGTCCTCAAGTCAATTCGCGGAAAACCATCTCAGACGGTTTATTTGCATTTTTATTGGAAACGTTTTGTCGCTACACTTCGTCACTATGGAACCGAGTATGAAAAAATATTCAAAGTGGAATAAATTGAATACAAGGAAAAGATACGATGTTGTCTGTTTGATTTTATTGTACGGAAAGATTTTTCTTGCAGTTTAATGTGCCTATTTATTTAAATGACTAAATGGGTAATCACAGCTAAACGGTACGAATTTGAGTGTGCATATTATAGTAAAAAAACATAGGTAGTTTTTTCTTTGCAAAACGTTGAGGAAGGGTATTATTAGCTCGTACAAGGACCCGTAAAAATCCAGTGAATAATATAATTACAACATAAAATACAGCATACAAGGGTTAAGTAGCGTCTCCTTTATTTTGTCACACAACAACTCTTCCTTTTTCTTTCAACTCCGAAAGATCTATTCAGGTAGTCAAGTACAGCGTATATAAAATGCAAAATTACAAAGTCGTAGTACTATCGTCAACTCTTTTCGGCTGCAACACAATCCTTCAAAAGCTCTCATCTTAATATCCCTGTTTTAGTCTTATTTCATGTGACATTAGCAGGTCTCGGTGAACGAACTAAGCAACGGTGTTATTCTGGTTGTGGTATGATATTATGCTATATTTACTTTTCTGTATTAAACAAAAGTTTAAACGGATTAAAATATGTGTTTTTCATCACATATTGTTATCGTAATCTTTGAGTGGGATCTCGATCTACATTTTAGAATATATGGGGCATAATATTTTAGACAGGTACAATAATAAGTTCAGCTGTTTACTGTGCTCTACTTGTATCTTTACCAGTTTTGTTAGATATACCTGAAAGTGATTAATAAAGCGTCCGCAATTAATTCAAAGATTTAAACTAGAAGAGTAAGATGATGGGTTTTGGGCAGGAAAAAGCAAAGATTGTTAAATAAACTTAAGATTCTTTATTAGACGATGCGCGTAGTACGAAGGGTAAAGACGGAAGAGAGAAATTATAAGATGACACATAGGTATTTGACATACACATTTGTTTATACAAACTCTTTTCACCAACACTGGCCCTTAAACAAATGTGTAGGTACATAATTATTGTACAACATTAAACAAGTTTAGTTTTTACAATTTAAGAATTTAACAAATTTATTGTAAACCTAAACACGTTACAAACTTATAATGCTTTTCTTTAGTAAGTGGTTTTGTTAAAATATCGGCAGTCATTTTAGAAGTACACAAATAATTCAAATTAACAATATTATCTTTTACAACTTCTCTTATAAAATGATGCTTCACATCTATATGTTTCGTACGAGCATGATACATAGGATACTTACACAATTTTTGTGCTGATTGGTTATCATTAAAAATCGTAACAGAACAATGCCTACCTAACAATTCATACAACAGAGTTCTTATGAATAACGCTTCTTTACAAGAATCTGATAGAGCCATATATTCTGCTTCTGTGCTAGAAAGAGCGACTGTTCGCTGTTTTCTACTTTCCCACGATACAGAACAGTTCCCAATTTGAAACACAAACCCAGTGTACGACCTACGATCGACCTCACACGAAGCCCAGTCAGCATCAATATACCCATTGATGTCTAGACCACTTCTACTAAAAACAAGTTTGTAGTTTACAGTACCCTTTAAATACCGTAGCACGCGTTTCGCGGCCTTCCAATGACGCTGATCATAACAATCATTATACTGGCTCAGCATGCTTACCGCGTGCGCGATGTCTGGCCTGGAGCTAACTGAAATATAATTAAACAACCAATTAAATTTCTATATTCCAAATTCTCCTCCTTTTTATCAGCCTTTACAAGTTTCAATCCCGATTCCATTGGAGTTTGAGCTGGCTTACAGTCAGTCATATGAAAACGGTCTAAAACATTCTTTATGTAACTAGACTGATCAAGATAGATATTATCTTGGTTTCTTGTGATGCGCATACCAAGTATATGGCTGGCTGGCCCTAAATCCTTCATTTCGAATTCTTGCATGAATTTCTTCTTTATTTCAACTTTCATTTGTGAATTTCTGGTTGAAAATAATAATATATCGTCCACATACAACCCAATGATGATTAATTCTTCACCATTTGATTTAAAATACACGCAGGGCTCTGAGGACAGTCTTCTGAAACAAAGTTTTGTAACCAACACATGGTTTATCTTTTCATACCAAGACTTCGAAGCTTGCTTTAGGCCATAAATTGCTTTATGCAATTTATATACTTTATGCTCACAGCCTTTTACTTTATAACCTTCCGGTTGTTCCATGAAAACTTTTTCTTGCAAATCTCCATTTAGAAAAGCAGTTCTTACATCCAAATGATCGATATCCATCTGCTTTTCAGCTGCTAAAGCCAATAATATGCGAATAGTGGAATATCGAACCACTGGAGAAAAAGTTTCCTCGTAATCAATTCCATAGCGCTGTGTAAAACCTTTAGCTACCAATCTGGCTTTATACTGCTTTAGATTTCCATCATAGGTTTTTCTTAAAAACCCACTTGCACTTAATCGGTTTTTGATCTTTAGGTGGATCAGTTAATGTCCAACATTTATTTTTAATAAATGATTGATACTCATCAGCCATTGCTTTCTTCCAGTGAACAGCTTCAGCCCCTCCTAGAGCTTCTTGAACTGTCTCTGGTTCATCTCCAATGCAGGTCAGCATTGCAGTACACGCACTGTCATATTCCGATGTATCCATCGCATCTTCAAGTGTCGATTCACCTGGAATGTAAGTGACATCGGAAGGATCAACAGAACTACTGCTGTCAGAGTCATCTAACTCAAAAATACACTGTCTTCTGGGATTAGTTACAATCTCATTTTCTTCCCCTTTTTCTGGTGATAGTGAATTTTCAGACTGTGCCACTTCAACATGAGAATCATTTGAGTTTAAATTCTGTCTGTAAATTATTTATCATCATGAAAAAATCACCATTTTCACATTTTTCAGTGTTTTTTGTATAGAATTTGTTTTCAAAGAAAGCAACATCCCTTGATTTAATAATTTTGCTGAGATTCTCTGGATCAATCAATCTATAACCCTTACTATTTTCACAATATCCTACAAAAATGTAAGGTTTACATTTTGAATCTAATTTCTTACGATTCTGTGTCAAGGCATAAACCACACAACCAAATATACGTAAATGGCTAAGATTCACCTTCTCATTAGTCCATTTTTCCTCTGGCGTGCTACCGTAGACTGCTTTTGTAGGGGACCGGTTCTTCAAATAAACAGCGGTATTGACCGCTTCTGCCCAGAACTGCCCATCTAAGCCTGCGTCTCGTAACATGCTGCGAGCCTTCTCGACGATTGTCCTGTTGGCCCGCTCAGCAACACCGTTCTGCTGAGGCGAGTGCGGTATGGTAGTCTGGTGAATGATGCCGTTATCCTTCAAATATTCCTGGAATATAGAATTGACATATTCGCCTCCATTATCCGTCCTCAACAATTTTATTTTTCTATTGGTTTGGTTACATTTCAAGGCAATGGTGGAGCCATTGCCTTGAAATGTTTGAAGTTATCGAAAACTTCACTCTTATTTTTCAGAAAATAAATCCATGTTTTCCTACTACAATCATCAATAAACGTGAGGAAGTAACTAGCACCACCGAAAGATTTCACTGGCATAGGCCCGCATAAATCACTGTGTACAACACCTAACAGTTCATTTGACCTACTTTGTGCCTTCTTAGGAAAAGGTAATTTGCTAAGCTTCCCCTTAACACAAGCTTCACATTGACTGAACTGTGATTTATCATAAGTAATACCACTAGCCATACCTTTCATTAACAAATGCATACTCCTCATATTGAGATGTCCTAGTCTCCTGTGCCATGTCTCCTGCGTAACAGAGTTAGCAGCCGCCTGGAAACTCAGCTCAGTTTCTTTCTTACAGCTCTCAGATGCTTTCTTCTGCACTAAATCTTGAGCTTCTGTATTTACCTTGGTAGTTGCAGATTCTACACTATTCTCTGAAAACATAGAACAGCCACCACATCCTACCACACACAGATCACGCTCTCTAACAGATTCTGCAGTTTCTAATTGATAAACACCATTTTTATGTACAGCTGTAGCTGCTAGCTTTTTACCATAGAATATATTACAACATTTTTCATTAAAAATAACTCTAAAACCCTTCCTAGTTAACGCACTGACTGACAACAAGTTTGTAGCTAAGTTCGGTACATGATAAACTTCACTGATTGTTTTGACGCCTAATTTTAAATTTACTTTTACATCACCACGACCAGCAGTAAATAATTTTTCACCGTTAGCCACCTTGACTTCAGACACATAACCAGGAACAAAGTTATTTAGTATATTCTTGTCATGACACATATGACTACTCGCACCAGAGTCTATTAACCATATATCATTCTGCACACAAGCTGATAATGCTGTCAATAGTAACTGGTTTGTTGAGCTCTCCGCCTTAACTGGTTTCACAGATTTACAGTTCCTCGAGAAGTGACCAAGCTTCTTGCACTTAAAGCATTTGATTTTCTTACGTGCCGCCACCAAAGCTGTTGAACTCGTGTCACCTTTTTCATCACGTCGATGCTTCTCCTGCATGAGCTTCGCTTTGACCACTTCACTCGACAACTTGATATTAGAATTTTCAAGTGCCATTATGAGTGGATCAAAGTCTTGAGACAAGCCACTCAGTAAGAGGACTGCAACGAAATCGTCTTCCAGAGGTGAACCAATATCGTTCAGCTGTTGACTTAGGTCGCTAATCTTCGCAACGTAAGCTTCCATGCTTTCACATTCGCATAATTTTGTTGCAAACAAAAGACGAAGCAAACTCAGTCTCCTTGACAACCCCTTGTCTTCGTACGCCTTTTGCAAATTAATCCATGCATCCCGCGCCGTCTCTGCGTTCCTTACATGCGTAAAAACCGAGGGCTTTACTGACAAACAGATCTTAGCAAGAGCTTTCTGAGATCTCTTCATATGAGCCGCATCTTTGACATCTTCAGTTTTATCTTCCGAAACGACGTCCCATAAGTCCTCGTGAATGAGTAGCATTTTCAGTTGGAACTTCCAATTACTGTAGTTTTCTATGCCGCTCAACTTCTCCACAGGAGTTAAAGTCGAAACCGATGTTGATGTCGCCATTTTTACATGTATGGACGGGCGTTTTAGTTTATTTATAAAATTACTTTTATTCTGCCAAAACTCAAAAATAATTATATACAGAGCAAAGATAACGTTCTGGGCCCATAACCTGATGGGTTTTGGGCAGGAAAAAGCAAAGATTGTTAAATAAACTTAAGATTCTTTATTAGACGATGCGCGTAGTACGAAGGGTAAAGACGGAAGAGAGAAATTATAAGATGACACATAGGTATTTGACATACACATTTGTTTATACAAACTCTTTTCACCAACATAAGAAACATCTACTTTTCAATATAAATAAAACGATATTTTGAGAATTCGTAGTGAAAATATCAATGTGGTTAAAGTTATTGTTTGAAAGAAGCATGTTTACTTGACATCACGACAAAACAAATCGTTACTATTTTTTTCACAGAATATGGACATAAAATTAGGATGGCGCATCTGGATGCAGGGATTTCGAGACAGTCTTGTAACGCGATACGTACGGCTAGTACAATGGTGTCTCCCTGCATCGCTATTACGTCATAGTACCTACTAACGTACTTTTTCTTTGCATCTAGTTTCACTTCAGAATTGACTTTTTTTATTTGTTTTCAACCGGAATTTACGCTATTTACATTGTACAATTTCGCTCTATTGAGATAGAAAGATAAGGATAATGGTTGTAGTGTAAATGAATCGATATATTTTTTAATGTATACCTACGTAAAATATAAAATATACACCGTATCAATTAAATTTATAACAGCTAACTAAGTTCACCTATCTACCTATTAATTAACGAACATTCCTCATGAGATCTTTTTCATTAAACAAACACATAGTCAAACACGAAATTGAAGCCAAATTGGCCACTAATTAGGCGCCACGGGTGACCCATTATTGAAACACCGAGCGACACTAAAACATTGTCACGGCTATGTTTACCGAACACTTTAACAGAATGGATTCAACACAAACTGCATTATTAATAATACAAACACGGTAATCGCTTTACGCCATTTGCTCAACAAAGCTTTGATTCGATAATTCCGTTTGAGCATAAAGTTCATCGGTATTGTTAATTAAATTACTAGGAAGGCCTTTTAACCCTTCGCATAGTCACACTTTAAGGCAATTAGCAATCTTAAGTTATAAATTTATCAGAAGTGAATATATTACATACTAGCTTTCACCCGCAACTCCGTCCGCGCGGAAAAATTAAGAAAAATTAAGATTTATTTTTTTCTACGTATTTTTTCAGGATAAAAAGTACCTATCCCATTTTATGCCCAGGGTAATAAAGTATAATTATAGCAAGTTTCATCGAAATCGAACCGTTGGTATTGACGTGATGTCTGAACATACAGACAGACAGACAAAAATTTTTTTAATCACATAGGTATTTGGGTTTGGTATCGATGCCCCCTGCTAGGGGGTGTTACTCGATCTTAATTTTTTCAATATTTTCAATGTACAGAATTGACCCATCTACAGATTTATTATATGTTTAGATATCGTTGTTGAAATTATTATTAGTTATTAGTTCTAGTTGCATGGAAGCCATTGTAAAAGGTTAGAAGTTAACGATTTTACAGTCTAACTTGAGTTTAACCTTTCGCTAAATGCCAAGTCATTAGTCTGTCAAATCAAAGATTATCCGACGACCTAACTACTGAAAGAGAGTATAAATTCAAGAGACTTATGGAGTAAAATTATTTAAAATGTTTATAAATCTCTTGATTATACGATTCATAAGTTATGTTTTATATATATTAATCTAGTTTTAGCTTTACTCCAAATATTTAATCTTTCTCGTTACTTGCCAAAATCATTGTATCACGTTAGATACCAGCAAGGTTAGAATAAAAACTGGCTTATTAAAAACGATACATGCAAAGACTTAAAACGCCAAGAGTATAAAATGAAAAGGAGAAAATATCCTTAAGACCTCTCAAGTTTTTCCTCTAAAGAGCCTGTTTACATTAGCATAGAAATGTTTTCTTTTTGTGCTCGCCATGAAAATCTTAAGCTGCGTCTAGGTGAAGGTGCCCAACTGAATTAATTAAAAAACGATGGTTATGCACTTACTAAGCATAAATTACAACCTTACTGCCAAGGGAAAATGTCATAGATAAGAAACTTTGTGCTGTTTTACACGTGGCTTCTATTTCTTACTTATGAAAGAACCCCATCTCTTCCATAACAGAAATGTTAAAGATAATTATAATCGTACTGGTAACTTGTTAGTAGTTTTGTCATCCACATTTCTGTGCAATTTTGCTATACCAAAAAATTTAAATTATACCAATGTCATTAATTTAATTCTTAATGATTAAAAACACTTAATACAAAAGACATGGTAATTCTTAACTTCTATATAATTTCACTAAATTACTTTTAAATCATCCAATTAACAATAAATAAATTATCAATTCAACGATACCTTCATTCCTATTCTCAGTTATATTTTAATCAATAGTATGGATTAACGCTATGTTATCGAGATAATTGACACTCGACACAAGTGTTAATTCTCATTAATTGGTCCTTTATGATAATATATCTGCAGCGTTGTGTCAGCTTAATGACGTGTTTTATTAAGACCAAATTTAAAGTATTTGTGTATTTTATTAGTTAAATTATATGTATTTATTAAAATTAATTAAATAGGGGTCAAAAAATTATCAATTTTGAAATAGCATAGAAAAATATATAAATACAATCTATTACAACATATTAAAATATTTAAACAGCACAGTAAATATAATGTAATCAATCGACGAGAATCGACGTATTTTATAATAATTTAATATATTTTAAAACAAGTTATTATAATTTAATATTATATTATACTTATACTTACTTTAGTTATGCTATTCTTTTTATCAAAATACAACTAATGAGACCCTAACTACCAAAATATTTCCCTTTATCCTTGTAAGTAAATTCACGTGGGATGCGATATACAAACGAGATACTTGGCTTGTGAAAGAGACTAAGAAATCTTAATTATTCTATGTAAATTAACGCTCTTATTTTTATTTCAAAACTACGTATGTAGGTATGCAGAATTAAAAAAAAATATTATCAAAATCCAAACTGCTCTTTTTATTTACTTAAATACAGAGGAGGGGTGAAAATCATGCGTTTGACGACATGATATAAAATTGGTATTTATATTATGTGTATCTATTCGAATGTATTTTATACTTGTCTTTATAAAAGTTTTACGCCTAGTTTACTTTTTTGCCTAACCTAACAATGACACATTCACTGTCATACCGTAGTAAATTCATTCTCAAATTAGGCATAACTTCCATTTCCTACATCACATTGAATAAATTTAATGAAAATTTTGCAAGACAAACAAAACTTAATTCATGACAATGGACTCTTCAAATTTACCAAGAGTCGGTTCGCCTCAAACTCTCATAAAATGCATACAAGGTGCACTACACGTTTACGTGAAAAAAATAATGTCTCCAACATTAGGAAACACGTCTGGCCGTTTCATTATCTGTGCAACGCCGATTTCTTTTCTGAAAAAAGCTTTCAGGCACACGTCGTCGAGGCCTCTCAAAAATTCATCGCCCGTCTGCGCGCCCTGAATGGCCCTCACCCCCACACTGTTCGCATAATCCCCTTAATAAGTAATCGTATATGTGCTAACTCCATCATAGCCTACTTTCAGCTGTGAGCATAGATCTTCGTTATCTAATCTGTGGTGTTTGCTGAACTTTTTTATAAAAAAATTGTTGAGCAATAGGTACATGTGCAGAAGTTTTCTTTAAAATGAATGAATTATTTTCTTAATTTATCATCAATATGGACAGTAAAAAAATACAAATATAACTTTTTATAAACATTCGATTAGTTTTATATTAAAGTGAATCAATCCGTACTTTATATTATAAATGCGAAAGTAACTCTGTCTGTCTGTTATTTAATCACGCCTTAACTACTGACACCAATTTTCATGAAATTTGTTATACAGATATTTTGATACCTGAGAAAGGACATAGGCTACTTTTTATCCCGGGAAATAGGATAGGTTTTATCCTGGAAATCCCACGGGAACGGGAACTATGCAGGTTTTTCTTTGACTGCGCGGGCGAAGCCGCGGGTGGAAAGCTAGTGATCATATAAACGATCGATTGAAGGAACATTGAACAAGAGTTTTACATTTACCACATTACAATATAATGTCTATATGTACAGTAATTGGATAGTGATAGGAAATATTTAAAAATATTCAATACACTATATCATCATTTCACTGAAATATACATGTGGACGTAAAAATATAAAAACTCTAGTTTAAAAATAAAAAAAAGCAAAGCCAAGGAGTTATAAAAAATTCTAGTCCAAGAATGTCCGAGCAGACATTTTGGAAGGCGCCGCCATACTGTAGACGGTACCTAATGAATATTTGACTTCATTATAACTGTGTGTGTTTCCCTTGCAACATTAATGACGATGTCGCCCCTATGAAGTATGACGAACAATGTATGTATTATGCTTGCTAAGCTATTTTTAATTTTTTTTTTACTTTTGGTAAATAGTCTTGTAACCTGTGCTTGTTACAGTATAAAGTGTAAGCTTTGCACTTTGAAGCAGGGAAGGAATTCGTGAAGGCTATTTAAAATGTATTAGTTTGGCTGAATATTAAATATTATTATAAAAAAAAAACCGTCAAAAAGCAGAGAAACAATACAAATTCTTATTTAACAACAATCGAAAACTATCGCGATATATTTTTAAAACAAAGCACCAAAGGAGATAAGTTGCCGTTGCAAGTTGTTGCAAGTGTTCTTCACTATATACAGTTAAGGAACTATAGACAATTTCTATAAAATTCTTATATTGTAAAAAGTCAGTCTAGTCTGATTCAAGTCGCAAATGTAACAAAGAACGACGTTACGCGCCTCCTTAATGACGCGGAAGACAAACGACTCTAACTCATTACGCGTTCGTCAATAAAATAGAAAAAACATCTAGCGTTTAAATAATGCGACAGAAGGAAGAAATTATCATTTTTTTCGTGAACTAAAGATTATTAATGTAATTGTGCACAGTCAGCGTCTCGGGTACCCTTTTCTCTTACGAATCGAGACTAAAAGCTTTCTTGTGGCGCAATTTATGAGATACAAGTGTCACGAAAAGCGGACAAAATAGCGTTGGAAATTTGGTTCTATATTTAAGTAGTAGTGTACTCTTTAGAGATATGTAAAAAATCGTACAAATAAAGAATGTTGAGTGATATTAATACCTAGTCTATTTTTATCATAATTTTAACCGTACAATTGTTGCAAAATAGCATTGTACAATCGTTGTGTTGTTTATAAAATCTTGCGTCGCTGCCCCCGGAAAAGGTTATGTTGAATTCCTACCGACTACAATATAATACTGACAATAAACAGATAAAAATCACTTGGAAAACATAATATGCCATGGTATTACATCATGTATTACATAAAATTTCTATAATATTTCCAATAGCTTCAAAGTTTATATCCATATCTTAAATCAATCCTGAGACGAGTTCTAGTTCAGTGTAAACGCTTAAGCGTACCACACACACCGGAAACTTAAGGTTCGTTCGAAAGGTGGGAGCGTACGTAAATTTCATTTACCGCTGCAAAGTGCCGGGCAACTGGCTCCAACGCAAACTCCACTTAATTACGCACATAAATTGAAGAGCTCTTCCTATACGATGGATGTGCCCACATTTTAACTCGTAAAATATTGGGAGCTTAATGAAGAAAAATAAGTAGGTTAAGTGGTATTTACTTGTATGCAAATTGTATCATTATATTCGTTTGGAAAGAGCTGAAATTATTATCAATGGAGGCAGGTTTCTAAGCAAAGAGGTTTTTATGTCTGTCTGTATGTAAGCAAATCAAACTCAACTGCATAAAACTGTTTTATACCCTTTCAAGAACATAATATTATGAATGGTGAAATGCCATGTTTGATACTGCTGCTACTTTATCTTAATTATCTATACATATAATAAAATCGTAGGAAAGTCAAAACTGTACATTGAATATTTTTTTTAAAGAATACCTGGGCCGTGATCTATAATCGATATAGAAGCCAAAAACATAGTTTTTAGAATTTTTGTCTGTTTGTCTGTTTGTCTGTTTGTCTGTATGTCTGTATGTTTGTCTGAGCTAATCTCGAAAAGTACTGCATAGATTGACTTCAAATTTTGCATGAATATTACTAACAGGTCGGGTGAGGCTATAGGCTACATATTATCAAGCTATCACCTACGGGGGAGGAGCTGTGAACCTTTATTTTTCTTACGTATTCCGTGTATAAAGACAGCGTACAATCTAAAGACTCATGTTTAAATGTTGGTTTCGAGTAAGCCATGCTATTATCTAGCTTTACAAAATAAAAACTATGTCATTTACGTAATTTGGGCAGAGAAACAGTTTAATGAATTTAGTAGTATAAAGACAAATTAGAAACAGCGCCATCTATTAAATGTTATAAAAATCAAATCAATTTACACGTTAACTATTGGAAATTAATAATCAAATGACGCATATATAAATGTTGTTTGACAATATCTAGATTGACACTATAAAAATTATGCCATTTAAGTAACTTGGGAAGAGAAACATAGCTTAAAGAATGTAAGTTGTATAATGTTAATTTTGTAACAGCGCCATCTATGAGATTTCGTAAAAATCAAATCAATTTACATTACAATTTACACACTACTGAACACAATGTTAAAAATTAATAATTTAAATATAATTATGTTATTTATTTATTTAACTCTTTAACCCATATCTTCCGTTCCCTATAAGATATATTTCGTGTAAATAATAAACTACATTTTTTTAAAGTGAGGGTAGATGTTTATTATTTTAAGTAAAAATAGACACCATTATCTACAGTTAATCTAATGATTGTGTTCCAAAGAGTATAATAATATATATTTGTGTTCATTAGTTACAATTTTAAAAATCTTCGTGTTTTATAAATTTACTAGCTTACCGCCCGCGGCTTCGTCCGCTTTGTCTAAAACCTAATAAATTATGTACTAAAACCTTCCTCTTGAATCAGTCTATCTATTAAAAAAACCGCATCAAAATCTGTTGCGAAGTTTTAAAGATTTAAGCATACAAAGGGACATAGGGACATAGGGACACAGAAAGCGACTTTTTTCATACTAGGTATGTAGTGATATTTATAAAGCAATTGAATGCCATAAAACCAAAAATATCAAATGCAATCTTCGTGTTGAATTGAAACTATTCGGTCTCTGGAAACGTACGAATAGCGAGAGGCCGGTCTTACTGCAGACAGATTTCGTCATAGTCTTAATGTCTTGAGGTAAACAATCTACGAATTCGGTGGTGTGGTCTGACAAATATAAAAGTGGGTTTGCTTATAACTTCACAATTGATTACAGATCATTTTCTGTATAGGCGATATTAACGTAGTATGTTCTTTTTGTAATGCTTTAAAGTGTAGTAAGGCGAGTCGGCTTTCGTTTGAAGATACACCGGAACCTTTCACAAAATCACTACTTTTAGAGGAACATACTGTGCAATTAGCGTTTAGCTACTATTATGTATTCTGTGGTGCAATGTAAACTGTTATTTAGACAATATTCGCTCTTATAGTAGTGCGTTTCAAATGATCCTTTGGTGCTCAATAATTATCAGAAGATCCGTTCATGCTTACTTTTAAGATACAAGGTCAAGTTTACCATTTGATAGGATCCCTTTTGCCTGAAGGCCAAGCTAAGTTTGTTTAAATATATTTTGTATTCGACTACAACGAATAGTGGAATACAAGAAATCAATATTTCTCAAATTTAAAACTGAACTCATTTCACAATTTTAGAACAGGTTAATTCGTATGTATGCAGTTTTAAATCGACATTAGAAGCTTTTCCTCAAGATGGTGATATCGGCACTCAGGAACTCCCTGGACGTGTTATAACGCCCAGGCCACAGTATTACAATTTTTCCTACAGTAGGGCGACGAATGTATTTTCGCATAGCAACGGAGGGGACCTCGCGGGGGGTCAAGTGACGCGGGCCACGTACCACAAACATGCTTAGTTTGTGGTATCGAGCGCGAAAGATAGTCATCGTGTTTTTAGTAAAGTTACTATGTAAACTAACGTAATTTAATACTTAGGTACATATTCTATAATGGTGTGCTCAAACTGTTAATCTACATTTAATTTAGATTATTATTTGATACTAAGTAATGTAGAATTTAAACCACATTCATGTTTTCTTCAGATTTTAAGATTTTCTTATCAGAGTGTTCAATTTTAATGTAGTTAAATTTTATAAGAGACAATAATTAAGAAAATTTTAAAATAAAGTGTCACGTATTTTTTTTAAACGACGAATGACGAAAAACGACCTAATCGCGGACGAAGTCGCGGGCAACAGCTAGTAATTTATAATAAGCGCATTTCAAACAGACTGTTTTGTTTTTAATACACGCCAAATCAAAACATGCAACAAGCCCACGAGGTAATGTTCAGGATAGAATTTACGTTTATGTAATCTTTGACAAAATAAATACAAATCTATACAGCTATGGCATTTGAATTTTAAAACGCGAAATAATATTTTGATAATGGTGTGGTGGATTACAAGATACAAGCCGAGTCCAAGTGTTTGCAGATCTGGTGTAAGATATTTTTATCTTTAAAATATATTCTTCATAAATAAATTAGTAATAAGTTAGTAATAAGTTAATACCTGAACACTTAAGAAAAGAGTACCTCTGTAGGTTAGTTCTATTAATCTTGTTTTGGTATAATTTAAGCACTCCGGGAAAATAATCTTTTTATACTTCCAGAGTCTATGTTATTACCAGTCTCGTGATGCAGAAGAAGATGCAGTCTTTCCATCAACCAACATAATGTTTACTTTTAGTAAGTAATCTTAGTATTAATCAAAAAGCAAAAATAAATTTAAATTCGATCTCTGATAAATTTTTCGACAAAATTCTACATCTTTTAGCAGTCGACATCATACTATAATGAGATGGTATTCTTATGTTCCATTAAAGTTTGAATCTTAGACCTGATATTTGTAAAAGCAAATGCTTAACCACGTACGTAAGTCTAAGTCGGTCAAGGTTCATCAGCAAAAAGTATTTGGTCAAATATGTTTCGTCACGTTAGGAATGGGTCACGCTAACCAGGAAAACTACCACACCCATAAGCATAAGCTTAAGCTTCAAATGATTGATGTTCACTTATTTAATAATATACAGAAGAATCAGGTTTTACCAATGGTTATATATTATTATATTGTTTAAAATATTCTAATAGAATCAGATCACCAATAATCCTTTCCTAATTTATACATATAGATGTTTATTATAAAACATACATTATTTACCAAGTCTTTTGTCATATTATGCAGGAAACAATTTAAAATATTACCTAAGATAATGTCCGTACTCAGTATGTGTCTCTTAAATAATTTGGAAAATAAATATTAAGATGAAAATTAAAATCTAAATTTAGCCCTGTTATAGCCTATAGAAACAATCTATTTGTGTTACAGATAATCGAAAATATAGCATCAATGAGATTAACTATCTTGTTAGATCGGGAGTAAACATTTTCAATATAGATCGAACTGTGCATGATCAAAGCTTTGAAGATATTCAGGCATCACTAATGTTTGAGGCCCAAAATCAGACAAAATGTAACCACTCTAAATATTACATTCCTATCACTCTAGTTATTACAATGTCCATTGGTGAACCACAGATAATTAATAATATGGAAAGTATTGGTTTATTTTCATTTTCTGCAGAAAAAATATATTTTATTTTATGAACAATATTTTCATTCGCAGGTTGATATTGTTATCCTCAAAGATGTGAAATGTTTGAACCAATATCTAGAATTTAAACAGAAACACGTCGAATTATTGTCAAGACCATTATTATTGTGGTTAAATAGAGGAGATATTGATGACATAGAGCAATTAATCAGAGTATTTATATCATTTTACATTTAACAGGCATCCTATTTAATATTAATGAATAATTTGTAATTTATTTCTGTATAGAAAGTTAATTTATAATATTTCTATACAGAATCAATATATATTACCCACAACATATTAAAATGAAAACCGAGAGTAATACATTTTTTTTGTAGTACTTGTCACAAAGAAATATTATCATTATCACCAGTATACGTTAAATGAATAGCAGCTCTATTAAAGATAACTTCAGTTTTCAGATGGCGTCATACTAGAACGAAGTAATATTTATTCTGAAGAGCATTGCGATTGTGTGTTACGCTATTGCAAAGAGGTAAGTCATTTTAAATGAGTAAGTATAATAATAATTTGATACTAAAAAAAATATATTTAACATACTTATTAGATTCAACACGTTTATTTGTTATCAGTAAATTCTCTATTATTACAAAAGTGACAAAATAACTACTAAGTCTTTAAATCGTTAAAAATATAATGACTATTTTTCAGTTCTACAAACCATTAGTTTTCAATAAGCCAGATTTGGTAAAGGATTACTACGATTCCAAAGACAGGGACAGACATATTGTACAAGTGATACAAGATGTAGTTGAAAACAATGTGGATGGAATAAGTATCATGGATGACGAGGTCGAAATGCCCCCAAAAGACATTATTCGTTCCATCGTAAGAGCAATGATCTTTGCTGAACGAATACGTGACAAACAAAAAAGTTATTTTGATTTTAGTTATAAGGTAATTTATCAGAATATACACGTCTATGATCACTACAGCAGAATATAAACTTGTATGATGAGTCTTTATTGTAATAGTTAATACAAAGTTTAATATAGAATCTTAAAAAAGTAATGGTCAAAAGTATGAAGCTAGTAAAAATTAAAATTCCACATCTTTGAAGAAATAATCATCCTAAGGCGTAATTTATTCCACTCATAACTAAGTGCCATAAATATGATTAGCGGATTCAATTCGTCGTCTCATATCTATTTAAATGTTCTAGCTAAACGTACCAGTGTTGCCGAGTATATCAACAGCGTTAGCCGCATCTTTAGCAGCTCTACAATGTGCAGCAAAAGCTATTTTTGTTATGACAAAAACCGGTACTTCTGCCCGATGGTGCGCTAAAATGTCTCCCAGTTCCCCCATTGTGGCAATAACAACACAGAAGTCAACGGCAAGACGCTTACATTTATATAAGAGAGTCATACCTTTATTTTACGATGGTAAGTTAGTGTTCTTTAATTTTTCTTTTGTTGCTCTATTAAAAACGTTTTCATTATTGAGACCATCGCATAGTGTAGGCTTTTCTTTTTAAAGTTTAACAATGTTTGCAGTTATGCTATTTGCTAAATTGTAACCAGTAAAATTTATACAATGTAAGCGACCTCATTAAATGTAATAATTTCAGAACTAGTTCACGCCTTTCTAAGAATAATTTCTAGTATATTGTGAATGCTGCATGTTAGTATTTAGGTATAATATAAATTGTTAGGTACTTGTTATATTTTGTTCGAAGAAATTTCAAAATCATTCCGAATTATTGACATTGTACCTACCTAATTAAATTATTATGTGAAAGATTCCACGCTTCAGCCGCTTTACCTAAACATAAATAAATAACATACTTAAACCTTCCCCGGCAATTCTTCTGTCAATTGGAAAAACCACATCAAAATTTGTTGCGTAATTTGAAAGATGTAAACAGTCATACGGAGAGACAGACAGCAAGGAGCGACTTTGTTCAATACTATGTAGTGAAAAGCACTATTTTGTAATGTTTAGATCAGAAACTCTTTATAGTAATTGCGATTTTATTTATTGTGCTAGCTGGATTTACACTGAGTCGATGAATTTATATTCAACACATGTAAGGGATTGTTCACACTTAAACGAATCGTAATTTTAACTCGATCGCTTTTTACGTGAATCGAATTGTGTCTGAGTACTTTAGCGTTCTTTGTGTAAGTCGCTTCGAAATATAAACAATAATAATATCAGGATCTCAATCTCATTTTAAGATATAATATGTATCTAATACTTTACTTAGTAATTAATACACAATTATTATCATAAATATGCACGTATACGTAAATCAAGAAATTCACATTGTTATTTCACAGACATTATGGTATTTGCGTTTTTCTTGCTTCCTATAACATACACATTACATATTATAATGTAGGTACTATATGTCATTTTTACTTTGACTAGCGTTTAGCTACTATTATGTATTCTGTGCTTTGACTGTGTCCAGCTTTGTCCTGACAACAAATAAAATCCGACAAAGTTTTCTGCTTATTAAATTACATGATAATCACATTTCATAGTACAAAGATAGCTTCAAGCAGTTAACATACAAATTAATTCATTACGAACAAAATTACCCAACACTACATCATAACATGGTACGAGCACACACCCATTGAATGACTTAATTTGGTAAAACAATGGCCTAAATAGGCTCATATTAGCATAATGTGATGCAATTACAGAGCCCCGTTTGGAGAACTGGCATCAGGAGTGGTGGAATCGCATACATTTTGGCACGACTTTCGCTCTGAAGACGGGTCTGTACCATTATGGAGCCAAATTAGTGGTGCTCTCCCCGACGGAAGAAGGCATCGGTTATTGCAATGGCTTTCAAATAGTCACCGTTCCGTACAAATGCGATGATTCAGATGTTCTGGAATAATTTATGCGACTTTTATTGATGCGTATTGAGCTTTTACTGGAATTAAAAATCTTTATAAAAGCTATTTGTTTGTTTGATTTTACGCGAGTATCGTAGCGTATAGGTAATGTTTTTACTTAAATTTTAATTAAATTAATATTTATAATAATAATAAATAATAATATTTTAGGTAATAAATGTACTCTTAAATTTTTAATCCTTTCTGAATTTAATTGTACACCTTTTTGAAAATTATCATTTGCTTGTGTTATTTTTATTTAGTTAAATCTTATATATAAAATTCTCGTGTCACAATGTTAGTCTGCATACTCCTCCGAAACGGCTGGACCGATTCTCATGAAATTTTCTGTGCATATCGGGTAAGTCTGAGAATCGGCCAACATCTATTTTTCATATGTACCACGGGCGAAGCCGGGTAGGACCGCTAGTTATTTAATAAAATTACTTCGGAAATTGTAGTGTTATTATGTTGAGAATGGAAATGGGGTATGGAATTGTTCTATTTAGAACAAATAAAAATAACGTGCTTTTAATGCGTAAATAATAAGTGTTGCGTGAACATAGCGAGAATTGATTCAGATTCGAATAAAGTCAATAGTAGAAAGTTAACATTATTACGATATCCATCGTAAATATGTCGATAAAATTGTAGAATTGGAAAAAATACCGTCATCGATTTTAAATTGCATTTGAAATAGAAAATACTCAATTTATAATCCTGTGTACCTCTATATTAACATTTCAATTAAAGAATGTTAGTGTCATAAAATCGATTTTCAAATATAATACGTGCGGTTGGTAAAATATATCCTCCCTTTTGTTAGAGATTTCAAGGTGTAATGGACAGATGGATTTTTACAGTGCACCTTGGAATTCTATATTGATAATTAACCTTAAAAGCTTTGTAACAAAGTATGCTTAGTTTACAATTAAAAAAAGAACTTTTTAGGATAGGCCCAATTAGTGCTTTAGGTACTAAGAAATTTGCTTTTATTTTAATTTGATCGAGCGAGATTTAGTACTTCATATCTATTCAAAAAAAACATCAGCACTAACTCATAACTAAATACTATCAAAATTTGTAAGTAAATCATATCTAGATATAATAACCTTTATGATTTTATCGCTCATAACTATTATATCCATGTATCCCAATGTCAATATGTGTGTCTGACCCGCATCAAACAAAATGCTCAAATAAAACCTTTTGTAATATATTTTCTATATTTTAATGGAAGTATTAAGTTGATATAACGGTAATTGATAGTTCTTTCGTATTGCTTTTTATTTTTATAACAATAGACAGGCAATTGATGAAGATCCTATTTGATTAAGTGGTGGTCACGGAAATGGGTACAAATATTTCATTTAGCTACAATTTGTGTGAGTATTTATACGTAGCCAAATTTTATCTGTGTATTGTTATTTGCTGTGTAATGGCTATCATGGTTTAAATCTAAGTATGTAGGTAGCTACAATACAATAATTTTACAAATCCGAGTGCCGAATAAAGAAACATAAGGTCAATGTATAAATTGATTGGTTGTTAATACTTGACGACGATTGATCTTATACATCTTGCGTGTAATCAAACTGCAAGTGAACCTTATTATTAACAAATATTTAACGATTTCAGATTCGTGTTTTATTAATTATTTTACATAACACGTGCTTCATATACCGGTCTTTGTTCTGTATGTCGGTGACAAAGCGGAGACGTCCGGACTCCGGCCCTTGACTCGAGTTTGGCAAGAGGTATTCATCAGCAGACATCGCTACACGTTCATATATAGAGACAGTACACTTTGAATATTATTTTATGTGCTACAACGTTTTACTTCCAGAGACTAACCAAAATATCGTTTGTTATAGGTACAGCAAACTTAGGCAAATGCAAGACTGCTTTTTTCACATAAGATAGCAGAGCAAACTATTTACCACACTGAACGTATCAAAACACTAAAGATTTTCTTTTTTCTGTTGACGACGAAGGACTTAGTATCTGAAAAAATAAATTGGATATTCATAATCATGACTTTTAGAAAAAAATTACGAAACATAGATAGCTTCAAATACATCACCCAGAAAATTATAAAATAATTTTTTTCCTCAACCGAAATCCACTAAAATATTCTTATTCACTAATCCTCAATTATGATATTTTGCTACAAGAAACTTTCTCAGTGTAAACATACACGGTATCCTTCACAGCTATACACGCTGTACTCTGTAGGGTTCTCGACCTTCCCCAATATAAAGGGAAGCCTGTTTTAACTTGATCTCAGGGATGTCCTTATAGATTACTCGACCAAACCCTCCGTTATTTGACATAATTTTGTTAGTTATATAAATTCCCTCCAAGAATCGAAAAAAGTAGGCCTTTTTAATGAGGTAGGTAAGTTGGAGGCAGTAAAAGCAAGAAAATTAATTTCAATCGTCATCGTCATTTCCAAAACTTTCAAAATAAAGCTTTAACTATAAAGAAGAAAATACTATGTCTGAATGTCACTTTTTAATTTTATGAACATGGATAATTTGATATTTTAGAATAGTTTTATCTCGATACAAAATATCTTTTATACCCTTCATACAAGAAAAGGCAAATCAAATGACTTAGAATTTTGTTTGGAAAGTAAATTTAAGGATAGATAGATTTCATTACTTCATTGAATATAAGAAGAAGAATTAACAAATTAAAATTAAGAAGTTTCAAAAGTTCTCGTAAAATATGCATTTCAATACATCTAAGAGAAATCTAATAAAATCACCAGTTTTCGTCGTGAACTATTATCACTTGTCAGGTACTTAATTCCAAAAGTACCACCCCATTGTTCAAGTTCCATAGAATTCGATAATTGGAGCCAGATAAGTTGTTAAAGGTAAAACATACTGCATTGGAGAACGTCAAACAATTACATTAGCGTTAAAGAAGAAAGAGGCCTGACATTCGATGTATTTTATCGGTTTTGACAAAGTAACGGTGTAATGTAATTGTGGCTGGATGAATAGAGGAAAAATCGCTGAATTTTTGTAGGTTTATCAAGTGACTTATAGAAATATATTTAGGACTAACGTTATCGATACTAATGTTATAATATAATTATAAATAAATAAATAAAATAAATAAAAACATTTATTTATCTCTCTCACAAGGGTTAAAAACTTTACAAAGGATCACTTTTACTAAAACATAATATAATATATTAGGCAACCTTATGGGAGCTGAATTATTTAAAGGTTGCTTTTTATTTTTGCATGAATCGAATAAATTTAAAACTGCTCTATCGATTTTAACAATAATTTAACCAATAGAAAACCTACATCTTTACGGTGAAACATAGGTTAATTTTTATCTCGGTAGCAAGAAAGTAACCTTCAATCATATTAAGGGTGATCATTCTGAGGTTTGTAATATCCCGAAATTAAATGTATCGAAAATTTTAACGTTTCCCTTGCGTAATGGTAATATAATCTTATTTATTGTAATAGGCATGAACTCTATAAAGATAAGTTATGAATAGTAAACATAATTTTAAATGAATGAGGAGTTGAAGGTGGTGTTCATAATTCATTAATTATATTCAGAATTGACAACATTTCAAAATTTTAAGCTACTTATTTTGTTATTTTAATGAAAACTAGATCAAAAATTATGATACATGTATTTTTTGCTTTTTCTAAATATGGAAGTTTTCATTCATCTTTTTGAGTTTTAAAATCATCTCATTCTAAAATGTCGTAGGCGCCAAATGACGTCATACTTACGGAGGTATACATTTTTTCCTTTGCCACATACCTACATAGTTTAAATTAAAAAAAAGATCTTGACAGTTGACATTTTGGCACATTTGTCACTCTGATTCGACAAGCTTTGTTAATATTGTTATAATTGTTATTTGCTGATCCAAATTTTAAACAAAAGAAACTTATTCACAAGTACTGATGATGATGACTTTATGCAGGATTTGTTAAGGGGTGCTGAAAATTTCTGGGAAACAAATATACTATCCCAAAAACGTTGGAAAGTGTTAAATAAATACAACTTTTAGTAAGTAAACAAAGTCTTTTATTTCAAGAAAATTATGAACACTATAGGCACTATTTGTATAATATAAATGAATTGGTCCAACTCCAATCAAACAAACATCACGCTAATGAGATTAAATTCGAAAACCAAACATTATCACGATTTAAAAGTTTGTTTACATGAATAATTCACAAAAATGACATTAATATGAAATTTGACACATGCCATACCCTGTAAATGCCAGTGATAGTTTTTTTTTTTACTTTTTTTAAATTAGGCTAAGGCGCATTTTTATTCCTCCGTATGTATGACGTCATCATCACATTTATTGTTTTTATTTAATTTCTCTTAAAATATGCGATTAAAAAATGAAATAATTTTTTTTCTGTAATTGCAAGAGCAAAATAAAGTAACGGTTTTTTGAATTTATATTTTTTGGTTTTTATGGCATTCAAATGCTTTATAAATATAAATTTATAAAGAATAGAAAAAATTCGATCACGAGGCGGGACTTGAACCCGCATCCTTCGCGCCATTCCGGGGCGGATGCCTAACCAACTCAGCCACTCGTGACCAAGTCCCGCCTCGTGATCGAATTTTTTCTATTCTTTATAAATTTATATTTATAAAGCATTTGAATGCCATAAAAACCAAAAAATATAAATTCAAGAAAAGGTCGTGTTCCATCGTTACAATATTGTATTCACTGAAAAGTGCTTCATATTGGTTGAGATGGTTGTTAAATCATCTCAATAGATGGCGCGCGGTGTGTCCCTTAAGACACATAAAACTGAAAGGATAGAATAAATTCGATTGCTCAGGCGGGTCACGAGTGGCTGAGTTGGTTAGGCATCCGCCCCGGAATGGCGCGAAGGATGCGGGTTCAAGTCCCGCCTCGTGATCGAATTTTTTCTATTCTTTATAAAATATTTATAAAGCATTTGAATGCCATAAAAACCAAAAAATATAAATTCAAGAAAAGGTCGTGTTCCATCGTTACAATATTGTATTCACTGAAAAGTGCTTCATATTGGTTGAGATGGTTGTTAAATCATCTCAATAGATGGCGCGCGGTGTGTCCCTTAAGACACATAAAACTGAAAGGATAGAATAAATTCGATTGCTCAGGCGGGTCACGAGTGGCTGAGTTGGTTAGGCATCCGCCCCGGAATGGCGCGAAGGATGCGGGTTCAAGTCCCGCCTCGTGATCGAATTTTTTCTATTCTTTATAAATTTATATTTATAAAGCATTTGAATGCCATAAAAACCAAAAAATATAAATTCAAGAAAAGGTCGTGTTCCATCGTTACAATATTGTATTCACTGAAAAGTGCTTCATATTGGTTGAGATGGTTGTTAAATCATCTCAATAGATGGCGCGCGGTGTGTCCCTTAAGACACATAAAACTGAAAGGATAGAATAAATTCGATTGCTCATGCGGGTCACGAGTGGCTGAGTTGGTTAGGCATCCGCCCCGGAATGGCGCGAAGGATGCGGGTTCAAGTCCCGCCTCGTGATCGAATTTTTTCTATTCTTTATAAATTTATATTTATAAAGCATTTGAATGCCATAAAAACCAAAAAATATAAATTCAAGAAAAGGTCGTGTTCCATCGTTACAATATTGTATTCACTGAAAAGTGCTTCATATTGGTTGAGATGGTTGTTAAATCATCTCAATAGATGGCGCGCGGTGTGTCCCTTAAGACACATAAAACTGAAAGGATAGAATAAATTCGATTGCTCAGGCGGGTCACGAGTGGCTGAGTTGGTTAGGCATCCGCCCCGGAATGGCGCGAAGGATGCGGGTTCAAGTCCCGCCTCGTGATCGAATTTTTTCTATTCTTTATAAATTTATATTTATAAAGCATTTGAATGCCATAAAAACCAAAAAAAATATAAATTCAAGAAAAGGTCGTGTTCCATCGTTACAATATTGTATTCACTGAAAAGTGCTTCATATTGGTTGAGATGGTTGTTAAATCATCTCAATAGATGGCGCGCGGTGTGTCCCTTAAGACACATAAAACTGAAAGGATAGAATAAATTCGATTGCTCAGGCGGGTCACGAGTGGCTGAGTTGGTTAGGCATCCGCCCCGGAATGGCGCGAAGGATGCGGGTTCAAGTCCCGCCTCGTGATCGAATTTTTTCTATTCTTTATAAATTTATAACGGTTTTTTTCTTTCATGGCCTTATAAAAAATGAAATGTTGTCAATTACCTAAGTAACTGTAGGGACACACATGTACAATTCGCTGATCGAGCTTTTTGTATATGTGTGCGTCCACATTGTTTCCCCGACGCTTTTTAGATTTATTAGAATTTAAAGTCAGTAGTGCATAACGGCTAGCATAAATAACACTTATGTATTGTGAAGAGTAATAAAGCAGTTGAAGGAAAGGTTTTATTATTTTGGGCAACCTTGGGGGAAAGGCACTACTCAACATTGGTGACCCCGACAAAGAACAACAAGAAATTATAACAATAAAATTATTTTGAAGACAATATATTGGAAGAATTTAAATTTTAACATGGCGATGCCTACATCTAACCGTTTCGGCACCCTTTCGGCGGAATTGGCGAAAATCAACGAGCGTCTTTCAAACATCGAGCGCTCACGATCACGAGCGATACATCGGCGACCCAGAACACCGTCACGCAATTTTCGAGAGTCTTCAAGGTCATCTTCGAAGCGACGTCGTCCCGGCGCACCTGACTGGTTGTGCAGCTACCACTTCAGGTTCCGGCAGCGCGCTCACAAGTGCATCCCACCGTGCGCGTGGAAGAGAAGCCCCAGCCCCAGCGCAGCAGCCGCCCAGCCGGAAAACTAGCGAGGCAGGTGCAGACTACGGCGGAGGTCTGTACCATCACGCCGTGCAGCCGTCTCATGGTAACAGATTTAAATACTAACTTAAAATTTTTAGTAGATACCGGTGCCAATGTCTCCGTTTTACCCGTACCTAGAAATCCATTTAAACACAATAAATTATGTCGATCCGATCTTAAGTTATACGCTGCTAACGGTACAGAAATTGCAACTTATGGCGTTAAATCTATTGTTTTAAATCTTAATTTAAGAAGACCGTACCGTTGGGATTTTATTTTAGCAGATGTCAAACAGCCAATATTGGGAGCTGATTTTTTAACACATCATAAATTATTAGTTGATTTGTATCGAAAAAAGTTAATAGATCAAGTTACCGATTTACATGTATTAGCCTCCTTAGTTTCGTGTACGCAACAATCGCTAAATTCTGTGTGCAAAAGTCATCCGTATTACGATTTATTAAGTATGTTTCCTGACATTATTAAGCCGATGTCGTTTAAAGAAACTACATCGCATAACGTTTTGCATTATATAGAGACGAGCGGCCCACCTATTCATGCTCGAGCTAGACCGTTGCCCCCGGATAGATACAAAAAGGTGAAGGAAGAGTTCAGGGTTATGCAAGAATTGGGTATCTGTAGGCCTTCTAAAAGTGCTTGGGCTAGCCCGCTTCATGTTGTAGTTAAAAAGAATGGCGAGTTAAGGCCGTGCGGAGACTATCGACAGCTCAACGCAATTACAAAACCCGACAGATATCCAGTTCCGCGATTACACGACTTTACTTTTATATTGGCTAATAAAAAAATATATTCAAAAGTAGACATAAATAGAGCCTATCACTGCATAAAAGTTGCCCCATGCGATATAGAAAAAACTGCTATTATTACCCCTTTTGGACTTTTCGAATTTCCCCGTATGAGTTTTGGCCTAAGGAACGCCGCACAAACGTTTCAACGTTTTATGAACAATACCGTTTTACAAGGTCTCGATTTTTTATTTTGTTACTTAGATGACGTCATAATTGCCAGCGAAAATGAGACTTTACATCAAGAACATTTGAAGTTAGTATTCGAACGTTTCAATACATACGGCATATCTATAAACTTAAGCAAGTGTAGCTTCGGACAGTCGCGTATAGAATTCTTAGGTCACGAAGTAAGTGTAGATGGAATTAAACCACTCAAAGACAAGGTCGAGGCCATAGTTAATTTTCCTAAACCCGTTACAGTATCGGATTTAAGACGATTTTTAGGAATGATCAATTTTTATAGACCACATTTACCTCATTTAGCGTCACATCAATGCGAACTCAATAAATATTTAGTAAATTCTAAGAAAAATGATAAATCGAAAATTATTTGGAACAATGTTAGTGATAATGCTTTTGTGCAATGTAAGATAGGACTACAAAATGCCGTCACATTGTCACATCCCCTTTTAGATGTTCCCTTAGCCTTGATGACCGACGCTTCCAATACCTGTATGGGTGCGGTATTGCAACAGCGAGTAAAAGGTAAGTGGATACCCCTAGGATATTTTTCCAAAAAATTTTCGCCTACCGAGCAAAAGTATTCTACTTATGATAGGGAATTACTAGCGATTTTTCAAGCTATTAAATATTTTAGGAAATTGTTTGAAGGCCGTCCTTTAACAATATATACAGATCATAAGCCATTATGTCATGCATTTTCTAAAATAGGTAATGACAGTAAAGAAACGCCTAGAAGGACGCGACAATTACTTTTTATAAGTGAATTTACGGTCGACATACAACATATTAGCGGTAAAGATAATATTGTAGCCGATACTTTATCGCGCGTAGAAACAATTCGCACACTTAAAACATAAGTGGCACTATACAAAAAAATTCATTTTTGAGTTAAGTATGCAGTCAAAAGGCATAAAACGAAACGCGCCTAACGCAAAGATCCCGGTAGCTCTAATGCGTCAAATTTTTGCTAGATGTCGCTAGTGTCACTTATGAATTTGTCACAATTTGTCCGGTCGGTAATTGATAAACCGGCACTATGCCATTTCGCGTCAAGTCTCCGGTGGAAATCTTTGTCGAGGTGAGTCAAAAACTGGCACTTTGTGTAAAGTGCCACTTATTTAATTAATTTGCTTTCGAATATTTACAGTGAGTAAATGCATAAGTGGCAGTTTGAATATAATGCCAGTTATTTAATAAGTTTAGTGTGGATTTTGTTTTTATACGAAATTCAATAGCGGGCATTTTCTTTAAAGAGCCATTTAATCAATAAATATGCTTTTAAATTTTCACTGTGCGCAATTACATTAGTGTCAGTTATATTATGTTAATTTTAATTAGGATTTTGTTTTTATACGAATTTAATAATAAAAAAAGGCATTTTGTTTAAGGCTTTTTGTATTATACTATCATGGATCCGAAAAGAAGTAGATGTAGAAGTATAATAGAATTATCAACTCAGAACAATCAAAGAAAAAAAGAAAATGATGACGATGATGGATCTCAAATTACTAAGCCTGCTTCTAAAAGAAATTCCGATATTGTTGAACCGCTTTCAACAATGAGTGCGTCCGATTTGAACATCATGAGAAGTTCATCCTTTAAGCTCTTATCACAACCAAACTAACACTGACGATGGTAACTTTTTTCTCGCCTCAGACGATGACAGAACAAACTTTCCATCAAAGAAAAAATACAGGAGATCAAACTCAAACTCGTCGTCATCGTCTTCGTCGTCCAGCTCGTCCTCATCTTCGTCCTCAAGCACATCATCCAGTTCAGCTTCAGCTTTGTCTATACAAAGGCCATAACCTAACCCAAAAAATTACTCAAAGTAGGTACTATAGACACACGTAATAATTTCGACCCTTCTAATCCGGATGACGAAACAGAGAACCCAAAATGTAAAGTAAAAGGAATGACCAAATGCAAAAATTGATGACATTTCCTTCACTCAGATTGTTGAAGTTTCTAATAATCATCAAAGAAGTGATCATCTTCCTGCTGATTCGAATCTTAAAAGTGGTCTTGCTCCGAATGATGGTTATCTTGTCGCCTCTTCCAAGTTCCAACCCTGCTGATAACGTCGAAATCATACATTTTAATACAAATGATACAGGAACGATGAACGATACTGCAAAAGAAGCTCCAACTCAGCCAGTTGATGCAATTACAAGAAAACGAAAAATAATAAGATCGTTACATACTACAAATATTGTGAAGATACTAATAAATACAGGCAAAAATATGTTTCAAACTCAAAACGTTTTTCCAGCTAAAATGATTAAGCAACCTTGTGGAAGTACATGTCGTCTGAAAATCGCAGATAGAATTTCTGAAGAGTCACGAAAACTTATTTTTAACTTAACAGAGATAAAGCCCAGATATAAATATAAAAAGATTAACTCTAATAGAAAACCGAAGAAGGCTAACGAAGTTACTGCAAGATTTTTACTGACCCGTGATAATTAAACCTTTGATACGCTGATTTTTACGTTACTTTAACAGTTCCTACTTCGAAAGAATTTGACCTTAGCAGATTAATTGAAATACCTCTAATAACTGTACTGATTAGTAAGTAGTAAGAACAAGATTTTAATGTTAATGTTATTTATGACAATACTTTTATCTAGATTCAAACAGACTTGTTAATTATGAATATGTGTGGTAATTTTGACCGAAAACTATGAGCATGTGCCAAATAAATATAATTCTTTATTATTTTAGTAATTCTACTGTTTTATTTCTCTCTTTGTTATTATTACAATGTAGGGAAAATACCATTTTAGAGGTCATTAAGCAAAAAGTTTTGAATAACTAGAAAACTATAACCGACACAATACTAAACATTTTTTTTAAATGCTTCTCCATTAATAAATAATCAATAATTTTATTGTATGCCAATGGATACTGAAACAGCGTTAGTTAAACTGTTATTTTAATCCGATCACAAGTCTATATTTATATTTTTTTAGTTCCATATCACCCATTCAATTTTTAAAAAATCTTAAAACGGCCGTACTGTAAAATTAACATTTTCGTTTAGTGCCATTTATGTTTTAAGGGTGCGAATTGTTTGCCCGACTGTACTCGACTTCACCGAACTTGCTGACTCGCAAGCGAAAGACGAGTACTTGATTAATATGACACGTAGTGGGCATAGCGATAATAATGTAAAGTTTAAGAAAATGTATTTACCGACTTGTAAAAAAGGAGTATATTGCGAAGTTTCAAATAATATTATTAGACCTTATTTAACAGAGTATTTTAGAAAAATTGCTTTCGATAGTGTTCACAATCTAAGTCATCCCGGTATACGTACGACTCGGAAGATGGTCACTAAACAATTTTTTTGGCCTAGTATGAATAAAGATATAGGGAAATGGACCAAAGCGTGTGTATCATGTCAAAGGTCGAAGATTTCGCGTCACGTTGTTTCGGATATAGGGAAATTCCCGGAAGTTTCGCGATTCGAGCATATCCATGTGGATTTAGTTGGTCCATTGCCGACATCTCCACAGGGATTTAGATATTTATTAACAATTATAGATAGATGTACGCGTTGGCCTGAAGCATTTCCCATTAAAGAAATTACTGCAGACGTCGTTGCTAAGCATATTTATGAAGGATGGATAGTTAGGTATGGTTGTCCCGTCCGTATAACTAGCGATCAAGGACGTCAGTTTGAGTCGAATCTATTTTTAAAGTTAATGTCATTTTTGGGCATTAATAAAATTCGTACTACACCTTACCACCCACAAAGTAATGGCGCGGTGGAAAGGTGGCATAGATCGTTGAAGGCAGCCCTTATGGCAAGACTGCTTAGTAGTAATAAAACGTGGTTAGACGAATTACCCACTGTTATGTTAGGGTTGAGAGCAGCAATACGAACGAATGTTAGTGCCGCAGAATTGGCCTTCGGTAAAACTTTACGTTTGCCTGGCGAGTTCTACGATAGTTCTACAAATGACTGTGATGTAAACGATCCTTATAGTTTGGTAGAGAAAATCCGTGAAACTATATCTCAGTATCGTCCGACGAGAGATAAGACGAACGCAAAGAAAATATTTGTTTATTCCGATTTGCAAAGTTGTAGTCACGTTTTTGTTAGAGATGACGCAGTACACAGGTCTCTAAAACCGCCTTATGATGGTCCTTATCAAGTGTTAGAACGTAGTTCTAAAGTTTTTAAAATACAATTTCCGGATAGAGTCGCACGCGTTTCCATTGACAGGTTAAAGCCAGCCTTTATATTAAAAGATGATGTTACAGTTGAGAACAATATTGTTCCACATAATACATCTTTATCGAAGTCGGTTAAGCATGCGCCACCCATAAGCGTAACTAGGAGCGGTCGCGTAATCCGACGACCCGTGCGATTTGCGATATAGTACTTTCACACAGTATTTAGCTATTGTCTTTAATTCGAAGTATTATCTGTATTGTATGTAATTCAATTTATTATACTTGTGTGTTATATACATTTTTGTTAGAATGTAAGTTTATATTTGTTTACATGTAATATTGCGTCTTATACAAATTTTTATATTAATTGTTCACTATACAACGTTTTGAAATATGTAATTTTATTTGTTTTTACCGTTTCATATTATTGTTTAATCATTTCATTTTATGTTTTACATAAATATGATTAACATTATATTGTGCATATTTTACATTTTTGTGTAACTATTGCGAAAGAATAAAGTAATACGATAGTTTTGTTTTTACGCATTGAAGATGCTTATTTAGTATTTCCTGTTTTTGTAATAATTAGTACTTATTTACTTAGTGAGTTATATCGGATTACATAGGTAATAATATCGTCACTCATTTAGCATTTTTATTAAACTTGTATTAATTGTAACATATGGATAAATTCTTGTAGTGAATAGTAAGTGTAATCCGATCAATTTTAATTAGGCTAAGCCGTTTAGATGTAAGATCTTATTTTTATTGTTGTGACATTATGAAATATTACGAATTCATATGTGTATTCAGTATTGCATTGTTATCTCATTTGTATTTTATGGTAATTTCTGTGTTTGTCTTTGTATTTTTTGGAGTGTATAATTATTTATTTTTTTTAAAAAGGGGGGGAATAATGTAGGGACACACATGTACAATTCGCTGATCGAGCTTTTTGTATATGTGTGCGTCCACATTGTTTCCCCGACGCTTTTTAGATTTATTAGAATTTAAAGTCAGTAGTGCATAACGGCTAGCATAAATAACACTTATGTATTGTGAAGAGTAATAAAGCAGTTGAAGGAAAGGTTTTATTATTTTGGGCAACCTTGGGGGAAAGGCACTACTCAACAGTAACTTTTTAAAATTTGTATCAATTTTTTCAAAATTTAACATTTTTTAAGCTTTCCAACCGCCAGATCTGTATGTCCAATTCAGAATTTGTCTTACAACAATCCATTGTGCGAGTGAATTATCTCAATGAGCACTAATTAAATTTCTTTGCGCTTTACATCCCCTTTGTAAATTTGTTAATGCATTACAATTGTTCCGTTTGTTTAGCAGTCGCGAATTTATCCATTTAGGTGCTTTGCTTTGTTGACACTCAAATATTTTGAATTTAAAGTGGGAACACTTATTGATTTACTCAATATTTAATTATTTACTTACTTATTGAATATGGCACTTCCTACCTTCTTGTAGTATAGTAGTATCTAAAGCGTAACATAATTATGTACTAGCGGTCCGCCCCGGCTTCGCCCGTGGTACATTTTTACGTTTTCTCTCCATAAGAACCATCCTCGTACTTCAAGAAATGTATTAAAAAAAGAATTAACGAAATCGTTAAAAAAAAACATTTTGCGATTCATTTTTATATTATAGATTGTTAGAAGCAAAAGTAAAACAATAATAAGACACTATAATAAATCAGTTTGAAAATAATGATGTGTTCACACACACACACACACACACCAATTTGCAAATAAGAAATCGTTACAACCAAGAGATTCTACCCTGTCCCCGGTGCAAAATAAAGTCTCAGTCTGACAGGGCACAGCACAGCAGATTGTTCCCAAAGGACATTGAATAATTTAAAATGTATTAGAAGCTTTATCTTTATAGTCATTATTATTTAAAACAAAACAGCTTAGATTTATGAAATGCTAACTACAATCCGCGTCATCTCGCTTGGTACATAAAATAAAATATGCCTGTAGTACTTAAGAAAAAAAATATACATTGATAATAATTATTGTATCATGTTAGCGCCAAATACTTTCCGAATCCGATGAACCATCCTGGCGTGACTGAGTAATAAATTCACATACGAACTATCCAATTATTATCATCATAACAAAGATTTCGTTTCATTCGTATAATTTCATTAAACCTTTAAGAAATGCGTTGTTTTTTTCTTAATTTGTCCATCGTCATAAACATTATTGCGTCACATAAACTTTATCACGATAAGCAGCCAAGTCACGTACGTAACTTCTTTAAGTCATTTACGAAGCTGTACCTTAATAACTCTCTAAAAATAACTTCTTTAATATAGTACATGCGACACTTTATCCAGTTATCCCTTTTAATATTGCCGGTATCGCATCGTAAATAAGATTAATTAGTTACGTAGTGTCTACAAAACATACGCCACATTTTTTAAGCTATTCCATATCGAAGATAATATTATAGTTTAATTTCAAGAGAATGTATAGATGTAGGTAATTATTTATATTACATACAAAAAATGTTACATCGCAAACACAATCTATGTCTCTAGACTGCTCTTAACCGATTCTGCAATACCACGAAAAACAAAAATAAACGATATTTCTCGAAACTTATATAAATTTAAAAATGTTGACAGGCTGAAATAACGTGAGGTGAAGTTTTAAAAGCCCACAGGTAAGTTCGCTGAAAACGATTTATCAATTTCTCTAACTGTGCTGACTCCAGACTTGACACCGCAGAACCGAGCACCTTGAAATAGAAAAATCCGGAATCGTTCGTATAATTTGTGACGTCACTCCAGCTGCCACAGGTTAGAAAATACACTTAGAAGTGATTACCGAAAGCCCCGTATAGCAATATCTGTCCAAAGGAAATGTGGTAAGCTGTGGCGAAGACGTTTACTCAGATTCAGTAAAAGGCTCGGAGGGAAGGTTTGCGGTAGGTGATGTCTCCTAATATTACCATTTAAACAAGTTTTATGTAAATCGCTTCGAGCCTGAGGGAACTTATTTTCGGGGGATTTTAAGGCGCGTTTTTCTTTCGGAGTTTAAACGTAAAGGCGAAAAGTTACAAGATTCCTGATTCCGGTTTAATAGGATTGGCCGCTGTTACATCAACTAATTTCGAATTGATTAAGCGACTTTTTGTTGGTTTATAAAATTGAAGAAGAATGCGGAGACGAAATGGAAGTAATGAATTCCATTATAATTTATAAACCTACTGAAAAGTTAAATTAAAATATTTGTACGTGAATAAAGTACAGAGTCAATTCGTAGGAAATTATGTTAAACATTTTCTCTTCTTAGCTATACTAACGTGTATTGTGTGACTGTTATTGTAGCACTTGAGATAATATTTAATAGAAGCTGATTAAAATGTTTTCTCGTACAAGATATTTTGCAATGAATGCATAAAGCGCGAATAGTTTTGATGCCAAATAAAAAATGACATCATACTGTCTTGCTTGTTGTATTTCTTCTTTATTTCAAGTTAAACTCTTAGTTCCCTCTCAACTACAATAATCAAAATCAAAGTGCATTCAAAAGCAATTACTCTAAAACATAATATTCAGTGTTATATTGAGACACTTCAAAACAATTAGTGAAGCTTAAGAAGCTTTCCATTTACTCAGTACCGTTCAAACTAACGCCATTTCACACTTAAACTGCACTTGAAATTGATTCTACACTTCGAAAGACGTTAACGTTATTGCAATGTTTTTTTCTTATTTGTAATAGTACTCTCAATGCCGTCTAGGTTTCTTTCAGTGTCTTAAGTATGCGATAAGAATACAATTTTCTTTTTTCCTAGACGTTGTTTTGTTGTGAAAATTGAATCTAGTTTGTTATACAAGAACGTTGTTAAAGCTTTTGTGTTTTAATGTATTTAACAGTGCTTTTTGCTCTATTGTGAATTGTAAAGTATAACGTAATGGTCCTAGGAGGATTTTGCATCCACAAAACTTAATCATAATTGCATATAGCTACGGAATTACCACACAAAGAGTATCAAATTCCTTGTACATGATTACGCGTTGATATTGTAAGATTGTATAATGTATATGTATGGTATACATAGATTGTCTACATAATGCCTTGAGATAAATATTACTATTCACGTCGCATAATGTTACGCAAACTGGCAAAAGCAATAAAAACTTTAGGCGTAAAACAGGAAAGTTTAACGACAATCGCAAAAGTTAAAGTGGTATGTTGTAAATCTGGAGGTTTCATTGTAAAAAATAATGTAAATTTACTGCTCCAACTATTCTTTGTGATTACAGAAATGTTGCTTCGAAACTGATATACTTACTTACTCTGTCTACTAAAGAATATTTTAAGTTTTTGACTATAAAATTCATATTTTTCCTTTAATATATAAAACGTTTGTTATTTTTTTTTTTTTTTTTTCACTATAAAAGGCTGGGAATAAATCAAATGCAAGACACTTTTGGGAGGAAAAATAGCGGTATTATTTCTTCAACAAAAAGGGAAGTTTCCTAATCAAGTCGGTTAGCTGACCGTCCGAGGATTTTTAAAATGTAGCATGTATACCTATTGAAAAAAAAAACATATCAATTAGGTACGTACCTACCAACCAACTTTTTGAGAACAAAATATTGTAATATTTTAGCGTACACTTTCTCCATTCTATATATTTGATGATTAAATCTCTTTATTGAACCAAAGATGCTATACAAAACATATTAAGTTCGATTCTGGGAAGGAAGCTCTACGAAAGAAACTTGTGTGGCGGTTTTACTATTAAGAACCAACGTTATTTAATGTCGAGTTTGGTATTATATTTTGTACTAATAAAATGTTTTAGCATGCGTACCTACCTATAACCTAGGAACACGGCTAGTTTGCTCGTACCTGGGTACGTATTCTAAATCGTTGACACATATATTGATTCACATAATATTACTTTCGTATATTTAACAATAAAAAATGAACAAAATATATTATATATATACATATTCCACAGATTTTTTAAAATTTTCTAGCCTTAATCTTAAAAAAATAAACGTGTTCATATTATTACGTCCAACGCATGATGAATGAAACTTCGTGAACCGTAAACTACTCTCATTTGAATTCAGGACGCGTTTACGAATCTGACAAAAATAAGCAGTTTTTCGATGCATTTTGCGGCGAAATAGTACAAAACCAAATTTAACTAATAATTACCATAAATAGATTACTCCTTAATCTTTAAATGGTACCAATTTTAAAGTCGAAAATTTTGGTTTATAATATTGAAAAAAATAACTTCCGTTGCCTCTTCACACAAAATTGACAATATCGTGCTGAATAAACTTGCATTTTTCTTGTATATTTTAATAAAACAAATTGATTTATTTAAAAATATTTTAAGTAAGTAGACATGTCTAACTCAAAAAGGTACTAGATAAAACTATCAAAATGTTACAAATAGGCCGAGAAAAAATTAAAATCAAATCTTATTTTTTCACATATTTAGCTGTAACGCGTGATACTTATTGCATTGAAATAAGGGTTATTTTATTTGTCACTATCTTGATAAAATTTGTAATGAAATGTTTTAGTAATTTAGTCGGCGCTCGGACGCCTTTGTGAGTAGACGCTGTGACGCTTGTAAGCGCCTCGTTTACGAAAAGATCGCTGTACGTATACAAAATATTTGACCTAATAAACTTGATCATTGACGCATTCTGCACCGACAACCAAGGCACACCAAGGAAAGATTTTATTTATAGTTTTTCATACTTATGGGATTATAAATTTCATATTTAGTTTTTAACTTGATGGAGTGACCTGACGTGTACTTCGAAGACTGCTACTGGAACTCAGACGAGTAGAGCTAGATGTACCGAGTTTGGGCTCGTTTTGTTAGTTATGTTGAGACCTTACCTCCGGACTTGATGGAGTGACCTGCAGGTGTACTTCGAAGACTGCTACTGGAACTAATAGACGAGTAGAGCTAGGTATGCCGAGTTTGGGCTCGTTTTGTTAGTTATGTTGAGACCTTACCTCCGGACTTGATGGAGTGACCTGCAGGTGTACTTCGAAGACTGCTACTGGAACTAATAGACGAGTAGCGCTAGGTATGCCGAGTTTGGGTTCTTTTTGTTAGTTATGTTGAGACCTTACGTCTATTAGTTCCAGTAGCAGTCTTCGAAGTACGCCTGCAGGTCACTCCATCAAGTCCGGAGGAAAGGTCTCAACATAACTAACAAAACGAGCCTAAACTCGCCACACCTAGCTCTACTCGTATAATAATTCCAGTAGCAGTCTTCGAAGTACACCGGCAGGTCACTCCATCAAGTCCGGAGTAAGGTCTCAACATAACTTACAAAATGAGCCCAAACTCGCCACACCTAGCTCTACTCGTCTATTAGTTCCAGTAGCAGTCTTCGAAGTACACCTGCAGGTCACTCCATCAAGTCCGGAGGTAAGGTCTCGACATAACTAACAAAACGAGCCCAAACTCGGCACACCCAGCTCTACTCGTCTATTAGTTCCAGTAGCAGTCTTCGAAGTACACCTGCAGGTCACTCCATCAAGTCCGGAGGTAAGGTCTCAACATAACTAACAAAATGAGCCCAAACTCGGTACACCTAGCTCTAATCATCTATTAGTTCCAGTAGCAGTCTTCGAAGTACACCTTCAGATCATTCCATCAATTCCGGAGGTAAGGTCTCAACGTAACTAACAAAACGAGCCCAAACTCGGCACACCTAGCTCCACTCGTCTATGAGTTCCAGTACCAGTCTTCGAAGTACACTTTGGCAAGTACTTGTTTACCAAACAATCACTGTCCAATGAAATTAGGTAAATGGTATCTACTTTTGTGATCATTCAACGTTACAAACTTTACAAATTAAAGTAAAGTTAAAAAAAACATGGCAATAAAAATAAGCTCAATTATCAAGTCGTGTTATTACTCATAATTTCACCGCTTCGCGCATTTCGATGTGTGTGTGAGCCGTGCACGTGTAGTAGTAAGACTCAATACCTAAAATTGATGCGCGTCAATTTGTAAATACGTCCTTCAGGCCATTATATAATTGTGATAACTTTTTTCTCTTGATAACCTTACAAAAATATTACCTCATTAACCTAATTAATGTTAATTTACACACAAACTCAATTAGTTTCTGAATTATGGAGAAACACGGCTAATGCTAAAATAGGAGAACCTTTATAATTTGTTTTGTTAATAATAATTTGCGTTTTCGCGTATGAATTTAAATGGTGACTGTTTTCTTTTTTTATGTAAAGCTGTATTTATTTCTACACCTATCCAAAAGACTTTTATCCTATACCTATGAAAATAACATGTAAAAATTTAATATAAAGAAAGTAAAATTTAATATAATTTATGTAAAAAAGTTATAAATGTTGGAAAATAACTACAAAACATAAAATTATAGCTCATTGTAATTGTAGCAAATATTTTGACGGTTTAACAAAGCTCACATTTTTCTGGGTTCAATGAATGACAGACAAGAATACGAATCCTTACAACTTGTGTGAAAATAAATGAAACGATAGTATTTCAAATTCGTTAAGTAAAGAAAGAAACATTTATATGGTGTCGGTTTAAAAAAATGATTTAAAAATTGTAAATATGAATTTAAACTTGAAGTAGTAATAGGTACCTGACCCGAATTTATTTACAGAGATAGGTACCAATCATTGTAAAAGGTTACAAAATTAATAAGCGGGAGTAAGAAATGTATAATATCTATTATAATAAAATACGTATTTACCCTTTGGTGAGCCACTTCTTATGAAAATACGCTGCGTTGTTTCAGGTGCTTCCTTATCCTTTTAATATTTCATATAAGTCCCCAGAAGTACCCAGGGGTATATTTTTCTTTAACAGAAATTAATATACATCAAAAATTATCAACTAGTATTTAAGCTACATGGCAATGAAATCTTTTGAATTCGAATCATAATTAATCACATCGAAACGTAGAAAAAAAATATAAAAGAGAGAAATCCAAAAGCCTTATATTTTATACTAATTAATATCTTTATACAATCTAAATTGAATACAGCTATAACTCAATGTAAAATGAAGTGCGTTATCTATATTACAGCTGAATATGAGTCCGCGTAACGCAATATAAGCAAAACAACGAACCGCACTAGAGAAGCCATCTTACAAACGAGGGAGCTATTTGGGCATCGTACGATAATTTAAAATATATCTTATAATACTTCTGCAAACGTTAATAATGAATAAATAATTATATTTTATTGGCAGATAATTTCCACAGTGCTATAACAATTAAATTTATAACTAAAGTTTATATTTTAAAACGTTCTAAGTCACATGAGATAATGCTACGAATTCGTAGCACCATGTAGCATGCATGGCCATAACATCTTGCTTGTTTTAGTGTTTCTATTTTTTTTTGAATTTACTCACTTCTGAGATATAATTTAACCTTCATATTATACACAATAATTATATATTAGACATACCAAAGTTATGGTGATATTATTATGTCTCTTAAAAAAAACGATCTAATTTATTGCCCCTCACAGAATAACCTCCGTACGTGAGTTCCCAAGGAAGCGTGGAGTATAGACATAAATTCCGGGCCGCAAACTGAAGCCAGCTGTTCCAGTGTTTTGGGGAAATAAATACGGATTAGACGCAACGGTACACGCTCAGTAGCGACTACGCTAATGCCGCTGAATTCTGAATTATAGATCTCGCGTATTGATACAATGTTACGTAACGTATAATCATTCGTTCTTTGGTTCTGTCTTTTATTTGTAAGGATTGTGGAATATACTTTATGAGTTCATTTGTTTGTTTAATTGACTTACTTTTTAAATTGTTCGTCAGTTATTAGTTGTTTTTGACTACTCAGGAAGCGTTCCTACTACTGAATGAAATGAATACGAAATATACCGTAATATTATCATATTTTACTCGCATATATCAATTACGAGAAGCACAAAGCAGTGTTTGAAATAAAGACTTAATTTAATTACACAAAATATTATTTTTCATGTAAAAACTAAATGAATGAATCTACGTTCCATTTGAAAAGACAATGCATCGCATTTTCTCCTCCGTCAAATTACTTTAAATTATAAAAAGAAGAAAAAATTAATCAGCACAGCTAAAAAGGCAAAAGGCAATCTCAAGGAAAAAAATAAGATAAAAGTCGCACAATAAACTAACAAACCATGAAAACAAAATGTAACAAAAGGTGCGAAATAGATTTATTGTGTCCATCCGCTTCGTTGCGAGTGCAATTTGCGAAAATTGTTACAATTCATTTGTAACGATTTGTTGTATTTCTGTAATTAAACCCTGTAAAATAGAGGATTTATTTCACGAACAGGGGCTAAGAAAATGTTTCTTACTAAAAAATTGTTTAAATTATTACACTTGTTTGTAGAGTTATATAAGCTCTATTTAATATAGCGCTTTAATTCCATTGTTCTCACATCAACTGTTTACTAGCAAGGACTTCAATAAAGAAGGGTTTTTAAATAATTAATATATTCTTAAAATAAGCTTACAGGAAACTTATTTAGTATATTAATTATAGCGTCACAGTTGCTGTACCCGGGATAAAATAAATCCATTATTACTAACAACAATTTGGCCTACTTCTCCGTAATAATATTGCTCACAGTGCCAACAATTTAAATCATATAATTTAGTGTTCCAGTTGTAATGGAATAAAATCTAAGCACGGCTAACATCTCGCTCCAGGCATGTACCGGATAAGGTAATTAAAGCGATTTTAGTATTCACCACAGAGAGCCAATTTAAAACGTTGAACCCCTGGACACCTTGGTTGCATGTTAAACCAGACAATCTTGGTCGTACACGGCCTTACTGTTGAATGGATGTACCGGGGAATATAACTAGATTAGCCGAGCGAGAACCTTCAAATTCTAAAATGGCTTGAGCGAGATATACACGCTTTGACAAGAAGCGCCACATTAAGATATTTAGCATCCGCATGGGTTTCCACGTGGTTTCCACTTTCCAGTATGTTCTGCTTTTAAACTACATATATTGCAATCCGTAGATATAATATACTTAACGAATTCAGTAAAGAGAACAAATATCTAAACATACGTGATACGAGTTTAAAGCCTGTATTCTGTTTATTACAAAAAGTTTAAACAACAGATTATTGCATTATTTGTATCATATAAAAATAACAAAGCACTTCCATTAACACATACATCTACGTTAAGATGTTCGTCTTGCATAGAAAATTACACTTGAAATTGGTGTCGCGAACAAGATCAAGCTCAACTTCGGGATAAACTACAAGCCTGAGCCCGGTTATCCCGGTATTAGTAATTAAAAACTTTGATTGACTATCCTTACACCTGGTAGCAAAACTATTTAAGTTATTCAGAATAATTTTATAATTGAATACTCAATTTATTGAATAGGTAGTTACTTTGGTTGGAACATTTAATTGAAGACTTTGTTATATATTTAAAAAAAAACATTATATAATCACCACATCTCAAAACGGTGACGTGTCGAAGAATCAAAAGTTCGACGACATGTGACATCTCCCAACTCGCATTTGGCCAGCGCGTCTCGTAGGAGGCCCGTGTCCCGGCAATGGGAACATAATATATCTGCTTAAATGATGATGATGATGATGATGCAATCATCGGTTAAGAAAATGAAAAAATATCTTGACCCGTTTGCCTTAAAAAGTCTGAATGCAATAAATCAGGAATAGGCTGATAATAAAGTCCCCGTACCGTACAAATTACCTATACACGCATGATAAATTAATAACTTTACGAATACGTAATTAGTAGGAACGTTGAAGTTCTTAAATACAGAGACAAAAGCCTGATCTATATCTAATTTACTCTGAGCACCCGCATAGCAACTCCATATGTTCATATTTACTCTTCTTTGATTACAGTACTGCAGTTGAATTCAATATTTACATATTATTATAAAGCCTTTCATATGATTGACCTGGAAATTCTTGGATTTCGTACTGACAGCATTTCGCAGAGATTGAATATGATAAGCGTAATATTTACTTTTATTGGCTGAAACATTAACAATGTTTAATTTTACGTTAAAATGTCTGACAGTTTCATAACGTATCCAGTTTCTTTTTCGGTGATCTGATACTCACAAATGAATAATAATTGAATTTTCTTTGTGTATTGTTTTAATTTTATATGATGTATGTATAAATTGGACAGTTTAAGACTACCAATTACAAAAGAGGAATTTAAGTACATTATTTCAAGAACTTTCAACTTATAAAACAAAATTAAAATCAAGACAAAAATTTAAGCCTTTTGTCTTTAAAATTTGATTAACTGTGTAAACAAGGTGCAGGCATCCAGAAATCCTTTTGATGTCCAATCACGAGGCCAGCTAGTTTTCTCGTGGGTAAGTTACCAAAATTGTTAATGAACAGAAAGTTTTGGGTGTAACTAAATACGGTGTTACAAAACATATATCCTACGGGCTTATTAGTAAAGTCATGTTTCATTTAATACAAAACAAGTGAAAAATTATGAAGCAAATAACTATAGGTAATTAAAATTTTTGTTTTGTGTTTATTTTCGACGCTGATCGCATAAATTCACAAATATCACACTGCTTCGTTTTTACTCTAAGAACTGCTATTAATTTTTTTCGTTGATATTTTCCTATCGTAATTGATTAATATCCACTATTGATTAATATCACTAAATATCACGAACGAGTATCGAAAGTCCAAAAAAATCTTTCGACTTTGTATTAAAGAAAGATAAGTGCAGTATTAACACAGTATTATCTAAGAGAGAAAATAAGCACGTTTTATATTGCTGCCTCAGAAGATGTTCTCTATTTATGTCACTTACGTCACTGACGTTAAACGAATTACGTTCAACTTTGTGCACGGGAGAATGATTTTTGATCAGATTTTCATGGTGTGTTTAGTTTCCAATAATATTAGAGAGATATTTATATAAACATATTAAGTATATAGGTACTCATCAGGATAATATTTTAACACTCCTTTAGTCCAGTCCATCCAATAAAATAGATTTCAAAAGACCTCTATTTATTTAAAAAAATCTTACGTAATTTGAAACAAAAAATAAGATATAAGTAATATCTATTTTTGCATCTAAGTTAAGCTTCAGATTAACAAAAGAAAAAAAATAATAAGTTATAAACGTAAGTTCTTGTGCCTTTCATTCTTCCATTATAATAGAGGATCCCATAATACATTTTACTACCTAATCCCTATATTTGTTCTAGGAATGTCGAGAAAATTTCGCGGTTACTTAGGCGCATGTCAGGTCGAGTAATGGCAATAGGACATTTTCCAAATGATCTTCTGACCATTTTGCTCGGATCGTTGCTTTGTGTACTTGAAGACGAAATAAAGTTAGGAGGAATATTTTTTCCCACCATAACATCATAAATACTCCATAATCACGCTTGTTTATAGAATAGGTACCAAACTAAAGAGAATAATTTGTTTAATCTTATTACCTTTCATATTTTGAAATTTTATGAATGTGGTTAACATAAAAAGGTATTGCAATATCGTTTCAATAAAACCAATCCCATAAAAATATATACGGGTCAGCATTGATTTAGATATATTGCAGAATGCTTTAAAATTTACATCCTATTATAGCTCTCTTTTCATGGTAAAATGTTCGCTTTTTGCAGTTCTGAATATTTGATAGATGTTATTAATATGAGTTATTTTTATAAATTTTTACCGGTGGTTCGAATATCTCAGTTAGGTATCTGTGTATTTACCAACGTATTTCCTTGTAGATACGTAATGAAAGGTCTATTTGATTCTTGTTAGAAAGTAATGAGTAGGTGTTATATAACAAACTACATGTACCTACCTATGTCGAAAATATTTAATACTAGTTAAAATAATTCAATTACATTTTCTACCAATTCACCAAAACGGAATATCTCACTAATGTAAGTGTTTATTATTTCAGAATACCTTTTCCTAAACCTTATAGGTAGGTACTCTTACAAAAATTGTTACGAACCAGAACCATTAATCACTTTTGGTTACATGAACAAAAACCTTTTACCATATTAATATTAGGTCTTTTCATATAATATAAAGTGCAGGGTAAGGAATACAAGCCAATGTCCGCTCCTCTATACAATAGTGATTTGTGGAAGTTCCTAACTCCGTCCTCACCGCACCCAAGAGAAATAAGTCTACTCGTAGTTCTTAACAAAATGATTGCAAACGTGTACCCACGTTGTTAGTCCCATTTATCAGGGTGGATTTTATTTACCTTCCCTCCCTAAAGGATAATTCACTTTTATATTAAGCATCGTATCGAGCAACTGGGACACATAAAGTATTTTACGCTTTTCGAACGAAAATAAGTAAGTATCGGAATGCAAAATGCAAAATTAGGTTAGGAATTTGTTTTCGTCACGTACGCTGTACGGAAATTTCGGAATCGTAAAGGTTCCTTGTCTTTGCGTGCGATAAAATACGCTGTTTTTATTATAATGTTGGTATTGGGGAGACAATCTAGTACCAGTCGGTCCTTTAATTTAACTCACGATTCTGAAACACTGGAATAGATTCATAATAAGTTTTATAATGAACATTATTCCTCAGTTAATATAATTTCACTTAATTATACTTTCTAGTAGCTTTACTCTTGCTTTTAATCCATACTAATATTATAAATGCGAAAGTAACTCTGTCTGTCTGTTACTCAATCGCGCCTAAACTACTGAACCAATTTGCATGTAATTTGGTACGGAGATATTTTTCTTTTATTGCGAAATACGTACCACGGGCGAAGCCGGGGCGGACCGCTAGTAAATTAATAACAAACAAAAATGCTAATCGATTGTAATCGAAATAAGCATTCTGATTAATGAAAACATTTAAAGGAGGAAGTAAAAAATAAAAATCATCATAAAAGTTTAGCTTATTCAAACAGTAGTATATAAACGTATTATTTTAGTGTAAGGAGCGAACAAGTTACAAGACGGCCAAACAAAAATAAGAAAATGTTTACGCAGTAAAATCCACTTCAACTAATTCCGAGCTCAAGGAGAGTTTGTAAGAAATTGCGCATTAACTACGGCTGTTCTTGCAAAAAAATAAACTTTTATCGCTTACTACCGCTATTTTAAAAATTAAATGAGCATATTCTGAATATTTTAAAATGTCTGAAACACCATGATCATGAATAAATATCAACTTTTATACCTAGGTATTATTCTGATTGTATACCATGTTTTAAATTAATATTTTAACTTATCGTATCACGAAGTTAGTTAAGTAGTTAGTAATATAATTTTTATTCATATTATAATTTTATTTCAGAGAAAGCCATCAGCTTTAAAGCTTCATAGGCTCAGCACGTATTTTGAATATCTCAAGACTTCAACTAACTACACTTTACAACTCATAATATGATGTATAAATCATTATTATTCGTTTAAGTTTACATCTAAATTACGAAAGTCTAGAACTTGACATGAATCATTTACATTGAATCTCCTATTGGATGAGATTCAATACCTATACATCGTCTAAAATATCAAGTATACCTATACATCGTCTAAAATATCAATTGACCTAACTCTTTTGAGAATGAAAATTCATGCCGAAAAACTAATGAACCATATCGAAAAAGAATGTCTCTAAAAGTATGATTTAAATAATCTTCATAAAAAGAAAATAAAACACAATTCCTCATACACAAATAAAGTGAGTAAGCAGAGATCGGTATAAATCTGAACGTTAGAAGCAAATATTGTCTCGACGGGTCAGCCAGTATGGACACAGCACTCGACTTTTTCCATTCAAACCATGCATCGTGGACACTTTACATGTGAACTTGAACTGAGGTAAAGATCACCTATTGTCGGTTTTAAATCAATGCGAATAAGGCTGTATTATAAACTCTAGAGAGATTTTACGGTGTTTATTGTAAGTTATTGCAGTTTTAAAATGATTGTAGCCACATAGCAATTTGTCGTTGTTATCTGTGATCGATTATAAATGTGTGTGTTCACATATTATGATTTATTATCCCGATTATTGATCAAAGTGTAATGTAATTTGATATGTAGGTACGTATGTAATAATAAAACGCACTCTAAAATAATTAACATTGTAAATGAGTACCTAGAGAATAAAATAGCGTCACTTACCTACCTTCTACGAAATGTATGGCTTCATGAAAGTAATAAAATACAATGTAGATAAATTGTCCAATTGTTTTTGTAATTAATCAGCTTATTTCTGCTTGTTCTGATTAAAATAAAATAATATTTATCTATTAGGTACCATTTAAATTTTAATCATTCGGTTATAATTGAACGCTTTTTTTAGTGAGTTGACTTTTGAATTACACATTTTATTTAAAGTATTACCACAGTATTACCATTTCAGTACTCTAGAGGCAGAAACCTATAATATTATATAGTAAAATCCCATCAAATTTTATGTAGAATCTACATGAGTAGGTGCACGTAATTGTCCATTAGTCAGCTAGCGGCCAATTACGCGTCCATTAGAAATAAAACATACGGAACTACGCAGGGAAATGGAACGCTATAATACATTTATTTATTTCCCAGAATCTACCTACGGTTCGCGTCTAATTAGATTAATTATTCTTTGAATTAATGCTGTGAGCGGCTATTTCATAGAAGTCGATTAAAAATAAAGCAAATAAATTAATTCAAAAAATATTATCTATATAATGAAAAATAACCGCCAAATGTGTTACTCAACGCAAAACTCGAGAGCGGCTCGACCAATTCGGCATTTTTTTTAAGGCATAATTATTTTATTAAGACTCAACAGCGAGAAGAACATTAATGATATTTTAAAAGAGATTCTTATTTTATATATTGTTTATGCGTAGAATATAATATATGAATCCATTTAAAAACTGATTCATTAAAAATTAATATACAAATAATTAAAAGCGCAACAAGCCTGTTACGTTTTCGTACAAAATATATTTTCGTATATTTACCAAAGCACGAATCTCTCTTAATAGCTATTTGGCTGTAAAGGGGGCTCGTTGCTCGCCTTCGGAGGAATTCCTATAATGAAATAAGTAACAACCTCCAACAATTCCAGAAGAGAATGTTATCTAAAAGTTTTACACAGCACAACACAATGTAGTTGTTATTATTGTCTCCTGTAGTTGTAATGGTAATGTTGCATTTTTATTTTCGTGAATATAAGTAATGTATATAGCACAGATAATTTAATATTGACCTATAGTTATAGACTAGACGTATATTATCGCATGAAATGTTATTTTGATCATGGTATATACTTGAATTTATGCTAATTATTTGCTGAATAAAAATGGAAAATTCAAGAATGAACATTTTCATTAATTATTTCATAACATACATAGTGCGTTCATAATTTATCCCTCAATTATGTGGATTTAATATAATAACGCCAAAAGCATTTAGTTGATGGTCTTAAAATAATAAGCAAAAGCCAAAAATATTTTCCATTATGTGTGTCCATTATAAATAAAAAAATAATTGAGGTCACTTTTTACTTTTAATATTATATTTGAACAATAGAATTACCTACATATTTATTTCATACAGAGCCTTTTAACTGAAATGTTAAAACTAAAGACAATTGTTTGAATAATAATTAACCTTTTGCGCGTCTCACATTAACGAAAGCGTTCGCAACAGTAATTAAATCTAAACTCCATTACACGAACGTTTAGACGTTATCAAATCGAAAATTAATAAAAGGAAAATATGACTACAATTTACGACGGAACCGTGCGAACAGCGCATGTTGAGTAAACAACATTTTGAGAGTTAGCGTTGCAACTCCCCAAAACACCCTCATTGCAATTTCAACATTGTTTTCCTTGCTATACCAACTAGAGTAATAACATAATTTTAAATCAAAACTGTTCAGCCATTAATATTGTGACATGCTGCTCGGCGGAAGGGTATTCATCAAGAGATGTTAATAGATCAACGATAGTACAATACGTGATACTCGGTAACTCGACTCTGACCTAGAAATCAATGCCGTCTCGCTGTCAGTACCGTGTTGTTTAATAGAGGAGTTAATTATCAAAACAATAATATAAACCCTAGAATTATGTCTTAATGATTGTTTATAAAAATGTTAATTACCAACTCAGAAAGTAAAAAAAAAACTTCCTATATTTTATCTAAAGCATAATTATTGACCAACATTAAATAGTAACAAGGTACCTTGTAGGTACCTAATAGAAATATTATATTTTCTTCAACAATAAAATAAAGAGACACGAAAACTTTATGTAGGTATATCCGTAGCATTGTTAACAATCAAAATTGCACAGGGAATTCATAGAAATAGATACCTACCAGTGACAATGATTTTGTGAACCCAAGTTTTTCCATAATTCATGGGCCATTCCCAAAGGAATGAGTAGTTTGATGTCGTTGAGATCGCTAGCAAAACTTCAACGCCTTTGGGGATTTATTTCTTTATTCCTGTATAAGATATCAATAGCAAAATACATAATATATCTATTTCATGACTGGTTTTTATTAAACATTCTCTAGGTATTGTTTGTAAATTATTAAATGAAAAAATTTTACTTATATTACATAATTAAACTAATATTGCTTCAAATGAGTCAATATCGTAATAAGTTCAAACAAAAATAAATCTAAAAAGATACAATAGTGCCGCGTGTAGGAAAGTAACTGAAAATCAACATTGAACAACGAACCCTTGTTTGTCCATTAGTCTGCCGCGACAGAATCAAAGCAAACACGCCGATTTCTTGCCAAATATTTCGTTGTTATTGGCCTCCTTAAGATTTTGACCGGTTCTTGAAGCTCATTACAGATATTTTTCTTTTGTGGTATTTCGAAAATCGATTAATTGGGAATACTTAACTTTTTTAAATTTTGTAATATAACGATACTAAGTACATATAAAAATAAACTTAATGATAACTTTATTTTACTAATACCGCAGATAATAAAGACTATTTTAAAGTTAAGTATTATAATTATAAACACATTTCAGCTGCATAAATTACGTTTCGTCACAGAGACAGTAAAATTCGATAAAAAAATGTAATATTCTTAAAAATTCAACCATTATTAAATTATAAAAAATGCATGTCCATTGTTTATGCTATTTTTTATCTGTGGAATTTGACATTGAAATATTTAATCTGTTCACATTTTTTTTTTATATTTTATTGTGTACTTTTTCTTTTACGACATGCAAGATGTGATTTTGCATAAATATTTGAAACTTTTTTCTTTATTATATTTTAATATTAGTTATTAATCATAGATGACATTTTATAAACTTTTACATTCATTCATATTACTAAACATTTCATTCATATTACTAGCAATGGACACCACGCGTCGTCCACTTCCAGTAGCATCTATATCTTTGGCTGATGAAAAATCAATTCTCAAGAAGAATAGTTAGTCTATAGAAAAACCGTATAGACTAACTACCTTTATCTTTACTTTTTGTAAGTTATTACTATCATTAGTCTCCTACTAATGTTGTCGCTCCTTGCACTCGTAATTAATTATATATTACGCATACAAATGTATACAAATGGACCCTTTGAAATCGATGAATTCACAAAATATAAATGTTGCGTCCAAGTTAAATGAAAATGGTAAGACGGGATAAATACTTAGATCAGATTTTGTCCATTTTATAAATGAGCACAATTTCGTGAAATATTTTAGATAATAATTTAATTAGTTATATTTGTGACCCATTGAAATTATTAAGCGATACCATTCAGCATTAAAAAAATAACGTTACGTTTTGCACATTATGTATATATTTACATTAACAGCCTCGATATTTCAGTCCGCTTGATAACTTTTACAGCTCTCAAACAAAAGACCAACATTGTGGCTATAAGCCTCCTTAATTCTTTATGAATGCTTCGATTAATGGAAGCAGAAGAACTTATCATATTATTGGCAGGTGAAGGGATATTAACATCAATCTATATACAGCAATTTATTGAATTGGGTCTACACATCATCGGATTTAAAATGTCCAACGCTCAACGTGACAAGAACAGACAAAATAAAATTACTGGCGATGCTGAAAAGCGCTGTGAAGGGTGCCTGCAGAAAATATGACGTATCAACTTGGCCAATAGCCATATCCATAGATTTGCCAAGTGCCAGCATCCGAACTGGTGCTATACGAGGAGTTAATTTTTCATATTTGATTATTTATTTACACAAATGTTTAATGAAGAACGTCCATCAGATTTTATAAATTTGGAATGAATATACGATTAAAGTTATTCACACAAAGTTTACAAATATTATTTTGTTAATTATATTGTAGGATATAGATAACTGTTATAACATTGAAGGAGAACGATACTATTGAAATCACAAGCAACGATTATTATTGAAACAAATGCTCAGCCGAAAAAATATACATCGACAATCCGAACACTATGAAAATTGTTAAATCAGGTTAAGAAATTGCAATAGTTCACAGACATTTCTTTACTTTGTATGGAAATCAATCCAAAATCCATTAAATGTAAAGTTATGAAGGGTGGTGGTCTTCGAAATAGAGAACATATTATTTTTCGAGCATTACCAAACCAAAGAAGACATCGCAGCCATCAATCTCATATTGATTGAATTTGCTACGGAATTTGAGGTACTACGCTATTTATTTCTTAATCTAATCTAACTACAGTCAAGTAAGTAGAAATAAACATTGAACTAGAAGATATTAAATTTCAAACAAAATTAAAAAAAGCTCATCCTTTAAATAATTCAAAATATGTAATTGAAATTGAAAGAAAACATATTTATGAAGTCAAAACATTTAGCAACGAAATGTCTGATATCTAGTATTTTACAAGGGAATTACGTTTCAAAATTGATCAATAATGTTTGTTCATAATCGTATTACAGCTCGACATAGTTACCATTAATTACGTTCGTCACCCCAATGTCGTACAAAGAGTCAGAAATCTGTTTCCGATGAAATTAAATCCACTTAAAATAAGCACAATTTGCGATCAACAAGGTTTGGATAACATTGATGTTATTGTTCAGGTTTGTGATAGTAATACATTTGTTATTATTTATTTTAGAGATTCATTAATTATTAATTTTATTTTTTCATCGCTAATTATTATTCTTGCATTAGTAGCTACACTTATATTCGTTTCACTTGTTTATTTGTATGCTTATGTTATGTCTTTACGTAATCTACTTCTTTAGAGGCGATTTTGACTCACTTTAATGAAGCAGATTTAATTCAAACTTTGTAAACTTATCAAAGATCGGGGGACTAATCATTTCATAAGCGTATTTTTAGTTTTTTAAACTACATTAATTTTAGTGTTTCAAATGTGTCTTATTTATTAATGATAGAATACATTGACGATGTAATTATTGTTTACTCGTTCGTTTATTGCGTCAGGGATCAGATACTCATACTCGCTCATGAGTCGTCGCCTGGCATTTCAAATAACCAACAAATATAGTATGCACGCTATTGAACTTCATATTAATATATTAATGCGTGTACAATTATTTATGCTGCTGTATAATGTATACAACTGCGACTTATATTCAACATTAGATCATGATTACGATCAACATCAGAGTGCTTCAAATCTAAAGACTAAATAAATTCGTAAAGATTTTACTACATTTTTTTAATACTCGTAGATTCAAATGCAAAAATGTCCGTAATTTTACTAATTAATTCTTTTTATTTTTCGACAATTTTTCATCGAATATTTTTCTCACTTTTTGAATAGCTCTGTACCTACATAGAGACTAGAGTTCATTAAAAATGAACTACTAAAGTACGGCTACACATTTGTAGCATTAAGAAAATCTCATTACACCAGCTAGAATCTTGGTAGATTTTTTAAAACTGGGTTTGAATTTATGACTCTTTTTGTTTTTATTTGGGGCTGAATCACCATTTTTACATTAGATGCTTAGCGTAATACTCCAAATACATGGTTAAAGTATAGATGGATAATAATTCAGCAATTGTTTGATGTTACTAGTTGCAATTTATGAAAATTGATACTCTTGTATACTGTACCTTTGTGTGTAATATGGACATCGGATATGATATAAAATTAGACAATTAAAATGTAATAATCTCATAAATGACGAATTGTACTTTAAAAGTCAGAATAATTGTCTTCATTTTTTATCACTTTATTCTTGTTTCTTTTTGCTGTTTCTTCATTATTTTATACATTTTTATAATCTAATTTTAAAACTAAATTATGGCTATACGACATTATCATTTTCATACTATGGTCGAGGTCGGTTAATCACGCAACTACCTATAATAATTACTACAAGTAATCGAGTAGTGTCGACAAAAAAAATCAAAGTAGTTCTGAACTAAAAATTATACCCCTGTTACTGTGATAAGCAGTAGTTCCTAGGTAGTATTTTTATAATAAACCAAGAATAAACCTACCTAGGTTTATTCTTGCTTTATTATAAAAATTGATCCCAAAAGTTTTAAAACGAAAAGAAAATAGGTATATTATTATCTGTGTTGATTTCGACAAAAATGAACCTGTCGCTTTTCTATTTCTATCAATTTTAATTGACACAAGTCATACGAATTGAGCTTTAAATTATTTTATTTATAAAAGAATATTTATTGTTTTGAACAATTTTGCTTCATTAATTAAAATGGCAGAGAAATTTCCGGAGAAAATCGAGTTTACGGATGTTGATATCAGTCATCCTGATATATTGAAACGCCCTTGCAATCGTTTTAGAAGATGTCCAGTTGTCGTCACATTATGTAAGTATTCTAAAAGATAACAAGATACATTTATTTTTTTTAAACATCAAGCCGAAAGCATATTTATTAAGTAAGTTATGTCATATAATGTATACCTAATGCTCATTACGTACGAAGTTGATTTATTTGGTCACATTGCAGCGGACACTCAAATTACCCCTGTAGAAATCCAAAAATTGTTAGAAGTAGGTATGAATGTAGCGAAATTTAAAATGTCCTTCACCACAAAAGGAGACAGGATTCGAATGCTTGGAAAAGTGGACAAAGCTGCGTCAGCGTGTTGTAGTAAATTCGGGGTTCACGATTGGCCAGTAGCTACTTGTATCGAACTGAAAACGTGTATCGTTAAAACAGGACTTCTAGAAAATGTGCGTAAAATATCATAAAATGTTTAATAAATAATTCTAGCCAAAACTAAAATCTCCATTTCGCAGTTTACTGCAGACAATCGTTATCGATAAGATTTAAATGAAATGCGGAGTGATATTAATTTTTTTCAGAATGCAGATTTTATAGTATTTAAAGAAGGAATGCATGTAGTTCTTACATGTAGGCTATCAGATTACAATAAATGTAACCTAAAAAAGGTGTTCGTCGACAATCCTACTCTAGCCAAAGACATTAAAGAAGGAACAGAAATCTCCATCGGATCTGATGAAGTTATATTGAAATGTGAAACTATTATAGATGAAGAGAATATAAAATGTATTGTAGTCAAAGGTGGTCAATTAGGTAATGTCTGTAACGTATGTGCCAGAGGTGTTGCACACGACCTATCAGTTATCAATAAGAAAGATCTAGATATGGTTAAATTTGCTTTGCAGTATCAGGTAAGTACTAATTTATTTTTTAGATGCTTTAATACATTTTTATATCATAGATAACGTAAAATAAAAATTCAATCACTTTTATTTAAGTTTTTATTAATTTTTATCTTAATTCAAAGGTGATGTTTGATTTTCTGCACCTTTTAAAATATAACATTGTTCATCAGTGACAAACGATTGTGCTAGGAAGCAAGAAGTAAATAAAAGTAAGTAAAAGCTATAAGTATTGTATTTTTTTATAGATCGATATGATAATTGTGAATTACGTGAGAAAAGCAGAGACTTTAACAGAAATAAAGAAATACATGGGAAACGTGATAAGGCCTTTGATATTTGGTGGTATTTGTACTCAAGGAGGTCTGGAAAACATCGATGATATAATGAAGGTTGGATTAGACATTTCTTCAAATTTACAAACGCCTTTTTTCCAGAAACGATGTCTAAAAGCTTGTAAGCTTTAGGGATCAGAAACTACATTATAAACTTCCCCATATCTACATGAACGAACCACATTTTATATAATAACTATTGAGCTACCGTCCATAACAATAAGGTAAACGCAGGTATTAACGACCCCTCTAAGGCAATTTCAAAATCAACCATATTTTTTAAGTATACTGGTTCTTCTAAAGATTTATAATTTCATTTTATATGCTAGTGTTATGTATAAAAAATGTATTTATTGAAGCAAATACATTCTAATAAAGGATTATCTTGTAAAAAATAATTTACAATGTGACTTAGTCGATTGTTGCTATTACCGACCCATAAAAACGGCTGTGAAGCTATTAACGATTTTTATGCAGCTATTCCCGATCGTATGTGAGAGGAAGCCTTTTTCCAGCAATGGAATGTATAGAAGCTAGTGATGATGATGATTACCGATCTTAATAAAATGAAATAAAAATGCAAATATATTCGTATTTTTTAATTGTAGTTATTTTTAATAAAACAAATGAGTACTTTTTAGTAATGAACTAAATAATTATAAACTTTTAAATTAATCAACATAATACTATTAATATATGTACATATATTAAATTAAGGATTTCAAACTCTAGGATATTTCGTTATGCTATTTGATTGATTGCTTCGGCGAGTTGTGTTTTACTGAATACTTTTCGCCGCTTTCGTGGCTCCATATTTCTGGAAAAAATATACCTAATTGTATGTTTTATGTTAATTTAACCTAAAAACCTAAAAATATAATTTTTTTAATTTTTTTAAATTTAACCTAAAAATATAATTTTTAATAGGCACCTATTATGTCATAAAAGTAATAAAAATATATTTGCACGCTCAATAAATAAATAATAAATAAAAATAAATAAAAATTCTTAATTGACAATAGTTTTACATTTTGAAATACTGTGAAGTCTCTGACTCCCAAACTAGGTAAAAACCTGTATGTCAGGAGCCAGCGCCCTCTTCCAAAGAATATTCAAGAAATGCCAATAAGAACAATAAAAAATAAAAATGTTTAACAAACAAAAAAATTAAAGTAGAAATTGTTTTTTCCGGCATGCATATGTGTGTTTTAGTGTTGCCTTGGCCTTGAATGTGTGTGTGTATTTGTGTGTGGGACTGTGACTTGTGTGTGTGTGTGTTTGTTTGTGTGTGTGTGTGTGTGTGTGTGTGTGTGTGTTTGTGTGTGTAATAGTGGGTACTATATACTCAAGTTATAAGATTTTCCGTTTCTTCGTAATCTAGAGTCCAAAGCCAGTTTTTTATTTTTACTTCTACATCACGCAGAGTACATGGATAAATATCAAGCAATTTATTAATTTTATTATATAGATGTACAGAAAGAAAACTGTGCTGTCTTTTCAATAAAGCAGTTCGACACCTCACAGGATCAATTACATTTGTGCATGTCCGTTTATTACGAAACTTATTGGGGTCATAAGGAGTCGTAACATGTTGTTTTATAATAGCATGATAAATATAAATTTTCCTTACGGACAGTATTTGGCATATCTCATATAATTTTGTTGTTGGAAACCTATAAGGCTTAAACAACATTGTTTTGAGTAGAGACCGTTGTGCTCTTTCAAGTTGTAGCATAGTGCTTTTAAATGTTCCGCCCCATACCCCAATACAATAGCCAATGACAGATTGAACTAAAGCAAAATAAACAGTTCGTAGAATATCACTATCTGCCACATGTCTCAGGTTTCTAAAGACCCATGTAAGTGTTCTAACTCTAGATGATATCATATTAATATGTGGCTGCCATGTTAACTTCGCATCTAAGAGAATACCTAGATATTTTGAAGATGTAACTTGATTCAAATGTGCACATGAACATGTTTTATTTGTAGGCGAGTTACAAGTATGGATCTTTACTGTTAGATTAGGCTCTTTAATACGGGAAGTAGTAAATTTAATAAACGAAGTCTTAGATGTATTTAAGGTTAATACATTTTGTTTAAGCCACAGACTAGATTTATGAAGACCGATTTCAGCATCTATCCTAACTTCGTCCCAAGTATCTCCATGGAACAACAACGCAGTGTCGTCCGCATAGGAGATGATTTTACCCTTATTTAGTTTTAATTGGCATAAATCATTTAAATATACTAAGAATAAGCTGGGGCCGAGTATGCTGCCTTGCGGAACCCCATATGTAACCGCGATGTCGGAACTGATTGAGTTACCAATCTTAACTTTTTGTAAACGCCCATTAAGAAAACTTTTGAAAATATTCAATTCATTACCCCTTACACCATATCTCTCCAGCTTGTCTACAAGGGTGGGCACTGAAACAGTGTCAAAAGCCTTCGCTAGATCGATAAAAATACCGATGCACTTTTGTTTTTTATCTATATTATTACTTACAAATTCTACCAAAGATCTAACAGCCCCATCCGTACTTTTTCCAGCCCTAAAGCCAAATTGGTTTTCTGATAGGATATTATTCCTTTCTAAAAATTTCATAAGCTGATTATTCAGGACTTTCTCTAATAGTTTCGATAGCGCTGGCAAAACAGAAATCGGTCTGTAATTAGTGACACTATCTCGCGCCCCACCCTTGTAAACTGGGGTAATAACCGCTCGTTTATAAACGCTGGGAAAAATACCCTGTTCAAAACAAAGTTATGATCTTGGTAAGATGGGGGATTAAAAAATGTCTAGCCATTTTAATAAATCTATTCGAAATACCGTCCCAGCCAACAGCAGAATCATTCTTAAGATTCATTATTAACGATTATATTTCTTGTTCATTGGGAGGGAGCAATACAAGAGAGTTTTTGATACTAGGTATATTATTTGTATGAGATTTATGATTATTAAATGGCCCAGGATGGTTGTTGTTAGTTTGAGATATATTTTGAGCTAAAAGTTTCCCCACGTTCGCAAAAAACGAGTTTACCGCTTCAGTGGCATCAAGGGGATCTCTGTGAGTTTTTAATAATTCAACTGCAACGCTCAATTACGAGCAGAATGTTTAAGGATCAATATTATCTGTATATACAAACATCTTTATTCTACATTCTGCAAATAAAGCAATTTGAATTTGAATTTGTAGATGAGAAACTAAACAATCTATATTCGATCGGTAATAGCTTCCTATAGTTGCTATTGCCGACCCACATGGGTCGGTATTAAAGTATGTAAGTATAAACCTAAATTGTATTACCGACCCATAAAAAAATGGTTATTTTAATTCATTTGATCATCAGACTATAAAATAGATTATAATTGATTAATGTCATACAAAATATGAACAAATGCATATTGTTTAAACAAAAAAAAAAAACAATGATTTACTTCTGTAACTATTCGATAGGGATCCTCGAAAATATCATAACTTTGTATAAATTGACAACGCTAAAAGACACAACACTAGACAAAAAAGTTTAGTCGCTAATAGATTTTTATGAAGACTCATAGCTTAGATTTAAACTGGTCCATAAAACCACTTGTGTTAGTGTGATATAATAACATAAAAGAAAATAAAACAAAAAGTTACGTTGCTGCCATTGCCGACTTACGGGTCGTTGATACCTGCCGCGGCTTAAACTGGTGAAGCTAACACCGTCCCATTTTAATTTTAAGTTTTATCGTTTCAAATTACTTTTTATTAATAAAATGTTGTAAGAAATGAAAAGTTGACACTTAAATGCATTGACATTTAGTAATATAAATTAAAGTATAGATGTCATTTGTTTGTAAATGTCTTAAAAAGATACTCACAGTACTTACCCGAAGGAACAACGGAACAGTACGACACGTCCTGCTTCCACGCTACCCCGCAGCAACTTACGCATTTTAACTCTTTTTTGCTCAGTTACTCACTCTAACGTTAAAGTATACGATGCTCAAGTAATACATTCGTGTATAACTTTGCCTACCTATAGCTAGAATAGTTCTGGAAACGTTTAAATTTCGAATTACTTTTATAGGTCGGTAATACCTTCAGATTTTCGATGGGTCGTTGATAGCTGCGTTTACCCTACTTACATTTATCTTTTTCAACAACACAAAAAAATTAGCTTCATACGAACATTTAACCTTATAATAATAAATTTATTGGTCACATATTTTGATCAACTATTAGGACTTCCAAAACATTTAATCGGATTGTAGCCGTTATTTTTTATTGGCTTACATTTAGTTTTGAAAGCAAAGCTTGGCTTTATCACTGTAATCTACACTAATATTATAAAGAGGAAAACTTTGTTTGTTTGTTTGATTGTAATGAATAGGCTCTTAAACTACTGGACCGATTTTAAAAATTCTTTCACCATTCGAAAGCTACATTATCCACGAGTAACATAGGCTAGGTTTTATCCCGGAAATCCCACGGGAACGGGAACTATGCGGGTTTTTCTTTGAAAACGCGGGCGAAGCCGCAGGCGGAAAGCTATTTATTTATAAAAGCGCAACTTAATCGGCTTAATGTTTTGGTATGTGATGTTATAAACTGATTAAACATGTAATTTATAATAAAAATATTATTTAACAACATCTATTCTGCCCCAATTCTTTCAATCCACTTATTTTATAAAAATCTTTAGAAGTCACTCTATCACGATAATAATCTATTATTTTATAGTTAATTAAAGACATCATACGTTAATAAATGTCTGAAAGTTATATTACAAACAGCACACTCCATAAATGCAATAATAAGTATATTATTCTGTAAACGCGCTGTACGAACACCTAACCTAACAACTAACAAGAGGTCACCAAACTTAGAACGATGTTACGTCTTATGGAACAAGCATTGTGGCTCCACCCAACGTCACTAGACAGTATGTTCATTGTTCAACTTGCCTTCTCTGTGGACAGACTTTAAATGAAATAAAATAATAAAAAACACTTTATTGCACACACATAAAACAAATTCAAACATAAATAATCCAAACGCGGTAATACGAAGCGGTACAAATATAGGCGGATACTACACTTATACAATAATAGACTTTCTATAGATTTGTTGGTAAAGAGTGCAAAAACTAGTGAAGACTATTGGTATGATGGGATTGATAAACCAATTCGGCAGTTTCATAGATTTTTATTTGAGACCATACCTATTTTGTTTAAGAGTAAAACGAATTTACAGGAATGTGATGGTATTATACTATCGAGGGAATTTTTACCATTCGAAATAGATGTATCGCAAAAGTTTCGTTTGGCCCATATACAAAAATGGGTCTGTGGAAAGTGTATGCAGGTATAATAGTATTTATTTCCTTCATTAATCCCAAACCATAAAACATCTGAATAAATATTTAAAAATATGTGATCCTCTTGTTTGAGTTGTTTTGTTATGAATCGTGAATTTATAATACGAGGGTATAATTGAATTGGTACATAATATTATAACCATTAAAAGAAAAATTCTTTGAAAAATTTGTGCATGTTCTTCTTGTATATTATCTTCCTTTTGTGTGTATTTGTTAGTCTCTTTCTATTTTATATTGGACATACGTTTAATCAGCTCCTTTTGTAGGCAGGTAAGCCGTTTTACTTATCCGGTGGAGTTTTCAAGGAAGCACTGAAGACTGGATTATTCTACGACAATGAAATATCAGACGTAGTGAATGCACTTATGGATGGAGTTAGCGGCTTTATTCTCAGAGATTGCTTCAACGTTGATAATACGTATGAAGTCCTGCATGCTATTAATGAAACCTGCTACTTTGTTGAACCAATTGTTGCTAGTAAAAGTAATTTTTGGAGGTTTCTTGATGAGGTGAAGTATATTATACTAGATTATGTAGGTATATAAAAAGTAAATAGTAATTATTATGTACAAAATATATTTAGAAAATTGACATACGCATTCATAGAACTCAATAATATCCACCAAAATTCGTTAATTTATGAATTCACTGTTTTCACATTCATTTATATATTATTTGTAATTTGCATGTATAAATGCACATTCTATTAAAATAATCGCAAACTAATTAACAATTATTCTAATTTCATATTTTAAGGCAAAATCTCCCACAAACGCAGCAGAAGCGGCCGTACTGTCATGTGCGTTAGTCGCCAACCAGACGAACTCACGAGTTATAATAGTACCAACAGTGACCGGCAAAACCCTGAAGGCACTTCACCGCATGAGACCCGCGTGCCTTGTAATCTCTCTCAGCAAGAAGATCAGTGTTTTGAGACTGTTGCATACGTATAGAAGCGTTGTGCCGCTCATGTATAAAGGCATGCATGTACATTATACAAGTTACCTTATATTTAAGGCCCGTCCATATGAGCAGTGTTTGAAATGTTTACACAATAAATTATCGTTGGTCTTTAAATCACCAAAGTAACAAAGAAAGAAAAATTGTTTTGGTTGAAATATAATGGATGGATGGAAAACTGCAGGACGGATTTGGATGAAACTTTACAAAAATAAAGGTCATAGATCAGAAAAACACATTAGCTTTAGAAATATTTAATTTTGCACGCGGGTTCGACCGTGGGTAAACTGCGCGTCACAGGCCACAGCAAAATAAAATCATGAATCATCTAGCCTAAATTAATATTCAACAGAACCACCAGAGTCATCGAAAAATTGGCAGGAAGCGATCGAAAAGCGGATCGACTACGCCATAGAATACGCAGTACAAAGGGGCTGGTTGGTGTACGGGGACATGTACGTGACGCTGCAGCGAGGGTCTGATGATAGTTCCTTCTGTGACACGGTCAGGGTGTGGATAGTGCGCGTCTCGAAGAAACTGTTGGTCGAGTGAGTATGAAAGCAAATAGGTAAAGGGATTCTAGATTTTTCTATCTTCAAATATATGTTTTTAGATAATCGCTTGATTATGAGCTAGCGGCTAGCGCGCAAGAGCAACTTTTGTCTCCGCAACTATTTTGTCTCTCCCGTCAATTCTATGAGTTAGTGAGTGAGAGATGGCTAAGAAAGTGCGCGCACGTAGCGCACGTAACTCCCCATAGAGTTGATGGGAGAGACAAAATAGTTGCGGAGACAAAAGTTGCTCTTGCGCGCTAGCTCTAATAATTTTTATTTCAAACTGGTAGGAAACTCTTTTCAAATCTCACACATAATTTTTAGTTTTGTCACATAAATAATATTATAACCTTTTTTGTTTTTATTTTTTACAGATGTAACGATTAATCACACTTGGGTGAACGTTATTTGTGATTTTTTATAGTTTTATGAATTTAAATAATATTATCATTACAATTATAATAATACAGTTAATCGATACATTACATTAATTGAAACAGCGTTTGGTTATTATATATTGTAATAAAGTATGAGATGAATAATTTTTATTTTTATTTATTTTTCCTTCATTTTTAGAAAGGATATCTTAATTACACGATAATACATTTAACTAAAAAAATCTTGAAAATATGTCCGAAATAGAAATCATACATAGACCACTGTAGATAGTAGCGAATAGCGCGTAGTCAACATAAGAACTGCTTTTTGATACACCAAGCTCTGTTCAATCTCTAACTACTATTCAACCGATTGTTAACAGTTTTCTATTCGGCCACACTGAAGATTTGATTTGTTTCCGAGAACAATTCGCACAGCATAAAGATTTGTAGCGATCCTTGTCAAGGGTAGCCCTCTGGAGCGTCCGAGTTTTCCCTATTTTTTATTTATCTCAATCCCCGTTTTGATCCCCTAATGGTTTTACCACAAATAAAACAAGCCTTTGTTTATTTTTCCAAGCCGTGTTTATTTACGTTGACGTTGTTAGCAACGGCTCTTGTTGTTTGCGATTCTGCTTAAACGACGCAAAATCCGTGACATTCACGATAAAAAGATATCCGCGTTTTGAATTTTGAAATAAAGTTTACAATGAAATACAGTTATTTAAAGCTTGAGAACAATCTCATTTTCTTGTGAGTTTGTACGGGTAAAAAAATAGAATTCAGGAACGTTTTTTGTAATTTTTTGTGTACTTAAGAATGTGGTATAATATAAAGATCCTCATGATTTTATAAATATTTGAACGGGCAGCCGACCTGGTGGTTCTGCTGATAGTAAACAATCACCTCTGACCAAGAAAAATTGTAGTGGCGGAACCTGCACATGCGTTGCCCTCTTTAAAGGGATAAGGGATAATAAAAGAATTGATGACGGGAATAAAATAATAGAATAGGAAGGGTAAGAAGGAAATGAGCCACTGGCCACATAAGTGGCAAAAGACGCTTACGCTGTGGCTACTATGAAGTATAATAGGGATGATCATATCCCTATTATACTTCTATTTATATTACTTCTATACTTCTATCACATCAGGATGCGATGATGGTGTTCACACCTGAATGGATGAAGAAACGGTTTATGTGGGTTTACCTAAATTTCTCTTAATTTCCTTCGACGTGCATCGGTGTTTAAAAATTAATAATTATGACATTAAAAAAAATAATTCTTCTCTATGATTGATATGTAGATACTTGTCATAATTTCTAAACTTCAAAATAAACGTGCGTTTTAGAAGTGGATTTATTTTGTATTTATATTTTTAATATTGAGAAATTATCATGGTCTGGCCAACTGAACACGATATAAAACTTGACGAGGTAGGTATGTTACATAATAAGTAGTATAACTTTGCAGCCTTAAATATCATTTCATGACTGTTCTTAAAAGATCGAACAATTACTCACATTATTGTTATTTCAACTGAAGACAACAGATTTTTTTGATTCGAGTTTCAATAGATACCAAAGTACTTAAGTACTGTAGTTATAATCAGTTCAATCTTGTTGACTGCGTTAGTGACTTTCCATTTACAAGATTTGTTCCCTTACTTCTTATTTCTACATTAGGTAGGTACCTACCCGCCTTCTGTCTGTAACTATTTAAATATTTTCTCTTATGTCTATTCATTTACCTGCTGAAAAACGTTTTCTTTCCAATGCACAGTAGAATTTCCGATAAATTAATATTAAAGTCGTATATTTTTATACATTTTGCGTCAGTTCGATGCAATGGAGCTTCCGGGCCAGCAACTATCGGCTGCGCATGCGTATACACCGCTCGACCATTTACTCCATCTCGACATAAAGGCACCGCCGGGATGTCAACGTCTCACGGGCATTATCGTTACAATGGGTAAAAAGTATTATTGGAAATTATATTTATTAGAAGGGTTTTATATAAAAGTAGGGTCACGTGGGATTAACAAACGTTGCTAACGTATTCATTGATATTTGGTTTACATTTAGAAGGGTATTTTGAGAACATAATATATCTTTAGATTGAAACCTGCTAGGTTACTTTGAAAAATAATAATAATAATATCATTCGTGTTATTTAAGGGTTTAAAGGACTATATCAAATGCAAATATAAATATACTACGGTGTTACACCTATACCTACATTTTACCGAAAGAAAAAACATTTCAATTCATATTTTAGGTCGTTCAACAAACAGCATCGAAGTTCTAGAAAAACTGATATCAGCAGGCATGAATATTGCCCTGTTGAACTTGAATTTCGGAACGAAAGAAGAACACATAGAGACTATAAAAATGCTCAGACAAGCAGCTAAGAACTACAGTATTCAAATGGGTCGTAACTATCCATTAGCCATAGCAGCTAGGTTGCCTGGTCGAAAGATCAGAACGGGGACCATTGCTGACGTATGTTGTCATCACTACATAGTATCTATAAAACAAAGTCGCTTTTTCTGTCCCTATTTCCCTGTGTCCCTTTGTATGCTTAAATCTTTAAAATTACGCAACGGATTTTGATGCAGTTTTTTGACGTGACGACGTCTTATAATTCGATATAGCCGGCTGCATGCACGAAAGAACATGACTCATGCGGCGTTACCTCGCTCTGAGGCGTTCCATGTAAGGCTTGAAGTACAAGCGAGAGCGCGGAACGAGTGACATAGAAGCACAATCGTTGTCACGTTCAACTATAGTCAGTAAACCGACTTTACAGACAACCATTTTTTTTTAATAGATAGAGTTATTTAAGATGAAGGTTTTAATATATAATTTATTAGGTTTTAGACCAAGCGGGCGAAGCCGCGGGCAGTAAGCGAGTATAATAATTATATTTCGCTAGCCGCTCGACATTCATGTTAAATTAGATGAGTAACTTTAAAAAATTATCAGATTATTAAACGGCAATTGTAGTTTTAAGTAATTAATTTTCAAAATAGGCTATTTAAACGCTGCTGTAAAAGTAATTATTATATATCACAGATAATATTTGAAAAGATAAATATTAAACGAAGTTGAATTGAAATTTATTTTTTTTTCCTAACGTAATTTAACCTACTTCATTTAATTAAGCCAATGATATAATTACTCTGTATTTCATTTTAACTAATTATTATCAAGCCTTCACAGCATTGAAATTTCTTGAATTGTCTCCGAATATTAAGTGTCCTAACAAGATTAATGAAGCGCCGCTTAAGTGAATGCGTCTAGATTCCAAGTATTGGATTGCTTCCAGAGTTACGGAGAGACAGTAGAATTAAAAACAGGAGATACAGTAAGGCTAACTACAGACGAAACTTATAAAGATCGATGCTCCGTTTACACCATTTATATAGACTTCATGTACTTCTCGGATCAAGTTAAAAAAGGAGACTACGTGCTGTTAGACAATGAAACTATAATGCTTAAAGTTGAAATGATTTCTGCTACCACACTGACTTGTAAAATTGAGAGAGGTGGATTGTTAGGCTCTTATAAAGATGTGTTTGTACCGAACGTTTCCTTAGATATGCCGAATTATACTGATAAAGATAAAGAATACATCAGCATGGCTATATCTAATCAAGTAAGAACACATTTAACTTTACACGTGTTTTGATTTATTAATATTTAATTTGAACAACCCCATTTTGTTATAACTATCATTATTACATCTAGACCTATCACTTTATTTTTTTTTATATAAAACAATTATTTATAGTGTCATATAAAAGAACAAAGTCCTTAAAACTGCAACAAAGTAAACTAAATAAAAGAAGGTACTTATCTCTCACTTCAGCTGGACATTCTTATCGCGTCTTTCGTAGACTCGGCTAATGCGATTACGGAACTCAGGCATTTAATGGGTGAGAAGGGAAGGAAAATAGCCATTGTCGCCAACATCCAAACTATTGAAGGCTTCCGCAACTTTGACGACATTCTAGCGGTAAGTGCTAACTAATGGAATACTGTGGCAGACTTTCGCGTAGTTTTAATGCAACTAGTCACCACGATGCTCTTAGAAAAATCATCTTAGTCATGTCACATGTGGAAGTTTGAATAGATATTTGTTCAATCGCAAAAGTTTCTCATTGACTCGGATAGTTGGGAAGTACGGTTATAATATACAAAGTTTATTTGGCAACATTTTAGTTCTTTAGATAATAAAAAATAATAAATAATCTTTAATTATTTCTTCCTTTTACAATACATATTATACATACAGGCAACGTATACAAGGTGTAGAAAGCTGGTGCCTGTGGTAGGTGTAAAACCTGTAATACAGGTCACCAGGTCTCCACCACTCGGATGAACAGAACATTATAATTAAGCCAAAGAAAGAAACTATGTAGCTTAATAATTAAATTACTTTAGTTACATTAGCAAAAAATATAAAAATAAAATGATACAAAAAAAACTAAAATTAAACATGCAAAAGTCTACCCGGATGAAGTGTGAGTGATTGTGACGAGTGAGTGAGTGTGTAGTGTGAGTAAGTGTGAGTGAGTTTGAATGCGTGTGGTAAACATCTGAAATCTTAAATTGAACGAATTAGATAAATGAGTCTAAAAAGGTCTCAGTCTCAGCGTATGAAAGTCCCTGTAGCCAGTTATCAAGTAAAATTTTCAGTTTGTGATAGTTTAAAGAATGTACAGATAGAATATTTTGGAGTTTATTATAAATGTAAGGGCCAAGAAATAAAAAGAATCTGTGACTGAAAGAAGTATTGAGTCTAATTGTCGGAGCTAATAAATAATTGCGACGCTCAGTAAGGGGATTGTAAGGAGTAGAACTGTGTTGTTTTAACGCGGTTTTAAGAATAAATAATTGGCGAACTGTTAGTACTTGAGATAGTTTGTATAATTCAGCTGTTGGATATAATCGAGGCTTATGAAAGCAAACCTTTAAAGCTGCCCTTTGGGCACGTTCAAGCTGAATTAGATAAGATTTATATGTACCACCCCAAGATTCAATTCCATACAATATAACAGACTGGCACAGCGCTATATATACCATTTTCATAATTGAAATGTCAGCTGATGATGATGAGATGTTTGCTTATTATTGATTATTATTTTGATTGCTTATTATTTTCAAGTGGGAAATTATTTATCAATTTCCCGCTATTATTTATATTGTGAAATAATTCAAATTACAATTATGTTGTAATAATTATGTTCAAGATATGGCTAAGCTTCCGCAAAATAATGAATTCGTTAATTTTATTTCATCGTTCCTTCGTTCCATTAAATTATTTTGCAGATCAGCAACGGAATAATGATTACGAGGCAAGAACTGGGATCGGATATCACACCAAAAAAATTGGTTATTGCTCAGAAAAATATGATTGCACGTGCTAACAAGGTATTCATTTTTCAGTTCATTTATTTAAATAAATAAACGATACGATACAAAGTGGTGATTGACTTTATCACACTTTATCGATATTGGACATTCAAAAGTATTATAACTATTTTCTTCATCCATATTTCTTATTATTTATTGACAGGCAAACATACCTATTTGTATCAGTGCACATCTCCTTAGTAGCATGAGGTATAAGAGCGTGCCTCTTCGAGCCGAACTCCTCGATATTGCGAACTGCATCCTCGACGGTGCTGATGCCCTGGTACTCTCCGCTGAAACAGCGGTTGGCCAGTTCCCAGTGGATACGGTTATGTGCCTAGCCAGCGCATGCAAGGAGGCAGAAGCTTGTATGTGGACTAAACAGATTTTCCACGATTTAGTGGACAAGGTATTTTCGTCTTTATTTTATATAAAATGATTTTAATTTACTTGGTCTATCTTTCTCTATGTTGTGATTAATACTCGATAAATAATACAAACTTGATTATAGAGTCCCTATAATCCTGTCCCGGCCTGTCAATCTTTTCATAATAGACAAGAGTTAATATCCCATCAAGACGTAAAAAAGTATTTAAAATTTGTGCGAAAATGTCACTATCGAAAGCTTCCCGTTTTTATTTTTTTGCTAACCACATAAAGTATTATTTGTCAGGTTAATCCAGTAATTCTCCGTGTTTGTCATTATTTTCGATTTCTCTTTTATCAGCTACAGTAGGTACACTGTGGGCATCAAAAATAAATTACAACTGAGCACATAAATAAGCATTAAGTCGAACGAATAACGTTATTTATATTGTTCCATGTGTCTTTATTCTGTTTTAATTCATATTCCAATAAAGGAAAGCTTCAATAAAGTATTCAGACACATAAATAATATAAATTTATTCTGTATTTACAGTATGTAGGTACTTACAATTTGTAATTTTATGTCAATCATAAAAAACTATTAAAGTAGTTACCTATTGAAATATTTTTTAAGCGAAACTTCTTTAGGCGCGTTGAGAGAAAAATTTCATGGTCGCAACTCGCATCATGGCAATACCGTCACATCATGGAGTAAGGCAACGATTTTGGTATCTTTGAATCTTGTGAAAGAAGGTTCTTTCTGACACGTGTGCACGCACACACGCTCTTTTTTATGTAGGTACTAGAGCTTACTAACTAACCTATATGTTGAATTCCATATTGGTCAAATTCCTTTCCTTTAAGACTCCAATACCCTGCGACCAATCAACTGGAGCGGCAATAGCAGCCGTACTCGCAGCGCAACGTGCCATCGCCGCCGCCGTAGTAGTCGTGACCACGTCGGGAAAAACCGCACAAGTCGTATCCAAGTACAAACCGAGATGTCCCATCATTGCAGTCACCCGATACGGGCCTATTGCAAGGCAGATGCATTTATGGAGGGGCATTATGCCTCTTATTTATGAAGGTAATTGTTTATTTTGAGTAGGTAGTGAAATTATCACTAATAATGTATGTCAGATGTACATATAATCAGGATAATTTTATCTTTGCAATTTTGTACAAGTATCAAACTTCCCTTTCTGTAAAAAAAAAGTTTCTCAATATACAGTCCACTGAAACTCGGAAATGTTGTTGCACTACATAACACTAACGCTGTCCACGACTGTGTCACTTTAGATATCTTTATTGGGTGCAAAGGTCCAAATACCAACACATAATTCAGTCCAATTCAGCCGGTTCCAGCAAGTCAGGTGTTAAAACAGAATGCCTAATTGTCAAAGGAATTGAAATAGGAAAAATACTCCTACAACGCACATTCCGACACAGAATTATTGCTCTTGTTACAGTATAAAAAGGCAGTGTACAGAACACTGTTTTTTGTAGAAACTTGTAGGTAATAATGGAAAGGGACCTAGTATCATTAACGGATTGCAAGCAAGAATATATAATCTAGAACCAGACCTTATTTTTACCAAATTAGTTTTTTGCCACTCTTTTTAGTAACATTTTTAATTGTAGCGGCTCCTGATGTAGACTGGCAAACGGATCTAAATAACCGTGTGACGTTTTGTACAAAATGGGCCATGGAACAGGGCTTTGTTCGAGTTGGCGATCCCTTGATCATTGTCTCAGGATGGCGACAGGGCGCAGGTTACACGAATACTATGAGAATTATGTATGCTGAAGCTGATAACGTGTAAAAATCAGATTCTGAACATCATCGTAACCTATTTAATAAAGAGAAATTAGGTTAAAAAAAATAGGTATTTTTATAGTACCCTCATTTTCAACAATTTTACACTAGAAAATAAACAATGATTAGATTTACACGAATTGTTTGTTTAACTTGTAGTAGTCTAGTCAAAGTCTCGTCAGCTCTATTTCAAAGTCAAAGCACTAGTGGAATTTAAAATCAAAAAGCGTAATCGAAAGCTCTAGACGTCCTTTGGCGGTGTCTGCATAGTGAATCGGAATATTCAGGTGACAAAACATCGGTGATCAGCGGCAAAGAGCTAACTGTGCTTACTGGCCGGTCAGCCAATTTGTAGAACTCACTGAGGCAATCAAATAGAATTTATGTAAGCCCATCTATAAGCCTTTATTGAATAATTGAATAACAGTAGATGCCATGTATGTTATTTTAATATAGTGAGGTGAGGCAAATTTATGCGTACCTAGCTCGATCTTGGTGCTGAATGTAAAACAGTAATTGATCTGTAATTTTAATAGGTACGGGTTGCTATAAACATAACCGATAGCGGTATTACCATGTTTACAGCTTAAATTTTGAACTATGTAACTTTTACTTAACATTTAAAAGGCTTTTTAGTGTTATGTTGCCTGTGAATGTTAAGTACTGCTGATCAATCTATAAATCACAAATTCGACAAAAGGTCAAACGTTTTCAACGTATCAAACCCTTTTCCAACTTTAAAACCAAGACAGGTCAATTCGGTGTGTAGGTATATCTTACGAGCTTAAATACTTTTAATAACAAAATTAATTTCATAAAAATAATCGTTACATTACAACGTAAAAACACAGTAAACTTGATTCAAACATCTTGAAAAATCTTCAAAAGAACCCGCTCCTTTTTGAAGTCGATTAAAATCAGTATAGCTTCCAAGGATACTAGAAAGGTGGCGTGAAGTGAACAGGTCGTCTCGAACGGATGCAATTACTAGCAGTTACCGTTCTGGACAAATGCTGACTGCATTGTCAAAGGTAGGTATGAATATATACGGCGAACAATTTGCGTAACTGCGATTTCAAAAGCTCGATATCTTATGAAATTATTACGAACACGAGTCTGTTGGTTAAAGTAGTAGGTGATTTACATTTTTGAATATAAAATGTTATGTAGACTCCAGAGCGTCTAAAGGTAAATTATATGCCTATGCCTAGTGCGTACAAAGTCTAATATACCTACACAAAAATAAACATCATATTTTATTCCTATTTTACTCGTAGTCTATCTTATAACTTGATAACGGTCACGTTATTGTATGATAGCATTCTCAAGGCATTCTCCAATAACTTTTTCATTAGTTCGCTACCTGGTAATTGAAGTAGTAGTCGGCATTCACGTTTATTAAACACGAATTTGACTTCCGAAGCACGGAAATCGATCATTACAAACAAATCTCCTGCACTTCATTCGATTCTCGTTTCCATCTCAAACTACTCTGGTATATAACCGCGTGCAGATAATGAAGTACTTCGCGAATAAGTGAATATGAAGTTTGGTCGTCAGACCGTCCCAACTCCCGTCCCAATTATCGGCTCATCCAACGCGGTATCTTTCAAAGGACTAATCAATTTACTGTCGTGTTTCCTGACACATTTGTCACATGTTGCTATTTTTGAAGCTCGATCCAATATTCCTCTTGTACACTAATCTATCAAAAGTTCAGAAAAGGGAATTAATTTTTCGTCCATTTTAAAGCATGTTTTAAAAACCCTTACTAAAAAGTTAAAAAACCATTAAAAATTTCAAAGGATAAACATGTATGCTAAACTTTTAAATATAGAAAAAATCGTCTTTCGTAATCATATAGAACATTTTTCATTCATAATATGATATCAAATTCAAAAGGTGTTTTGGATTTAGAATATATTCAAAATGTAACAAATTTAAAACGTAGTTAGTATCTACATTTAGTATTTTTATGTCAATAGTTTAAGCTGCAATTGCGTAAAAAGATAATATTTATTAAGTAAACTGCGTTTGAAGTGTAAACAGTACTAAAACAGGGTTAGTGGGAAGGAAGTAACGAGCTAAGCGAGAAATAAAAAACACAAATTCTCTGAATAAAGCTAGCGAATGGCGCTTTAGTGGGATCGAGTAGAAATGGTTAAATGGTAATGTTTACAAGTTAAATTAAATGAGGAAGAAAGTTATTCATAACTTCAGTCCGCCTTTTTGTGGCCAATTTCGAAATTTCACGCTATTTGCTCCGTTTATTTGTTAAAGTAAAGGGTTTTTTTTATAAAAACTAATTACTTTATGCGTCAAACGACTTTTTTGAATATGGATATAGTTACTTACACATCGTTGAAAACGGAATGCATTAAATAGGTAGGTACAGTTTATTTATTTTTACACGCTTTATATTAGCTTCTCCTGTATGTTTGTATGTTTGTAACCGACTTCTTTGGGCGCGATTTTGACCCACTTTAAACGGCCAGATTTCGTTCAAACTTTGTAGATTTATTGAGGACCGATGACAATACACTAATTTGATAAAATTTTCTATTTTTTAGTTCGGTTTTCTATAAAAAGCGTGTTTTTTAGTTTTTTTAAACTATTATTATTATAAATGAACACCTACCTAATAAATGAAGAATATTGCTGCACTGACCGTGCGCAATATATATATACATATTCTGTCGAGGTCACAAGTAATATGCATTTATTGATGTAAATGCAATCACCCTTAAAAGGTCCACTACCGCGATTGAAGTGTGCTATAGTCTAACAAGATTATGATGGCCATAATATGAGCTCATGGTATCTGCAAAATCTTCGATATAATTTTTCAAGAAAATGAACAGTTTTGTATTCGTTATGTTGAATAAATATATAAAATCGTCTCTCTATAGTATGTATATTAGAAGGTTAATAAATCAAAAACAATTACAAACATCGATTCTTATAATATCTAAAGCTCAAATTCAAAAGTTTATTTCACTAAGATATTTTTTATCCACTTATTAAACTTCTAATTAACTAACTATAAATACCTAGTACAAATAAAGAATATTTATCTCTTCCTATCAATTTAATTTCTGAATCGTAAATACGTAGGATTTAGCGTTACTGTGAAGGGAAGCAAGATAAGACCCACGGCGAGCATTTTATCATGTCATCTTTGTTTATTTTATATTTCTGTGATGAATGCACGCATTAAATGCAGAAATGGGTTTAAGAAACTGCGAATTAAAAATAGAACATTACTGACATTTATTTTAACTATAATCATAAAATCTACATTGAAATATCTATCCATAGTTATATGTACCTATCTAACTATTGATAGTTGTATAATTAATGAGTATATTATATCAATCACTGTGATTGGCATTTGCATTAAAATGTGTAACAGTTAGAATACAGGTATTGCAATCCGAAAAAAAAGATGACTGCTTATATAGTATAGACTAGTATAGTAAGCCATTTAAAAGCTCTTTCCAGATCCATAATCTACCCTCACAGATTCAATTGACATTAGATAACTACTTAACTACTCAGTTATCCTGAACTATCTTCTTCAATGATACAATTACCCCAGTCAATTAACATCAGATCGTTCCACCATATACCCGAGATACAGTACATCAAGAGGTTAATTCTTTACATAAATACGGCTAAGCACAATTTTGAATTTTACTGCATTTCAAAATGCTTTCACGAACAAAGGCGCTACAAGTGGAGTAGGGATTGTGCCCTATCTTTGGCTGGCCACTCGAGCAAACCACGGCTAAATGAAGTTGCTTGCTTGTTCATCACGAGTGAATGACTTGACAATAGTCAGATGCAGGCTAATTTGGAGCAATATTTTGTAATTATGTCTTTACGTTAATTTGTTGATTTGGTATTTAGAACAAGAAAATTACATATACACGCATTGAAACCCTTTTTAAACAAGGTAGGTATATTCTAACACAGGCAAACTCTCGTAATGTAATGTTAAAATAATCATCCCAATTATTGAATTAGGTATGTATGTATTTATAATCAATCTATTCTTGAACACTTTAAACCTTCCTTAACAAATTGTAGATGCCTTTTCACCCTCAACTAAGTTTAAACTGTTTGTACAGAATATTTATAAGAAAAGAAGTAATCTCTAGACTTTCCTCGTAACGAGACCATTCACTTTGACTTTTGTGTCCAATAAAAAGCTCGAACAAAAAGACACAATTAGTGCTCCACGAACGTCGTCACTAATTAACTAGATCGAGTTTTATTTCAAACCCTTTTTACATTTCCATCACGTTTCACAGAAAAGAATTTAGCATTAGGTGTTAGTTTTAAGTCCATTCGTTTTAAATGTAAATTTAGTCGAAAAAACATGGTGAAAAGAATTTTTTTACACAATTAAAAAGAACACGTAGAGGATGTAAGAGGTATAAGTATATAACTTGGAAGAAAAAATATCCACTGCTAAAGAAAAAATGTCTAATTACTTAACGGCAACGCTGCTTCCGCATTTTTTTATGATAACTTTGACTCTACAAAAAGGATTTTTACAGCTACCTGTTTGTGTATCTAACCTTTACGTATTATACTCTACCTTGGCTGTGCTTCTACGTGGGCGATTTATTTTATTATTAATAATTTTGAAAATTCGGTATTAAAGCACCTAGTTACCTAAATGAAGTTCAATATTATAAATTATTGATTATATTTTTAATGATTCAGAAATCATCAAATTTAATTACCTATATAATCAAGTATGACATGGATAATATATAAAGTAAATCAATTACATATTATTTATTACATATTAGTTATGTATTTATTAATTCATACGTACCTATAAAACTCTACCTCGTCGATCACAATTAATTTAGGTACCTACATAATAATATGAAGGTATTATAATAATATTCTGGAATCTAAAACATTTCCTGTGGTATTTGAAAAAAATCTTAAATTTAATTTTAAAAAGCATAGAAACACTTTGTTTACGTTACCTATAAAAAAATCTTTACATCGCCGTTTGAAACTCTTGCATTGTTGCGGTCGGCGTTTACTATTGTAAAATGTAAAAACTAGATTGGAAAATTGAATATTTGTTTGATCCAGATACACACGCCGTACTGCAATCCCGTGGATTGTGGACAAATTCAATTTTCTCCGCGCCAATAACAAAAACAATAACCCGGTATAGGATGGCTAAGGAGTCCGACTTTCTTGCTAAACATTGTTGTGTATTGGTTAAATTACGTCCGATTCCATCCCCAATCTAGGATCCTTAAAAATGCGAATACAATTTTGTAAAGAATTGCTACGACGCCAAAAGCTTTAACTATTGAGTTTATTATACGAATACGAGGACTTTAAGGATAAATGAAGGAATTTTTGTGCAAAGAAGATGATAGGTACTTTTGGATGGAACGATTTGTGAAATGATTTTTGTATAGATTTATTTCATGATGTATTTATATACAGTATTGGACTAAAATTATTGCATTTTAAGAAGCCTAGTTTCAGTGCATATTTTTAAATAAGTACAGGCCTATGCATACTTTTTCCAAAAATACGTTCAGCATAATTTAGAACCTATAAAGAGTTTATTTGAACAATAATTATTGATGATTAATTCAATAAAAAACAAAATTATAATATTAATTAACCGCATCCTCTCCATTGGATTTCGTATCACGTATGAGATATATATAAGTAAGTAGGTTGAATTTAAAGTTACGATTTTTTTTTTCTACTTTTGTCGAGTCTTAGACAAGAATCTACGTCTCTACTCAACTCTCTAGGTTATAAATTCCATTATGTCTAATATTAATAGATATGCTAGTCATAACATCGACTGCTATCGTTCAATACCGGAAGTCTGCATAGGTTATTCGTATTTGCATTGAATGCATATGGACAGGAGGTTTTATATAAGCTGTGGGTACATGTGACATGTCTCGAAGCTCTAGAGACAAAAACACTATTAAACTTTTGCAACTTCGTAAGACCGACGCCTCGGTTAGTTTATGTTCAGTATCCATCTTAATACCTACCTATTTGTGATATTACCTATATTATACATATATAAACCTATTATCGAGAAATTTTTAATAACTTAATTCATATTTATTTTCAAATAGTTTTAACCAATAATTGTTAACTATGTACATCATTTTGTTCACGGGTAATGCACCTAAAGAAAAGACCTGTAATTTCGAAAACTCTATGAAGGCAGGTACTTATGTAAATAAAAGGTATATTTCTATTATTGAGATATTTTAACCCTTCGTTTCATTAACTTCTTTGCTATCTTTGAAAAAAAAATGCTCAAACCCCATGTGGACGTATACAAACATATCTATTTTATTTTCACATTTTATACGTTTAACAATATCCACGGTACGACATCGACGATTTTTCATAGAATGTTTTCGATATCCGACACAAAGATCCCGCGAGATCGCGTATCCTTAAATTTCTGACGAAAACAAAGAGTTTGTGAATATAGGTTCGCAAGAGTGGAATGGAAATTTACATCCTAATTTCCCTAGCGAGTCCTACGGTGAGACTCTATTCGTCAGTCGTATCAAAATCGAAAGCATCCGTTTTTACAATTCACGTTTAACAAAGTGTCTACCTGTTGTCTACATAGACATAGGTGTCTATACTTAAAGGTAAATTGCAATTATAAAAGGGCTCACGCGCGATTATATCAACAGAGACGTCCTGTAATGTCCTGTGCTAATGTCGCCCATCATCATGCGAGACACCGACACGCCTCTAACATAAAGAATACACTTGAATGCATTAAAATTAATTTCTCGCAAAAATCCTTAAGCAAGTACTGCAAAGAAATAAAGTTTTGTAAAAGCAAGAAAATTTTGAAAACACACACGAAATTTAAATGTAAGTAACTACCTACCTTTTCACTATTCAGTCTCTTTTTAATTAATATTGTAACCCGACAATTCCTATTCACAGGCATGTAGTTAGTAATTTCACTAATTGCATACGACAGCTAAACTAAGGGTATTTCATGATTACCGCTACCGCGGCTTAGTGGTGCTCGAGACAGAAATTCGTCACCTGTTGAAAAATAATTAGGCAAAAAAATCTGTACCTAAAACAAAAAATCAGGTGCTGTTAACACTACCGTAAAGCCTGTGCTCTGTGTTAAGCACTCGACGGTAACTCGGAAATATCAGGCGTAACTTTCGGTTGGAATTTTTCAGTGAACCGAAAATATTCGGAATATGTTCGCACGGCACTCGGGTAGAATGAAAAGTAGCGAATAAATAAAATAAAGTTTTAATTAATTATATTTCAGGCATGTTTATTCAAAAGCAATTACGGTTAAGCTAAAACAGGGACTATAATATTTTATAAGCCGAATTATTAACAGCTGAAGTCAAGCATGTTCATTGTACAACTCTATACAACTGTACAATGTGCATTATTTAGAGAGATATTTAAGTACAAGTTTTGTTATTGACACAGAGCAAGTAATATAGGGTTATTGATATGTGATAAATAGTACCACGCAATAAGCTACGCAATAGGTACGCATGTCTAAAAATCAAAAGTGTCTCAAAATAATGCAAATTGTGACGGAGTGAATCTTAACGTACCTAATAGGTTATATTATAGGTAATTCATATGGTATTTATTTCATATGGTCATTTATATAATAGGTAATTCATTATGAATTTATGAGTAGGTACCTAGGTAACTAGGTTACTTATCTTACCACTCATACCATCATTTAAATTATTTAAAAAATATGTAAGTAACAATCAGCCTTACTTATAAAAACTGACTGATCTGTTGCTTAAACACCTCTCAGTTAAATAACTCTCAACTACTTAAACAATGATTAAAATAATTATACTTATAAACCTGTCTCAGCAGTCTCTCAACTAAGTAACGTCAATATATTTTTTTCTAGTAACATTATCGAAATAAAACCCGCTATTCACGTAAAACTTGACTAAAAATGTACTTTTTGGCAAATATGAATGGTAGACTTTAATTTGTATGACATTTAACTGCCAATAAACTTTCAAATATATATGTTACTTCTTTGTTATTTAATATAGGAATATCAATTATTGTACAGCTGTGATTTATGTAAGATTATGTTTAATGTTTATCATATTTGTACAGAGAAAAATCAAATAACTGTGAAAATGAGCATCAATTATTTATTATTCCTCCTTGCAAAAAAAGCAGGGAAGAACTTATGAAGCAACAACAAGAGTTGCATGAAATTAGAATCCAACAGGAAAGGGAGACTCATGAAAAAAGGCTCTAAATACTTACTTTGGAAGAGGAATATTATAAGAAAACAATAATAAATTTACAAAAATCTGAATATATTCATTTAATTATAAAAATAAGTTTCAATATGACTGTGTTTATATTTTCCCTTAATTTTCGCATTCATCTTCTTATTCTTCTACATTATTAGGGACAGTTGGATTTGTTAATTGATTTTCAATGCCTGTAGGATCTAGAAAGAAACAAAAAAAAGAATTAAAACATGGATAGCATTTATGTATTGGCATTATTAAATATAAGTACCTACTTTGTTTGCATAAGAAAGTAGTATGCGTAATTACCTTGATTCAAAATAGGCTCATTAATTAGTATTGTTAAATTGTGCAAAACTGCACCAGTTATAATCGTGATCTTGATCACGTGGAGGAATCCTCACATCGTATCATTAAGAATGCGGAATCTTTGTTTCCACACCCCGAAGCAACGCTCGACAGTTATAGTAACTTATAGTTATTATTCCTCGTTCGCATGTGACTCAGATCGTATATGCTTCCCAAAACTACGACAGGAATTCTTCTTCTTTCAGGTCCAGAGGATTCACGCTCTGTTTATAAATTTTTTTTGACGCTTACGAATTCTAAAATCACGAAGCACCTGCACATCATTCGTAAAATCCTTGCTCAAACTATCAATATCCATTTTACCACAGTTATTTTACTGCGAAGTGAATAAAAACACAAATAATATACTCTTGGCAACTACAAAACGTCAAATGTTTGACAATATATCCGCCATGATGTCTCTCAAATAGATTTAAAACAGGGTCGGACGTTTCTTAAATTTTGACATTATTTAACTGTTACTTAAACACCTCTCAACACTGAATTGGGTTTATAAGTGAAAAAAACGTTGATCAACAGCTAAGAGGGGCTCTTAAATTTGAGAGACGTTTATAAGTAAGGCTGTATGTGTATATAGTTACATAATACATAATATTTATTATAGTACCTATTGTACTAGGTTTCCGCCCGCGGCTTCGCCCGCGCAGTCAAAGAAAAACCCGCATAATTCCCGTTCCCGTGGGATTTCCGGTATTGCATCATTTTCCCGGGATAAAAAGTACCTAGGTAGCCTATGTCCTTTCTCGGTTATCAAAATATCTCCATACCAAATTTCATGAAAATTGGTTCAGTAGTTTAGGCGTGATTGAGTAACAGACAGACACAGAGTTACTTTCGCATTTATTAGATTTAATAGTATGGATTACGCATCACGTCCTTGGCCTAAGTCCTAACTAACGATCCTTGCTAACGATGCCCTAATAAAAAAATTTACAGTAGGTATAGTAAACTAAATCTGATACACATAAGTAGTAATTTTTCTTATTTAAACACCATCTCTTTATCATGTACAAGTAATACATATGTATTAATTGTACATATGTATTAATTATATAACCAATTAAAATAAATAATTTTTAGTTAAACATATTATTATTCTCCATTATTGGAAAGTGGAACAGACTTTACCTACACTTATTTAATGACACTGACAGGCGACAGCTGACACAGGTCTACATTCTCAACTATCGATCACCTACGCTATATTGTAAATAGCAATGTAAACATTTAACATATTGATTTGTTATATTTTTAACACAAATTATTGACAAGCGCCAAAGCCTGGCAGTGCAAAATGGATCAGGAAACAGCTAAGAAGCTCCTTGTAGACGGAGGAACCTTCGTTTTCCTTGGAGTGCCAGAAGAGACGCAATTTGGAATTGATATGCAATGCTGGAATACTGAAGAGGATTTTCGCGGAATAAAAATGATTCCGCCCGGCTTACATTATATTCACTATTCTGCTGTTAGCAAAGGGACTGGCGATGTTTCACCAAGGTAGCTATAAATAATAAAAATGATTCTTTAATTATTTAAATGAGTAGGTACTTACATACAAGTATAAAAAACATTGCAATTTACTATTTGATAAACTGTATAGGTACGTAATAACAAGGACTATAATTATGTAAAAAATAATTTCACTTTTGACATTATGAGATAGCTCACCTTTATAATGCAGCAAAAAGACAGAATAAGATTTCAAAATGCATCACATAAGGCACACTAAATATTAATAATACATCTTTATGCTATTTACATAACAATAGATTTTTGTATTATTTTTAGATCTGGATTCATGCATTACTTTCAAAAAAAGGAATTTCTTGTCAAATTGTGGGATAAAAATATTGAAGACATAAGCAAAGATGAAGTTACTGAAGAGAGCATTCAGCGTCTAAAAGATAACTTGCTCAATTTGGATAGACATTTAGCACCATATCCATATGAAATTTGGCAGAAATGGAAATTACTGTCATCACAAGTCACAGGTAATATTAACTAGCTTATAAAATCTTTTAGTTGCTAATCTAATGCTATTAGTAAGTGTTAGTTAGGAAATACATAATCAAAAGTTCACAAATTATTATTAACTAGCGGTCCGCCCTGGCTTCGCCCATGGTACATATTTAGCTATTAAAGGTAGTCTATGTTCTTTCTCAGGGTCTAAAGTTTGTCTGTGCCAAATTTCATCAAAATCGGTTGAGAGGTTTAAGCGGGAAAGCGTAACAGACAGATAGACAGAGTTACTTTCGCATTTATAATATTATTAGTAGGGATATCTCTGATTGAATATATCAATAAAATTTTAACTGATCTTAACTATATATAACATAAAATTTTCTTACCTTATAAAACCCATTTATACTTTCAGAGGATCTTGCACAAAGACTATCACCAGAAACTGGATTGATCAGAGCATCAGTGGAACTATTATCGACACCTGATGCAGAACGACCCAGGGGAGTGAAATCACCAAGAATTGAGATCACAGGACCGATTGAAGATATGAATGAATCTTCAGAGGGACAGGATGATAAAATGGCCGGTCAGTCAGATGCTAAGAAGGCTAAAAGAGTCATGGCTGCAGAACGTGAAGAAGCAATGTTGCCAAACTTAAAACCTGCCCCTGGTAAGATTTGTAAATATGGGTATATTTTTAAATATGTAATATGATTTCATATTTATATAAACTTTATGTAGCTGTATTATTTAATATATTATTTTAATGAAAATATCCTTTGCTGAATAACAAATAATTTTTAAAATAATACTTTCATTAATATTAAAGTTCATTTATTTTTCACTCTTTTCTAAAGAATAGCTTACTAGCTAAAATAAAAAAATAAATGATAATGTTATCATAAATTATTCTTGTTATCTTTACCACGATTATTAATAATTCCAGGAGCAGCAATGAGATTTACAGAGATACCTCGCGATAAATACCCACCTGGGTCCACACCTGAAGAAATTACCAAACATTATTTAGACCAGTCATACACACTTGAGCTTATGATTGCGCAACATGTTGAGTAAGTATTATTTTATATTTGATTAAAATCATAAACTATTCTCTAGATATTTAACTTAGAAATGTAAGATAGTTACTGATATTATAACTTACCTTTTTTACTTGTAAGAAATTTATTTTACAGCAGTATTTTTATTCTATTTTGAATTGACAGACCATTACACATAATTGGGGAGCTGCAATTTGCTTACTTATGCTTCCTCATTGGACATTCCTTAGAAGCATTTGAACATTGGAAGAATCTCGTCATCTTGATGTGCTCCTGTGACGACGCCATTCACAAATACCGCACGGTATTCTTTCACTTCATTCGCACACTTGAAATACAGATTGAAGAAATGCCGGAAGACTTCCTGGCTGATATTGTCATGAATAAGAATCTAGTTTACAAGAAACTCAGGGAGTTCTTCAGAACGGCGTATGTGAGCAAAGTGGATGGACGTCTTCTCACTTTGATTGAACGGTTCAAAGAGAATTTGACAGACAAACTACAGTGGGACTTTACAGGCCTTGATAATGATGAAGAAGATGAGCAACCAGTTATCGTCAAAATTGATGAACCAGAAGACGATTAAACCATACCTAGCTTGTGCGCACGAATGCACATTAATATTGTCATAAAAATTGATGTTTTTTTCTAAATTAGGTCATCAAAGCCAAAAAGACATATTTTCAAGATGTCTTCTAGATTAGCAATATTTTGCTATATTTCGATAAAAAATATAATATAATTTATTGCATGTGATGTGTCCATACTATATATGTGTTTTTTAAATTATAAATTGTCAATTCCAATTCATTATAAATGCTGAAAGCATAATGTTAAATTACATGTAGGAACATAATATAATTTGTGTCTTGAATTAAGATATTACTAATTTTTTTTGGATGCCTAATCCTGAAAAATAATGTAATGTTTAAATATATTCTATTACATTGGTATGTAAGATCAATAGATCTTGAATAATTTTTTATAGAAGCTTAAAATTCCCTATATGAAATTAAATAACAGTTCGTACCTCAATTTAAATTTGCGTTATTTTAATTATTATTTAAGAGACAAGACAACTTAGTTATGTTTATTTTACTTTTTAAATTATTTTTAAGTAGAGGCTTAAGTTTTAGACAAAGTTAATAATGTGCAGTATTATTCAAATGAATGCTGAGCAATGTTAAGTTAAAATCAAAACTGAAAACTGTTTTCGCATCATTGCCCTAATCAAATACCTACATTATTTTGATCAATTCTCTTTATATGGCTGGTTTTATATAGAGATCTCAAGATTTAACAATATGACTCTATCATGCTTAAAACTAATCCAAAGCAAAAGTCTGCCTCCGCGTAATGTACCTAGTCAATTTTATAACGACAATAGACGATTATCCACGATATCTGTTTACATAATATATGTATTTATTAGTACATAATATATATGGTAAATGTTTATTAATATATGTATAAGCCATGAGGAATATTTATATTTGTAGTAGGTACATATTATTATAATAAAATCTTTATTCGGATTCGGATACTTTTTACAACCTTAGGCCGTATTCAGAAAGAAATCGCTGGTTCGTTCGTTCACAAAGGAAGCAGGTTGAAGCAGAACAAGACAAATTGTATATGGCAGAGCCCATCGCTGACCAGCGAGTGTTGAAGCTAGTCGGCGCCGTTCAGCGCTTATCAGCGCGTGTTCGTATAATTTCCTGCGCGATACCAGCGCTGACAAGCACCGGTAAGCGCTTATAAGTTTCCAGCTTTCTTTCTGCATACGCCCTTATAATAGGCGATTGTGAGTCTATAAAATGATGATCATGATTGTGAGTCTATAAAATGATTCATGATCATAATATAAAGAGAAAGGAGATCATAATGTTGTCGTACTATATCTGGCTATGTATAATAATATCTTCTTTTAGTAATACTTTCTAAATATTTCTTTACCTATGAATAGTTCATATACTTAGGAAAAAATGGTAGAATTACCTAGAGAAAAATAATAAAAATGTTTTTTTTTTTTTTGATCAGTTGGTATACTTACTTACTTTATAAATCTGGTTTTATTATGTTGGTAGAATACTTAAAGGTTTTTTGACTTAAAGTTGTATAACACTCACAAACTATAATTTTTTACTTAATTTGGGGTCTCTAATTAAGAAAATTTAATACCATCGTCTACCGTGTTTTTAGATAAATAAGTAGTAAGTACCCACTTCTAGTGGAAGCAATATTAGCTAATTCAAACCTATTGGTGTTAGATGTGAATTCTCTATGTACATGTGGTACCTATTTATCACAGGCATCATCTTCATATGCAACAAGTTACCATAAATGCGCATTTTATTTATTTTTTCTGATTTAACAAAATCATTTGCTTTGTTTTATAGAATTTTTACATAAATATATACTCATATAACCATTCAAATATTACATGAAAGGAAGGCTGACAAAAATTTAATTTAGCAATAAATAATTTTTAAGATACGTAGAACATACCTGTTATGAAGGTGATGTCATATATTTTATTAGAAAATTGTATGTTTACAAATTTTGAAATGTCTTAAATATTTAAATGTGATGGTGAAAAACGAAATAAATAGCTAATCCTATTCTTTAGCTAAATATTCTATTAGATGTTTTACAAAGTCAATAAAAGTGTACCTGCACTATTCTTGTTTTATTTCAATACATTTTTAAACCTTTACAATCCTATCTTATTCTACTAATAGGTACCTATTATGAATGCGAAATTTTATGAGGATGGATGTATGTTTGTTACTCTTTCACGCAACTACAATGAATACTACTGAACCGATTACAATGAAACTTTCGTAACGAGAGGGTACCTAACTTGGATTAACATATCGGAAAACGCGGGAGCCGCGAGTGGAAATCTAGTTATGTATTTGTTTAATTTGAGCTTAATAGATGCTTCAAATATTTATTTATGTAGGTATCTAATTTTCCTCATTTTCACCCACTTTCACCCATGGCCATGGCTCCATTTAATAAAAGATGTAAATAATGGCTGGTTTACACGTAACAAGTTGTAAAGTACATAACTTCAAGTTATTATTTGCGTGTAAACACAATTTTAGTAGCAAGCAGAGTAAAAAGGCAAGTACATAGAAATAAAACAAGCATTTACAGTTTAAATTAAAGAATTTATTTTTTCTTCTTTATCACTTTATTCAAAGTTTTCTTGTTAGTTTGCTTTTCGAATTTCCCTTTTTTAGGAGGAACAACTTTTTCTGAAAAAGAAAAAAATTAAGGCATATTTTGAGATCTTTCCTAATAAAGCGAATAGAGATTACTTTGTACAGTTATGCTATATGTATAATTTAAAAGAAAAACAATGATTGTTCATAAATTTATTATGGTAATTTTAAATTCACTATGATATAAACCACTTACTTTGTTTTTGTTTTTTCTTAATAGCTACCACAGGCTTCGGTTTAGCTTGTACCGTTTTCTGTACCCTGAAAACGAATAACACAAATTAATACAGGTTCCACGCAAAATAAATTGTAGGCAAAATAAATTCCACGCAAAACAAGAGATTCTGGCCTCACTTTGGAAATTATGTTCCGAACATTGAGTAAATTATCTATGAAAATATCATCATCGAACTAAAACTACTTTTTGGAAGAAACAAACTAATTAGAAATATATATTTAACACTCAAACTAATGAAAACTATAACTTGATTGAAATGCACATTTTTCAGTAAAATATAAGAAGTGATTTCAAGAAAAGTATGATTATATTAATAATCAGATAAAAAGAAAACACTTACTTTTCTTCTTCCTCCTCATCAGAGGTAACCTCACTGTCCAAAGGTTCATCACTTTCATCACTAGATCCAGCAGAGTCCTCTTCACCCATTGCTTTCTCAAATTCGTCGGAATCAAACTCTAAAGAACCATCACTGTCACCATTATCTTCTTGAATGTTGATGAAATCTTCCAATAATTTAACATTAGAGTCTTTCAAACTTTGCCTTTTCTCTTTTTGTACAGCATCGTCACTTTTAGTTGCCTTTTGCTTTACCTTTAGGTCACTTTTTTTAACTTCTTTCTTATCTTTGACTTCCACTTTAACTTTCTGTTCACTAGTTTTATTAGGTTTTTCCTTTTTAGTTTTCTTATCAAGTATTTTTGTTTCTATAATCTTCTTTGCAGGTTTCGTTTCTTCCTCTTTTACCTTTTTCTTGTCAACTTTTTCTTTTTTACCTTCTTTCTTAACAATAGGTTTCTTCTCATTAGTATTTGCCTTTGTAGGACTTTGATCATCTTTTTTTAATTCTATACCTTCCGGAATATCTACTGGCATAAAGAAATCATAGTCTATACCCATTTCTTTCAACTTCTTTTTGGTTTTGTTAAGCCTGTAAAAAACATTTTTTATAAAACCTTTAAAAATACTAATTAATATAAAGATTACAATCAATAATAATTAATAATGGTTAAGCCGCGCGCGGCGCGATCCGTGATATGTCGGTTTTTCGAACGAACACAAAGGGGCAAGGAACATGACAACTGGAGGTTCATAGTGAATGCGCGTTAAGAGCGCGCTATGCGTCCATGCTTGCAGCGAACATGCAATGAAAGGCAGAATGTTACATTTCACCAGTCTGTACCCACCTTAACACTGTAAGTATGTAATTTGTATATTTTGATCATGAGAGCTAGCGCGCAAGAGCAACTTTTGTCTCCGCAACTATTTTGTCTCTCCCATCAACTCTATGGGGAGTTGCGTCGCTATGTGCGCGCACTTTCTTGTTAGCCCATAGAGTTGATGGGAGAGACAAAATAGTTGCGGAGACAAAAGTTGCTCTTGCGCGCTAACTCTAATATAGCCAAATAAATATTTTTTTTTTTTTTTGCGAAGGTGTGGAACCTAGCATTCCTATAGTATGCAATTTATACAATTTTTCATACTTACGTTGATATCATATTCCGAGCCATTTGTAGATTTTTATCTTCCGATTTTTCAGCATTGTGTTCCTAAAAACAATTGAAGAGTAAATAAAAAAAGTATTAAAGTTATATTATTAAAATCAATTCATAATCAGAATGATATCACAATAAATGTATAAGTTAAAAATGTATATAATATATAAAATACCATTTATAAATTTAACCGTGTGATTTTACCTTTTTGTGTATTTTCCTATTTTGAACACTAGGATTATTTTCGAAAGACCAGTGTTTCCTCTTTGCAAATCTCTTTTGTTTTTCTGGAGGAATATATGCAGCTGAAAATGAAATATTGTCACTAGAAATTTCAATGAATCTAATAGAAAGTAAATAACGTATTTTGAGCCTTGTTTATAAAGCTATTCAGCAATATATTTTTATGTCGCAAGTCGGTATAAATGCATCAAGAGGGTGAGAAAGGCATACAGGCATACAAAACATTATCATTATCACATTTGAAACACAAAACTGCTTGAAAGAGAACCGTTTATTTCTTGAACAGTTTATTACAATTAAATGAATAAGTAAAAATTTATCTTATCTTACCTTTTATTAATCTTTTCCCCATTAAATAATTATTCATAGTTTCAGCGACAACCTGAGCAACGGCGGGGTCTTTAAATTCTACAAATGCATAACCTTTGGAGTTGCCAGTTCTTGGGGAACGAATTACTCTGGCATTGGTAACCATACCAAACTGTCTGAAGTACTGGGTCATTTCATTCTGTAAAATATTAAAATATTATATTTAAGGGTCAATTAGGGATAGGCAAGTTTAAATAATGCCAGTTATTCATCTAATTAAATATCTATGTAACTACCTACATTTTATTTTATTTAACATTAGTTGTTCCATATTCAGTTATTGCTAACCACAAACACTACTGTTAAATATTCATAATTCTATACAACTGATATGCACCTGCTTACATTATTCGAAACGAAAAATATTAAAAAGCATTATTTATATTAAAATAAATAAATTATAACCTCATAAAATCCATGTGGAATATGTCCTAAATAGACGAGCCCTCTGGGATTACGTTTCCTCTTTGAAATCTTCCCACTTTTAATGGGCTTAGACTCTGGCTTACTGATTTGTTTCTCTTTGTTACTTTGTTTCTGTAAATAAAACGTGCTATTAAGTTAATCAATACAAATATCACGCCGCTAAAAATAAAAACAATTCTTACCTTTATCAGTTTTTTGATTCCTTTAACAGACTTCACGAAGTCTTTCTGTTTCTTTGAATCTAAAGCAACATTTTCTTCCATTTTGCTTAAATTTTTATTTGAAACCGTTAATATTAAACTTTTTTTAACCTCGCAAACTAGGTACCTACAGTTCACACTTCACAGCTACGGTTAAAATAACACAATATGACGATGACAGTTGACACTGAATGTCAACTAATGACAAAGAAAATGAACACTCGGAACAGATATCGAAATAAAAATATGATGTTGTCTATTATGATTTGTGTTCTCGTGAATTACTGTTCTGTGATTCACGAGAACACAAATCACTGTGTCGTGAATAGTGCATAAAAATCACAAAAATGATCTAATTGAAATTTTTTATATCCTCTTCTGCACGTTTTCTTTCTTTCTTATATTATATGTAATTTTATACCTAACTTATATCTATTATATTTATTTGTATTCACTCCTTGTTTATGCACTATCTACCTTTTTCAATCTTTTCATTTTCCTATAACCCAAGGTTGCCTGGAAGAAATCGCTTCAAAGCGAAAAGACCGCCAATTTGTACGGTAAAGTTTCATCTTGTATGTTATTGTCTTTTTATATCTGTGCATTGTACAATAAAGTGTTATTTATTTATTTATTTATTTAACAAGTGATAACTGCGTTAAAAACAACCGACTTCAAACTTGAACTTGCAAAATTTACAAATACCTACAGGTAAAAATGCTCATAAAATAAAAACTACTGGGCCTATCCGAATAAAATTTTTATGGGACCAATTCGACACCATCCCGCATCGAACAAAAAAAGAATCACGTAAATCGGTTCAGAAACCTCGGAGTAATCGGTGTACATACATAAAAAAAAAATATATACCGGCCGAATTGACAACCTCCTCCTTTTTTTTGAAGTCGGTTAAAAATGAATAAAATTAGCCTATACACACATACTGTAATGCCTCCTCCTACTCGCGAAGTTCCTCGGCGAAGTACTCGGCCGAAGTTTACTGAAGTCCGCGGTGCTACACTACACACTCGTTCAACTTCGCGAGGAGCGCATACGTTCATATTCAGAACGAACTTCAGGTAACTTCGTGCCCTTTGACTCGGGCGCAAAAACCGACAACAAACGGAAGTCGGCCGAGGCGAGGTAAAGTTGGACGAAGTAAGCCGAAGTGCCTCTCTACATTATTCTATTCGTCTAACCTCGTTCAACTTCGCGAGTAATGTGGAGGAGGCATTAACGGTTGTCTTATAATAAAATATATTGTTGGTTTATTATCGTTTGTTCTTCAATAAATAACGATTGTTCGAACATTAATTTGCCGTTTTATTGTTTAATTTACAATTTTTTATTATTTATATTTCCAACTGTAACCTAAGTTGCCATACGTTGATTTTTTGAATTTGCTGCCTTTTCCAGTCTCATCTCGCTGTTCCAGACTCATAAAACAAAGTAGATTATTATTTATCACAGATTATGTTTCCCAATCACATGTTTCCTTACCTTTTTTTTACTGGCAAATTTCATACGAAAAAAAAAAACAACTGACAGACTGAGTAACGATTGACATTTGACAGCCCATGTTTTAAATTTGACATTTGAAATGTTTATTTTCATTTTCATAAATTAAGCAAAATATTATGTTATTTTAATGACATAGAAGTCTTATTAAACTAATTAATATTGGAGGAAGTTCAGCGCGAGATTTATAACAAGAATTGAGTAACCAACCTAAAAATGGCAACCGGCACTTTGAATCAATACATACAATACGTTGAGCGTATGTTTAGGACAGCTAACGGAAATAATTTAGCTCGCCTTTTATCTTTGAGGGATGAACACATCACAAACAGAAACCTCCGCTCCAGTGATGTAGCCGCAATTGTTGACGGTAATTGTGTAGCGCCCCTCGACGAAATAATTATCTGCCACCTGTTGTGTGTTCAGGTAATAAAAATATACATAACTAGCTGCTCCGCGCGGTTTCACCCCCGTGGCTCCACCCCTGTTGGCGTAGCGTGATGATATATAGCCTATAACTTTCCTCGATAAATGGCCTATCTAACACCAAAAGAATTTTTCAAATCGGACCAGTTGTTCCCGAGATTAGCACGTTCAAACAAACAAACTCTTCAGCTTTATAATATTAGTATAGATATGTAAAGCATTACTAGAGTGCTATTCAGTATATCAATAAAACTGTCAAGATCTTAATCAATTTATTATAATTTTCATTTCCAAGATCACACGGGAAATTAATTCAATTTTCATTCTGATTTAATATTTTTTTGTGTGAATGCAGAACCCGGTCCCAAAAGTGAGCTAATAATATGAATAATACTTTCTATATTAACCATGTACATGTATGATATATCATATGAACAAACTATATGTCCCTTGTAAATTCAACAAAAAATGTTGTCTATTCTAGGCACTCTTCCAACATGATTATATGGAAGCATATGGCCACCAGAGTCAATGTGTTGCCGCTGTGGTCAAGCTTTTACATGCCCAGAAAGAGGAGAATTGGACCTTACCACTCATGTACACAGTCTGTTTGGATTTAAGGCTTGTTGCACAAAAAGCAGAGATGCGCGATCGTAAGTTATTATCTCTATTTTTAATGGATAACTCTGACACACAATATGTTTATGGTTAACATGCAGAGCTTATAAGTTATAATGTGAAAAAGTAGTGTGATATTTCACACTGTTAGAGTTTGAAATCATAACATATTTATAAGGAAATTTATGAGTAAAAATAATGAAATTGCTTTGCTTGAAATGTTTAAAACATTGACCAAATAACATCAGTTTCGGTCAACAGTTTGATTGAGAGTTTTGTTTGAATTGAATTGTCTGTTTAAAGTTACAGTGGAATGATGACCCACTGAATCTGTCTCGAAAATGTAATAAAAGCTCATACTATGAATTATTTATTTTCAGCTCAAAGCAATGGCAAGATTCTAGAAAAAGCTGCAGAAAGTTTGCTGGCGTGTTTCCGAGTATGTGCAGCTGATAATAGAACATCAGATGAAGATACAAAGAGATTAGGAATGTTGAACCTTGTGAATCAGTTACTTAAAGTTTATTTTAGAATAAACAAATTGCATTTGTGCAAACCGCTTATAAGAGCTATAGACTCGTCACCATTCAAGGACCTTTTTCCATTAGCTCAACAGATTACATATAGGTATTTTGTAGGACGGAAAGCCATGTTTGACTCAGACTACAGATCAGCAGATGAGTATTTATCATTTGCATTTCAAAGATGCCATTACCAAAGCATTAAGAATAAAAGACTCATCTTAACATATCTGGTACCAGTCAAAATGTTATTAGGTTTTATGCCAGCCAAAGATTTGTTACAAAAATATGATCTGCTTCAATTCTGGGACTTGGTGTCAGCCGTGAAGAATGGTGATTTACGTGGTATTGACCAGGTCATGGAAGAACATGAAATGTTCTTCATAAAAGCGGGAATTTACTTGATTGTGGAAAAGCTAAAAATTACTGCATACAGAAATTTGTTCCGGAAAGTTTATTTGGCTGAAAATACCCATCAAATTGATATTGCGAGTTTTCAAGCCGCACTTCAGATTATGGGCCAAGAGGATGTGGATTCGGAAGAAACACAATGTATTGTTGCTAATCTAATTTATGATGGAAAAATAAAAGGTTACATTTCGTATCAACATAAGAAGGTTGTTGTAAGCAAACAAAATGCGTTCCCGCCATTATCAAGTTTATATTAAGTGTATGATGTAAATAAATTTTTATACATTCTATTTTTTATCTATTATTTACATAGGAAACATCATCAGAAAAATCCCGAATGGGTATCTGTTAGGTTATAGAATTTAACCAGAAAATTATTGGTATTGGGGTATTGCACCTGGAAACTGTAAAATATTAAATAATTTACTGTCAGTTTTTATTACTAAATTATGTAAATAGTCATTTCAATTTCAGTTCTGCACAACCATTTTTCGTATTAAAACCCAGGTTTGATGTAAATTTTTCTCGCTGCATTGTATAGCTAGCGGTTCATTCCGGCTTCGCTCTTGTTTCATATTTAGCCATTCAGGGATTACATACATTCTAACTGCGAAATAATTTTTGAAATTAGTCCAGTAGCCAGTAGGTCTTGAGATGAGCGCGTTCAAACATAAAAAACGACGAAACGAGACTACAAATTACTCTTTCGTTTACTACGTTTGTTCTCGATGATTTCACACCATAGAGGAATATGAATTAATCTGTCATAATAATAAACTTGTCACACAATTGGTCGATTCGAACTTGCCACGAAAAATTCAAAGGATATTGTAATTTAAAAGCTAAATATAGTTAGATAAAATAGTTTCAGTTTATAAAATAAACAACAGATATGCATCGCATTAATATATAGTCGAAATTTAAACAGTATTAAAAGTAATAAAATGATACCTCCTCCGCCGGAACTAGCGAAAGGTACAACTCACTGGCAGTGGATCTTTGCATCATTAGGTAATTTATCCGTCTAAGATGCAATCGAATGCATATTATCAGTAGCTTATACTAGTTTTATTTAAGAACGTTAGAAGCACAGAACTAGGTATATCGAGATAGTTCTGTGGTTAGAAGCCTATCGTTTTACTTTTTTTAACTGTAACCATGCTTTACTGTATAATCTCAAACTCAAACATTTATTCAATTAGACTTCTTATAAAAGCACTTTTGAATCGTAATAACATTTTTTAACATTTACCACCGATACCGATACTATACCACATAATATACTTTTTCCTTCTGAATGATATACCGTACTTTATTTAAGTAATTCAGTGTACTTAAGTACAACAAAATAATTTTATCTGTTTTTTAAATCATGTTCATCGCACAAATTTTAGTGAGCCTAAACTATCTAATATATGGTATGGAAGCTGGATGGATATCGCCCGTGACGCACGAACTGCAATCCGATAGATCACCTCTTGGAGCACCTGTATCCAACGCTGCTATATCGTTTTTGGCGAGTTTAGTTTCATTTGTAGCGGCTTTTATGGTTCCTGCATTTTCACATGCCGCCGACAATTACGGTAGGAAATGGGTAATTTTCGCTACCCCGTTTCCGCAAATAGTAAGTTCTAAATGACTAAATCTAGCTACCTTAATTTGTAACGTAAATCTCACAAACTTAGTTTGTGAGTCTATACTAATATTATAAAGAGGAAAAGTTTGTAATTATGTATGTACCTATGTATGTATGGTTTTCACGCATAAACTACTGGACCGATTTTGATGAAATTTGGCACATACAATCTTTAGACCCGGAGAAAGAACATACCTTTTATTGCGAAATATGTACCACGGGCGAAGCCAGGGCGGACCGCTAGTTATAAATTGATCTCTACATTGACCATGAGAACACCTGTTGATATTGTTTCAGATTTCCATAATTATGCGACTCGCTTTCCCGAACCTAATAGTTCTTGCTATTGCCCGAAGTTTAGCCGGGATCACAGCTAGTGGAACCTTTATAGTGATCACAATATACTTAAGGGAAATTAGTCAGAATGATATTATAGCGACACTAGGTTCATTGCCGACGCTTTTGCAAAATTCAGGCTTTTTGCTAATGTTTATCATAGGAGCTACATGTGATTACTATCGAATGTTGTGGATCTTCCTATTACTGCCATGTATATGCGCAGTTTTATTTCTGGCTATTCCCGAATCACCGGATTATCTCGTTAAACATGACAAATTGGACGTAAGCATTTTTTTCATTGTTAAAAAATTTTGTTTGCGCCACTGGCATAGGTAAATAAACAAATTGCATTTTAATTTCAGCACGCTCTCGAAACCATTGCCTTTCTAAGAGGTCTAACTAAAGACCATCCAATAGTAAAAGCGGACGTTGAATTCATGAAACGAATAGAAGATGAACATAAGCTCTTGCCAAAGATTAGTTTCAAAGTTATACGTAGGTGACTTTTTTTTAAGAAATTCCTAGTCTTATATTATAAACACATAGATATTTTATATTATTTTAATAGTGTTTTGTGTAATTTATTAATTATATATTTATTCTAAGTAATTTATTAATTATTATTTAAACTATAAGCATTTCATTTTACAATTTCTTACCATTTATATTATTTTTCAGTGCGCGATAAAGCATGGCGTCGGGGCTTTTTAATATGTCTTGTTGTATTCACGATACACGCGTGGAACGGAGCTTTCACAATATTAGTGTTCGCTGAGTCTATATTAAAGGAGGGACATTTTAATATCATACGTGCCGAATATCAAACAATCAGCTTTCCCTCGTGTATGATTGTCGCTTCGCTTTGCTTTATATGTATCGCTGAAAAATGGGGCAGACGGGTAAGAATAAAGCTATTGTATGGTAGGCTTCAATATTATCAACGTTCACAAAATTAATACACAATGTATTAATGTTCTAAAATTGAAGCTCTCAACATAGTTCCAGTGCGCCTGAATTCTTGTGGGAATCAATTCCTATTTCTTATCTCTACCAGAATTATATTATCCGTGACTACTTATACATTGTTAAATTATATTGATGTAGGTACTATATTATATTGAACAAGTATAGCAAACAAACAAACGCTACGTACTCAAATTATATAGGTAGTTACATTTGTAGAGCTTACGTAGGTAGTTTACGTGTTTTTTTATTCGTAGCAGGCAAAGCTATATATGCGGTATAATTGGTATTAAATAAATCATGGTATATTAGTATTGAACATTATACCAATCTTAAGAAGTAATTTAATTAACATCTTACAGAATCTGCTAGCTACTTCTTTCACAGTTACGATGATAGCTTTTATCATCTTGGGCATTGGTCTAAAGATTCATCTCTGCGGCTATTGCATTCCTAACTTCCTGCCATTTCTATTGATGATAGTTGTGGTTGTTATGTATTCTGGCGGGATTCGACCACTACCCTCCATAATTGCCACTGAGATGTTCAGCTTTCAGGTAAATTCTACACTTCTGTAATCTGTACTACGAGTTTTATGTAAAAATATAAAGCTGAAGAGTTTGTTTGTTTGTCTGAACGTCATCTCAGGAATCAATTCCACCAAGGATCGTTTGATCTGTTTCATAATATGTACCTACTTTCCCTGAGACCACCTACTAAATAGACTGTAGGTATATGTACAGCGGGCGAAGCCGGAGGAGACCGCTAAATGTATATCTAATAATTATTTAGTTTTTTGGGTGCTATTTTAGAAATAATCTTTAGATAAGGAAGAAAATAGAAGGAAAATCTAGATTGCAATTAATGTTTACAGATTCGGGCAAAAGTAATAGGTCTTCTCATCGCTTATTCTTGGGTGGTGGTCTCCACACAACTTCTAGCGTATGGACATTTAGTTGATACTATCGGGCTTCCATTCACATTCATTCTCTTTGGTTTCATGAATTTTATTGGCCTTGTATCTTCCCTCCTCCTCCCAGAAACGAAGGGACGAAATGTTGAAGAAATCAAAAAATTGTTATTGCAGGGGAAGTCGTCTTAAATATCTACCTATACGTTGGGCATATTGTTTCGTAGCATTTCGAAATAGAGATAAAGTTGAAAATATTGATTTTGTAAATATACTAAAAATATTTTTTTTTAGTTAAAATAGTATTATGATAAGTATATTTTCTATGAATGTTGTATCAAATGAATTAATAAAAATTTATTAGTAATCTCTATTTTTTATTTTACTATTAAATTAATTAATTATTATCAGAGGATAGATAGATTTAGGAGGATAGTTAGAGGTTAGCTGTTAGAGGAAAAACTCGTAATAGGTACTCAGCAAACTAATTTATAAATTTAGAGACACAATGATTCACATACTGGGTAATGTCTGTCGCTTATAATAATAATATATTTGAAAGTAGGTATATGAAATGGAAATAAAACACGTCTGACATAAACTTTTTTATTAAATTCATAATATATTTCAAAGAATATTACAAATATATTAAATTTTGCAGATCATTAATGCAGCGTCTCATTAATATTCCAATTTCCGTACACTATTCAAGTCTTAATATTATGTCTTTTATTCCAATAATGACACATAGTTATAGCTAAGGAATGTGTAAATAATATTCTGACTTTCAACAATAATTAGTATCTATAGGTATACAATGAGGACATATTCAAAAATATATGCATATGTTGATTGTTCGTTATGGTCTTGGATATGTTAATTTTATGAGATCGAAATTAATTTGTCATTTGTGTCCTAGATTATGGGTGCGGTAGGTATCATTAGCGATTTAATAGGCAAGTTTTATCCAACAAGACGAAAGTTTAAACTGACCTCATTGCTTATTTAAGATTTTGTACATACACTTGGCTCATTACTACGACCAAAGCATGCCAAAGCGAGATAGTTACCTACCTACAAATTACAATAGTCGAACCAAAAACCAATTTTCCCCTATTCTCATCTTAACAGTTGAATTATAGGGTAAAATTTAATATATTATGCCTTTATATATTATTATCTCAATGGATCCGCACCCAAATAAGCGCGTATTTTAAGCAAACATATGTATTTTTATTCATCAATGTGCCTAGTGGAAGTAAGTTTGATATATTATGTAAATATGTATATAAATAATGGTTCATTGTATATTAAAATATTATTTATCGTACATAATATTATTTCTCATTTCTGATATTTTAAATATTAGATGTTCTATTATATTTCTAATGATATTAATTGTAAATCGCAAGCTGAGGAAACACTATCAAGTAATAGAGACTATTCTAACAGAAATGAAAAGCGGTTTTTTTTTTAATTTTCAAAGGTACATTTTAATAGGTACTCGTGAAAGTTAAACCTAGTTATTTGGCTACTATAGATAAAAAATTGTATATATTATACTAGTTAATGCTAATAGCAATTAAACGTTATCCTTCTTTAGAACTAATATAAATATTTGGCTATAAATACTTATTTTCAAATCCAGGCTACATTAAAAAGCAAAGACAATTTAAATGTAGGTGTACTTTTACTGTTTATCCTTATTATTTGAGATCTCTTAGACAAGAAAGGTCAATGGACTTAATTTTTTTTTTATAATTTATATATTTCTTGATATCGCCGAAAACAATAATACTTGGTCACTGGTCAGGTTGAGCTTAAAAAGTGTAAACTTAACTGGTTTTAAATTGATACTATAGTCCTTTTCAACTAGGATGATTCCTGTGACACATCGATTGTTGACACGTGTAGAGATTGCCTTTACTGAAATCGTATCAATTGTTTCCGATAATCGATAATATTTTATATGGAAATGAAATCGATTTGAATAAAGGACCAAAATCAGTTATTTCGGCATTTCGCCAACAATTAACTAAGGAATCTTAGCAAACAACAGCGAAAAAAAGTGAACAATTACAATTAGTAATAATAACACAATACCACGTAAAGTATCAATATAAAAATGCAACTTGTATACAAAGCTGACGGACTCGTACAGACGATTGACGCGATTGACAAACGATCACAAGATGGGCGTCGATTATATTATGATTTTCCAACTCTATAATTTTTCAACGTTCGATTTCATGTACACGAATTGCGTAGGTATTATTTTTTTGTGTTATTTTATTTTATTTTTCGTTATATTAAACTAAACAATACTGTTTTTGTTTTGATGTTTAATTTTTATATTTTTGGTAATAATGCCGCCTTAAAATAAAAATATTATGCATTAAAATTATTTTTGCTTTTTAAACATAAAATACGTAATTCGGAACACAATGAAGTGTCACAGGAATCATCCTAGCTGAAAAGGACTATAAAATATATTAAAAAACACGTCATAAATAAATGAAACGAAAACAATGTTTGAAATAATTAATTTTGTTCGAAAGCGAGTTTCTGTAGCGGTGGTCGTTTGAGCAGGTCGTGTTTGTAGGCGGACAAGATGGCGCGGTTCATTCCGGGCTCTGATGCGCTTGCGTCCAGGAATTGTTTCATGATCCTGGGGAAATTGACATGTTTTTGATTACCTATATTTATTCTACAATTCAGAAAAAAGTGTAGGTATTATCTTATAAACTGTTTTTAATCATTGTTAATTCCTAGTTCCTACTAATATTATAAATGCGAAAGTTACTCTGTTGGTCTCTTCTTCAAACCAAACTCAGCAGGTAAATTGATTTGGATGAAATTTGGTACTGTAATAGTTTGGGACCTGAGAAAGGACATAGTTATATTGTTTTATCCCGAAATTCCATAGAAACGAAAAAGCTGCGGGCGGAAAGCTAGTAGGTAATAAATATAAGAAAGCGTTGATTTCAGACTAAGTAGGTATTAATATGCTACAAACCGATTAGCAGAGTTGCCGCCAAACGTTTCCCTTTGTTGCAATAGTTCTGGGTGTTCCCCTAGAGTGTCCGTCAGAGCCGCGACCATGATGTCTGAAATGATTTCATTATGATGTAATTCGTATTATTTCTAAACATTAATGCGATCTGTAGGAATCTTATAAATATACACGCGAAACCGTTATCACCTTGAACCGTAGGTAAGCGTAAATGTTAAAAAAAACACCCAACGTTAAAAAATTGGTTGTCTGTAAAGTCGGTTTACTGACGATAGTTGAACGTGACAACGTCCGATTGTGCTTCTTTGTCGCTCGTTCCGCGCTCTCGCTCGCACTACATGGAACGCCTCAGATGAGTCAGAGCGTGGTAACGCCGCATGAGTCATGTTTTTTCGTGCGTGCAGCCGGCTCTATCGAATTATAAGACGTTGTCACGTCAAAAAAAAAGAAAAAAGACGTGTGGCACTCGGGGACTGCCGCGGCAAAGCTATTCCATAGCATGCCTTCAAGCCACACCTCCGCCCGTCGGAGTGGGGAGCGTAAGGTATTTCGTTACTAAATTTCTGGATTCGGTCCCCGCGCTCAAGGCCCGCGATAGAAGCTATGCAATAGCTTAAAAAAAAGGTAAGACAGTAAATGTCAACCCGTGTTTAATGAAACCTTTATAACTGCACATACCCAGCACTTTCTTCTCGACGTTCCTAGAGAGCTGTCCCCGCTCGGCCTCCAGCTCGAGGAACGTCATGAAGCGCTGCATCGACGTGCGCGCGGACAGAGGGTCGCGGGACAACGACTGGGAGAACATCATCTGTGATCACAGATATTAAAAAATAAAATAAAATAAATAAAAATTTATTTTTCAAGAAACAGGTACAGCATTATGTTCAGACCCTGACCTTCGAACTAGTGGTAAACTGTGTTTCGAAGGCCAGTTTCTTCCCAGTCTTTATATCTATATTATATATGTTTCTGCAAACTCACAGTTTTATGTTTAAACAGTAAAAATAGATAAAAGGAAAAAAAATATACCTTTATTTATACAAAAAAAAAAGAAAAGGACAAACTGAAGTTAATATTTCAATTTGAAGAAGTCATTCCCGTTATAAATATTGTGTGCTTGTATCTGTTCGCATATATATATGTGTGTGTGTGTGTGTGTGTGTGTGTGTGTGTGTTTGCGTGTGTGTATGTGTTTGTGCATGTGTATGTTTGTGTAGAGCATGTGAGTAAGTTAGTACGTATGACATGTGGGTGGGTGGGTGAATACGTCCTAGTGATTTACCATCATTAATTTTTCTGTTTCTTCGTAATCCATATCTTTTAGCCAATCTTTCACAACTCGTTTAATTTTATTATGATTTATAACCCTAACGTTGTATTTACTATTTAACAAATTATACAATTTTGTTGCTAAGAATTCATATTGATGTTGAGCGAATTTGGATGAGGTTGAGGGGATAGGTAGCCGATTGAGTCTTTTTACCTCTGTATTAGAAAGATCTATAATGCGATGTTTTCTGCGGATGCACTGGTAAATATAAGATTTTCGATCACTAAGCACATTTGATTTGATGTATATATCAGTTGTAGGATGTTTATAATTAAGGTAGAACATAACCTTAAGAACAGCCCTTTGTGCCCTTTCTACAGGTAGCATTAGAGTTTTGCAGGCTCCTCCCCAGACAGATATACAATAAGTTAGTATACAGTGGCAAAGAGCATTGTATACCTGGATGAGCAGAGTAGTGTTGGCAATAGACCGGAGATTTTTGAACACGAATATGAGTCTTCTGATTCTTTTTACTGTGCTATTTATATGTTGTTCCCATCTCAATTTGTCATCCACTATAACACCTAGATATCTTGTTTCATTGGTTCTTTTAATTTCTTCACATGTGCAAATAGTATTCTGAAGAGTTGATGTTAATGTCCTATTGCAAGGGAATGAATGGAGAGTAATTTTGTATTGACTACCAGGCATGGAAGAAATTCTTTTACCAAAACAGATGTAGTTAGTTTTTTCAACATTTATTGACAACAGGCTATCTTCCAACCAAGCAGTGATTTTGCACATCTCTTTTTCAGTTATCAATTTTAAATCACTCCACGATTTGGCGTGGAAGATAACTACTGTATCATCAGCGTACATGATTGTGTTTGCAGAATGTAAAGGGAGACTACATAACTCGTTTATGTACGCTAAAAACAACATAGGTCCCAGTGTGCTCCCCTGTGGAACACCGTATGTGCAGGCTGCTTTGTTGCTCGTTAAATTATCAAGGCGCACCACTTGCTCTCTATTAGTCAGATAGTCTTGCAGCCAGTCAATAGCTACACCTCTTATACCAAGGTTTTCAAGCCTTGAAATTAAAATAGGGACCGACACCGTGTCAAAAGCCTTACGCAAATCAAGGAATACACTGAGACACTTGTAACCATTATCCACATAGGATGTGATTAGTGATGTAAGATGCAGGATTGCATCCTCGGTTGAACGGCCCTTGCGAAATCCGAATTGATTGTCGTTTAGGAGTGATTTTCTTTCCAAATATGTGATTAATCTATTATTAAAAAGCTTTTCAAGGATCTTCGAAAGGAGGATATTATGTTATTTTTTTATTTTATTGTTATCTATACAAATATTATAAAGCTGAAGAGTTTGTTTGTTTGTTTGTTTGAACGCGCTAATCTCGGGAACTACTGGTCGGATTTGAAAATTTTTTTTGGTGTTGGATAGCTTATTTATCGAGGAAGGCTTAAATCATTACTAAATTAAATCTTATCATTAAATCTTATCATCACTCTACGACAAACAGGAGCGGAGCCACGGGGGTGAAACCGTGCGGAGCAGCTAGTATAATATATGGATTACTACTTATATTACAATATTTATAATCAACTTTAACAAATAATTATGTATTTTGTTAAGTTATTAGCATATCTGCAGTCTGCAACCTGTATTTATAGGCATATTTATACATTATGCGCTTGCTAGTCATAAATAATATGAATTATTAGTTATCGGGTTATAGTCGAAGGAATTTCTATAGGACAGATATTTTATCGCGGAAAAAAGTAGCGTAATTCCAATATGATTGAGATGTTTTAGCGTGGTCAAAAGTATTCTCTATAAAGAGTAGCCTCTAGCGTCCTAACCATTACCAAACACAAATATCGTAAGTATAATAAAAATCACTCTCTTCTGTCGTAAAAGAAAACAGACGTTAAGGTAAAGGCTCCTAATACGGCGGTAGTCAAAATCGCTTCCTAATACGGTGGTATTTCTTTTTTCGAGTTTTATTCCTGTTTTATAAATTTTAAGTACACCAAAACGTAAGCTATTTATTCCAAATTTATTACTCCATGACTTAACTAACGTTTGCAAGTATAGCACATAGACAACACAACAAGATCAATCAATCTGTGTAACGGCATCGACATGAGAGGTGTTTCCATACAAACGCGAAACAACAAAAGTAAGTACACTAATATTTATAAACTAAGTTTTTCGTATTAAAAAGCCGTTCAAGTTTGTATATGTATTGTTTATTGCATTTTCCTACTATTACACTCACTATTTAAATAGCTTGTTTCATATTTGTAAGTCATTTTCTACCCAAAAAATAAGAAATAAAATACCGCCGTAATACGATACAAATTTTATAGATTAATCCTAATACGGTGGCATAACTCCGAAATAGGAAAAATACTGGGCATAAATTTATAAAGAATAGAAAAAATTCGATCACGAGGCGGGACTTGAACCCGCATCCTTCGCGCCATTCCGGGGCGGATGCCTAACCAACTCAGCCACTCGTGACCCGCCTGAGCAATCGAATTTATTCTATCCTTTCAGTTTTATGTGTCTTAAGGGACACACCGCGCGCCATCTATTGAGATGATTTAACAACCATTTCAACCAATATGAAGCACTTTTCAGTGAATACAATATTGTAACGATGGAACACGACCTTTTCTTGAATTTATATTTTTTGGTTTTTATGGCATTCGAATGCTTTATAAATATAAATTTATAAAGAATAGAAAAAATTCGATCACGAGGCGGGACTTGAACCCGCATCCTTCGCGCCATTCCGGGGCGGATGCCTAACCAACTCAGCCACTCGTGACCCGCCTGAGCAATCGAATTTATTCTATCCTTTCAGTTTTATGTGTCTTTTTCTATTCTTTATAAATTTATATTTATAAAGCATTCGAATGCCATAAAAACCAAAAAATATAAATTCAAAATACTGGGCATGTTTAATTGTTTATAACTTTAATTTTATTTACTTATTGAATTAATTCCAAGATTAGTTGAAATAATTATTAATCTGATAAATTAGAAACCATATTCTGCGGTATGTTTTCTTAATTAGAAATCCAGTTAAATATGAAAATGGTTGAGTACAAAATGTTTGTTTCTTAGAAGGGGTAAAAATAGGAAGGTGTATTTTAATGTATCACAAATCATTTATTTTGTATAACTGTTGATTTGAGTTTTACACATCTGAGCCAAAAAACTGTTATCATTTGATTAAGCATTTACATTCTCTTGTTTATCGAATTTTTGATGGGTCAGAATTAGGATTATTAAAAACACGAGTAGTTTTCCTATTACGGTGGTAGATATTTCCAGGTAACTCTGTATTAGGTTATATATGATCTCCTATTACGGCCCTATTTCATAGAACTTAAAATTACCAGATTTAGGGTTGCGTAAATAAATAAGAAGTTTTGTGTCTTTTTTTGTGGATTCTTATTTGATATGCGTGTTTTTTTTCCGATAAAACTAAAAGCATAAATGAAACACATTAAAAGTGAATCAACGTAATCAAACCAATGGTTAATGAATAAAAAACTTACAATTTACTTTACTAACACATTCCTATTATTTAACAAATATTATTTGTACGGAACTTCAATGTATATAATATCTGACCCTCCGTATTAGGAGCCGCCTACCGCAGTATTAGGCTCTGACCAAAATCATACCTCCGTATTAGGGAAAATCGACATGACTATTTAAATATTTTTTTAAAATAAGAAATATTATGAAAATAAACATAGACTCAACAGCAATACAAAATTTAAGTTCCACTTTTAACGATAAAGTGGTTTGGCACCTTTACAAATACTTACAAATGCTTATTTTTGATACTTACTTTCAAATGTTGCGAAATACCTCCGTATTAGGTGCTTTTACCTTATTATGTTTTAGTTTCACGGTGTATAATATTTTAAATGCTCTGTATTATATGTAAGTAGGTATATTATAATAGATCGTATAAATAATAATTTGGTAAGTTAGATACTTAATAAAAGAAACGAATAAACTATCTTCGATAAATGAATTAAACACCTCATAATATTCGATAAGACCCGACGTTAACGCACTCGATAACTGTAGGTATACCATTACCGAAGTGACGACAACGTTACGTGAACCTAACTCGTATTTCCCATTAAGATCGCAAAGGTCCATGAATAAAATATTCTTTTCCGTTACGCTCCAGAACAGTATAAAGTTTTCTCGACTTTCATAAATTTCAAAGAGAGTTTTTTCTCAAATAATTCGAGCGTAATAATGTTACTTCGGAATTAGAACTCAAAGAGCATGAGAATAACGATCAAATAGCTTCTATTTCTTCGCTTTGTTAAACACGACACATATATATTTTTATCTGCTTTAAATGCATTTTTTGATAGTTTTGTGAAAGTAATTACATTATTCGCTCAAGCTCAACTCTTGCAGGATACCTACCTACGTTTAGCTTGCAGTATTTGGAGTAGTTACAAGTTCAAATGCGTATTAGGTACTTAACCCCTTTTCTATACTATGACGCTTTCAAAAAGATATCTCATCCATCCAATAGAAGTTAAGATGAACCTCATATCAATGCCACTATAGTTACAGTGTAACGATGAATTCGTTATAGGACGCTTTATGTAAGCAAGATTTGATACACTTTTACATGAGGCAATTATCTTTGAAACGTATCATTACGTTCGCGTTATGATCTAAATTAAAAGCTATAATGTGGAGCCATAACTGTTAATTCAAAGGAATTAAGTGTTGAAAAATGAGCAATTACTATGAAAAATCTGATGTAAAAGAAAGATAAATAAAAATTAAACATTTTACAATTGCAAATGGATTGCTAAATAAATCGTTACGTTCACTTAAAGTTTTTTTAGTAGGTTCACTTTTGAAGATCAGATTGGACATATCGAAAATATATACATAAAGACATTTATGTAATAATATAAATACACACAATTATAACCACACTCCTTTTTTCTAAATGGGGTGTGGTTTTAATTCAAACATTCGACTAAAAACATACCTTAGCCAGTTGATAAATGATTTCCTCCAACGAGTATTCAGTATAGAGAGTATCAGCGGCTCTCAATTTCTCCATCATTTCCTCGTATTCTTCCTCGCTGACAATTGAACCATCGCGGTCGTAATCAGACGTACCTGTTTTGAAATAAAATATTTTCTATGATATACTTGGGTTAATATATTTGTGATATTAAATTAAAATAACGGTAGGAGCATTTCTAAAATACAACAAAGTGTACATAAGTAATGCAATTACATCTTAAATGGCATTATTTAGCTAATGTATTGTAAATAATAACTACATCTTATAATGTGAATGTATATTAGACACATTTTTTCTTAAATTACAAAAACTTAAGAACCAGTATTGCTACGTATTAAGAATAGTCTTTTTTTAAGTGTAAGCGAAATAAATTGACTAATTCTCATGAATTTTTATGTGCATATCGAGTAAGTCTGAGAATCGGAAAACATATTCTATTCATCGTCCTATTAATAATAATAGAAGAGTAAGGCAGAACAACGTTTGCCGGGACAGATACTAGAATATTAAATAGTGTCTAAACACGTGCAAATACTAACTAATAACGTTAGTCTGCATCATAGGGTCGTAAGCGCGCTTCGCAATCTCCGGGCGCAGATCAGTGGACACGGGCAGGGCTGGCACCACGCCGAGATTGTTGCTCATCTCCCACGTCTTGCCGGAGATCGAGCGCACTATGTCAGGGCTGCCGCCGAACGGAAATGACTGCATCGGCCGGTATTGAAGCTCCTGGAATGCCGGTTAATTAACTTTGACATTTGACTTATGTTACATCGAAGAATATAGAAAGTACGACTTGAAACAATTAATCTAATGTACATATTAAAAAATTTACAAGCCTTTTAAAACGTTTATGCAAAGCCCTTTATCCTCTTACTCAAAGAATTATTCAATCCCATTTTTAAACACAGATACAAATGCAATAATGTGCCAATAAATCCACTATAAAAAACCAATCGCATTGCCAATTATATCTATAAATACAATGCCATTCCCAATGTTCTTTAAATAAAACCACGATTATGTAGTTATATAAAACCAAAATGTTCTATTTAAAAGCATTTTGAAACCAAGCCTAAGCACACAAAATAAATATTTTAGTTAGTTAGTGGGATATTAATGCAGAGACACGTAAATGTTGGCGTGGGCGAAGTAATCGTATTGCCTTCGTTGAACGAAATACCAATTACTCGCTTAGTAAATCACAGTGTTGTTTTATTCAGACAATCTTATAAATAGACAAAACAATCTTATAATCTTTGTGGAAAATTGATAAACCTAGAATTTCTAGATTCGTAACCGTATTTAACAGGAGTGAGCTAGGAGGTTGTTTCAATTATGATATTAATTTTCCTAATAGCCAACAAATGTTCGGAGTGTTATGCGAAATGCGGATTACATTAAAACGAATGAATGTATGAACGATATTACCACAGTGTTTCCATGTCAAAATAAATCATACTATTCCAATACCGCAGAGTGTTGTAAACACTAAAGTTTTAAGAGTTTGTAATATTGCCACATCAGTCAGACCTACATTAAATAACTTTACACAGATGGTTAGAAAGATAACCCAGATTGTAGAATTACGAAACACCCAGAACTTTCTAGTCTTTGCTCTCCATTTGAATTACATCTGCAAACTTTAAAATGTTAGACACAAACATAAATGGGTCACAACATTAATTACATTGGTGTTTGTTTAACAACGCTGAGAAGCGAGCTTCCTGAACATTTAGTTACATAATATAAATAACTTTGCAAGTTTATTCGTGTTGGGTGGGACTGTTAAATACGTGAAATTAGACACAAGAGTTCTAAAAAAAACGCTCAAAAGTAAAGCACTGATAATTACATTGATATTAATATTATACATTATTTTATTACATAATAACCGGCCATACTGATTCCTTCTGATATAGTATATTTTGTGTAAGATTTAATTGCGTAGTTACTTTTCCATCAATAAGTACCTCTAGCTTTTTTTAAACAAAGCTAAGTAAAGAGTATAATGAAACCATAATATCATGCTAAGTTCAAATATTCATTTAATATTCGACTAAGTGTAGCCTGTGTACGTGTAGCCTCCGAAAATGTATTCACTACCTGTAATAGATATTGTCTAATATTCTATTCAAAACCTTGTTTATCAAACCAATATAAGGCTGTCAATTTAAAACGATTTTCTCTCAAACTGTTAATGTTATCTCGGCCAAGTCAGGAAATATTTCCCGGCGATAAAATTTTATTAGCTTAATGTCAGAACTAATAGCATAGCACGCTTTAAAAAGGATAGATGTTCAAGGTTTATAGTATAATGTATAGTTGACATATTATTTAGGGTCAATGGATGGGTCACTCCTCCATTTATATACCTTGACCACATGTATGGGAACTAAATGAATGAAAATATTTTACTTTGATTTTTTTGCTTTATACAATGAATAAATGACTAATCATAGGATGAACTAAATTAAACACAGTATTGTACAAACGGAGCTATCTCTATAAAATAAATAAAATATGTCTTTTATAAATAATTATCAACATAATTCCAGCATTCCCTTTAATGCTCTTAAATATCCTGAAATAGAAACGAGCTTTCTCGTCAGTAATTTTATACCGACCGTATAGGTAAATAAAACGTGCTTGTTACGGTCTATTTGTATACAACTAAGCTCACAACTTTTAAGAGACGTGATATCATACAATTGACACATAAACGGCAGTTTAAATCGATGTCTTCACGCTGTATCGAATCCTATTACGCTAGCAATAAAGTTTATTGTGCGTCGTGATTCAGTTTTATGATCAATCTCTGCTTTATAGTTTGTAGAGAGCAACCACATATCCCTGTGTTATACGCCCCGGCCGCAGTACTAATAAGGTTTTGCTGACCTACTTCTCTGTATAACATGTTAAATCTCGGTGTCATCTTGAATAATGCATTTACGGCTCACGAACTTATAAGTTTTCCTTTTTCTCTGCTATAATGGTTTATAAAACTGTCGACTTCTTTAATGATAATATATAGGGCGGAATTAAATAATCACTCTTATATAAACTTTCAGAAAATTCAAATTCAAATTCAAAATTCTTTTTTTCTTTATTTATATAGAGTAAGATATACTACTATTACATTATAAAGAGATGAACAAAATGATAAAATAAATCTATGTCGCTATCGTTGACAACGTTGCCGACAGCTGACAACACATTGATGAGACCGTTTATTATAATTCCGATTTTCAATTAAGATTGTCGTATCTAATTACCAAATAAGATGAGAATCTATTGTTTTGAAACTATTTAATCTGAACGGATATAATGTTAATTGAAACGTTGACTTGTTTCAACTTAGGATATATTTTATTGACAACTATCATTCCAAAGAAAAAACTACTTCATATTGTATATATACGTATAATTTATGGATTCTCCAAAATTCTTCGTACCCTATATTATAGTATATTTTATAGATTATTAGTAAATACTTTAAAAAATAAGCGATTACTATTGTTATGTATCGGAGAATGTGTTATGTTAAATAGTTTCGTAAAAACTAAAAACCTATTCTTCAACAGGATCCACCTGTCGTTTTATAAATTTTCTAATTTATTTTGTTCAACACCTCGACCAACAACAATTTGATTAAAAAATACTTTTGCTTTTTAGCAGTAATTATGTCTACGAAATATCGTAGCAGATGCTACGTGATCTACGACATCCAATTATACACGTAACCTTTACTCGTAACTTGAGTTTATTTATTCTCGTTGCCTTTATCAACAATGTTTTACGAAAAAGTTTTGCTATTCGTGTTTTTTATGTGAAAAGAGATATATTTCTTAAACATGACTAATGACTAGGAATTACTGTAAAATACTGCGTATTAGCGTATCTGCGTAAATATAGCAATCTCTCTCAATTAATAAACATGTTTTGTACGAGAAAAGAAATATAAAATTGTGGGACTATAAAGAGTCATATGCTACAAATTCTATTTTTTCTGACTCGTTAAGGCGTTTGTTTGTTGTACTACTCAAGGAATCTGATACATAATTTGATATCTATCGATCATAGAAGTTAAAAAAATAAATAAATGTGTGCGTGTACTAGTGTACACACGTAAGAAGTGAAACTTCTTAATAACCTTATTTTTCAAAAAATAATTTACTATATGCAACTTTACAGAAATATGTCGAATCGCGCGGGGTAGGGATAAGAAAAAGATGGCGCGTAACGAAAAAATGTTACACTAAACTTTTTTCCAACCCCGATAAAGAAGTTTCACTTCAAAACAAGAATTTCAGATCGGTTAAATAATACTATAATATAAGATGGTCTGGGAATTGGGATACAACTAGTGCTGTAAGTAACTGCGTTACTTATTTAATATTTTATGTAGAATACAATAAAATGTTTCTATAACAAGGAACTACAATTTATCATGCCAGCGAATTTAAATTAGTTTAATTATCACTACCGACACAAGCCATAATTTGAAAATCAATTGCAATGTGTAATTAAATAATTTCGTTTGAATAGAGCCTGGCGGTTGAAGCCGCGATAATTTATACATAAACAGAAATGTAGATTTAGTAGGGAATATGGCTGTATATCCGGCGCAGATATTAAATATTAATAAATGCCTGCAAATTGCTTATTAATTGGCGATAAATTTTACGAAATTAATCCTTTAAAATAGTTTGTTATTTTGTGAAATATTTTAGTTAAAATCACACTGATAAGATTGCTTTTTATACCAGTCTTGGGATAAATTGATCCTTACTTATTAAATAATTATACTACAGATTTTAATTTGCATTTTTCTAGAGTAAAATATAGTTAACGATAAATTAGGTCATGCTTTCAAAGCCATTAGATTATATATTTATTTTTTATTTTTCATGTTTTGTACAGTGAATGAAAAGCAGTATATTTTCGTTTTTATTTTTAATATTCTTTCTCAATGCAGGCACAACTAAAACGATGTTCATTGTTTTATGAATGAAAAGCAAATAAATAAAAACTGTTGCTAACATAAGCCATATTTATAATATACAAGGTCTTGAAACTTTTCATTTTCATTGTAGCAAATGATACAATAAATATATAACTTTTAACTCTGAAAATAATATGATAATAGTTGTTGAAGCATACTTTAAGGCTTTATGGTTAACTTATTGTCAATTGGCTTCGAAAAAGGAGAAAATTTTCATTTCTATGTATTTCTTTGCTATCTTACCTCAGAACTTTCAACTAGTGAATTGATTTTGTTATATTTTTGCATAAGCTTGACACGTTGATGGTTTAGTTTTTTTAAGTATAAAAACAATATTTTAAGGTTTTCTAGAAATTGAACTTACCTTAGCATTCTGTTCCAATAGAGCGTTCCTCAGTTTTTCTTGTTGCGCATTTTGTTCAGCCGCATTGATATTCTGTGCGTAATGGGCGCGGAGGTAATCGATATTGAACTTTATTTCTTGAAGAAATGCGATCGCTTCTTCTTTGTTCATCTGAAATGGATTTGCTCATCAATTTTTACGGCGATATTGCCTATAAAGGAAGTTACTTTGCAATTTAGTTGTCATGCTGCAAATGTTTGATTTTTAGTATGGCCATATAATAATGTATAGAATCTCTTTTGCTTGCTGCTACTTTATACAAGTAAGCAAAGAGTGATATAATATTTTACTCAGTACTAATTTGCAAAATGGTATGTTTTATAAACATATAAATAAGTAACCTCGTACATAACAAAACCAATTAATATTCTAGTAGTATCATTGCATTTTTGTACAAATAATACCTATAATATTTACATTTTTAATATAATGTTCATATCGAATATTTTGAGAAAGATGCAAATCACGCCTTGCTAATCAATACGGAATTTCACATCAGTTTTAACGATAAATTTCTATTATTCTAATAAAAAAGGCTGAGCATATGTGAAACCCATTGAATATACAATATACATGTATATTTTTGCCATTTAGAACATCAAAGATATACGCGATAATTGCTCAAAATATCAAAGCATTTAAAAGCATTTCAGAATAAATCAAAACCCTCCTTTAATTAAAGAACAGTTTTTGACACTCAAATTATTTTATTGCAAAGCTATTAATAAATTAATGTCGTCTGACTTTCTAATTGCCTAGAATTATGTTTAAAAAAAGAAATGAAACATCTGCAAAGGGTATTATTTTTATGCTCTTTAATTAAACACATAGGAATTCAATTTATTTTCCATTAACAACAATTGCAATATATTGCCCTCCCGGCTCAACAATAAGACCTACCGAACAATATTTACAATCATAATTAAGAATAGGTAAACAGTCAACACACCGTATTTTTTATATACTAGCGGTCCGCCCCGGCTTCGCCCGTGGTACATATTTCGCAATAACAGGTAGCCTATGTTCTTTCTCAGAGTCTAAAGATTATCTGTGCCAAATTTCATCAAAATCGGTCCAGTAGTTTATGCGTGAAAACCATACATACATACATACAAACCTTTCCTATTTATAATATTAGTATAGATGTACTAGAAACTTCTAGAATAATTCCATGTACTCACCAGACCTTCTTGTAGGAACTCCTCAATAGCATTAGTGACACCGTGCTCATCACCAGTCCAGAACACATATTCTGCCATATCCAAAGGCGAATATTGAACCCCAGAGTACGAAGCGTAGTGATCCATCTATTTCATAAAATAATGAGAACGTTTATCAATTTTTATGAATATTGAAAGTAAATTTAACTTGGATTCCCCTTCTGATGCTCGGGTGCGTTTCTCATTTATTCCATTGATGGAATTTCTTTAATATTTTTAGGCACCGTTAAGAAAATCAATCAGCCTTTTTTATTGCGCGTGCCGAGACTTTAATTTAGACATGATTTGTAAAATATAAAATAAAGGTTTATATTTGTAAAATATCAAATTGACCTTTATAATGTTTCCTAGCTTATTGAATTATTTTGAAGGATTGACCCTTTGGGCCGATTAACAAACACAAAATATTTTCGAGTGATATTATTGATTATAGAGCTTGCTTAAATCATGAAAATGAATACAGAGCAGTTTGAAATATGATTTACAACAACAAAAGCGCGCGTGTAAAGGCTTCAAGAGTTTCAGTGTCTATAAAATATGTACTAGTATCTTTTTGTTAATAAAAATATATTAAAAAAAAACCTTTCAAACTAAAATTTGAGGTTTAGACCGTATATTTTAACAAAAGCCAATATAAAACTGTGAACACTATTGTCAATAACACGCATCAAGCTGTAACGTGGGTACAGGTTTTATGAGCCCCTTAGTGCTTACGTCTCTCGTAAAACAAGTTAACGACCTCATTAGGTACTTGGAAAAATAGCTTAAATCTATTGTTAGAGTGATACATTCTTGATTATTCTTTTAACGGAATATTTTTTTCACAATCGGATTCTTTTTTCATAGAATTAATAAATAATCTTATAAAAAGACTACTTCAGTTAACTCAAATATGTTTAAAAAAATAAAATTATTCGAAAATAATTCATTAGGAAATATAAAAAAAAAATCAGTAATTCTAAATAATATCATATTTAATGAAAAATATTCTATCTGCTCTAGTCCAACTAGAACATGACGCCTTAATGAAAGTTTTCATTCTATAGCTTTTGTACGTACCTATTTAAATTGATAATATATTAAGATCTTATCAGCCCTGCTACGATAACCGAGACTAATATTGATTTTACAAATTACTACGAACGATCTGCTAGTTAAACCTTCTAACCTTGCTTTGATAATATTAATAAAAGCGCTCGAGAAATATTCGGAGACATTTTTTATACAAGAACAACTCAAACAATAATTAAAAAATATCAATTTAAATAATAGAAAATCGTTTTAGTTACACCATTTAATTCATGATCGGCTGAACGGCTTTTGATATTTGGTTAGTTGGATTAGTTTCCACTGGGATTAGGTGACTGACAAATTGATGATTGGCGATTTGAAAAACAACGACAATGATGGAGCTGCGGCGAACAGCTTTTTAGTAGTTATTTTCTTCTTCTCTTTTATACATATATAAAATTATCATGTCACAATGTTATTTAAGGTGGTACCATACTCCTCCGAAACGGCTGGACCGATTCTTATGAAATTTTGTGTGCACATCGGGTAGATCTGAGAATCTGCTATCCATTTTTCATACCCCGAAGTGATAAGAGTGGCAGAATAAAGTTGGCTGGGACAGCTAGTATTTCTATATAAATGTGGTTTTACTTACGTTATTCTTAATTTCCTTGTTGATGTCGGCGTTGAAAGCTCGCCTTACAGCTGTGTGGCCATTTGGAGGGTTGGATTGTTGGGTGGCAGAACCTGGTTGAATCAGACGGGCCGCTCCGTGGAATACCTATCACGAAGTGAAGAAAATTTTAGTATACGCAGCTTATATTAGCCAATTAACTATTTTAAAGTTATTACTCCTCTATTGAAATGATATACTTACACATAGTGATTTTGCGATACGGATTTGTCCGTGGTGATAGAAAGGTTCATAATAATTATAGTATTGGTATAAATATACGTTCAAATAATTTTATATCCTATTGGGATTACCGATACTTAACATTCGTTATAAAGTTTAAGTTTTTAAACGAAATGTATAATATGTGACATATCAAAAAGCTTTTTGTTTTTCCAACGAAAGTACCTAGTACTTACTATCATAACTGTTATTTATATTAGCATTAATAATTTCTTTTCTTTTTAAAAAACCATGTACCTACTCACTATATTTTTACTTAGAAATTATTTCCGCAGCTTCCGCTAATAACTGCATTGAAGAAAATGCGAAAAGATAAATTAGTAAGATTAGTTTTAAACTTTTAGCTACAACCCAGGAGTAAAGGTTTAATATTCAACTTTTAGCTGTTCAATAAGATTATCTTAGATAGGTACTTAGTAAATATAAATATATAGTTGAATTATATTTTTATAATAGAGATAATTATGTATGGTTAAATTGATCAAAAAAATATTAATATAAATTTAATGCATTCCATACCATTTACAAAGTAAAATGATTTCTTAATAACCACGTAGGTACTAACCTTGACAGAATTTTTTTTCACACAATCGAATAAATGAAAAATTCGAATACGTGTAAATTCACACAATAGGGTATTCCAGTAAGCGAGTTAATACAATGACCGTTTGATAAAGTAACAAATGAATTACACATAACTTGTTCAATTAACCTTATTGCCTTTGAAAAATATATACATTAATTCGTTGTAAATATCACAAGAAATTCTCTGGATTTTAACAATTTTTTTTTGTTTGTGGTTACAAAAAAATTGTTAGGTACATCCCTGATAAGTAAAAAATGTAAGGAAAATTTCCTCTTTCCTATGTGAACATTGCAAATGCTTTCAATTTAAATTTTTATATAAAGAAATATTAAATAAATAAATAAGTATACATATATATTTGAGGAAAAATTAAAGTTCTTAAGGGATTTAAACTGAAACTAAACAAGACAACAGAAAAACTCTCAAGAGTAAACGAAACATATTCAGAAGAACAAGACTGTTTAACATACACGTGCCGATATTGGGAAGTTTTTCAGCGTCTGATCAATACTTGGACGTCACTAACTCGCAGACGTTTCTCGCGACGCGAGAGCAAATTAAATAATGATACAATTTAATAATGTACTTATTTGAAATTTACTTAAATATTGTTCTTGCAATTTGGTGTATATGTATAAAGTTAAGTAAATTGAACTTTTAAATAAAAGTTTGTAAAGAATCGGGACAGGTAAATTTTTAATTTATATGCTTTAATTTTTATACAATAGATACGATCAATCAATCAATGAATCTATAAAAGCATGTAATATACTTAAGGTGAGTTTTAAGAAACAGCCATTAAAGCAATTTAAGGTTATTTTATACAAATTACGGTTATTCATTCGTGGAATGTATTGATAAGTCACGTGTACGATCTATGTAGGTGATATGAAGAAATTGGCGTGTGTGTGTTTCGTAGAACTATTCACGAAAAAAATGGAAGTTTTTAGAAAGCAAATGACATGAAAGAACTAGGTACATTTTTAAACATGACGTATAAGTTTATAATAATATCTTAAACGCAAGATATAATATGAATTATGAACGATTTAAATTTTGTCAAAATGGTCGTTTAGGTATAACATGATTACAGCTTGTATAGATGAGAGAATGTGTTCATATAATTTACATATAGAATGTAATAATAAGTACCTATAGTACTATGTATGTGCATAAATGGATAATATTAGGTATTGACATGTTAGAAATTGTATGATTACAGTTGCTGATAGTAATTCAAACTGATTATTTTATACAAAGTAACCATTTAAAGTTTAAACTGAATTACGGAAATTGTCAGGAACATAACATTGAGTAAAAATTTTTGTTATGTACATGAAATTAAATCTGTTCAAAAGTATCTTTTAACCTTTCAAAATCATTTTTAAAAGTAGAATCTACAGTTAACTATTCGCTTTAAATATAGTATATAAATATAAATTACATATTATAAGTTACTTTTTATTAACGTAGAAGTGAATAATTTATCGTATATTTTTACATGAATGTAATATGCATAATTCGCCGAAATCAAACGTAATAACTGGATACAACATAGTGTGTACCACCAGCATACGGAATTATATTAATTGACTAAACAAACAACGCTTGTAGCTAATGAACACACACAAATCTGAGAATACTGTGTATGCACGTTTAATTGGATTAACATCTCTACTATAAATAATGTGTTGTTATTCTGGACAGCACTCGCTACTAGTTATTTAAACTGTCTATCAGATATACCACTGTAAAAATGTAAGCTATTCCTTAATTATTATTCTAGTTTTCAGAATTGTTCTACCCAATATTACAACGGTCCTCAAAGCAATGACTTACCCTATAAAATAAGTAGATAATATAACACTTTTCAGCGTGGAGGATAATGACCTGTGACCTCATAAGGAGGCTCTTATCCCAGCAGAGGGAGCATATATGGATGATGATGATAATGCTGAAAATGGGTATTAGAAATTTACCTTAGTAGTTTGTTCATCACTTGGCGCAACGGTGGACGTTAATTCAATAACACTGACATGAGATCCATCCTGTACTACCGTCTGATGCACGCCCTTGGAAGGTACATCCACCTGCGTCTCCGAGTGGACCCGGGGCTTTTCATTGTCCACTGCGTCCGCTGATGCGTGTTGTTCTAGACGAGAGACCAGTTCCCCGTTCGTTTGTACCGTGTCTATGGATGAAGAATTGGGCATGATCCTTTATCCACTTTTACTTACTTTTATTTCGATTTCTAGTATAATAACTACGACTGTGAGAAATTGGTCCATACCAATTTATTGAAAGTGAATTCACAAGGATCGCTTCTCATCATTATTAAGTACACTATGCAAGACTTATGAAATTTAATCAAGTCTCATAAATTTTTTATAGTTTATCGACTTCGCTAAGCGTCTTCTTAACCTAATGTGTCTTATTAGATATTAATATCTCTCTTAACTTCCACGTTTCCACAAAAGTTTAAATTTACGCTTACCATCTAGGCACATAAAATTTAATATTTGTTCTAAATTTTATAGTTTCATCTCTGTGGTCTGTCATCTGTGCTATCGATATTTGACGAGAGCCAATATTAGGAAAACTTCAAAGTATCAGTGTACACTCAAAAGAGAATAAATAATTTTCTCTGGCATTTTCATTTCGACAGGCGATCACTGATCCTTCTATAGTACACAACAGTCAGCAATGAGTATAGAGCAAATTTAAGACTTCCTATTTAAATATGCATTGTGAATTTTACAAAGATCCTCACGATTGTGCTTACAAGTTGGACTGCACCAAGAGAGTGGACCATGATATTACTTGTAATATTATCATTATAAATAATCAATAAATGACACTTACCAAGTCTATGATATTCGATATGTTCGCTTTTTAGCTCTGGATTCTCCTTGTTGATCTCCTCTGAAAAATAATAAAAAATTAACGTCTAATTTTGATCCATTCCTTAACAAAATATAATATTATGTTCTACAAGAAGTTCTGAATGTTTAGTAAAATCTGTATGAATTATTTTATTCCATTTGATTCCCAAAATGGGAATTCTATTAATACATTCTATTGAAACGATATCATATATTTGGCTACAGGTATATTTATCTGTTTAGATAGACAAAAAATATACAGTATAATAAAATACCTGTTACTCGATATTTTTCATGTGAAAATATGGAAACATTTATTTCCATTCATAAAAGTCTATCTATTATTATCTGATAGGACCATTAACGATCGATTTTTTATTAAGGGTAAGTTGATGAGGTCAGACTCTAGTAACTAAATCCAAATCTATTGATATCCACATTTAGTTTATATACCTACATTGAAAATTTTACAAAAAAAGCAGAATCCAATTATTCATTTACTAAGTTTGACCGATTACAATAAATATTCCATTTAAAGGCAAAAGTTAAACATTTTGTTAGGTAGTTAATCAAAGTTTTGATTTCCCAAAGGGGATCTACCATTAATTTACTTATTTATGCCTTTGAAAGTGATGAAAAGGTTGTAAACAACATTCATCAAACAGGATATAGGCTTCTCTTCTGTTACGAGAAGAGTCAGCTCACGTTCGTGACAAATAAATTTAATTTCCTTCTGTCTTTTTAAACGTCTCATAGGGACCGTTTCATGCCATATAACAAGATTTCTTAGAATATCCCTGGTCGATAATATTTACAATAATTTATACGCCTTGTTATTAAGTTAAAACGAATTGCAAATACTTAATATTATTCATTTTATTCATCGATATAGAATAAGTATTTTAAATTATGAAAGACTAGAAAGTATCTAATGCATAAAGCGAAAGGACTTTCACGTCGTTTTATGTTTAAGTACATTATATTTAAAACAACATGTTTTTCGTTTAAGAGAAAATGAGGCCAAGGAAACTAGCTACGAAGAAGTGTGACGTTTATTATAACAAGGTATATATATGTGTTAATGAATGGTTAAATTTTTTATTCGGAGAAATGAGACAAAAATGTATCAGTTTCAGTTTATTCATACAAAAACATGCCAGTTAGGAGAACGTGCTTATAAATGTCAAAGTTTGATGGAAATAGACACGTTTTTATAACATCAAGGAATATTGGAAGTTCGACAAAAGCAAATATCATGGATCAATAGTTATGTCGTTTTTATCATCATAAGGCTATAAAACTGCTGATAGGATAAAGCTTTATCGGGTAAATTAATACCAACGAACCGGGTCTGACTCAGATTATTTAATAGTAACCCAAAAAATGACATATTCATGACTTTAATTAAATATTATCCTTCTCTAATAATATAAGGATTCAGATAGTGCCCTTTTATAGGTACTTTAATGAGAACCATTTTCAAAATATCGTCTCTAAGATGCTTAAAATCGTTTAATCTTTGTGTAATATATTTAACGTTATAATATAATTTTAGCTCCTTTTCTAGTTTTTTTAATTCTATTTTGTATAATATTGACATCAGTCATGCTATAAGTCCAGAGTATAACTGGTAACGCCAATATAATTAAAATAGTAAATGTAGAAATTAAATGTTTATTATTTGTGGTGGATTCCTTCATCCTTCCCTACATACGAGCACAACCAATCACCGCGCGCTATTTAGCGCTCGTCACGTGACCTACATATGTCACGAACGACAGCCAGTAGTTCTCTCCGATCTTTCGCGAGGATCGGGACTCACCGCCGGAGAGCTTCCACGAGGCTCTCTAGATCATCAGGCATTGTGCTTTTGTAACACCCCCGGGGCATCCCGTGCCCCGGCCCTTGGTCGCGCTCACCGCCGCGTGTGTGTTTGTGTGGAGTGTTGGACTGGACCCGTTCTTGCCCGCCGCGAGCTGGAGGACCCTGACCGCGTGGCGGCGGCGTGTGTTCTGGACGCTACTCCCTCCGACGAGGTATGTGCCGTGTGTTCCCGTCTTTCCCCTCTTTGCTAACACCACGTTGATCTAAATACAGTCCACTTTTATATCGAGAATATATTTACTTATATTTTTTATATTGGCGCGACCATTGATTGGTCCTTCGAGCCGGATAAGAACCATTGATAGTCCTTACGAATCGTACATTACCTGATGATTCCACCGCCCTTATTAGGATACTCATTGTGTAGGCCCTAATAAGCGTATTAGTATTTAGTAGTATCTTCAATGCGAAATACTATTTAATTTACCGCGTAGAACGACAATGCGTCTTCTACTATTCATATAAAATATATTTTAAACCCGCCCTTATTAGGATACTCATTGTAGGCCCTAATAAGTGATTTAATAGTACATTCATTGTGAAATAACTATAATATACCGCATAGATCGACATTGCGTCATCTATTATTTTCCGCTTAAAATATATTTTATTCCGCCCGTGACAATAAGTTACGCGTATATTATTCTTAAAATAGTTAATTAAAACTATATTCATATTGTTTATCCGCAGTTATAACGCTAAAATCATTATAAATCGAACATATTTCATCATATTTATCTACGGTCTACCCGCACTCGAAATTTATAACGTTATCGAGTACATTCCGCGATCCGCTGTTATAATCCGACCATATTGGAAATACATACTCTGTTCTTATTACGCTTGCGTCACTGACCTACTTTATTTGGTCGTATTACTTGTTATTGTAACTTGTTTTGTAACATTCTCTGTTTGAATAATTACTTTTGTTATTAAAAATGCCGCCGAAGAAAATGACTAAGTTACATGATAGTGACGCTTCGGATGTTAATGATTCGGAAGATATAAATGATTCGCAGTTATCCATGTTATTAGCTAAACGCGAAGTTATATTCGAAATGGTGCAACAAATGTATGATTTGTCTTTAAACGTTCATAACAACGCCTCGCTTATGGAAAGTTTCCTTGACGAGTCCGCGCAGATAGAATCACTACGTGAAAGATTTGAAAAATGTTTAGACGAATACAATACTCGCTTATTATCGTTAACACCTACCGCGAAACCTGATTATAAAAGTCTCGTTGCATTCGAGTCTTTATATAGCAGAGTTATAAGAATTAAATCTCAATATTCGCAACCAAGTCCGTCACACGGAGATATTAATAATTTGCATAAAAATAGGCCTAAATTACCGCCTATCGAATTAGTACCATTTTCGGGTGATATTCGCTCATTTCCGCTGTTTCTTTCGAATTTTGAATCAGTTGTTCATAACAATCCCGGCCTTACAGATGCCGAGCGTTTATATTATTTACTAGGTAAATTAACGGGGAAGGCCACAACTGTTATAGCTGGTATAACCCCCTCCGCTGAAAATTATAATTTAATTTTACAAACTTTAAAAGATAAATATGATGATAAACGTATGTTAGTTTCCGCGTATTTAAATCAAATGTTTGATTTTAAACCTTTGCATTGTGCGTCCGCAACAAACTTTGATTTATTTACAGATAACTTTATTAGCGCAGTGCGCGCCTTACAGAATATAAAGTTAGATAATATTACAGATTTAATGATTGTTCATATCGCGTTGAAGAAGTTAGACTCAGACACTGTTCGCGCTTTCGAGACTGAGTTTGGTAGTGAAATGCCTACTTTTGATAACTTAGTTCAATTTATTCAAACTCGTGCGAAGGTATTAGAACGCATTCATCCTTCCACAAATTCGGGAATAAATAAACCGCCTCGAAAGAATAATTATAACCGCAGTTCAAATAATACTTCTTCCGCACCGCCTAAGACGTATCAGTCTTACGTAACAACAGCTGATTCCGCTTATAGTTGTCTTTGTAAAAATATTACGCATCAACATTTATATAAATGTTCGAGTTTTCATAAAATGAGTCCGCAGGAACGTTTGAAATACGTAAAGGATAGAAACGCGTGTATAAATTGTCTCAGTATAAAACATCGAGTTTCTAGTTGCTCATCTTATTCTAATTGTCGCGTTTGTAAATTAAAACATCATACAATGTTACATTTGAAACGCGAATCTTCCATACCCGCGCCTGCGTCTCACCCCCCGCCGCGCAGCACACCGCCGTTGCCTGCGCCGTCGCCGCCGTCGGGCGAGTGCGTCCGCTCTGACGTAGCGCTATTTACCGCTAGCTATACAGCTGATACTGATAACGCATTTCTATGCAACCCGCCCGCGAATAAACAACATACTATTTTATTATCAACCGCTGAAGTCGTAGCTTATAATTGTAAAGGCGAACGGCTTATTATTCGCGCGCTTTTAGATTCCGCTTCGCAAAGTCACTTCATTACGAATGAATGTTGTGAACGTTTAGGTATTAAACCGCAGAAAACCGAACGTACTATTATTAAGGGGTTCGGTGGTTCAGAAAAAATTATAAATAGTAATTCCGTAAATATAAAATTTTATTCGCGTCTTGACAACAACATATCCTTTAATATTTCACCGCTAGTTGTTGATCATGTTACGGATTTATTACCTACCGCTGTTATAGACACTTCTGTCTTATCGCATATTTCGCATTTACCGCTCGCAGATGAGAGTTTTGGTACGCCAAATAAAATCGATTTATTAATCGGTGCTTCTCTGTTCCCTCATCTGCTTCTCCCCGACGTAGTTCATGCATCTCGTGACTCGTCGGCGCCCGCTGCATTGCGCACGGTGTTAGGCTATGTAATAATGGGTTCAGTACTCACCATACCTAACATACACAAACCGCCCTTGACGTGTTGTCACGTTCAAGAGACCGCCGCTATTGACTCATTAGTCAGGCGTTTCTGGGAGCTCGAGGAGCTTCCTACCGCACCGCCCGTTCAACATCCCGATGATGTTGAATGTGAAGAATATTATAAATCAACTACAACCCGCGACCCCGTGAGTGGCAGATATATTGTTTCGCTTCCATTTAAGGATGATTTCTACACTCTCGGTGACTCATTTAATATTGCCCGCAAACGTTTCATGTGCCTTGAAAGAAAGCTACAGGCTTCACCTAAATTAAGGTTGGCATATGATGACGTCATAAAAGATTATCTAACGAAGAATTATATTTCACCCGCGCCTCCGTATGATCCGCGTGACCCTACACCTATTTATATTATACCGCATCACGCTGTTCTGCGCGAGGATAAATCGTCGACTAAGCTGCGCATGGTTTTAGATGCTAGCATGCCAACTTCTGGAAGCCAGCGTTCATTGAATGACCTTCTGCATGTTGGGCCGAATTTACAAGGCAATTTGTTTACAATAATTTTAGGTTTTCGTCTCCACGCGATTGCCATGACCGCCGATTGCCGCCAACAATTTCTGCAGATATTCGTGCGTGAGTTTGATCGTCGTTTTCAATGTTTTTTATATCGTTTCAGCCCGCAGGATCCGCTACTTCTTTATCAATTTAATCGAGTTTGCTTCGGCATCAAGTCTAGTCCTTATCATGCACTGCGCACGGTAAGACAGCTCGTAGAAGATGACGGCGCGAAATATCCGCTCGCGAGTAGCATTGCGTCTTCCTCGTTGTACATGGATGATATCGCCTTCTCTGTTCCCACGGAGTGTGAAGCAGTTTTCGCGTCGCAGCAGCTCATTGATTTGTTTAAGGGAGCTCAGTGGGATCTAGTTAAATGGAATAGTAATAGTAAAAATGTGTTAGATAATCTTCCCGCTTCGCACAAACTTTTACCCTCCGCGGTGGAGTTTGATAAGACCGTGCAACATAAATTGCTTGGTCTGCATTGGTCTTCTGTTGTTGATTGTTATTATTTTAAAATTATCGCACCCGCAGATGTGATGTGCACTAAGCGCTTCATCTTGTCAACTACCGCCCGTCTGTGGGACATGATGGGCTTCGTTGCTCCCACAGTCGTGTATAACATCCCATCAGATAATTTCTACCATGTTTCTGGTATTGAAAATCCCGCTGACGTTCTTTCGCGTGGCATTACGCCACTAAATCTCCTCTCGCACCCTCTGTGGTTCCATGGACCCCAGTGGGCTCGTTCGGACCTATCTGAATGGCCTCTTAAGAGTCTCAATGGTGAGTCTATTGCAGACATTCCCGAACGAAAATTATTAGCGCACACTGTGTGCCCGCCTATAAAGCATTGCGCTTTATACGATACCGCCCTTCGCGTCTCGTCGCGTCGTGTATTTTATATTTATAGGTTCCTTATATTATTATCCCGCCGCGGTGTTATGATGACCGTAGAGGAACCTAATTTCGCTGTAAATAAAATTATTCCCGCCCTGCAAAATAAATATTTTGCAGAGGAGTATTCTAATATACTCTATTATAAATTTTATTCGCAAGCCTTCAACCGCTTGAAGCCTTTTATTCGCAACAGACTTATCCTCATCGGACGTCTAAGCGATACCGCCCTGGAATATGCACATAAGCATCCAGCGATATTACCGCACAATGATCACATAATTATCATGATCATTGATTATTATCATATTAAATATATGAATATTATAACGCATTTGTTTCGTGTTATTTTAATCACCGCGCTTTTATTATCATTACCCGCGCCGCAAGTCAAATCTGATCACGTCAGTTTGCTTGATAGGCATTTGCTACTGGACAAGTTAGTTCAGTCGTTTTGGAAACGTTGGAGAATGGAATACTTACACGGTTTGCAGGTTAGGCAGAAATGGAATACGCCTTCCACACCTATTACTCCTGGAACGGTCGTGGTTGTAATAAATGATAATGCATCGCCCCTAACCTGGGCTTTAGCCGTCGTAGAGAAAGTACATCCTTCAAAGGACGACGTCGCGCGCGTTTGTACAGTTAGAACCGCCAAGGGAACTTACCTTCGCCCGGTCGTTCGTTTATGTCCGCTTCCAAGACAATAGTTATATCGCATTAATATATTACCGCAGTTAGTTAAGTTTAATTTTAAGTTTTGCACCGTTTTCGATATAATTTCTTAGTTATAAATACCGCCGTGACTTTAGGAATTTTTTATACCCCGCTCGCATTACGCGATCCTAGAGTCATAGAATTTGTTAGTTATTTTCCGCCGTGACTTTTAGGATTTTTTATTATCCCGCTCGCATTATGCGCTCCTGGAGCCATAGAATTTGTTACTTATATTACCGCCGTGGCTCTTAGGACTTTATTAACCCGCGCGCATTATGCGATCCTAGAGTCATAGTTTTTCGCTGTATCTTATGATTGGTTTTAAATGGTGACCCATTTAGGGCGGGTGGATATGGTAACGCCAATATAATTAAAATAGTAAATGTAGAAATTAAATGTTTATTATTTGTGGTGGATTCCTTCATCCTTCCCTACATACGAGCACAACCAATCACCGCGCGCTATTTAGCGCTCGTCACGTGACCTACATATGTCACGAACGACAGCCAGTAGTTCTCTCCGATCTTTCGCGAGGATCGGGACTCACCGCCGGAGAGCTTCCACGAGGCTCTCTAGATCATCAGGCATTGTGCTTTTGTAACACCCCCGGGGCATCCCGTGCCCCGGCCCTTGGTCGCGCTCACCGCCGCGTGTGTGTTTGTGTGGAGTGTTGGACTGGACCCGTTCTTGCCCGCCGCGAGCTGGAGGACCCTGACCGCGTGGCGGCGGCGTGTGTTCTGGACGCTACTCCCTCCGACGAGGTATGTGCCGTGTGTTCCCGTCTTTCCCCTCTTTGCTAACACCACGTTGATCTAAATACAGTCCACTTTTATATCGAGAATATATTTACTTATATTTTTTATATTGGCGCGACCATTGATAAAAGATAGTAGGTATGACAATGAAATCTTAAACTTTATAATGCCCGTGCTATAATAAAACTGCACTAACTTTCATATTAAAACATAGGAGCATCATAAAAGTAATGGGTTGAGCTTCGTGTGGGACGCCTTAAGACCCGTTAGCAATTAAGTATACTTGCAGTCCTCATAATGATTCAATATTTAATTAAATTAAACGACAAATATTAAAATAAAGAAACAAGAAACCGCTTGACTTTTAATCCGCAAAAGGATTTTACCCAGACAAACAAAAATTAATAATAAATAATTGCGAATGAAACTTTTTGTCAATCTTTTTTCGGCGGACTTTAATGAATTCATTGCTCAAACTTAGAACACGAAAAGTAAAGAGTAAAAGTTTATTAATTTTGTTTGAAATATATAATTAATGTGTACTTTCGTAACCATATATTACGTGACATTTCTTTAGGCTATAATAACCTTATATCCGTTTGAATCCCATTTGATTTATACTTATTAATATTTTTAAATTAAATATGTAAGGCTTACCTATTTTAAGCTTTTCCAATTGCTCCACAGGAACATCCTTAAATACAATAATTTGATTTAATTTATAAGTAAAAAGCATAAATACTTATATTTAAATTAATCAGAAGTACCTCAAGCGATGATAACGTCGCGTCATTTATTAAAAAGTATAATATCAATAATCATTCGTTACTTACGGGCTTGTCTTCTTTCATATCTGCAACAAAGAAGAAGTTGTTAATGAAAATTATATCCTATATTCTGGTCGTTAGATAAAAACGGAATAATCATCCTTGACTGTTCATGACTAATTACATGTAATAAATTATAGAGATGTTCTAGTAGTTTGGGTCCCTAAGCACTTTTATTCAAAACATGTTTAAAAGGGACGTGATATCCATAACTAAAGCTTTCATAAGTCCGAGGACCGAGCTAATACGATTGGACATTTTTAAGGATAGGAAATATTATTAGAGAAACCTAATAATAATTTACAGTAATTACTATATTATATTTAGATATGTACATAAAACGACATAAAATACGCAACTGAATTCCCAAAATAACCATTAACAACACAGCGTTCTATTTTTACCTTTCATATAATATTGACATCAGTCATGCTATAAGTCCAGAGTATAACAAAAGATAGTATGACAATGAAATCTTAAACTTTATAATGCCCATGCTATAATAAAACTGCACTAACTTTCATATTAAAACATAGGAGCATAAGTATAAACATAGTATCAAAAATAACATAAAAGACGGCTCTTTTCATCCCCCATTTCCCTTTAATATAGAATATAGATTCACCATTTTGCTTCGCGATACAAATCTACACCCACGCTTCGAACATTCATCAATCATTTAAAAACGAGGTTGTTAACCTCTCAAGGAATATTGTTGGTCACAGCCATGTCACAGCGTATCATTTGAGCCGAGAATATTTAGGTTTTTGCTTTAATTACGTAAACAGAAATTATAGCGTCATGTACTAAATATAAACGAAACTTTATATTAACTTTTTGCGTGCGAATTTCATTAATTAAGGTGTTCCTATAGTAAGGATAATAAATGCTCAGCTAATACTTACTCGTAACTTAATATTTTCTATTGTATTATTTATATTTACTCTATCTTAAGAAAAAAACTTCGTTAAGATACCAAAAATATAGCAGTAATTATTTGATTATTATTTTATTGAATAAATATAATATTTTTCTCTAGGTATGTACATATTATAAAGAAATAAATTAAATGTGATTGCAGAATCGCAGTCATAAAATCTATTGGGCAGTATTAGTGGTAATACCCTCGTTGTTTTCAACAGCTTACGCAACTAATCTCTTATGACTTTCAGAAGTTTTTGCTCCTTACACGAACCTTACACGAACTTTCACATTGATAAGATTTATATTTCAATGGTTATACACAAGAATAGTTGAATTAGCTTGTACGAATTTCGTGAATCTAATGTAAAATTAACGAATCAATCAATCAATTAAATACATGACAATCTTCAGTGAAGGCGAAATTGGGTCGGGCGGTAGTTGTTAATGAAGAACGATAGTAAATTAATAATTTTATGTATAGCTGCCTTAATTACTTATGCTAATAGAAGCATTTTATATTTAACGTAATGGTTTTACGTATAACTCTAACCAATTAACTAAATTCGAAAAACGGTTATAGTTTGTGAAAGTTTTCCTTAATTTAATTGATTAAGCCTTAAACTTTCTTTAACTTATATTCAGTGTTTTGTGCCTTTTTTTTTCACGATATTAAAATACGTTAAATGAGACATTCCAGTCCATGCAAATATAAACTTATAGGTAATATGTAGGTATGTATCACACTCTTTGTATGGAAAAAAATCTCATCAATTTCTGTACTTTAAAATAAGGTGTTGCAAACCTGATAAATATTTCACTGCATACTCGTGTCAACATATCAAATATTCACAGAAGCACAGTACAAGCCGTGATGCTCATAAATCCAAAACATGTTAAGCTCGTTTATTTTGTATTCTGAGGCTCATGCAAGGTCAATGCCACCTCATATTTTATTGAGCTTTACAAAACATAACACATTTATACGAAATAAAAGCTATTATTTTTATGCTTAGAGTAGAAGTGGGGTTATAGTCAGTGATGACAAACATTTTATCCGATTGACTGATTTATAAGCTCTACTTGAAGATTATTTCTTATGAGTTAATTTTTTGACTAGTACTTTACACTTACAGTTTAACTTTAAAATCTCAAATCACCTTGTGGCATAAAAGCACATTAGTATTTAATTCCGTGCTAAATGTTTATTTCAAATCCACCTGGGGTATCCAAACTAAATATTGTATTGTTCACTTTTACAAAGAAATACAATGAAAGTAGATTTCATGCAAAATCCTCACTGAATAGACGAACAACCCAAGAGCAGGCACAGTTTAATCATTAAAAATAAAATCAGAGTTGAAACTCTTGTTCACAGTTCGTAAATAAAAACAATACTTTATTTTAAAAACAGTCATAACAGATCTAAACTAGTTGAAAACTATTCAATACATACATTAAAAACAAAAATTAATTATTTGCAGTAAAATTTATATAAAAAAGCATCCATAAAAGCCTTTAGATTATAATTGTGGTTATAATATATTAGGTGATAAAAAGAAATTACCAAATCATTAATTGTCAGAACAATGGAATTGAATTTGTACTTTTGTTTTATGATTTACGTGAAGATGAATATTCAGTATTTATAACTCTAGTCGCCTGGAATCTCTAGATAAATGGGTGTTTAATCAGAATGAATTACATTTAACCGTAATGTTTGCTTATGGAAGTACAAATGAATAGCGGAGATGAGACTACATTAAAGTATTTTTGTAAATTTACTGAAGTATAAGTATGTTGGTCGATGGTACCATTTAATGGTAATTAATTGGTACCGTACCAAATGTTATAATGATATTATTCTCGTATGGTAAAAGATTTAAGAGAAAATGTTGTGTAAGGTAATTATTTTTTATATAATAAGTTGTTCGAATATTATAAAAGTGGCAGTATGTGAAGATAGATATTTGTTACGCTTTCACGAAAAATCTACTAGACGGATTGGGATGAAACTTTATAGTTATATCAGTTATATATCAGAATAACACATAACCTATATATAGAAGTCTATATCTATATATATATAAAACTTAAAGGTGACTGATATAGTGATCTATCAACGCACAGCCCAAACCACTGGACGTATCGGGCTGAAATTTGGCATGCAGGTAGATGTCATAACGTAGGCGTCCCCTAAGAAAGGATAGAAAGGATAGAATGAAAACTTATACCATGCAAATTTATCTTTTCCACGCAAGCGAAGCTGCGGGCAACAGCTAGTACTCTATATGCCCATGGTTGCGCAGTACAGCTAGTATAATAAAAAATACAATAGTTATGTAATTTGAAGTTAGCAACATCTACCTAATTTAAACCGAGTATTTAACTTGTGATTGATTTTGAGAAACCATAATCAAAAGACTGAAGAGGGTATTATATTACAAAGTTAATTAACTTGATGTGTTAATCGACTTACGTAATAGCGGATAAACATATACTACGGATATACTAAACTTAATTAACAAGTATATTTATAAATATTTATAAATATAATGGCTTGTTGTTATCTAAACATATGTAAATGTAATACGTATTTCGAATATTTTTTAGACATAATACGCATATCGTTAACGTTACACAGATACCTGGAATGAAATTTGATAAAGATGTTATCTTCAAAATGGTTTGCATTTATTCAAATGTATTAAACTCGGAGACAAGATAGAAATATTTAAAATTGCCACACCTTATAAATATCTTTATATATGATTATATATTATAAATGATACTATTCATTGTGATTATCTTTTAAAACATTAATAGTTAAATGTTTAATTCATTCGAAATCATCTTTGCTAGAAATTTTGTCGATATTCTTATAATTGCTGCAATATGCTACAATACCTACGTCATAATTTTATTATAACAACTGATTAAGTTTTATCGTAGCCTAAATTACTATATTCAATAGCCCTAGTCATAAAATTACGAAGAAAAGAAAGAGTGAACACATTTTATAGCACGTTGTAGTAACACCCATTAAAGTGAACCGTTCTTAAATGACCCAGACAATATCGTCCTCCTATAGTGCACTTAACGTTCGAGTATGAGAAGAAATTTATGCCTAGAGGAAAAATGCATCATTTTCCTCTACTTTTAGGTACAACGTAATATATCAGTTTAGGTACATACCAGTATCTACTTCTTATATTATCATCATCATCAGCTCATATAGGTATTATGTTCCCACTACTTGGATCTGGGCCTTCACTTCTTATATATGTATATCTTTATGTAAATACCATTTAAATCTACTACAATTCCTTATTGCTACTATCTAGTATATATCCCCTATTAACACGCATTTCATATGTGTCTGAAATGGAACGGCAATTTAGTCAGAGATGTATGAAATTGCATTTACCTAGTTCTAGTTGCAATATTGCATTATAGATGAACGAGCATTTGGTTCAGAAAATATCTAAATGTTAATACACAATGGGTACCCGTGTCTACGAATAGCAATAATATACGTAGTTTAAACATATTTAAGTTACATTACAATCTGATATCGATCCTAGTATCCTATAATATATTCTACTTCACTAACACCGAATTAAACTCAAAGAACCATATTGTTTTCAAAATGTTATTCGTGGCTTACTGGTCATTGTTCTGAATTTGAGAACATAACGTATTTTAGTGCAAAGTCATGGCTGTATAAGCTTGAATGAACGCGTGAAGTAACAACACAATTTCCTTATGTTGGCACATCTTTCGCTATATATCTTTAACAAAGCCACTGCAGCGACAAGGATAATGGTTAAGGAGAGGACGAACAGTTCTTAGTGTTATAATGTATTACCAACCTGTCCTTGCTACCAACGCCTTAAGTTCGTCTTAAGAGTAAGTATTTGTTTGGGAATTAAACAACAACAATTAATTTATAGCAGGTGTAACAGGGTAAAAACATAAAAGCGCATAAAATGTTAGGTACTTTCTTCTCGAGTTCTTAGTCACGAAGTCCTTTAATTTCATCTGCAATCAGTCAGAAAAACTATTAGCTCGTCTTAGTTGGAATCCTCGAAGATTAAAACGAGTTTTGTTTACGCATAACGATGTTAAATAAAATTGGTAATTATCAAAAATAAATTTCAAAATAACGTTGAAACTCATTGAGACACACTCTCAAGACATTGAAAGTTCTTTAGAAGCTAATTAAATATTTCAAAGGGCTGAAACATCCAAGTGAAGCCACATTACGGGTAATCATTGAACCAAAACACGTGCTCTTAAAACGAGAGTTAATAAATCTGACGAAAAAGGTATAAAAATAATTCTGTTTTAGCGCTGGGATTATGGCAGCACGTTTCCACCGAGTGAAATCCCGTTGCACACGTGCTTGTAAATTGCCTTTCGCTAAGCCGACAGACGCGTTTGGGAAATAGCGAGCGGGTATATTGGGATTGACAAGCGAGGATAAGTCGATAACTCGATAGCGATACGTCAAAACATTCCTTCGAAATGGTAGCAAAATACCGTGGAAATACTGTATAAAAACTTGATCACAAAATCGTATCTCAATCACGAAATAATATTATACTAATATTAGGTAACATAAAAGTGTAGAGACACTCGTCATTATAATATTTAGCTAGCTCTTATTCTGTCTCCAGGCTCGTTGATGAATAATCTGTAATTAAACCACATTTACGCGCCTTTGTACGAGACCTGAATTCCAAGAGACTAGACCGTTAATTAGTCTACATAATTGTAGAGGATCCTATATTTTGAATGTTTAAACGTGCCTCCGTTTTGCCCAAAAACATTTTGAAGTAATTACAATGTGATCAGTCCTTAAACAATGTACTTTACTATGTAAATATAATTTCCACGGCATAATTAATCGATTTATCGGTACTTCGAAATTCTAATCAAAACTTAAGCCCGAAAATTGCTATAGGAATTTAAAAATCCATGAATCTAAAGTATTAATTTTTCTTTCCATTCAAATAATTATTCATAGATGTTTAAATAAAATATCCATTTAGGTTATTAATATTCTATACTTTGTTAACAGGTATTATTCAAGTTAAGCTCGTGATATTCTTCTATTGTCATACAATATAACAGAAGAAAATATAAATCATGCAAAATGAAGGAAGTAAATACATTCTATTTTAAATTCGCTATTTGATTAAAATAATTAACTGTTATTGGTCACACTGTGAGTACATGGAACAAAGTCAATCACTTTCGAATTTAATATCTTGTAAAAATATTTTGAAATAAATTGATGGAAAATGTTTTCATTTTGCGTATGCTGTGTTCTACATAATATATTAAAGGCATCTAGTTAACACAGTTCGTCTAACACAGAGCTAACACGAGTAGGAGACAATGCCAAAGCATCCTTTTACAGCCTTACCAAAGGAATATTGCGGCTTTAGACATAACTTTAGCTTCTAGATATAATACGGTGGAATGCAGGATTTAAATTCAAATATGTTTCCCTCTATCTCTACCGTTTAAATAAAACTTTTCTAAAATGAAATTGAACAAAAAAAAGTGTGCGTGTACTAGTGTACACACGTAAGAAGTGTAACTTCTTTATGACCTTATTTTTCAAAAAATAATTTACTATATGCAACTTTACAGAAATACGTCGAATCACGTATGGAAGGGTTAAGAAAAAGATGGCGCGTAACAGAAAAATGTCACGCGTAACGAAAAAATGTTACACTAAATTTTTTTCTAACCCCGATAAAGAAGTTTCACTTCAAAAACCACAACTTTAGATACAATTAGATTTGCTTGAAAAAGTGCATTAACTGCGTTCATGAAACTAGAAATTTCTTCTCCACACATTTTAATATAGCAGTGAGTGTTCTCGGAACAATTTGAAACTGAATAATTCGATTCTCTCCGCGCACTTATCGAATTTAATGCCAATGTTGCTACCGAGCGAATATAAAATGAATGTATAAAACAGAAGTTGAGTCGTAAATTAAGGAAAAAATCTGTGACACACGAATAAAAAGTCAGCCATGTGGAATAGATACACATTCAATGACTTAATAATTTTAATTTTTTAATTAATAAAATCCGAGCATTTTATCTCAGTTCTTATAATTTTTAACCTAGTACTGTATTCATTTTTAATTTTTTCGCGTTCCCTTCCTAAGACAAAAATCTCGGTATGGCAAGGCTCAAAAACAAACATGTTTGAGTATCTACCCCATACCCTGTGTATTCCTATGTACGTACATAGGAATTTAATTTAGTGTGAAAATCTACTCGATTTTCAAACTAAAACATTGTGTAATATTTCTAGAAAGTACTTAACACACTCAATAGAACTGAGAGCATTATGATGAAAGGGTAAAAAGATTGCTTCTTGCACTGTTTAATAACTTCCGTCCTTGGAGTTAACAGAGCATTTCAAAGACTCATTCAAGTGACCTATACTTTTGTTATAATGTAACTCGCCACCAGGTCTGAACGAACGAATGCTTTAAACGTATGAGAAATAAAGGTTCTTTTTATATGTGTTACTACAAATAATAATAAATCCTTTCAACAAAAAGCTCACCAAGATTCCTGAGGTACCCTTCACATTATGAAAAAGAACAAAAAGACATGAAAGTCCTTTCAATATAATCAAACACAAAAATAATCACGTCAAACGGTTGAAAACCCACGTAGATTTCGAGTAACGAAACCAAATAAAAAGATATGTTTGCTTTTTTCATAATAGAGCAATTAATTATTTAAAATAGTTAATTATAAACAATAATATTTATTTAAATAGTTAACTATAAACAATAATATTAACTATTTCAAATAGTTAACTATAACAATCCAAAATATACTTTAATTGTAAAAATATACTTGGAACTTTGATATTTCAAATGTAATTTCCAGAGCACTGGCACATTATTTATTCTCTCTTTGATTTATATTTTAACGCTGAATTCATATTTCAGGTCACTATTTGATTTTATCCAAAGTAATTTATGTTCTTTCCTGTTTTAATTATAATACTTTTATTTTCGTGTATAATACTGAATATAAATTCAAAGCTGCGTTTGTTTCTCTGTATTTTATTTTCTCTATCCACAATAGAGCAAACTATTGATAAAAAATATATGAGTAAAATTGGGAGATAATCTTTTAGTCCGAGTACCACGCGAGCAAATCTAATAACTATGGTTCCTGAGATGTATTTAATATAATTTGCCAAAATGCGTTACTAAGACCATTTGAAATGGTATATTAAGATACCTTATATTGTATTAGAAACAGAAATAGGCCTCACGAAAGTAGCAAAGTCGATATTATCCTGAACCGGATTCAATAAATCTCTGAAGAAACCTTCCCTTTTGTTTAGAATAAATGTAATATACCTACTCGTATACGTATTATATAACTACACATTACTCGTTTATCATTGTTTAAATAAAACTTGATCATTTTTAAGTGAATTATTATTATCTTTTTTGTATTTGTCGCTATCTGGATAATGTTTTGAGTGAGAATTCTTCATGACAATATATTGTTGATACTTTCTATGTGTATTTGTATTTGATACTAGCTTTGGCAACCCGGTCTCTCCCGTGGTAGCTACTTTATAAGCCTTTCCCGAATAGAGTGAAAGAAAGTTTTCTGTCTCCATTAGAAACTTGTGCCTTAATAAAAAACGTTATAGCAACCAGTTGAATCGGATGAGCCTTTCTCGGGTTTTATGCTTAGCAACACATTTGGCAATTAATTTTTATTTGTATAGATTATAATATATTATCAACAAACAACACTCTATCTATGAGTTATTGCTTAGCTTGAGTTCTAAAAAAATAACAAAAATTGAAGACAAGCAGTACGTTTCAAAACATGTGGGATGAAATTGCAATTTGTAGAATCTTTTTCTGTGCAGATAAAAATAAATTACATACTTAATGAGAATGTATTATTTAAGTCCAAACTATGCTAACCGAGTACCTGTCTTGATACTTACTCTTTAATAAAAATAGTAGCAGGGTTTGTTATGACGTTGAGCAGGGTATGTTGGCTATGGCGTTAATTTCACGAAAAAACTAATCCAGGTCGTTAATAAATCTACTTATATTTCCTTATCATCCGTGTGGATATAGACTTTAACAAACTTACTCTCCTACGCAATAAAACGGGGTGAAGGGCAGAATCAATTTAGTAGAGAGTGCGAAACAACCGCCCACGCTGACAAAATCAATCGGCTTCGTAGACGGCGAATAATTTATATTTATAAAGTCCGTCTTATACTTTCTGTATTTTTCTAGATAAAGAGTTTTGTATTTGAATAGACTAGTAAATTATTTATACCTTTTTTAAAGATGAAGCAAGACATCCCTTATTTGAATATAGAATAAAAGATAATACTAAAGAATTACATTGATGAGTTCAATTAGATGAGTTTTATTGCATTTCTTTTTCCATTCGACAAAAATATTAGACATAATAATTGCCTCAATTACTAAATAAACAGTTTATATACTACTAACTGCTACGCAAAAAAAAATGATATCATTAATGTTAAACGTTTAGGTATTATACCTCTATAATAAATCATTATCTATTTATTAAAATAATCATAAAAATCAGTACAGCGCTACATTGCGTAGCTCATATCGTAGATGGTGCTACGACATCAAATAAAACGTTTCGTAGACCTCCATTTAAGGGAAATTGCGTCTCTCTTTTATGTAACAAATGTCATTATGTCACAAGTGATATCCGGATCGACTTTGATTCCATATTTACATTTGCCTCATTTAATAGCACAAAATATTACGGTCTTCCAAAGTGACCTTTAATTTTGGATATTCCGCATGTATTTACTAGTTATATTTTTAATCAAAAACACGTACTCTAGTATGCTTTGCGATCAATCCACAACCTAGATTTAATCGTTTGTTTGCATTTTTATTGCAACACGCTATTTGCCATATAGAATATATCTAAAATCTAAATACCGTTGTTTTATTTACTTTCTACATACTGTTATTGAAACAATCTGGCATCTTTGTAAGATAAATAACGCTTCAATAAGCCATAACTCTCCAAGTTATTATGAAATAAGTTTTGGATGTTCGGTTGAACAAACTAATTAATGGATAAGGCTTTTGAAACGTCTAACGTGATATTCTACGAAGTTTAAAAATTCTGGTATAACTCCTATATTTTTGAGGTAGAGTTTTATTTATTCATTTAGTATGCAGTTACATGTATGTTAGAGCGTGGCTGTATTACGTAATTAAATACTGATATAATATTTATTTGACATCTTTACTCGACCAAAGTCAAGACAAGAATGACTCGCAACTGCAGACGACCGTTATTTATAGGACGATCAAAACAACTATTCGAGTGGCGTGACTGTGTGAGTCAGCGCAGGTGTTATTTGTGTTGTTTTGATCGTTATTTTGAATATGACATGCAATATTATTATTTGATAATTAAATGATTATTAATACTTTTATCCGTTTTATTAAGTTCATCAATTGATTTACTTTTAAACTATAATTTTATCGTTAAATTAATCGCGCTAACATGTATGTATTTTATTTACATCATATGCAAAACAGAAAAATCGCGTATTCACGTGTAGCAATGTTAATTCTTATTCGAATAGTATATACAAAAAAAGATCGGGTTGTTATTCTCTTGATCTGATCGAAATTCCTGGAAGAGTCCGCTTCAATATGAAATATTGATTTCAGCTTTTTGTATCACTCGGCCTAATCATAAATTGTATAATATTAAATAGTTTCAGCAATACTCATAATTATTATTCATCCAACGTATTTTATCATATTATGCATTAAGGAACAGAATAAATTTTTTAATATTTTAGTATTATAGCATTCCAACTCCTATACATTTTTAAACAAGAAAGAAAAATATATTTAGCTAAAACAAGCATTATACAGTATACACCTAGAAAATTTGTATTGGCATTAAAAATCCAATGCAACTTAATTAATATACAGGGTACATTAATGCTTCATTAAAGTGCATAGTCACGCATCTATCAGATTGAAAACTGGCTTAAACTGATTCATTATCATGTTTCCGTTCAATTACGCTCTCATTACTTAATTAAGAATATATCATTCAATGTATTGTTCGCAAATTGATTTATTAATTAAGCTGTAAAAGTGCGCTTTTTAATTAATTTGTTTCCAAAACACCCCTAGTGTGAAGAGACTTAAAGTTATCTTAACAGTGAATTCTTTTGCTAAACAACGCCCGAAGTCAACGATCGGCCGTGCAAATAAAATATTTATAAATAGATACAGAGCCGCTCTTTGTTTCGCAACGTGAAAGAAAAATATTTTAATAGAATCGCTATTCATTCACGTTCTTATTCAGCGAATGAATAAGATTCGTTATCTTTTATGTATTGTTGAACTTTTCATTGTCAGACCTAATGCAGTACTACCTACATAATATTATAATTACATACATTTTTTTTGATCATTGAAATTTAGATTTTTCAGACATATCATTGGATCAACAAGTTAATTTATAATACTATAAAAATAGCAACTTTTCTAAGCATTTTATATAGAATTTTAGATTTATTGAACGACGCACGAATTCGCACGGTATCAAATTCCTCGTAAGATCCCACGCATGAAAAAGGTATAAAAGCTTGGACTTGGACTTTGAACCCAAGTCCACAAAATTACAATCATGTCTTCAATACCAAAGAAACAACTATTCGTTTAGTATAGCTAGCTGTGCTCCGCGGTTTTACCCGCATTACTCTGCACCTATTAGTCTTAGCTTAATATTATATTATAGCCTATATGTCGACCCGATCTATTAGTATTATCCATACAAAATTTGAAGTAATTCCATGCAGTACTTTTCGAGTTTAGCCCGGACATACATACATACAAAGAAATTTAATGTAGTTTTGACTCTCCAACGATTTTATTACATATACGTCTAGATACTACCACAAACGTATTGCTATAGATGCCTACCTCTGCACTCTTCAGGTTGGCTTCAATCACTTACTTTCAAGAGCGTATGCAAATAGGTCGTTACTTCAGTAGAATTACTGTTCTTTATTGAGAAAATACTATTTAATTTTATTCATGTAAATGTTAATCTGAACTTCACATTAATTCACGATGAGCAAATTATAAAATGCTTTTAAGAAAATTGTGTTCATGAAATGGTATGTTTTTGCATAATATGGGAATTTGTATATTATATTATATTACTAATATAATTAAATTAATATGGCAAAATTGCTCTATCGTTATATGTAACGGTTACCGTTCAAATATGGATTTTATAGATATGGGAATTCCTGAAGAGCATTCAACGAAAATAGACGAGATGCGATCGTTTCGGAGAACTAATGTTAAGTAAAATATTTTATTGGTCAATAGACTTATATTTTGCTAGCATAGGTACATCTCATCATTTTATTTATGTTTTATTGATTTAATGTTTTTGACTTCAAGTTGGAAGATTTTAAGAACACGTTATTTAGAGTAAAGCTCAAGTTAAATGTTAATTTATCAAGTAGGTGAATGTCGCGAAGCTGATACAACGGTCTTCGAGGTCTTCGCAAGGTTTCTACGCCTTATAGCAACTGTAATATGTGATATCATAAATCTCGTTAAAATATGCAGTGGGTTAATTCAATGAAATTTTTAAAATATAACATTTCTTCACCAACTATATTTCATACACCTTACGAACAAAATTAACTTTTTTATTTCTTTTACATTTAATTTAATCTTCCATCAATCGAATTACACTAAATTAAATAAGAATGATCACATTAATCGTTTGAACACGAGCAAAACGTAACTCCTTATTATAAACAAAGTATACATCAACTAAATATAATTGTGCCTCTAATAAACAATATTATTCGCATTCAATTTACTCAAGATGCTCATTAACAATATCTGTTGTCAACAGCGTCTTCAAATCCAGACTCGCAAACAATAATACGTAATTATAAGCATTGTTTAGAAACTGTTCGATTGTATCTAATCCAGTGGGTATTTATTTGTCATGAGATATACCAGCTGATTGCAAACAAGTAAACAATAAGAATAACCGAGAATAATATAACAAATAAAATAACTTATCGATATCGATAAAGTGTTTTCTTTTAAATGTCACAATAATCGTGTACTAACAAATCTGCGAAAACAACTTTATTGTTTTATCAACTACCTGAGGTAATATTTATCTTCAACACTAAATGAGTTAAAAAAGCTTGTACGACGTAACTTCGATTAAAATATTTTTCCTGCTAAAAAGTATAATATGGTACCAATAAATGTGAATTGATTGTTATACATCATGTGAATAATATGAAACAAGATCATACAATATTAAAGTGATTTTATTCAGAACATTGATAGACATTATATCAATGTTCGAAATCATATAAAAACAAGACTTTATCCAGAAAAGAAATTCCATTTATTTTGGCATAAAACGAGTAACGTAATACACATTATTTTCCTTTCTTTTATTTACTTTGGACCCACCACTTCCAATTAAGAATAAGTTGAAAAATATCAAATAATGCTATTGTAATTAAATAGAGCGATGATTATTTACAGGTTTAAAACCACTCAGGCTCTAGGTATAAACAACACCATGTCTTTACATTCAACAGTACTTACAACCTACTGTTTACATAATGTAAGATAGGTAGGTGTACCTACATTTCAAAATTTGTCAGAATTAGTAGTAATGAACTGCTGTATATAGCAATAAATTATTTCTTAATCTAAAGTTAAATAATATATAGCTCAAATCTAAAAGTTGAATTTAATTAAAATCCTCTTGGCATAAGAGATAAATCATTTAGCCTCGCAATTTTAAAAATAACTGAAAGATCAGTCGAATTATATAGCAAAAGTGCTATTTTGAACCCCAATCTCACCGACGGATTCAATATACGACTCCCGAGGAAAAGTAATTTTGCGGCCGAGTGATAATACGCTATTTTTCATTGCCTTCTATAAGAAACTTTTTCCATAAATTGCTTTTTTTGTACAACCGCCAATTTCACTTTGATTGTGGGCTGATTACTTTTGTATATTTTTTCTTATCAAAACGTACTTAACAATGAATTCCTGAGACAAATGGAGCAGTTTGCGTGTCCGCTTTTGCCAAAGATTCTTTTGAATTCGACCCAGTTATGGCTTTTAATTAATATTCCTATTTGACTTCAATCATAGAATATATACTCTAATGCTTCAGTGGTGTGAGGAGATACTACTCGCTTTTGCTTGCATGCTACGTCTAGTCTAGTATTAGATTTTCAGCGCAGATTTTCTTTATCAATGACATAGTAAAATTGCCAATTAACTTGCACATTGGACTCTCAATTCGACGCGTAGCCATTGAAAAGCGATTGCGATTGGACCAACATTGCCAACATGTCGTAGATCCAAGCGTAGAACCACACGTAGAACCAAGAGTTTCACGACGTGTGACATCCATCAACCCGCATTTAATCAATTTTGGAATTTGACCTAAATTAGAGCTTGAACGTTGTGAATAGAATCTCCTTCCCAGTGAAACCAAATAGGCTGATAATGATAGAGCCTTTTCCACTCTGATTACTGATATAGTATTATGTAAGTGTTTTCAAGTGTTTGTGCATTGTATTTATTTGACATGTGTTCCATTATCTAGTCAACTATCTGTATGATAACATAAAATATGTTCTCGTAAATAAGTTGTTGAAGTTATAATTTTATAAGTACAATATAATATTGAATTATTACATTATTATTAAATAAAAAAAAGTATGAGGGTCTTGTGTACCCTTTAAAATGTGGAAACTAAAGTGTAGATTGCGTATGTATGGACAATGGACATTTGTAATGTAATTCATTATTCAATTAATGATACCATACTCATACATGAATGAAAAATATCAAAAGTGTTATTTTTATAGCATTTTCTATTTCCGCAGTCGTTTGCTCATATAAATTGACGTATTTGTTCAGATTATTCTCATGTTAATTAACGTTAATTAATCAAAGCGAGATTGATATTTAACCATGTACTTAATTGGTACTTTAACACAATTTACACATTAATTAATTAATTATTATATCCAGCTTTTTTTAAAGCAACACTTAAAAACTTACAAAACTGAAAGCTTCTGAAAATTTAATCTTTCACTCTTCCTTGTTTAACGTTCGTAACACTACATAAGTTCACTATCGCTAACATCGAGAAAAAAATACGATCGCACTTCTCAAGGTCTATAGGCTATTTATTACGAGACTTTTACAAAAATGGCTCGATTAATAGCATAAGATAAAGATGCCTTTGAAAGCCCATCACGTTATAAAGCCTCCGCAATCTGTAATGTAACATGAATGTTCATTGAAATGTGACAAAGCAGCCAGCCGGTAAACCTTTGATCTCGGATAAAGTACGGGACAGAATGGATTTGTGTGTTCAGGCGAGTACGAAATACCTAATATAGAGCATATAGATGTGTTTTATTTTTGGAAACAAATTATTCCACAAAATTAAAACACGTAAATTAGGCTATAAGTGTATATATTTTTGTATTATACGTTAGCAATACATATTGAAAGTATTTATGCTTCACTGAAGATTTAACTGAAAGAAACTTTATAAGCTTGGTATATCGAGCACCAAAACAAAGTTATATTTCTTGTATCATTAATTATTTAATCAAGAAATTGTTCTATAACACTGTGTTATTTAATGTTGCTAATATGGATGTTTGTATGCCAATACAAATAGGATCCAAACAAAGTTATCGTGTCAAAAGTAAAACTTCTGATGAGTTTCACAAAGTTCAGAACATAAATAAATCCAAACGTGTCGCATGCTAGTTTAACGCTAATTGTGTATTTACTTTGGTCTCCGAATTATGTAAAATATCCCTCTCTGTCTTTCAAGTTTCTTCGGAGTCGTGGGTGGAGACCATAAACAAATTTAGTGAGGAATAGTTTACGTCGGAAGCTGTAAAACAATTTACATTAACTACGAGGCCTTTATGATTATATTCATTGGGTTGTATAAAAATTGCAGTGCTTTTATAAATAAGAAGTTTCACTGCTACTGAATTTATTGATAAGCACGAATGAAGCTATATACCAATAGATATTTAATCTGTTAAAACGCCTCAAATATTGCAAGAAGAATATCTATCGGTAAAGTGAGTTATGGCTAAATCCACATTGCTATTCGAAAATATTGCCTGTCGTGTCTGAGTGTGTATAAATATTGTATTTCCCGGAACATGATTCGTTTAAGTACGTACCTATATCACTTCGTTTCAGCTATATTTAGTTTTGAGTAGTGGTGTCGAATGTTTGGAAATGAAATCTGTTTCGTCACTTATGTGTTAACGTTTCATATCATAGCACACGTACAGATTTATATATGATACTTATTTCACACAACATCATCGAATCTCACTGTATATATTCTTCGCCATTTGTTGTTGTCTTTATAACTACCCAAGTGTCTTATACGGAGTGCCTCTAAAATCAATATAGGTATTGCGTCGTACCCTTTTAGATATTTTATATTCTTGGCCAACTGGCAACGTTCAAAGCTTTTATCCTTTATTGGCAAGTAGTATCTGCAGATTATACTATACGAATAAAAAATATTTAAACACCGTCAATGTCACCCTCCACACAATAGTAAGCTAAACAATATCTCGATTTTCTTTTATGATAATGTCTCAAACACGTGGCGTAGGTTTTAGCCCATGTAGCGTACATACCAACCCTTTTACACGGCTAAACAAAGCCTTTTCAAGGGCAAGACCACAACTTTTATACAGAAATGAGCTGAAGCCCGCCGACCGTAAAATAAAATTGCGGCACGAGATCCACCCACGCAGGGAGATCATGAATATTTGCCTGTAAATTTGAGATTAGGGGAATTAAACCATTACGTCGACTTTAAATTATGTACTTTGATCCGGCTCATCTTTCTGTGTACGGTTGACATTTTTTAACAACGAAAAGGACACGCAATTATCATTAATTTTATTGTCACAATCTATGGTCATAATAATGAATTTAAGTGTGTTTGAGTTAATATTATATCGCTCTCAATATTAATTAATTTAAATTATTAATCCACCTACCGATTTATATATTTAACTTAAATAAATATTTACTTTGCGGAGAGTAAGTAAAGCAACAGGTTTCATTAACTCCATTTTGTGTGCTAAATATTTATTTATTCCGGTATACCCATAAGTTGCTCGCAATTAGTTCTCCTTAGCAATTAGTTTTCAGAATACTTAAACAATAAATTAACATAATATTTCGTAACTATTTAAATGAAGATAATTTATTCTTTCACCACTAATCTGTCTAAATTTTTGAATCTAAGATTTTTGACTAACTTTGGGCTTAATTAAAAGTAAATTTAATTACACACCCAACCTCGAACTAACTACGGTTTTTAAGCTCTGCTCTTATTTCTTGTAATTTATCTAAAATTAAGGTGGCTCCAAATCCAAATAATAAAAGTACCAAGGAAAGCACTTGAGGTTACATTTTATTATTTTGTTTTGATTTAAATTTAAATTAATTAATATTTAGGTATGTTTACACTTTACAGTATTAAAAATATAATAATAGTTAAGTAGTTTCCATTAAAATGTAACAACAACACGCCAACCTTCAAAATGGATTGGCTTTTAATCCATTAAATGTGATGAACGAGCTTGCAGTTCAGTTGCAGTTAATATGTTCATGGAATTAATATCTTATCATAATATGGTGTAATGATGGATCGGTTTCAATGACATGACGCCAAGACATGCATGTAAAAATATTGAATTAATAGTTTATTTCATTTCAATTTCAATTGCATACTAAAACGAGTTAAAACACGACATAGAGTTCTGTATATTTATTTTTTTTCTTTTTTCTGTATATTTTTAGGACTTACGTCGTATTAAAATCCAGATCGTGTTGATTTTATTGAATGTATAGTTTATGTTATATTATAGTAAGAGTATTTTTCGCTCAAAACTCTTTATTCCCTGACAACACAAAACTACAGCACGTGGATATCCACGTTATAATATTATAATCCCTGGTGGAATATTATATCCACGTACTGTAGCTTTGTGAACGTGTGGGCGTTGGATTGCCAGTGTGTAATTAGAGATTCTATAGCATTTTCTTAATTTCGGAATATGCAAAACAGTCTGGTTACGTAATACGACTTTGAATACTTTCCCACATTTATAAGATGTGAATTATAAGTTTAATCGTAGAGCTTAATGATTACAATTGAAGAAAGCTTCTGGGAAAAAGATTAATTTTTACAGCAGAATAGAAAAGAGTTTTCTTAAACGTAATTAAAATTTTCTTTAGAAGATTAAAATATTGTTAGCCTTCATTCATTATTATTTTTCTTTCATTCTACACGACGATATTATAAGAACGTGGTTACTGTGTATATAATAAAGACGATATTGGCTTGTTGCAAGTTATTATGAAAGAATAATAGCATAACTATTTTAAATATTATTTTACCATAAAAAAGCTCTACAGATTAAAATATGCTTATTTTATTTAGTTCAGACCGGGCGAAGCCGCAAGCGGCTATTGTATATAAATAAATCCACGCCCGCCCGCCCTTTTCTGCCTGCACGTTAACCAAAAACTCTTAAACAATATAACGGATTTTAAAAAGGTTTTCACTATTACATAGGTAATTGTAGGTCAACTCCTCACAAGCGAGAACGAGCCGTGTAGTTTGCAAATACATATACTTCTAGTTACATTGGAACATCTTAAATATTTGCACATATATTGAAAAAAATTATATACTAATACATATTCTATGTATAACTCATATCTGACAAGGAAATTACTCAGTAATTGTTATTTATATAATCACGTTCCTTTGAGTGAGATAACTCAGGCTGAAAGGGTAAGATAATTATAAGCTTACCTGAGCCGTCAGCGAGTGGCGCAGATAGTACGCAGGAAGTTACCAGGCTGAGGGTCAAAAACAGCTTACACCACGACATCATGTTACCTGAAACAATACTTAATTTTAAATTCTTAATACCAGAATATAACAGAAGAATTAATTTGAATTTCCAATCATTGGATACCGGGCTTTTGTATAGAATTAACACAGTCCCAATTTTATTTATTTCGTTACGATATTTGGGTGCGATTTTAATAGTCAAAATTGATACCTAATTGTACCTTACTCTATAACTTGATAGTTGATACCTACTTAAACTAAAAAGCCTACAAAAATTAGTTACTATTATACACCCATGTATAAAATATTAAGAAAATGAAACCTATTGAAATATAATAATTCACCCATAAATTCACCTCACCTTAAATAGGCGGCTTACTCGATATAAAAGTTAATTTGCAACCAACCTACATAAAGTACTGAAATAAGCTGTTTTTTAACTATGTAGGCATTACATGGCAGATACTAATTGTTTGCTTTACGAATAACAGAGTACCGGGATGTATTTGACTAAATCCCTCCGAGACAGAGGAACTTACCGTTTTATTCAAACCATTATCCCATGATATTAAAGGATTTAATATTAAATTTCGTTAATACGCAAATTTTGAACTGAAAAATTAAATGCTATAATAAACATCACTATTGAAGTAATGGACTAAACAATTATACGATAACTAGCTGTGAGCATAAAAGGTAGTAATATAATTTAATAATGTTACATATTAGGTATGTATAATACGTAATTTAGTAACCATTAAAAGTGTTTTAGTCTTAATGAGCGTCAACCCAGAGCGTGTCAAATTATTTAAATTCGACCGGTATGTTAAATGAAATTACTTCAGCTTTATTCTTTTAAGTTTCATTTATATTCGTTTAATTATTGTTTACGAATGCCTACGCCTACGTACTATAATTGTACGCTTGAACAATGAGAATTGAAGTCGTACAAATACTTTAACTCTTTTCTCAGTAAAACAAAAAAAAATGTCGACAAGGTAAATACAGAAAATGTATTATCGTTTACGTGAAATTTATAGGTATAGGTAGCAAATTCTAAACATTAAATTAAAGTCAATGCTATATTACTTGTATTAAATAGTTTCCTTAAGAGCAAACAAAAGAGTCTGTTTTTCCATACAAACGTAGTCCTCTGTTTTCTCCCTGGATTGTGCCACTAGAGAAATATATTTTTTACTATTAATCTATGGTAACTTTAGCCATGTTCCTACGTTTTACTTTTTGTCATATCTCAATTAAGTATTAAAAAAAGATATGAATCTTTCGTAACGTAAGAAATAGGACAGATTTTCCGTTATTTTCCGTCTTTCATAAAATTAATTTTTGAACATTATATAAAAAAAAAGAAAAAGGTAGGAACATAGCCTATACTTTTCTCTACAAAATTACCGACCCCAATGTACTAAACATTTTAAATGTAAAACAAATTTTTAGACCAAATCATGCCCTCTGAAACTTGTATTTACTACAAATTGGATGTAGTGTTGAGTATATTATAATAAATTTAGCTAATCATGTTAGCTTAAACCGACTGGCTTCGCAGTTTAACGAAAACGCCTCGATGTGAAGGTACTACGAGAAGTCAAGCTCATATATCAGAAATAATCCCGGTTTTATGACAGCACGTACAAAAGTGTAACAAAAAGGTATTACCAAAAGAATTACGTTGAAACGAACGTTGACATAAGACTTAACACAATTCCAGATTTTTGTAGTTACAAAATGTGTTGTTACAAAACAATCAGATCAACGGATAAATATACTAAAATAAGTATAATAATATAATATAACATATTATGTACTTTAATCCAAATATGTACTGAGTTCAGTCTATAACCAAAAGTAAGAGAGCGAGAGTATTAGTATTTTTATGATCAAATACTATTAAGTTTAAGACAATACGGTTTACGTCAGTTTATGTGCCATTTGCCATTACGTGGCCATTACTATACTGTATTTTTCTGAAAATGTCTGTATCAAAATACAGATTCCATTTGAAATTCCGTAATTTCTACAAGTAAAAGCTATTTGACTCTACAATAATCAATTCGCTGGAACATTGCCTGACTCTATATTTTTTTTAAATAACAGCGCTTCTCACTATCTTTTCTTTTTAAGCTTGGTACGCGCGTTGATTCAATTGTAACGTTGTATCTCTAAGCATATTTGAACCAGTTTCCGATGTGTTCCGGTGACCCAGTTCACCCCCTCCCGAGCTGTCCCGGTAATGTGCTGACTGCGCTAAAATGGGCTCTATTTTAGTACCAAGGATGCATCTTATTAGACTGTGATAGTGATGTATGCTGTTCAAAGGTTTCTTTGATTAAACTTTTCCAACTCAATTCTAGGTTTGAAATTAGCAATTTGTTACTAGATCTTCATAGGGTTCTTTAATGATAACATTATATAAATACATTTCTGGAAGATTCACCCACATTCACACTTCATATGATTTAGTGAAAAGAAATTACAACTATATTTTCGTCACTGTAGTAGGTAATAGGGCTGATCATACCCTATTAGGGTATGGCCATATTCCACATTATTACCAATATGCAATCTATTAAATTTTCCGACATTGTTATCACCTTAGGTTAACATTAAGAATTCCTATTGAGACGTGACTGAAAGTATTTTATTATTCCGTACGGACTATAAAACAAAATCGATCCAAATCTCTTACATACATTGGCTTACATAAATTATTTTGATTTGCACTAGACCCTAACTTTCAATACCTTCACAAAAAATCCTTCAGCAATTTATTAACTACATCCGTCATATTACTTTTCATTATTACTTTGTGCTTATATGTTGTAAATGACTACACTATGTAGATACTATATAATACATATATTAATTAATACAATACATATGTATAAAATTATAATCGACCAAAGCATATATTTACATAATTTCACGGTTTACAAGGAAATTAGACTGTTTCGGGAAAATTTAATTGTACTGTTGTGTTACATATTATACGAGACTGTTAAATTAATTAATAAGTTTTGTTCTTCTCATGCAAACATGAATAAATTTGAGTTTCCTAACAAGGGGTAAAAGTAAAGTTCGTAGCTTCAATAGCTAATTATGATACATCATTTCCATGACATAATTTATAGTAATACAAATGAAAGTACCTATTATGAACAGTGAACACAAAATCACATGTACAGAGTACAGCCTAGCTAAAACTGCGGTTTGTATAACTACCAGCTGGATTTAGCTAAGCCAGCATACGTAATCAGAAACTTGATATTAAATAGAATATTCCCTGTACACCGATAGTTATTAATGTAGTTAATCTCGACACGTAGAAAGCCAATTATCCTGATGTCCTCTAAAATGATTGAGCCCGTCCTTCAATCAACGATTGTTTTTGACAAGGGTCGCTCATTTCGTAAACAATTCGGGATGTTATGGAATTTTATTAGCGAGAAACGTGTATTACATATTATGTAACCTTAATTCTGTAATACCTGACTCGGAAAATTATTATATTTAATAACAACCTTCCTAGTATTGGCTTTTATATTCTACTCTGAAAAAGAGTTAATGAATTTCACTTAGTGTTGCCCAAATTCAGTCTTGGTCTTGCATTTGGGCAACACTAATTTCACTTTAGGGATTTGAAACAAAATAAACGTAGTTCAGACATAACGTCTATAGCCTTCGTTGCTAGTATAAATTAACATCTTTATGGCTCATTAGCCATTGTTATTTTTATCTCAATTATATTTATACAGGACAGTCTGAAAAAGCCATTATTTTAGAAGCAACCTGTCACTTTCCATTTCTATTTTAAAATAAAGTACATTACGTAAAAAGTTGTTGTTTATCTACATAATACCGGCTGTGCGGCTGTAGATTACTTTATCCCTATATAATAGGAAAAAATACAACTTCTTTTGTTGTCTTCCCAAGAGATTAACTTTGAAGTATTCTTATTATATTGTGGTCCGTTCTACACGGTCTATTCATATTAATTATCAAATCTTTTGAAATACATTAACCAAATTCCAAATCAAGTTTTTTTTTAATACGTTAGTACTTTTGTTGTCTTTGTTTCACAACAACGGAGCAATTTAATGGTGTAATTTTTGAGTTGGATGTTTTAGTGGGAACAGACTACAGAGTGATATAAGATACCTTTTTACCGCAATGAAATATTTCACTGTGATCAAAATGGCACTTTCACGCAAAAACAGTTAATCAGATCTGAATTAAATTTATTATTTAATTTAATTAATTTATGAAATATAGTACAGATAGTCTGGATTAGCACATAGGTAGGTACTGTTTACCTTGTTTAGGTACTGTTTACTGATTACCGCGTAGGGACGCCAAGGTTCCAGCTAGTTATTTAAATTTTGTTACGTAGTTGTAACGTAGCGTAGGCGGAATTTATAATATAAAAATATCAATTTTTCCGTATTTTTATTGACACAGACCGTGTATATTTACATTAAAGATGAAATAGGTCCAAAACGCCTACCCTTGTTTCTGTATTAATTATATAGCTATGCGTAGCACTACGCTATAAGCTATACACTAACAAACTAACGAATCTCTAACCATCGTTCATTATTTCTAATAAACAATAAACCATCAAAAATAATAACAATAATTTAATAGGTAGATAACATAGATATTTTGAATTCAAAATAAAAAAAAAACGACGTGTGGCACCTGGGGACTGCCGCAGTAAAGCTATTGCATGCTATGCCTTCAAGCCACACCTCCGCCCGTCGGAGTGGGGAGCGTGAGGTTTTTTCGTTACGGAATTTCTCGATTCGGTCCCCGCGCTCAAGGCCCGCGATAGAAGCTATACAATAGCTTAATAAGATAACTATTTCAGTAAATTCAATAATTAAGTATACCAAAATGTATTTGGATTCCTTATTAATTTTCAGTAAAAATAACATCATAGGCGCGTCGTCACGATAAGATAAATTTGTATTATTGTATTTTACCAGAAAAATTGTTAAAATTTCTTACGTAGCTCGAATCTGAGGAATATTACTTCACTAGTGATCCTGATTGAGGGGCTCAATTTCCTTTTTGGTTGGTATTCGAAGCGGATAAGCTAAATTGCGTTACAAGTTAATGTGACATTGTGAATGGAAGAATAGTTTTTGGTCCGCCCATTCAATATTGTGCGTAATTAAATGTTTGTGCCCGATTATTTGGCTTTATTTCTCTTTATTTCAACATTATTTCTAGATAAAAGGAATAAATTATGCATGAATTATAAGATAAATGACAAGAAAATTGCATTTACAACGTCCGTCCGTTTAATGCATTTTACATACATTTACGTAGAGTTTATCCTTTTAAGTATGCGAAGATTTAATAGAGTTAGTGCCGTCCTCAACGTGTCAATTGAAAAATGACCCATTCATTCCCGTTTAAGATGCACAAAGCATTTGGATTACATTAATCAATAAATCAGTCATTTAACAATCTTTATACTAGTTGACCAAATATTATGCTGTAGGTATAACTTGAGAAATATATTGAAAAAAGAAGCATTTTACTTTTTATAAAAGTTTTGAATAAAGTTCTCTCTACAACTTAACTTTGCTCTTTTCACACGATTAAAAGTTTTTATCGAATTCCATAGGTACCTAAACTCACATTCTGTAATGCTATACCCAACACGTAATCAACCTCATTCTTTATTCTCTCTTAAGTGTCCCACAATGCCCTCCTGTTGAGTTGGCAACACAATTCCTTTGTAAGAAATGTAGCTATATACAATACCTATACATATATGAATTGAGTGCCTACTTATGGGTATTTATTGTGATAACCTTCCATTTTAAAATCGGTATTAATATTCACATAAATTCAACTGACTGACTGAAAGAAAAGAAATATTTAATTTCTTCTTTTTCATTTCAATATACTTCTCCAACTAAACGACAGAAATTTCAACAATTTTGCAATAAAGACCATTTCTTTCAGCAGAAAACGTGAATAAAAAGTACAAAAACCTTTGTAAGTTAAAGATAGACAAATCACCAGGGCCCAGTTGAACCTTATCTCATTCATAGAGATCAACAAGTGAATCTGTTCGCTGTCCCTCGAGCGTGATTAGAACGATTAATCTTAATCCATCCATTCAGAAATGTCTTGCGAAACATTCTTGATATAAGACGGTATAGACGTGGAAATAATAAAGTATTCGAAACGGAAAATAAACTAGGAGAATTATTTACTGACAAATATTTGGTACAAGGGTTTTTGATACAATACTATAAACAATACTGTGATTTAGAAGTTTTGGCTTGTTCAATATAATGATTTTATAATAACTTTATCGTAGGCTTTATTTATTTACCAAATATTGTCGATAATAATAATAATTACCTTTACGATTATGATTTTTAGATATTTTTAAATTCAATTATTTACTCTGATCCTACTATAACAATATTTTAAATGCGAAAGTTCGTGAGGATGGATGTATGTGTGTGTGTATGTTTGTAACTCTCACGCAAATATTACTGAACCGATTACAACGAAATTTAGCACACATATAGAGGGTAACTTGGATTAACACATAGGAACGGTTTTATTCCGGAAATCCGACGGGAACGGGAACTATTCGGGTTTTTCTTTGAAAACACGGATGAAGCCGCGGGCGGAAAGCTAATCATCTATATTCTATACTAATAAATTAATAATATTATAAAGCTCAGGAGCTTGATGGTCGAACTAATCTCAGGAACTACTGGACTGATTTCAAAAATTATTTCTCCGTTGGATAAGTGCGCAATATAATATTATGGCTATATAATATTATTTGTACCAACCACGAACGAAGCCAATTCAGAACACTAGTATTCAATATTAATCGGTAGCTATTACCTATATTGCTAATTTTATACGGGTATTAAATTTTGTACAAAATATTTGTTTTTTCATATTTATCATACTCTTAGCAGTAGGTTTTATTATAAGTATTTTATAAAAATAAGTCTATTAGGTAGGTAGGTATATTATACAGAAATTTTAGCATTCTGATAATTTATGGCGGATGGATCATGTCCCAAATTAGCTGGACGAGTGTGACACTTTGATAGTCACTATTGGACTGTGTGTGTAAAAATAATTGAATTAGATTGTATTTAAATACCTGTTTATAACTATGAAATCAAATAATAATAAACTGTACATATTTGAATTATTTCGCTCTTTTCAGACTATGTCGTAGCCAGAACAAGGCGTAGATAAGTATTAAAATAGATACTTAATGCAGATGAAAATGTACAGGTGTAGAGTTGTACACAAAGGAAACCTGAAAACTTTTACAAAAAAGAAAAAGTACAACTTATTTTGCGGCCTTATCACTTATAAAAGATCTCTTCCAGGTGACCTGGGTATAAGGTAATAAGCAAAAAGATAATTATGGATTTATTCATTAAATAGATGTTAAATCTTATGAGATAATCTCCAATACGACGTTCCAGAGAAAGCTTAGCGCCTCAGTACTTAGTAGAAACCTTCAGAGATACGCCATTAAACACAAAAGAAAGTGGGGTACGTAGGTACTTATCTTTTACATGCCTTTTGATTCCTTCCTATAAGACTTGAATGAACCACACGATTTTTTTCGTATGTTTAATTCATCTCATAAATATGAACATTTTAGTATATTTTTCTATTTGTGGGAACTTTATTAACCATTTAACTATTGTTTACGAAGAAATGTCGCATCACATTTTATTAATCGCATACCTAGCACCCGGCTTTTTATGCGTTAAGGCATTAGGTAGTTATAATGTCCTACCTAATTAAAGATTTGATACCGACTATAAAGAATTAGACATTAATCTAATTCAGTTGGTATCAAATCAAAGAAAACGAAAATCAACAACCAACTTCATTCTTTGTGATTTGTTCTTATTTTTTTATCTGAGAAAACACCTTTATCCGCTAAGAAAAAACATACATAGTTAGTACAAGAAGAAATAATAATATTTATTGATGCACTAAATACATATTATAATGCATAGGTACTTAAATAATAATAAAAAGTATCATTTCCCTCCCTCTTACAAAATTGCGCAATCTGTGAAGCCAAACTTTAAAACGCGTTGTCGCTACGATTTTCCATCAAACCTACATAAGTTACAACATCGTTACCATAATAAAGATGATCATAAATTTCAGATTCTAATTATAAAAATACTAACATCGCTTAAAATCATAATTTTTAAGGAAGCTAAGTATTTATTGTATACGCATAAAACTATTACTTACCGATGAGTGATTTCCCGCGCAGTAAATCTAAGTTTTGAAGAACCACAATAACGACCATTGACAAGAACAGTGTGTCGCGTTCTCTTGGTTTTGCGATTTGCGCTTAAATCACGACAGGACACCGCGCCTGCGCCAACCGTATGACGTCAATGAGTTCTTTCACAAAATATACAGGTGGATTCATTAAAATACCGCATCATGCAACGTGTTCACACTACGAAAGAAGATACCCAAAACTATGGACGAAACTACACGCACAAATCGTAACAAACGATACAATAAAATACCTTCACTTACGAGCAAAGGAATAGACCCTTATAATTTACTTTTCATGAAGTAAATAGTACTTAACATTAGAACTTAATTATTAAGAATAGGAATTTTAATCTAATGACCTACTTTAAAGCAGGTCAATCATTATTCCCTCAGGTTCAGTTGTACTGTCACTTGGACAGGATCTTATTTAAATAGGACACAAAATTATTTACCTATCGCTCCGTATTTCAACCCAAATTAGCTAAAGTAGTGTTTTCGTGTGATAGATCATCTTCAAATCCATCTACGTAAATGACATAAGTAAAATTATTTTCTACAATCTCAGTTGGACATACAATAATAGAATGAAGTAGGAAAGAAATTGTATAATATATTTGTGAGCCTATTCCCATATATTAATAACAAGGTAATTATTTAAAGCGTACGTATTTGAAAGTATAGAAAACTGAGAGAAAAATAAAAAGAGGTAGGGGAGAGGGGGGCATAATGGGGACGTTAAGGAAAATACACAGTAACATGATCAACGCAATGTATTTATTAATTAAAATGAATCACAACACTTTGGTTACTTATTAAACTATCATTTGGCATAGAATTTGGTGATGTAAATAATCATATCACGTTATAATTTTAATTTTTTGAAACTATTATGAAAACCCCATCGTGCCCCAGGGTAGGGGCAGAATGGGGTACGTATTTATTTTGCGTCACAATACAAGCACATGTGGATTTCTTCTGTATTGTCGTCATCTACACCAGCACAAGATATATGAGCCCACCGTCCACATAATTGACAAGCCACCCAACCTTCCGAAGACCTTAAATAGTGTGGTTCCCGTCAAGGCAGTACATGCACATGGTATCCTCGTCGGTATTCTCTTCAGAAGAGTCTTTTTGGGTCTTCTGTTTCTTAGAGTTCTTCTTTAACTTGGGGTCATTTGGATTAGAACATTTCTTCGTTCTCTTAAATTGTTCTCGTTTTTTCTAACATAACGGGATACCCCATCGTACCCCGTAGCCATGTCCCCGTTATGCCCCAATTCTCACATTATTTTAAATAACAAATCAAATAAAATGAGTGAGGGTTAGAGTATTTTTGTTCAAAACATATCAATAAATAACTTATCTGCAATAACAAAGTAAATACATGATAGTAGCAACATAAACACTTACCATTTTATAAGCGTATTCATAGTCACTCAAAATTACATGAAATTACGTTGAAAATCGTTTTTCCTATTAAAAATCAAACGTGCGCAGTCTTTCGCCGGTCACTTTCAGACTTAAGAGAGATCAAATTGGCTACCTATTAGCGAAAACAAAACACATCTAGACCGTATAGGTAGTTTTCTGTAAGTGTGGATGGCCCCGTCGTGCCCCGCGTCCCCGTAATGCCCCCCTCTCCCCTACTCAATATGATTAATTAATCAACTACCTACGTAAGTACCCAACACACTACAATAATATTAATTTTCATCACTTAACATACTTGTTACTTGGTAGCTGTTACAAGTATTTTGCCTTTATTAATATTACTATAAAATTGTGAAGTTAAGTAGTTCAAAATATTATTCTCTTACCAATGTGACGTACTCGTGAGAGCATAGATCCCGTAGGTAGATGATAATAATTACCCAATATATATCATAGTAATTATCTATTTGCATATTATTACTTCAAATTATTATTAGTTAGCAAGACAAAACTTCCATCAGTTTGTTTAGAAACTTATGCCTAGTCTTAAATAGGAAAATGCCTAATGTTACTTATCTAACAATTATTATTACTTAAGAAACTACCTACTATGTAATTATAAGTTTACAGATACAAAAATATGACTAATTTTAAAAAGCGAATCTGAATTATACGCCGGCCAGTAACACGTGTAGTGGTTACAAGTTTTTTTTTTAAATTATGGTTTCGCAGTGTTTCGCTGTATACTTTGAATATTTATTACCACTTTAATACCTTACTACTTAGTTAAAAAAATAAGCAGGTACATATCTAAAGTGGGCGTAGCTAGCTACTACTAGCTTTTCCTACGGATATTAAGCTTAGTAGTTAGTACCTAGATAATTCACTTTTTAGATTTGGTTAGGTACCTTCCAGGTCAAAGCCAAGGTGGGGCAAGCGCCCCACCCTGCCCCACCGTGGCATTTGAGGTTCGAACTCGAAGACCTGGATATGACTTTGGGTACATACTACTGTTGCTAGTTACATATTATTTTTTATTGTTGCCCCACCTTGAGCCCATGATTAGCTACGCCCATGCATACTAACAATCTCTGTTATAACAGACTACGAATAACATTTTTATTTAAAGAAGTCCTTCTGTTTGATCTGTGGTACTGTTTAGACGGTGGCAAACCGCAAACGACATAATGGACGGGGACATTGACATAATGTTGACATAATGTCACTATGATATCCATATTGATATCATTCAAATTTCAATGTCAAAATATGTCAGTACAAAAGTCAAAATTCGCGTTATTATTTTTGTGTTGTTACTTGTTATTTAATATTCTCAAATAATGCATTATATTTAAATGAATATGCTAATCAGCTTACTAAGAATCACAAATAGGTTAGCAGTATGTAAGGTGACCACGATGGCAACCAGACAGTCCAGTGATTTGTCAAAGTTTAAGCAGAATTTAAAAGAAGCCAAGAATATTGTTATCTTATCAGGTGCCGGTATAAGCGCAGAATCTGGTATTCCTACATTCAGAGGTGCCGGAGGATACTGGAGAAAATATCAAGCGTCATCACTAGCTACTCCAGAAGCGTTTCGAAATAACCCCAGTTTAGTGTGGGAATTTTATCATTATAGAAGAGAAGTTGCAGCCAAAGCTCAACCAAATGCGGTATGTACATCAATTATTGTCCTGAAACTGTCAATTAATAAATTAAGCTGATGCCCTGATGGGCATCAGCTTTAAACATTAACTTTACCTATAACTAACATCTCACTATATTTCGCTGATTTATTTTCTTTTCCACCTGCTCCATCAATTTAGTACCTTCAGAACTCTACTTTCAGGTAGGGGTTTTTTTTATAATAATAAAAGACCTTTAACAAAGTTTACTACAAATTTTAATGTAACTTTTCCCTTATTTAATTAATTAATATATTCTTTGTTTCACAGGGCCACATAGCTATAGCTAATTATGAATTGAAACACAGTTCAGACAAGAGCATTACGGTTATAACACAGAATGTGGACGGCTTGCATGTCAGAGCGGGAACAAAGAATTTAATAGAGCTTCATGGAAACTTGTACAAAACTCGCTGCACCAAATGTAAAGAAGTTCTTGTTAATATGGACAGTCCTATTTGTGAGGTAGGTTCTTTGTTTCTTTTAACTACCAGTTTACGCAATGTCACTATAAAAAATTATGGACTTAAAATTTGTTATTTAGTATATTAATTAATTACATACAGACACATTTTACAATCTCATTGCATTAATATTTCTCTATGTATCAAATAAATAATATAATATAGAAAGTATCACATTACTTTAAATTCAATTTATGTTAACATTAAGTCTAACTGCATTCTGGTTATTTATTATTTATCATAAAAGTGATATAGGTAGAAGTATTCTGTTGTAATGTTCAACAGAATGTGTTTTTGGAAGTCATAAAAAACTTAACTATTACTTCTCAACTACATTTATCTGATTAAATTGTTATCTTTTTCAGGCATTAGCAAACCGTGGAGCACCAGATCTTAATATTGTTGGCTCAGATATTCCGGTTAGATCTTTACCACATTGTAAAAAGGCTAATTGCGGAGGATTACTACGACCCCATATTGTGTGGTTTGGTGAAAGCTTAGAACCTGCTGTGTTAGAAAAAGCAGGTAATTATAAATAATATTTGGACATACCAGTTGAAATTTAATAATGCATGAAGTAATATAAAATAAAAATTTAAATAAACAGAATTAAATGCATAAAAAAGATGAAAGCTATGTGACAAACATAACATTTTGTTACCCTACAACATCCCTTTGATTTAGTGTTTAATAGTACTAAAAATAAAAGACAATTTAACACTCAAGTATTTTTTTGTTACTTTTGATCAATATATTTATATTAATTATATTTATCTCTGTCAGATTAGAAGAGTAACACATAAGAAAAATTCCCCAGACTTATTATATATATTGTAACCACCTTTTTTTAAATAAGCTTTTTTTATTTTTAATACGATAAACAATATAATTTCCAGGAGAAGCAATGGAAAGCTGTGACATATGTCTGGTAGTGGGTACATCGTCTGTAGTGTACCCAGCCGCCATGTTCGCGCCGCAAGCCGCCGCTAGAGGCGCTATCGTCGCAGAATTTAATATAGAAACAACTCCAGCCACGCCAGACTTTCATTATTACTTCGAAGGCCCGTGTGGAACGACCCTGCCACAAGCTTTGGCTGACTAAATAGTAAATATATTATTACTATAGGTACACAGGCTTGTTAACCGGTTTATAAGGAATTGATTTTCATGTTAAGATGGGGTTTAATCAAATTATGCTCGAGCTCATAAAAGGAAATGCAGTAGATTGAGGGATTGTGCTTATTTTATTTAGTTTTAGGAAAAATGTAACTAAAAATTGTATATAGAAGTATGGTGTAAGTATAAAATTGTTTATGAAAAAATTATATAATTAAAGTCTTATTTATTCTATCTATTGTTTCCTTTCAAGCCAAAACAGGAATGAATTGAATTTGGTGTGTAAAGCACATTTGAAGACTTATTGAATATAGGATATTGTTGATTAGTTTAAATTATTATATACGACAAATAGGCGGAATATACCGTGAAGATGCTTTTAGTATTATTTCAACGTTCACTAGATGGCGTTAATATACAACAAAGATCAAATGACTACAACTTCCCAAATGCCTTACTACTATCTCTATTGAGTGTATGAATGATAATATGAAGGCATAACTTTTTTTTTTAATTTTCACCTGCGTTGTAATCTTTGTTTGTACGTGAACTGATTATATTGTCATATGGTGTAGGTATTCAAGAAAATTTTCAAAATACATTATTTATTACTCGCATTTAGTTTCATCCAAGACAGAGGTGGATAAACACGTGTGCTTTGTAAACATGGTCAATAAAAACTTTGAAATTTATGTTATTTGTGAAAATGTCTTAATGACTAATAAAATCCAAATTTCATTTAAAAACCATCTGGTAATTTCGAGTACAAAGGAAAAGTAAATCATGCACCTTCTAAATATAGACGGCCCTTAGTCGCTGGTTAAATGTGATTTTAAGTACATCGTGTCCGCTTTTGTGAACGTATTATGGCATTCACAATGAAGACGACGTGTAGGGCTGATACAACATTATTAACTACTAGCTTTCCACCCGCAGCTTCGCCCAAAGTCAAAGAAAAACCCGCATAGTTCCCGTACCCGTGGCATTTCCGGGATAAAACCTATCCTATTTCCCGGGTAAAAAGTAGCCTATGTCCTTTCTCGGGTATCAAAATATCTCTATACCAAATTTCATGCAAATTGGTTCAGTAGATAAGGCGTGATTTAGTAACAGACAGACGGATAGAGTTACTTTCGCATTTATAATATTAGTATATGGATAACAAAAACGAACGATCGAAGACCTATGATCAAAGAGTATTTGTGGATGTGTGTGTCTAATGCATGGAAGCGTGTGAGATATTTTATTTATTAAGGGCCGATTTTTCATTTTTCAATCCTTGGTTAAAATTTATCCGTCCAATAAAGTATTACACGAACATTTTAAAATGTCACCTCTAAACTGTCAAATACGGACAATTAGAATACATTTTTGAAATGGTGGTTTAATACGTAATTCGATGAATAAGTTTTAGGGTTCATACGCACTATGCGGGTAGCCGCGTTGCGGGTAGCCGTCCGGCTGACCGCAAGCACAATTATGTACGTAATATTCATTTCTATGCGCACTGCGATGCGGCTACCCGCAGACCGCTCCGGTTGCTCGGAGAGCTGCGGCCCGAGTGACGGTTAGCCGGACGGTTGCTATACGCACTGTGCGGTTCAGTCTGCGGCTGCCCGCCATTGAGTGAGTGTGTGCACGTGGTTGCAAAATGCTTGCTCTCATCTCGTGTTTGCAAATAAGGATGCACCCAGTACTTCTTTCTTTGCTTTTCTTCTATACGTAACGTGTGTAAATGTAGTAAATAGCTGCAACTTCTTCCATTTCCATCTTTGAAATGGATCGACATGACCGCAAATCGCAACGGTTCTTCAACCGCACTATGCGGGTAGCCGCATTCGCAACCGCATCCTGCGGTCAGCCGGACGACTACCCGCAATGCGGCTACCCGCATAGTGCGTATGAACCCTTAACCAACGATTGAAAAATTAGCCCTAAAGGTATTTTTAGAATGTTAGGGTTCCGTAAGTTAAAATTATCTGGCACTTGGCAGATGTCGCTTTAAGATAAAACCGCCATTCGTATTCCATTCTGCATGTATTTGCATGCTAAGCTATTCATTCAATTCTCATCGGATACTTACGTAACAGATGATAAACTTTTAACCTTAGTCCTTAGTTATCGCATTAAAATATAAAAACGAAAGATAAAATCGAAATGTGACATCCCTAAAAATATAGAGCATCAATAGTGAACTGAGTAACTGAGTGACATCCTGAATTTGATTCAGTATGATAATATGTTTAGCAACTTTTAACATTTCTACTAAGTACTTTAACATTACATAAAATACTGGTACCTTACTGAGAACTACCAGACTAGATAACCTTTTAAAAGTAGCTTATGCCACTCTAGCCGCCTATCTCCAGACATAAAATCGCTCCATTGTGACGTGAAACAGACAAACAAACACACATTCGCAATTCGCATTGGCTTGGATACGATATAATATTAATATGTCCATCTTCATCTTAAAAAAGTGAAGTCCCATGTCCCCGTAGTGGGGTAAGGGGCAGATGCATTATGCATACATCTGTTTCACTAATCGATTTTTCTTTAGGGACAAGTAGGTGATCAGCCTTCTGTGCCCTACCAGACCGAGACATTTTTTTTTCGTCGTCTCCACCGGGAATCGAACCCAGGACCCCTCGGTTCTACGCTCACGCGTCAACCACTGTACCAAGGAGGCGGTCATCTTAAAGCTTATCTTAAAATATGTTCTATCTTTAACTAGAGCACCTACCTACTCATAATATTAAAGCCGAATTAAAAAAAAATACTATGGAATGTAATGAATGAAATGTATAACAGGTGAAATTCTCTGTTTGGAAGAGTCCGGACTCCATTTCCTTTTTTTATAAATAACTAGCTTACCACCCGCGGCTTCGCCCGCTTTGACTTAAACCTAATAAATTATATACTAAAACCTTCCTCTTGAATCACTCTATCTGTTAAAAAAACCGCATCAAAATCCTTTTGCGTAGTTTGAAAGATATAAGCATACAAAGGGACATAGGGACAGAGAAAGTGACTTTGTTTTATACTAAGTATGTAGTGATCTGTGATACCTACCTACACATAGCGGAACTCATAATGAAAAGCCGCAATTATTATTAACAATACTTACGATCTAACGAGACGGAGGCTACTTCTGTTGTGCGTTGCACATGGGAAAATGTAGGTATCGCTTAATTATCTTATCTTTAATGGTCACTTATCATTAAACAAACGATTTGTTATACCCACTTTCGTTTATACGATCCATTCCAGTTTTTATGTTTTTTACTACATCTTTTTAGTCATTCTATGAAAATTAATGATAATACCTAGTACCTACATCTTTTCAAAGATTTTACTTTATTTATGTATTTGTGTGTGAAATAGATCACACTTTTGAATGTTCCGTATAAATCTAGTAATTGAATTAACTCATGATTTCCCAATAGGCAGAAGATTATAAAAGCTATTTAATAAAAATAGTGCCTCTATTCTCTACTCTTAAAAGCACAGACCAATTTTATTGGTAAGTTCATAAGCTATAACATAGCTTAGAGGAGATATTTTGCATAATGTGCATGGTTAATAAATATCGCTCGTATTTGAAATAAATAAAATGGTACTTATTTTCTAGTGTTTGATTTTACGCGATAATATAATGAGTAATCCCGTTTAAAATCCGTTAAACAGTCTTTAATTTCTAAAGAAATAATTTCTATTTTTTGAAGTGAAACTTCTTTATCGCAGTTGGAAAATTTTTTTGTGTAGGTAACATTTTTTCGTTCATCTTTTTCTTATCCCTACCACGCGTGATTCGACGCATTTCTGTAAAGTTGCATATAGTTGTAAATTATTTTTTGAAAAATAAGGTCATAAAAAAGTTTCACTTCTTACGTGTGTACACTGGTACACACACACATTTTTTTTTTTTTAATATAGGCAGGTACTTACCAATTAAAATATAATTTGGCCGATAAAAACAAAATAACACGACAAAAAGTCGTGTAAACGGGCGCTTTAATCATACGCTTATTGGAAAAGCCCACAATCGGCAATCTCATTTGCACTATATTCGACATTTTCACTGAAAATAATTTATATTGTATCAACGATCAAACAAGTTTTTTACAATGCAAGAACAAGGCGTGTACATCAAGATGATACAAATAAAAGAAGAGGATTGTAAGAAAAGTTCAATTTACATAGGTAAGAGTGTAAGACTGAAAATAGCATTCGGAATTATTTATAATTAGTTTTGCTATGCGCTTCCTGTTCAACTACGTACTTAAACTACTTTTAATTTATAAAATAATGGATAGAAGTACTTAGGTAAGTAACATGAATAAATATCCTTGTCATAATAGGCGTTGATATATTATTTGGGTTATTAATTGCTATGAAATGGAGCAGTAAATTCTTGGAAGAATGAATATTGTAGTTCCAGATTTATCGCACAATAACATATATAGTTAATCCGACCGTGATTTATTTGTCTCAGTGTTTCTAAGACGTACCTACCTACTTCAACTAAGAATTTAAGAAAAATCCAAATTCCAATTCAATCTTGCAATATAATTCATATACAATACCAGTGGTGAAGGAAAATATTTGTGTCGATTTATTATTAATAAAATATTCACAGTCGAAAATAATTCATTATTAACAATTCTAGAGATAACTGTTAAATCTAGTCATATATACCAACCGATAAATTCAACTGAAAGCAAGGGCGGAAATTAAAAAGTTTATTTAAGAAACGTGAAATCGACTCAATATTTAGTGCAATCACAACATTCTTGAGTGTAAAGCGTCAACATGAACATCTGTTCTCTCTCAAATGCCACTTCGTTTACACGGGATATAAGTAATCAATAAATTAATGATGATAGTTATTGGTGCTCTATATTTAGTTGAGAAAAAAAAATACTTATTACAACGAAAGTTTTGGAAGCTTTAAAATATAAATTTATAACGATGCTCGTGCAATCTGCAAATTTTAATAACATCATACGAAACAGGAGATAAAAATTCAAGATTATATGGATGCTACGAATTAATAACCTATGATTTTTATACCCTTTATTTTTAAATAAATTACTTCCTTACTATTTTATGATTAGGTAGGTCATTTCTAATTTCTGCTATCAAAACTACTAACTAGTTATATTTTAAGTACCTACTTAGTTAACAGTTATCTTGATTGCGTTATTTATCCGTTTCAAACTTTTGTTTTACTTCTAGTAAAAAACCACGTTAAATCTTGCATCTACCCCATAGGCCATAGTATAGCAAAATAATACGAATAATTTTATCTCCACTCTGTGTAAATATGCTTATCTATCTTCTCTAAGGAATGTAGAGCAGACACAGTAATATTTACTGACCAATTTTGACTTCTAATTAATTACTGTACATTCCCGATAATTTAGTCGGAGTTGTTGTATTTTGAATTTGTTGAGCAATTAGATACCTCCGTACCTATATGAATAAAAAATAATTAGGTTTTTCGTAAACTCTACAATTATTATTAATAAAATTAAAAATTTCAATTATATTACATACTTAATTATTAAAAAATATATATTTTTTATGATTGATTTATTTATACTGCATTCGAAAGTTCATGCACACCACTTAAGAAAATAGATAATATGTTTTATCTAATAACTATCGATATCCTGTAGCTGCAAGGCATTGACCTTGTGTCCACTAATGTGACCTTTTCGGAATGATATCACATGGTATTTCAAATAACATACCATTATTTTTGTGAGATTAGTTTTAATAACCTTTTAACCTTTTATAAAATAAATTAACAAATAAACTGAGTACTTCCAGAAAATTTAAGGAATGCTCTACGTGAACGTAAACGCACTCAAGCCAATTGCTAGCTGAAAAGGTACAATGGTATATTCGAATTAGTTGCGTTTGTTTACAACTCATTGCTGCTTCTGTTCATAGCTCCAACTTCCGATTGCGCTAATATACGAATATTTGGAGCAATGGTCAAGCCTCAGATTAGGATTGTCGTTAATTTGTAGCATATGTGTCGACGGCAAAACTGTCGGTCAGAAGTCAGTAGGAGCAGTCACCGCGCGTCCACGAGTTGATGCGAACGATTTGTTAAAAATGTCGTCTCCGCGCCGCGAATCGAAACATCAATACTAAAAATACAATCTGTGTTCAGTGATTTTTTTTATTTCTTAATCCGTAAGTATTCAAAAATCGTCGATTTTATTCGATTTTAATAGTTATATAATCTGTACGCATAATCGATTGAACGCAGCGTTTAAAAATATTTATACTAACGATAGCGAAAAGTTGACATTTGAACTTTGATTCTAGATGTTCGTCGATAGTGTTATCAGTACGTATATTCCACAATTTTACCAGAAACTGTATATTTTTAAAAAAGATAAGTGCTTCGATTTGTGGTAGAGTGATCAAGCAAAGCACAAATGCATTTTCCGTAGGTAGGTATACAAATAGAAAAGATTTAACCTTCGATTAAATTAACGCAGTGTGTAAATGCATAGGTAAATATTTAACTTTCATAAAATTTCTCACTGAATTGTAAATAATTACTTACAATTCAGTGTACTTTGTAAGTGACCAAACAAAGATTAAAGGAAATTTCTATTGTATTCTCTTTTTTTCCGACCGCTCAAGCATTAATTAAAAAATAATTGTACATTGAAAAACAAAACAAATCAAACATGATGATCAACTTGTTTGTTTTTCAAATATAATGATACTGCAGTGCAAGGTACTATAATAACTAGCATCTACCAACTATTTCTAAGGAGTTTCCTTAAAATTTATTAATTCATAATTATGTTCATTAACCCCTTAAACAAGACTGTTTATATTCAATCAAACATTATTGTAAAACAAACAATACGGTTTCTCCACATAAATTTTAGTTAAAAATCTTTATGCCATATTTTTTGTAATCCGTTATTAAAACTGTATTAACTATAACAATAAACTAAAATACGATAAACAATTTAAATTCGCCGCCAAAATATGTTTATACACAACGATCGAAAAATAGAGTGACAAAAATAAACAGAGAAACATAGCTATTTGGCATCCACCTGGTTCAGATCATATAATTTGTAATGTGCAAAAAGTAATAATGTCTAATTTATCCAAATTATTAGAAAAGATGGTAAAGGAATGATGACGCATGGAATGATTATTTAATTATTTGTAATCTTTATTGCATACTAAACATAAAATACAAATTTCACACACACAGACAGGACATTTGATGCAGAATTATTTAAATGATTCTTGGACTTTTTTAATTAATTTTATTCAAAATTTTTATCAAAGTATAAACTATACTTTAATGTTACGTGTAGTTAGGTCATTTTAAATGAAATAAGTAATTATTATGAAAAGTGTCTATTAGGTATTCGTCGTTATTATACATACTATTCCTACTCTATGTCCTCATAAATAATTAATTGATATTATTTTCCTTAAACCATAATTTACTTATAATATGTAGGTACCTATATCTACTTTTCCATTCAATCTTGTCACTTCATTTATTTTATTATGATTTTGAAATGCGATTAAAGTTCCAAGTACTATTCACCAAGGGCATGATGGTAGAGCTAGAGCGGGTCATGACGAGAATGATCTAGTTCAACTATTAACCTTATATGTTTTCCTTTTTTCTTTATATCCTACAATATACATTATACAAGCAACGTGCACTGTCATCGAATTTATATGAATACCCTGCACACGGAGAATTATAATCGAATACAAAAGTATTTTTAATCAAGAGTAGTAGACGAATACATGCAGATGGAAAAATCCATATACAAATATTCGTGCCAACGAAAATATTTGTATGTGAATACTCTAGGATAACCGGCGTCTTGGAAGCTAAATGTTTGGTATTGTGAGTCAATTGTAATGTGATTGATAAAAGAGAATCACGATAAGACGTGATAACGCCCGTTCTATTTGGCCGGTGGCCAGGTACAAAAATACAAAGCTTAGCTGTCTCGTCTGCCTGGGACATTCGCAAATGCAACAATTGATATTAGGTCATTTCTACATACATAAACTTTTATTGGCAATGAGAAAAGTATTAAGTGTCGTATCTGACGATCCAGGTGGTCTAATGGTCTTATGTCTATATTTACGAGTTACGATACTAAACTTGTCTGTTCCTTTTGATTATTATTGCATCTTATTTACACTACTGTTTGATTTTAACCTTCAAATGTTATTAATAACTGACGAACTTTTAAGTGTCCACATTTTTTTTATTGACGTTGATGTACGTAATTTGATTTTATTATATTCTAGACTTTATCCATACTAATATTATAAATGCGAAAGTAACTCTGTCTGTCTGTCTGTCTGTTACTCAATCACGCCTAAACTACAGAACCAATTTGCATGAAATTTGGTATGGAGATATTTTGATACCCGAGAAAGGACATAGGCTACCTTTTATTGCGAAATATGTACCACGGGCGGAGCCGGGGCGGACCACTAGTACATATATATTTCCAAGTAGATAATAATAACTTATCAAGCATCAAACACCATCTAGATAATTAAAAAGTCATTCGCATGTGTTTTAGTTTACTGCCTCGGATGGTGCTAAATCTATTTAAACAGTTTTTTTTTTACTTTCTACTAAAAAATTGTGTAAAGATTAATAAAGATTTACTTACCAGTAAAAAGCAATTTAATACATGACGTCAAATTCGATTGAGCTAATATCTAAATCTTAAATTAACTCTAGGTAAAAGCCTAAGACCTTACCAACGACCTTTTAGAAACTAAAAGTAAAAGTAACATATTAATATGCATTATATGCCATTATCATAAGGTTTGAGATTAAGTGAACTTTATCAAAATCTAATTGTATCTAATGTGGTTCACTGCAAAATTGAATACATTACTAAAACTGAACTGACTCAGCAATGCGAATTGTATTATTATATAGAATGATGATGTTGAAAAACTTTAATTGTACCTACCTAAATTAAATTTTAATAACTAACTACGTTCTCGTTTATCATACAAACCAAAACATTTTTGCAATTTTGCAAGACAAAGTGTTTACCTACTATGTACAGAATTAAAAAGGGTATGGTATTTGAAATTGTTTTTTGGAAACGTTATAATGAAATCAATCTAAAAATTCAAAAGATTCCTATCCTAAATAATGTAAAGCATAAATATTTAATCAAATATAATTGTTTCAGCCGAAATACCAACAACCATGTTTCGAAGTGAAGAAATGGTATTATGCCAACTCTTTGTGCAGCCGGAAGCAGCTTATGTGTCAATGTATGAGCTCGGAGAGGCGGGAATAGCGCAGTTTAGAGATGTGAGTACATACAGTTGATATGGTGCAACTATTACAACAATCGAGATTTGTACCTTCACGATACAAATAGAAATACAAGGTTTTGGTTTGTAATTATAATCTACGTGTCTATAATATAATCATTATAGTATAAAGAATGCTTAAATAATGTCCATATAATTGCAAATGATTCTATAACCCCTGCGTACACCGGTTATTTCCACAATTTATTAATGCTCAAGTATAAAGACAACATTATAAGATCACGTTACATTAGTAGGTATGTCCGCTTTATAAATGAACAGATACAATCATTTAAATAAGAAATCTTGAAATAATGCAAAAATAAACGTAACCTGAAATAATGACTATAAACAAATCATATTATTATGTTTGCTTCAGTGACATATTTTATACACCTTATTTGTAGTTATTGTGCATAATATTATTATAACATAACTTTCACAGAAGTTTACTGTGAATGTGAAAGGGAATATTATTAAATATGGAACGAGTTATAAAAATTTCCAGTGTTAGGTGCCGACACTCCAAATTATTTTCAAATTAATATGGCCACACAATAAAAATAGAGTATACTAGCCACACAGAATAACGGTGTGCCTTGGCCTTAAGACGTGAAAAAAAAGTTAAAGAAAAAATTAAATTCTTTTTTCAAAACTTTTTTCTTTTACTGAGTTTTGTCTTGAAAATGGATTTAAATCAAAAATTGTGTTTTATAATATTTACGGAGTGATAGTAATTTAGTTTTGATAATATCCAGGTTCGTAATTTACATAACTAGATAAACTTTTCCTTAAATTGACGGTCGTTGCCTCTTCGAGGCAGATGCATTCACTTTTCCACCAAACGATTTTCTTTTCGTATAAATATGTATATTTAAACCTTAAGTATATTATGTTATCATCGGTTTCGTCTAATTCATACAATAAGTTTTTTTTATATAATTTCATACCGGAAATATAATCAGTATAAAATCCATTGAGTTAAATAATATTACTACGTAATGAGGAGACACCACGAACAAAATCTATGCGCCATTTTTTTGCTCTAACTAAGTTTTAAAAATTATTATCTAGTTAGGTACCTACTTACCGATGAAAGTTATTCCTTTGCACTTTTCCGTATTATTTTTATTATTTGTGCAATATCGTAACACACACGAAGGCATATTTGATGCGTTTCACTTTAAAACAAATAAAAAATGAGCGTGCAGTTACGCCATATGGCATATGTTGAGCGGAACATAAGTGATGTAGGCGGTGTCGTCTCCATATGTATATCTCAATGATAAAAACAGGATCTTTCAGATGTAAGTTTATTAATCAGACGGTCGCGGTCGTCGACGAGTTTATGTATTAAATAAATATTGAATAATTGCATTGGAAATATTACGACATGCTATTATCGATAATGAAAATGGGTCAAGCGTAAAGATATTTTAAACTGTGATAATTTTGCATTGTGCAATAATACGTAGGTTTTGTTTTCATCTTAAAGTGCTTATAATTTTTTAGACTACGAGTAGGTATTTCTAAGGTATTTCTCAATAATTTCCTTTGAGTAGGTAATAGAACAAGCCCGTCGAATTGAACAATATATTGTTAATATTGCATAGCGGTCAATTGAACCAAATGTTTTGGCTTTCATCCAAATGTGACTTCAAAGGTTGTATGCCCATTTTATTAGTCGGAAATGAATCGATTTCCGAATTATTGCTAATTTCATTTCAATTATGGTATGTTAAAATTAAGACGAGGGTGCAAGCTCGTCTAGCACTTCCGGGTTCGATTTAATCAATATTTGTAATGTATCCCTAACTTTTCGTGTTATTATTTTTATCAATCTTTTTTTTTTTCATTTATTACCTACATCTGCTTTGACAAAACGATGCTATATACCTAGGTATGTATTATAATACGATTTCTTTTTGATACTGTCACACCCTTTATTATACTTACTACAGATTATATTTGATAGGTCAAAGTAGGTATACCGAAAGCTTAGCATAGATTAAAAAGTATCGTATTACTCAACCTAAATATTTCCCTTGAGCAAAATGGATAGGCCGTCAGGTTGCGTATCCAATTTTGCGTGCCCCATCTTTCTAGGAGTGGCCTTCGTGACTACACTATTGATTTCACCCCGAAACTGCTTCTTGACATATAACAAGAAATAATTTGAAAATTCTAATTCCGAGTTATTTCAAGGATTTTAAAACAAATCGCTCAATGCTTTTTCCAGCATTCTGAAAACATACATTAAAGATAAGAGTAGGTACTTATAATATTAATTAATAAATAATTTACGAGATTTCTTAAGTAAATTTCAATAATTGTAGAAAATATTTAAATCAATGTAACTTCAAATTTTACAAAGATTTGACTAGGTACCATTAATTTTTACTGCATTCCCCGGCTTTTGATTGTCTTTTCAGTCAATACCTACTGAATATTAAGCAACGATAATAACCGAAATAAACGAAATCTTGTTCGATTGTTCATAAAATAAATATTTCACAGCATGTGGGTATTTAGACAGTTCATTTCCAGACTCCAAATAATATCTACATTATTGATTATGTAATATGTTGTCATTAGTATCTTTTAGAATACTTCCTTAAATTATGAAGATGTTTGCAAATAATTTAATTGCTAGGCTTTGCTTTCTTCATAGGCATTTTAAAACATTACACACAAAGACTTAGGTACATATTTAAACAGTGCTAAAAACGAAAAAATACGTAGGTACCTTAATAATATTTTGGCTAAGCGGAAAACACCATAACCTTTATACAAATATTATCGCCAATTATGCAACATAATACCAACATTTACTTTAGATTATTAGATACTTATCTATAGATATTTAAATATGTATTGGAATAATATGTCTGCGAATGTTTATTTGTACTATGCAATTGCGAACCAAGCTGCTTAGAACGTTAATAGTTATTTCATAAATATGTCGCCACCATAATATTACTATAATAATATAAATTTATAATTTATTTATAAAGAGCTGTCAGCTTCAGCTGCAGTAGGACTCGTGAAGGCCTTATAATATATTTCCAGACCGACATTCCCACTGATATAGGTACCTATCTACTATTTATAAATCTGAAAATCTCTGTTTATCCGACCCAAATCATTCTTTTTTTTGCGTTTACCTCGTATGATAGACTCATAATTTATTTAAGGCTTACCTACTGCATTTTTTCTTAAATTATTTAAGTTAAGAAGTTTTATTATTTGATTGATTAAAATTACGATATCGCATAAAAATATAATATAGATTTTATTTAATATAGGAATTGCTCCTAAATTGTCGTTAAAAGACTACATTATATCCAATGGAACTACTATGGGTATAAAGGTTTTCATCTAAAGTGATGCCTAGGCCGCTTCAACCATATAAAATAAACACTTTACGTGTTAGAGTCAAGTACATTTAATTGACTTTAATTGAAACGGCAATGGCAATCAGCTGCGACATTTTATTATAGTTTGTATTAAACGGACTGTTTTTGCATTACGTAACGTTTTTATAATTGTACAATGTACAATGAATGAGATGGTAGTAACAGTCGAGCTCTAGCAACTATGTACCATTTTTTAATGGACAAAGAAAGATCATAACTAATTCGAATTCCACGCGATAGAGAGAAATGCATATGCATAAATATATATAAATGCTTTTTACGATTAAACATTATATAAAAATAATAAAAGAAAATACCTCATTCCACTTATGTAACTGCAACGTTAAATATTATTTAGTAGCTCTCTTGCGCAAAAAATCAAAAATACTAAACTGATTTGGCGAAATTAAGACTTTTTAATGACTTGAAGAGTACTTAGTTCAAGTTCGGGTACCGTTAAAATGGTTGTGAACCCAGGCTGATATGACTACTTAGAGAACTTTTTACTTTTGGTAATATAATTTGTTATTTCATAACATTTGCATATCACTGAAGCGAAAACATAAGATGTGACCCTACAAGAGTCTTCAAGGCCAAAGAAGTTTTACTTCTAAAATGATAATAGAAAATGTGACAAATACCTGTAATAGCTGCGGACCGGGAGCGTCAATGAAGCAATAAAATAAACAGATGGGCTTGGATGCTGCGAATGACCAATTGGGTGTCTATTTTTGGGTTAAGGTGCGGTCTCAGCATCAGGGCTGTCCAATATCATTTTTTCTTAGCTTCCTCTTAAAACTAAAACAACTAAATATTAACGATGTCGTTCATCCTTGAATACCTGCCTACATACATAGAAGATAAGTAACATAGCACTGCAGGAAATAAAGCCCCTTGAAGTTCATTAAATTTATTTTCTCTTCTATTCAAATACTAATGAGAGAGATCATAATATTATAATTTTCAGTATGTAAAAAAATAAAATAATTTGGCTGACGATCAAACAGGTAAATATCTACTACCTTTACAACAAGCTAAATTAATAAATAGCTATTTATAATGAACACTATATAATTGATATAGTTTCTGACATGACAGGAAATATACATGTACATGTAGGTAATATGTATTTTAGCAACCCTGAGGCGAATTGATTTATTTTCATATCTAATAAATATACGTACGTATTGTCTGCGATAATATTTTACGGTACTAATAATAATTTAGCGCCAATATATTATTTTATGGCGAGATTCAAGGTTATAATATTATTTTAACTAATACTTGTGTAAATTCGTAATCAAAATTGAAAATAATTATTTTTCCTAGTTAACTATTCCTTACGAAAAGTTTTGTAAAAACTCCATATTTTATTAGTTATAATAATAAATAATAATACAGCTGAAATGTTAAGTATAAACAACATTCATTGTTTCTTTAGAACACCGTCTGCACTCTTAATAAAGACTAATACAGTATTATTACAAGTGGGCGAAGTACTTACATTAAATAATGAATTGTATGAGAATTCTTCTACATATTCAATTAAACAATACAAAAGTAGTTCAAAATAAGGGAAACTACATATTAGAATTTCTTTCAACATATTTCTCCTGGTGTTTTGCGTTAAATGCTTTCTGCTAATATTTTCTTTTATCACATATGAATCAAAAGAAAACAGTGGAATTCCAATAATATGATGTTACATTTGTTTTATCTGTTAAATAATATAATAATATGATTTTGTGTTGGATAATAATCCATCAAGAAAGTCTTACCAATAGAAAATCACTAACATATTGCTACGACCAATAGTAGCAGAGGTGCAATGAAAAATATTTCAAAAATATTTTTAGAGCAGACGAATTTGCGTGCGTGGTAGGTAGTTATAGGTAATAATACCTGTATTCCTAGAAATTATTTCAACAGCAATGTTTGGAATCTACATCAATTTCTATACGAATAAATATTTTATATCTTTCTCCATTTTATTAATTGGGTGCGCGATAAATGATTGATGACAATCATCCTTCAAATGCGAAAGTTTCTGAGTACCTATGGATGGATGTTTATTACTCTTTCACGCAAATACTACTGAACCGATTACGATGAAATTTAGTATACTTTTTATTCCGGAAATCCCACAGGAACGGGAAGTAGGTATGCGGTTATTTGAAAACGCGGTCGAAGACGCGGGTGGAGTTCCAGTAACTCAATATATTAACTTCATAATATGGAATGTGTCCCACAAATAAATAGTCATAAATACAAATTGCATTATTACACAAGGAAACTCATTACAAATTGCATTTATGTATTTCATATCTTGAAACCAGGAGTTAACTATTTACCTTCCTTAGGACATAATATACCTATTACTTATAGCATAAATAACGGGAAATTGAGTGCTATATAATATAATATTATACCTACACAAACTAAATATCACAGTAAACCCGGTAAAGTAGGTATTCGTTTTTTTATCGCACTGTCCGTATATTTCTGCGATTTGCCAGTTACATTATAGTACATAAATACAGTAGCATTTTGATTACTCACTACTACAGAAATAGTTAAGAACTATGAGAGATAGAAAAACAGATAATTCCGTCGCGCGGTATGAAAACAACATGCATGATATTATATGAAATGACATAAAAATTCAGCAAAGGTATTGAAAATCATATATTGTAATAAGAATGTACATGATCCAAACCATTAACCGACACTTATAGTCATAAATTCATAACCTAGAGTCAAGACTCAAGATCAGTCATCATTACAGCACTTGTCCGGAGTTCTGTAGGGAGGATTAATGGATTAATGACAATAAAATCAGTCAACGTTCTTGTCTTCCTACAAGTTTACAACGTTGTTTGTATGAGTGCCTTTCATTTATTTGGCGGCACAGCCATCAATTAAGAAGTAAAACCATTGAGCATTAATTATTTAGAGACCTCGTGACTCAATTGTGATCACGTTTTCTTACAAATGTTTATATAACATGTTTTGGTCACCAGTTAAATCCACACGTGAATGATTTTCAACGTCGATATGTGACGGAAGTGCGGCGGTGCAGCGAAATGGAGCGAAAGCTACGTTGGGTGAGCGGCGAGCTGCCGGAGCCGCCGCCGCCGCCCAAGCCTGCTCCAAGAATCATGAGCCCGAGGGAAATTAATATCCTAGAGGTAACAATTACTTAGCCTGTAGTTCAAAATTTTATGACTGGTTACGTAAGTTACGTTGAATCGAAACATAACCCTTAAATATGACATGTTTGATTGTTCGCAAGGAACAGTACAGCAGCTAGTACAAGGAATAGACTGCCCTGCGTTCTCCTTGCAAAATGCGATAATATTCTGTTAAAAAAAATGCTAACACTCTAAACTGATCTTCTTTACGATGTAATTATGTCTACGGCGCGACATTGACCCAAATTATGCAAATGCTCGACTAGCTTTTCCTGTTTCACTTAAAATCTTAAACACGATTCAATCCATATGTCTACTTTGATTTTATAATGTGATTGATAATGTAATCTATTATTTAGACTGTAATTGCAACCCGTAGGTATTTTGTCTAAATATACAAGAAATGTTAATTATTGTCGAGTGAACCTAATTTGCCATTATCTCTATCTTTAACTATCAGATTAAATACCTCTACATTTTTAAAAGCTGTTGAAATAAAGAGCATGAATGAAATGTCTTGCCACAGGATAGTATTAAGTCTTCCAATTGAGACAACAACTTCCCTAGCTCAAATTGAACATCCACCTAGACGCCGCAACTTTACTTGTATTCATGTCCAGGTCCGTGATAATTGCATAATATATTTTAAGGTCACCTAGTTACTTTACTGTGTAACTTCAGTCTATGTCATAGTCCCATTTCCTGGAGGATTATAAAATAGCGTCCGACTTTTCCACACAGTAAATTGATATAATTATAAGTAATAATTAAATTGGATAAAATTGATTACAAGTAGAATACACGGAATAATACCATGTACTCTAATTACTTAAGTATCGAATAATTTCCTGAATACAATATCAGCTTAAATAATAATGTCATTCCTTGAATATACCTACATGCAATTTTTTCAGGAAAGAATTGACTACATCGAATCTGAGATCCAAGAAATAACACGAAACGCACAGAATCTAAAAACAGATTACCTTTCTCTTATCGAATTGAAAATCTTGATAGAAAAAACTCAAACGTTTTTCCAAGACCACAGTGCCCATAGGAAAATATCAGCTTCAGTACAAGTGTATAATAATGAAGGAGTTATAGGACATTTGGGTTTCATTGCTGGAGTGGTTGCTACTCCGAGAGTGCCTTCTTTCGAGAGAATGCTTTGGAGGATATCACACGGTAATATATTCTTCAAACAAGCCCAAATAGACGAACCTTTGAAAGACCCTGTAACGGTAAGTAATTATGTGCTTTACTACCTATAACATAAGAGTAAAAATTATATGACTATAGTCACATATTATGTGCTCTAATAAAATATCTGCAATACGGTATAAGGCTACTCATAGTATTTGCGTGCTAGAGCGCAAAGTTCGTTGGCCTACAGCTGTTAGTATTGATTTTCTAGTTAACAACAGAGTTATTAAAATAAAAGTTTAGGGTGTAAATCGTCACTCAACCGTAAAATAATTGCATGTTCAATGTTCACAGTTTTTAAACAAAAGGGACTTTTTGGCCTACATTATATTGTATCTACTTCTATTGACAGTGTCGACATTATCAAATATTATTTAGCCGATAGCTCTACTCTGATTGTCAAAGCGCATTGAAATTATTGTATATTGACATAGTATGATATTTAAAAGATGTTAAATTTTCACATTTCTGAAACAAACCCTTTTATACACTGGTGTCCGACGTCCCGAAAACATAACTTTTCATTTATGAGCACGTTGCGTATAATTGAAATAAATATGAGGACAGTAGATACGTCACGTGCTGACCCAGTTAATCCAGTCCCTAAATTTATACAATATGGAATTATTAAACTACGCAACGCTTTTAGGGTCACGAGCTACAAAAGACAGTATTTGTCGTGTTCTTCCATGGCGAGCAAATAAAATTGCGTGTAAAGAAAGTATGCACTGGCTTTCAAGCGACTTTATACCCTTGTCCAGCTACTTATAAGGATCAACAGGATATGTTAGCAGGCGTGGAGAGCAGAATAAAGGATTTGGAAATGGTAGGTATTATTCTGTTGTTACTTTAATCAATGTTTAAGGTGATACTTATTGTATGTGATGTCTATTCTTTAAGATATATGTCCATTCGCTATTGCATGCTCATTCATTCATTCATTTCCACGCTAAAACAGTGAATATATCATAGCAATTGCTTGTACAGTTCTACTACTGACTAGAACTGTACAAGCAATTAGAGATCGTTATCAATTTAACGTGTGATTCGTAGAATACGGTAAAGTTAAAAAAAATATTCCCACACAGTATGATATTCACCAGTTATAAAGTCTCTTGGTTAAAATTTATCCGTCCAATAAAGTATTATACGAACATTTTAAAATTTCACCTTTAAACTGTCAAATAGGGCAATTAGAATACATTTTTGAAATGGTAGTTTAATACGTTATTCGATGAATAAGGTTTTCAACCAACGATTGAAAAATCAGCCCTAAGTATTTTATATTGTTCATTTCGAAATAACGAACTGGATGATATAATAAATATGCCAAAAAATGATATAATACAATTCTAAAAAATCGAAAGTAATAAACTTTTACTAAATTTGAAATCACATTAGGATGCGACTTGTGGGTGTGTTTTTTGAAATTCGGACCGAAATATTTCTCCTAATTCGAATAGAACCTTGATAGAACACGGGTAATGCAATCGCCTTTAATTTATTAAATTAACAAGGTTACGAACTAGGATATTGTATTTTATTTGTATTATAACTGTTAATACAATTTAACTACTATAATTATGATTTTTATTGAGGCTTTGTTAAAGTATTGAAAATTACCTTATATTGCTTTGAATAAGTATTTATAACAATCAAACCGGGAATCATAAGTCAGTGTCCAGGACACTGCAGTTAAAATGAGATTGACTCCTAAGTCCTAGTACTAGAACGAATGGCAGCCCTACAGGGCAACATAATCTAATCCAACCTTCAACGCCTACGTGTATGGTAATAACACCCGTGAGTGCATCAATGAATAAATAAATACGAATTAGTGTACATTATGCTCATTGATCGCATAATTCATATAAATAAGTGGACGACATCAACATCGCACAAAAGCACAATTCCTTTGAATTATTTAAGAGTCAATGACAATAAAATTTAATAGATTTTTTTGCTAAGGAAAATTATTTCGACTGTTGACTCTTAATAACCAGTACTTAACCTTGAATCGTAGAATTTTGAATTTGAATTAATTTCCAATCAATTAAGGCCAGATTCATGTTTGTTTTTTATTTTACGACAACATTGCATTGTAAACAACAAATTTATACGGTAAACAAGACACGTTACGTTAACAAGATACGTTACAATTAACTATAATCTCGAACTGAAAAAAAACCAAAACAGGCTTATCGTTACCCGCTCTCTATTTTGCCAAGAAAAAACTCAGGTAAGTGCCCGAGTTTCACTTAGTCACGCACCATTCAGCGTCGTGGCTGGACGTTCTTTTTGTATTTTAAAATCGGCAGTTGTTATTACGAAGTACATGAGTGAGACATGTATTATATCTCGTGCGTGAGAGTGAAAGAGAGAACAACTGTATTGGTGATAATGCGTTAGTAAGTAGGTATGTATTAATTACGCTGTTTTTTAGTGCAATGATGTTGGCGTATGCCGCGTCTACTAGTATAATTGGTCATTGGCTTTATATCTGTGAATCTGCACAACATAATATACCTACCTACTTCAAACAGCTCATCTTAACAGACCATTCCAAAAATATTCCCTTACAAATAAAACTATAACTCTCTCAACTCAGGTTCTAGAACAAACGGAACAACACAGACGCTTAGTGCTGACCAACATAGCTAGAGACATAAGCACTTGGATGGTCGCAGTACGTAAGGAGAAAGCCATATACCATACGCTTAATATGTTCAGTATGGATATAATAAAGAAGTGCCTTATAGCGGAGTGCTGGGTGCCCAGACAGGATCTGCCGCTGTTGCAAAAGGCCCTGGATGATGGAGTGGTGAGTTTGTTCATCTAGTACAATTATGTGGTATTCTAATACAATTATGTATCATTCTAGAAAAATTGTGTGTTATTCTAGACTCTAGTAGAATTTAATGTTATTCTAGTAGAATTATGTGTTATTATAGTACAATTGTTTTAAGGTTACGTTTTTAATGAATTTTATTGATAGACTTATATTTACTGTGTGTGTTAAATTATAGAATCAGTTCAACTTTTCTTCTCTGTTTATCAAACGTCCAAACGTATTTCTTTCACATACGTAAAGCACAGTCCTAAAGTAACTATTTTGTTATATGTGCCTAAACATAAAATCAAATGGAATGTACACAAATAATCTAATATTATTTTAATAATGTGATAGCATTAAAATACACATTGTAACGAACACCATTATATTATTCTTTGTCGCTATGTACTACCTACCTATAAAAGCAACAAAAGCGACATATCCATACAACGCATTGTTTCTCCCCCACAATGAAGTTTAAATGTAAATAATATAAAAGCGTAGGCTCAATAAAGTTCAAGGCCTGCCCACTCGATAATCAATTGCCATGAATTAGTAGACGGTCGGGATCACGTTGCATTTCAATAATGTACGTATTTTGATACGAAATCGGTATATAGGTATACCTATTGGTAATATTTGCGACTTTATTTATCGTGCCTTTGCATTTTTGCGTAGCTATCCAAATATTGTACTGCTTTACAAATACAGGGTGGAAAAAAGGAGTTTAAACAATCTTTATACATTTAAAGTTCTAATTTAACAAAATTTGCTATCTCCATTGAGTTACCATGTAATGGCTATCTCCAGTATTTTAAATACTTTCCCTCTTGTGTACGTAGATGTTTCTGATTTTATCTAAAAATTATGTTTATAATAACTATATCCTTTTTTAATACATATAATAAATAACAGAAAGCAAGCGGCAGTCCGATCCCCTCGATCCTGCACCACGTGCACACAACGGAAATTCCGCCCACCTTCAACAGGACCAACAAATTCACTAAGGGCTTCCAGAATCTCATTGATTCCTATGGAATCGCCAGCTATAGAGAGGTTAATCCAGGTAAGATTATAATTACATGTGTTTTGCTGTGTAATTAATTGGATTAAGTTTATATCGCGATTAAATTAGGTAGGTACTGGATTGTTATTCCAAATTAAAAAAAATAATTATTATTTTCAAATAAAGCAAATCAGTGTTTATCAGTATTACCAAAACAGAAGAAAGAAAGAAAGTACAGCTTTAAATAATTTTGCTACGGAGTTACGGAGACCATTTAAAGCTGTTTTCCTGTGCGCGCTATAGTCTACTAGCTTTCCGCCCGCGGCATATAGGCAAGCATAGTTCCCGTTCCCGTGGGATTTCCGGGATAAAACCTATCCTATAATCCAAGTTACCCTCTATATGTGTGCTAATTTTCATTGTAATTAATCGGTTCAGTATTTGCGTGAAAGAGTAACAAACATACATATACACATCCATCCTCACAAAACTCTGGCATTTATAACAGTACTAGGATAAGATAGGATACCATTTACTAAACTAACTAAACCTTATTATTATCTTCTTTTCAGCACTATACACTATAATAACATTCCCGTTCCTCTTCGCGGTAATGTTCGGCGACATGGGCCACGGGCTCATCATGACCGCATTCGCCGCCATCATTATAATCCTGGAAAAGCCGTTAGCCAAGAAAAAGACGGACAACGAAATTTGGAACATTTTCTTTGGGGGTCGCTACATTATATTGTTAATGGGAATATTTTCAATGTACACCGGGTTGATATATAACGATTTGTTCTCGAAGTCTCTCAATATATTTGGGAGTAGTTGGAGGAATGTGTACGATAATGATACTTTAAGGCATCATAGGATGTTGGAATTGGACCCGGCGCTCGCGTACACGCAGACTCCGTACCCGCTGGGAATTGATCCTGCTTGGCAGGTGAGCAGCTATGTAAAATAAGTATTTATGTGAGAATATAATAAAGTATATTGAAAATATAACTGCTTGATTGCTTTTCAATAAATCTATATTCTCGTATATTTTTAAAGGACCATTTTATTTAGTTTTCTTGTATAATTATTTTACAAAAATTGTACTCGATTTTTTGTGAAATATGAGAAAAAATATTTTTTTTATTATTATTTTCTATGGCAAGAATGCAAAAAAATGCCAGCGTCTCTGTTTTTACTTTTTTTCTTATTCTTTTGTTTCTAGGGAACCATTTATTTTAATAAATTCATTCATCAATGCTTATCTTTTTCCAGTTTGCGGCCAACAATATAATATTTCTGAACTCATTCAAGATGAAACTGTCCATAATATTCGGCGTGATACACATGGCCTTCGGGGTAACATTGAGTGTGGTAAACTTCAAGTAATTACTGTATTCATAGAAATTATATTATATTTAATTCCTATTGTTATTGTTTAGTTTTATCATTACATCATACCAATCAAAATAATATTTGATAGATACTCGAAAATGTAAAAGTCGAACGAAAAGTTATGTATATCGCTAACCACTATTATATATATTTATGTAGAATTTCTAAAAAGCAGCCTAAAAATAATATATAAAAAGTCTTAAAAATTGTTATAGAAGCTATTTTTACAACAGTAAATAAATTAAAAACTAGACATTACGTGAAACTTGACTATCTTTACAGTTACTTCAAGAGGCCATACATGATATTCCTGCAGTACATACCGCAGATATTGTTCCTGCTTCTGCTATTTTGGTATCTGTGTATCATGATGTTTATGAAATGGATCATGTATTCGACTGTATCAGATGGTGAGAATTTTTGTAATATTGCTTGAATTATTAAGGTATTATTATGCTGATTGTTAAAACTGCTCAGTCTCAAATTATCAGTGATAAGGTAGGTATTTTGGACAAACAAAATTGTATTTTTTTTTTTTGGTACGTTTGTAGTTAAGTTTGTAGTACTACTTATAATTTTAATTCAGTATTTCATTAATTAATGTTTTGAAATCAAAGTTTCTAGAGTACTGTAGTTCCGAAAAATCTGTCTCCAGAATATAACAAATCAACATATTATGCGTCATCTGTGCGTATTGGCTAAGAAAGAATCACAAAACCTACTCTCAAAAAAAAAATCACTTTTACTTAAATATATTCTAACCATATTAAATTTTAAAATCCCAATCTACATCAACCTAAAACAAAAAATAATAAAAATAAAAAACTTAAAACTCCAGATCCCGCATACGACTCCGCCTGCGCACCGTCCGTGCTCATAATGTTCATCAACATGATGTTACTCAAGGACACAGAAGTTCGTTCCCCGTGCCGTGCTGACATGTATACAGGACAACACGCCATACAACGGACCTTTCTCGCTGTGGGATTTCTGTGCATACCCATCATGTTGCTAGGCAAACCGCTGTATCAAATGTATAAGAAGAAGCGGAATGTGAGTATTTCTAGTAGTTTAGGTGTTTTTTTGAAATATAATAGAGTCTAAAGAGCACAGGATTTCGCGCGCCGTGCCGCGTCAACATGAACGCGAGGCAGCCATTCAAAGGACCTATAATTTTTATAATAAACTTTTTTATGCATTAATGTAATGGAAATCTAGTTAATAAGAAATTAATTACATAAAAAACGGATTTTCTTCTCCAGCCGGGTCCAACAGTAGAAGACGGTGAATGCGAGAAGCCCGTGGATCCCGAGGAAGGCATCGGCGAGATAATGATAACACAAGCGATACACACCATCGAGTACGTGCTCGGTGCCGTTTCGCACACCGCCTCGTATTTGCGGCTGTGGGCCTTGTCTTTGGCGCATGCTCGTAAGTGTAAAGTTGATTTGAATTTGATAATATATTGTTCTCTATGTACACTATACAGACCTATATGAATAAACAGGAAACTTTGTTTGTAATAAGTAAATATAACATTATTATATAACTCAGTGATGAAAACTTCGTATTTCTTTCAAGATCTAGTTCAATACAAACTCCATATTTAGTTAAATCGCATTCTAATATTTTCCGTAAAATTAACGCTATAGTACACATCATCACATTTATGTTCTAGAACATTCTGGAACTTCACACAAACAGACGTTCTAGAACATTCGAGAGCTCTACACAACCAAACGTTCTAGAACATTCGAGAGCTCTACACAACCGAGCATTCCAGAATATTCGAGAACTCCACCCCAAAAAACATTCTAGAACATTCGAGAACACTACAAACGTTGTGGAACATTCCAGAACTATCCGCGGTACTATGGCAGCGTCTGCTCCGCATGGGGCTGGGCGGGGGCCCGCCCGCGAAGGCCATCGTGCTGTACTTGATATTCGCGGTGTGGGCGTTCTTCACGCTCGCTATACTCGTGCTCATGGAGGGGCTGTCGGCGTTCTTGCATACTTTGAGGTTGCATTGGTGAGTCATTTAATTGTTTAGTTGCTTTTTTAATTGGTATGGTATGTATTGTTATGTATTATAGTATTTTTTTGTGAATTTACTTAATGTGATATTAGCTAATGTTTTATAAGATTAGCTTCAATTTCTTTTCCTTTTACTTTAATGATTCACAAAAATATACCGATCGAATTGGAGGTTTCAAAAATATACATTTGATACCAAGATTTTTTTCCAACCAGGGTGGAATTCATGAGTAAGTTCTACGAGGGTCACGGCTATGCCTTCCTTCCCTTCTCTTTCTCTGTTATTCTCGAACATGATGAGGAAGACATTAAAGTGAAACCGAACGGTACGCCCCAATGACCCCCACTGTACCACACGGACCCCACGTCCCGGGACACGCTGGACCCTGATATAGAACATCGCAATTGGTCCAGCCATTTCGCACCCACGTATATCTAACCACACGAAACCTGAAATATGCTCGGTGTTTGAATACGTACCTATTTTATAGGAGACAATTTTTTGCAGTGATTTTAAATATTTGTTATGATTGAGTAATTTTTTTATTGAGTTTTTGTTTTTATAAAAATAAAAAAATAATCATGGTTAAGTTTCTTGTTTTGTAACTTGATTTTAAGTGCTTTATAGTTATTCAGTTGTAATAGTATATAGGAATATATGATTATTTAAAATGAAAGTAGTGTATTTCAGGTTTGATAGTTAATTAAATGTGTAAATAAAGATTTGATTCTAATCTCTGACAAATAATTGTATTATCATTTTATTTATGCGTGTGTGTGACCTTAAAGTTTCCTTTCTACCGTTCGGAAATATGTCACTAGTTGAAATATCACTAACCTCGAAATTATTAAAATATTCGTGTTAAATTTTGATACACGTCTAATGATCAACGTATTAAAGAGCACACGAAAAGATACGTTAGATATTGATAAAATTGTTTATTATAATATAGAAAGTTTCTTTAAATCTTTATCATGTAAAGTGCCTATGTAGAGTATATACCTAATAGAGATAGAAAGAGAAAAGAGACAAGCAATTAAAGGAAGTCATTTTTGCCTAATTACGCTTTTTGATAATTCAAATGTACCAAAAATGCACGAATAATTTTAGAAGCACTATTTCAAGGAAACGAGCTTAAAAATAAAGATTTTAAGAAAAATTTTAATATAGACCTAGATATAATAAAAATCACAAATATAACAAACACATTATTTTATCTAGCAATGAGCATAACACAGATAATGTATTTTATGAAAATTTATTAAGCTTTAGTGTAAAATTTGAAAATATTAAATAATATACTCGATGATCGACGTATGTAGATTAACTAAATAAACAGTAAAATCACTGCCGTATTCTAATGGCTCACGGAATGGTTAAACAATACAAAATATATATTGATGAATATTGTGAGTTTTATTTTGTTAATATACTTATTACTTGTAATTATCTAAAATAAAAAAAATAAAATGTGTGAAAATTTAATCCTTGCAGTCTTGTGCCTTCAATTCTTCTCATATTGTACATTTAAATATTGGCCTTATTATGAAATATTAGCATTATTATCTTGAAATCTATCGTATGGTCAAATAGATCTGTAATTATTAAGAAATCAAGTTTAGTAATGCGTATTTTTATTGTTGATTTGTTCTCTTGTATGTTATAATTAAACATTATTTTTATTTTAGTAGTAAGTACCTAATATAATTTTAAGCTTTGTTGTACACGTCACATTACATTTTATAATATAGAAATTCCCTATATTCTGGGAGTGAATTCTTGTTCTCTGGAACTACTACATTACCTACAAGATCTCTGTAAATTTCATCTAAAACCAGTTTCAAAACTTCTGAATATGTTACGTTTTAGTTATCTAACAGTTTAAATGACTAATAATGTATGAAATTATACATCAAAAGTGTTAGATAGGCTTTCAGTGCTTTTAACAGGAAGACGCGGAACTGAACCTTGATGTTTTGTTCGTGTATTTCGTTCGTGTTTCAGTTTTATAACTTATTGATATTGTTGTAAAGGAATGAAATAGCTTGTTTTATTTAAATTTTAACAAATTTGTTTAATTACCTTTCTTGTAAATATAATTAGAAGGATGTAATTTCTGGTTTATGTGATCCATGTCAGTCATTTGATTGCATTAGATATCAAAAAAATAAACTTAAGTGCCTTAAATATAGGGCTTAGTAATTTTTGAGGTTGCACTTAGTAATTTTAAAAATATCACTCTTTTATAACGAAGCCTTATTTTTATCTAGTAGCTAGAACATTACAAAATCTATCAAAAGTAGGCAGAGAAAATACTTATATTCGATATGTCTCACAACTACAAGACAAATGTATACCTAGTACCTACTCTAAGTCCAGATTTAAAAGATGTCATAGCATTCTACTCTAGCTCTACCTATAGCATACTACAAAGCTTTGATAATTAATTTGATTAGCATAATAGATTTAATTATTTTAGAAAGCACCAAAGACCGATACTTTTAAATAATTATAAATAAGAACCAAAGTTGACTTGTGTAGTTATACGAAAGTTATTAAAAAAGTATTGTAAATACATTATAAGTTTGTCTTATACTGAATTTGTATTTCAGCACTTCACTATACGTAAGTCCAATCCTATAAAAAATATATCAAAAGGTTTCACATATCGTTAAAAACAGGTATTATTAAGAACAACCTTTATTCGAACTTATTGACATTAGTAGAACTCTCTTTAACATGTATAATTTTAAAAGAAATGTATAAAACAAAATACATCTACACCATTCCTAAATAAATAAATCTTATCTTAAATTGTTTATTATTTCAATCCCTTTTGAGCCTGATTTTATTTTTGTTTAGTTTTAATTTAGTAACAATTATTAAAATGTGTAATAAAAGCAGGTTAAACATCAGCAGCAGGAATAAATATAATATTATAAACCAAATAAACAAGATGAAATTGTTTTATGGGGAATTATATTAAACTATTATTTAGTTATAAGTTACATGACAATATAAATATTTAAGCCCTTTACAATAGCGGAATTATTATATGCATAGATTAGATTAGGTTAACATTATGGCAGTAGATTAACGGAATACCTTCAACCTAGGTAGGGCTCTATTTTGTAGTTTTCTTACTAAACATTAATATTATATTAGCCAAATCACATTCCTACAGAAGCACAATTATTAAACTCACAAACAAATCACAACAATATTTCATCGCCTTAAAATTTTTATTCCATAGAAAATTTTAAATTTTAAGCAAGACACTATTTTGCTTCCTTACCAAACAGGTATACATTTTACGTCAATACATATTTACGCAATTTCTATATCTAGACCATCATATACCATATTAAACAGTATCCTAGAGTTACGTAGGTATATCGTAGAAAATCCATATAATTTACAAATAACAATAACTATCAAATACACCACGATTTTATTATAATACGTATAAAAGTTTATAAATCACGAGATCGACTTTGGAACCTAATATTTTCTTGTCCTTTCTTTAACACAGGCAGTTTAAGAGGTTCTTAACAGTCGAAGAAGCGCTCTAAGCGCTTTAGCCCTATGCTAGGAACAACCGTGCTTCTGCATCCACGTTGAGTAACGCGCTACATCTGCTTGAGTCACTGTTCGCCTTGTTTTCTCAATAGCAGTGTCTAAATCTGCTTTAGATATTGGCGCTTCTAATTCAGTTCGTTTCAAGCGACGGATTTGTTCAGGTGTTTTTCCCGCAATTTTACGACGCATGGTCATCATAGCTGCATCTCTGGAAATTATAAAATGATTAGAGCAACTTATCTCAATATTACTTGCTACTATTTGATAGCAGAAAAATATACATTTACATAATAATGAGATTTGTAACACAAACCTGCACAAGTTACAAATATCTGAACCACTATAGCCATCTAACTTTGCAGCTAATTCGGGCAAGTCGACATCATTGGACAACACAACATCACGTAGACAAAGCTTCAATAGTTTGACACGAGTTGATTCTGAAATATGTTTTATCTTGAATTTTAGTTCGCAAGTAATTTTATATTAGCTTCGGCTAATAGAAAATTACTTTCCGCCAATATAACGAAATAATGAGATGCATCTAGCATCCTAACTACCTCCAAACACAAAAATCAAAGCATAAAATCGTTATGTGAAAGAAAGATAAACAAACAAACACACTTCTGCATTTATAATGTTAAAGTAACACATATGTTACATGGAAATTTTAGCTAAAGTAGATGCTGAAAGAACCATATAGTATAATTTGAATATTAAGTAACAATAGAGACTATTATGAACAAACTGAATACTCTCACCATCAGGAAGGCCGACGTATATCCTTTTTTCAAAGCGACGTCTGAACGCCTCATCGATATCCCAAGGGTGATTCGTGGCTGCTAACACCATAACCACTTTGTCTTGGTTACTGAAAAAAATGTTTAGCATATTGTATCTTTATAATTATATCGTCTATTGTATTAAACTTCAAACTGAAATAAGACTCTACATATTATGTAATTTTTTTGAAACATATTAGGCTTATCGCTCTTAAAATACAACTTACAAGGGTGCAGCTAATCCATCCATTTGAATCAGTAACTCAGCCTTGAATCGTCGAGAAGCTTCGTGCTCAGAGTCCGCCCCTCTCATCGCACAAAGTGAGTCCACTTCATCTAAGAATATCGTACTGGGTGCGTAGAAGGCGGCCTGTAATTTGTAAAATAGAGGCATTCTAATAAAAGCTGTCGATAAGTTCATGTTCATTTTTCAGATTTCTTATTTATAAGGTTATTACATGTTTCAAATATATTATATATTTTGATCGAATCTTGGCAATAACTAAAGCCAAAACATACCATATCAAAGAGTAATCTAACAAGTTTCTCAGAATCCCCTCGATATTTAGATGTCAATGTAGCAGATGATACGTTGAAGAAGGTGGTTCGACACTCGGTTGCGACAGCTCGCGCCAGCAAAGTCTTGCCTGTGCCGGGTGGACCTGTTAACAAAACTCCTCTCCAAGGTCGACGAATACCCTGAAACATATATTTTTGAAGCTTTTGTCATCAATGAAAGTTAAGAAAGAAATTTGAATACATAGTTAAATATATGCACATTAGGGTGGAGTGAAAAATATTTTTTTTCATTTTCGTTTCGGCATACCTGTAAAAAGATGTCATTATTGCTCATAAATACACATGCAAAATTATTCTTTGCAGATGATACATCTAGAGGTGCCCCCAACATCATGAACTTTCAGAAATTCAAAAAAATTAGTCGAAAATAATTAAAGTTTAATTTTGACAAATTAACGCTAAATCAGATTCTGTTTTATCTCGTTGGTTGCCAACGGGAAGACACAGAATACACAATACATATATCAATATATAAAAAAGTGGCTATTGCTGGCTACCAGTGGCTCTGGTCGGTGGCCCGTTTGCGCCAACTCTTATTGTAGGAAACATTGATTTTAAACAGTGCCATTAAGGAAATAACACTAATGTTAGTAATACTTCTAAATTACATTTTACACGTAAATACAATTAAGATCATAATTTAATATTTTTGATGTGAGTTCTATCTATAATTTCGCTTTGTTACAGTAAAATGTTGCAAGTCAAAATACGACAAACGACATGTTGTCCTGTATTTTGTTTGTCAGAGAAGTACCCAGTGAATCAATTACCAACTTATACTGATGTTAAGAAACTATTACTTATTTATTAGATATGAATTTAAACCTGATAAAATAACAAAATTCATGATTTATCCGAAAGATTACCTACGGAAATGTTTTATGTGTGGCGAAAAGCATCGCTTTCCACTATTAGCTTTAACAGAGTACTACAACTTATTCGACACACCATATTCGATGAATATAGACGCTTATTAAAACCTTATCAAGACCGACAAACGAACAAAAAAGAACAAGAAAAGATAACTGAAATATTTTGTCACTCAGTACCAAAGGTTATTTGATATTTGAAGTTGCAAATGCATTTTTTTTAACTCTCTTGTACTTGCTCTAAAGATTATACCGACTTAACTATGTGGCAAGAATGTAAGAAAACTGAACCTCTGACTTCTAATTTATCTGAAGAAACCTTTAAAGACATCGTGAAAAGCGGTTTGACTACGTTTCAGAATATCAAAGATTTTTTATGCCTTACCCAGGCCGTAAAGCATATTATCAAATTGGTGACAGAAGTTTCAAGTGCAGTTTGTTGAGAAAGTAAACAAAATGATTTTATAATGGCAAGAGTACCTATCAGTATTACGCCTGCCAATGCCTAATTTTGAAAAATAACAGCCTTATCTATACTAATATTATAATCTATACTAATATTATAAAGCTGAAGATATTGTTTGTTTGAACGCGCTAATCTCAATAACTACTGGACCGATTTGAAAATTTCTTTCGGTATTAGATAGCCCATTTATCGAGAAAGGTTATAGGCTGTATATCATTTCGCTTAGATTAACAGGAGCGGAGCCACGCGGGTGAAACCGCGAAGCGCAGCTAGTACTAAATAATTACGTATTTCTGATATTTTCATTCCTCTATAACATTATTTTCATTAATGAAAAACGTTAAAACAACTAATCAGGCTATTATTTAATGTATCACAAAGAAGTTTGTTATATAATAGACTTGAAGGCCATAAAAATAATGTGATTAAAAAATAAATCAAAGTTTGCTAAAAAATCATATTTTTCTAATTTTCAATTGGGTTGGGGCACCTCAAAACATTAAGACACGTAAACAATATTTTGTATGCTGAATTCACTCATTAAAAGGCACCTTTGTGTCGCTATGCCATTTGAAAAAAACAAAAAAAAAATTCTTTCATACATTATCACTCCACCCTAATGCACATACCGATTAGAGCTAAACTTCATTCAAAAATATTACATAAAAAAGATAATATCATAATATGCTAGTGTGAGAATAATTGGCATTCAAAATTACAAGTTTATATAAGATATATTTGTGTAGTTTCACAGCCCAAATTAATGGTAGCCACTTGACCCACTTCCCAAATGTTTCACGTAAGTTATAATTAAGCATGCAGCATGAATGGACAGCCGTATGTAATCGCGCACGCGAATCTTAACTTATAAATTTGAGACCGGCACTTTTTTGTTAATTACAATCAAATTAAAGATAAGTAACATAAAAATAATTAAATTGTAAACGAAATTTCTAATTCTCTTTCTTGTGATTAAAACGTTTGATTATTACGTTTTGGCATTGGCATTCGGTAAAATTACCGAATTATTAAATCAACTTCTTAGGAAGATGACATGGAACTAAAATAATAAATACACTTTTACCTTAAAATAATCGGGCATAACGAGCGGTAAAACCATTGCCTCTTGTAAAACTGATTTTGCGTCATCTAACCCGATCACATCTTTCCAGCGTACGTCCGGGTTTTTTTGCAATATATCCCTTTCCAGCGTTTCAACCAGATGAATTTCATATCCTGTTGCATCAAAAACTCTTTCATCCCTCTCCAATATCGCATCACCATCAGCAGACACGTCGCCTTTCCGGACAATAGGTTTAATCGGTATAAGGTGTCGCCTTCTCGGTGTTCGTTCGACTGATCTAGTTTTTCTACCACTGCCCATAGATGATGAAGATGTTTTTCGCGATACAATTGAAGGTAAGGAGGGTTGAAGATTAGGATCACGTTTACGTAATGTACCTGCCCATTTCTCGGTTGTAGGGTCCGTTTGTTTCGCTTGATCTAATGGCGTTTCTTGGAATTTGTTAACTGGAATTGGTCGAACCACTGAAAATTTGATGTATTAAGGAGATTTGCACTGTTATGTATTAACATATAAATATGTAGAGTTAATATACCTTGTGTTGGAGGATGTCTGGTTCCGTTGCCGTTATGGGTTTGAGGATTTTTAGCACGTTCTCTTCTAGCTTCACTTTTATCAGATCTCAGGCCATCTCTCGGAGGTTCTTCCTTGTCTGAACCACGTCTGGTCGTCATTCTTGCAAAGCCGAACGGTTGCATGCTTTCCACCATCATTCGGTCCATCATGCGGGCCATGTGGTGGAAGCCAGAACTGGGGCTAGGAATTATAAGAACGAAATAATTTGTATAAATAAAAGAAAAATTAAAATTGTAATTAGCTAAAGCTATTTCATTTCATTTCATTTCAGCTACTGTTACTCATTGAAGAAAAAATGGTACCTGCGTAAAAAATTAAGGGTTAAATAATAAAGAAATGAGAATGTTTATATTTATATAACTAACTACATTCTTAGAGCATTATTATATAAATTAATAAAGTTAGGTACAGATATACACACTGTGACAAGAAAATATCTAAATAAGTATGTTTGTGTGTATAATCTAATCTTGCTAATTATTTATGATTGTAGTTGTTCTTTGTTACAATTCAATCATTGTAGCCATGCTTAATACTAGCGAATCTAAATACTAGTACCGTACTTGAAGTACATACCCAAAAAAGGGATCATGATTGAAAAATTGTCGTAAGCCCGTAATATTGGGAATGAGTGAATCTCCAAATCCAAATTCCATTTTCCGTCGTACTACTCTAATCACCTTCGCAAGTTTCATAAGTAGGTTTGTAAGGAAATCATGTAATTAAATCTTATATTGTAACGAGGGCATTATTTTTCAGTATAGCTATTGTTGTGTGTCATTAGTGAAGCCGGGTTAAGAAAATCGTGCCAGTTTGACAGGTCTGTTTTGATCATGTTGCCATGGTAACGGCGTAGCGGAAACGAACCTCTATGCGTATTGGACAAACGTCTCGCACCCATAGTTTTTATATAACAAAATTAGTACTGGAAAATAGACCTTTATGACTAGTAATCATGAATAAAATTTGAGAATCACACCGATTTGATGAAGGTACGATATTTTGGGTGAAATTCATACCCAGTGACCCACTTATACTGTATAAATTACAAACTACAAAGTACAAAGTCATTCATTCATTGGCCTTTACGTCTTTTACAGACGATTTATGGTGTGTTGCCTGAGCAATGTTTTTGGTGTCCAAACAGTCCAATGCGGGATCGACACACTTTTCCGCAGGTCGGACAGGGGAAGTTTGCAGAAGCCGATTCAGAGTCGTCTTGATGGCGTTTCCTCCTTCTGTCTGCGAGTACTCTGAACCAAGACTCATCACAGGATCTGCAACCCTCGGAAACAAGTTTGCGCCATTCTGATCGATTAGTAGCGAGCTTCTCCCAATTATTATGATCAATCTTGAAAGAAGCCATGTCTCGTTTCACACAGTCCTTAAAGCGGAGCAAAGGTCTCCCGATGTCTCTCCTTGCGTCGGCGATTGCACCTAGCATAACGCGCCTTGGCAACCGAGAAGGCTCCATCCTGTACACATGCCCTAGCCAACGTAGGCGTTTCTGTTTGAGCAACGTAGTCAAGCTAGGTAGCTGTGCAGTTTGGAGTACTTTCTGGTTTGTGATCTTGTTTTGCCATGTTATGCCTAAGATTTTACGTAAGCAGCGCATATAGAAGGAATTTAATCGTCGTTCCTGTTTGGCATATGACGTCCAAGTCTCAGCCCCGTACAAAAGAATGCTCAAGATGGAAGCTTGGAACACTATCATCTTAGTCTTAACAGTGAGATGTTTGTTTCGCCATACCTTTTCATTAAGCTTCCCAAACATGGTCGCCGCTTTGCCGATACGAATATCGATCTCCGAGTCAAGCGAGAGATTGTTCGACACGGTTGACCCTAGGTAGCAAAATCTGTCAATTTCGAAATCGAAAGTACAAAGTACAAGATAAATAATTCGTTACTCGTAGACAAAAGACCTTTTTTTAAGTGTAGAATATACATATGTAGCAACTTTATCCAGATCGAGACATATCCATCATGATTTTCTTTTTAATATCTGATTCCTTTCGATTTAAAACATTAATAATTTAATTTGTCAAGATAACATCCCTTCAAGATCAACATGTTAGTCCAAAAAAATAACTCTACAAAAAGTTAAAAATTTTCTGTAGGTACACACCTAAGTATTATAAAGTTCATTGAATGCCTCAACGAATCTAAAATCTAAATTCGAGGTGGTTGAACTGACTGTTTACATTTTTAAGGAAGGGTAGCCTGACAGGCTTTGTACTGGATGTGTGTCAAGGGTCACTGAACTGGCTGGGGTCATTATTTCTTACAATGTCCATTGATTCGATGAGTTCAAAGACATATCGACAGTATTGGAGGTAAAGGTTAGTATTTTCCATACACGATTACCATTGGAATTGTCGAGACATTTACTGGGTCAATGAAATGTTGTGGCACACTTTTCTAAAATAATTACCTATTATAATTTACAGGAGCGCTCGAATTTCCTGGTGGTACATTAGCCGATTATCTGATGTCCTTGTTTTATAGAAAGTAATTTTATCAAGAGTGAATAATAAAACAGTAGTGTACACATTAATATTATATCTAAGATTTATATGAAGTTAGGTATTCTTTTTTTCTCCTCCAAATAGTGTGTTTCATTCTCAAAGACGAAAATAACTTTGATTTTATATGACAATGAACCATTTGTTTATATCAATGAAGATAAAGGGTGGAGAATTATGCTTTTAGTACTCCCACTCATGACCTTAGCACTAACGAGCCAAATCACTGAATCTGGTTATCACAATAACTTCAGTATCACCAATTGACTCCTACGCATCAATTGACATAAATAAATTTCATGTGATGATTTCCTGCCACATTATTTTGTCCTCGTTCTCAAGTTTACTTATAACTTGTTCTAAGAAGTACTAAGCGTCATCTTAAAGGGTTTAGCTGTAACCTTTGCTGCAACTTTACAACCTGATTAATGCTATAGCTGCACTAAGCTCTTAATGTCATCAAAATGAAGCACCAACCTACTCTACAACGTACTGTGCTATTCCAATGTAATTTCATACGATTTAATTTAGAACACTGAAATATGATGTAAAGTTCAATTTATTCAGATGCACGCTTGGCAGTGAAGATAAGCATAAAAAACCTATATATAGTTGTATTCAGTAACTCGTCTTCATCAATAGAGGAACGAATACGTTCATTCTGTTTTTCAATTTTTAACAAACATTGTTTACTCACTTCCATAAATAATAATTATCAAAAAAGCCCACTACTAGAACTACTCACTCATTTTAAGCAATTTTGAGGTAATTTTAGGCTCCTTTTCTAGTTCAATTATTTGGCGATAAAGGTGTCATTTATTTTGCCGAATGCAAGCTGAGTTCGACATGATTACAAATAAATTGGTGCTACGTGGTTACAATCTCTACTAATAAAAAGCAGATTTTGCTTTTTAAACTATTATTAACTGGCAATGTGGCAAATGTTATATTCTGAAAATTGGCATCATACTGGGAGACTGAATTATCGACGGCCTAAATATTTAAGACTCCTGCAACTCATCCACCATCTCTAAGCTCTGTCTTTTCTCTAATTCTAATGAATGAAATGAAACGAACTAGTAACCACAGTAAGTAACGCTTTTCTTAGTTTATAAGCATATGACAAAAGAACACTACATTTTATTATAAAATATTATATAATACGTCATAAACGTATCGTGCATTGTCCAGTCAGACAAGAACGCATCGAATCGATAATTCACCTTAATTGAACAATCCTTTCACGGTAATTTCATTAGCACTGACCACGTTGGCTAAACGTTCGCTATATCTAGATAACCTAGCCCCTAGGTACCTTTTACATATAATAGAAAATGTTGATGTTTAGTGCAATACATTGAAAGTGCATTTTATTACTATGTGGAATTGCACTTGCAAATATAACTTTCAATTTAGTTGCACATGCACATATCTATATTACCGATTATATCGCCTATATGACATAATATGCTTTGCATACTTATGTTTGAGAACTTATCAAGGACGAGGAGAAGGACTATTTATGGTAAAAAACGCCTTGAAATTAAATACTTTGCGTGCAGAAAAATACGCGATTCATATCGCTACTCAAAAGGAAATTGTCCTTGGTACAATATAAGTACCCCTTAAACCCGCGCCATTCGTTCATTTTAGTAAAGCTTATAAGTTTAATAATTTTCATTAATTTGCTACTTACCAGCCAATATCCCACGCAGAATGAAAAGTGGGATGAGCCGACATTGCTCCAAGCGGAACTCCAAATCCAAACTCAATTTTAACATCATCAGCTGTACGGAACCACGAGCGAGAGGAAGATGCGTTCATTGACGCTGATTTTGTATCGTCGGACATTTTATTATTGTTTTCTAATATAGCATTAGATACAAAATAGAAATGATTTCAATAACATAAGATTTTCTAAATTATTCCAACATAATATAGAAATCTCCTACTTTTTAAAAACGCACATTAAACCTATCTAACGCATATAATATAAAACGATGGAACGTGTGGTTTTTTATTAATTATAAAAAAATGCAATGCTAAAGTTTCGTAGCGCGCTACGCGACAGCTACGAGCCAACGAGCCTGCCCGCCTGTTAGCGATAAACTACCGACCAATGACCGCTCTAACACTATATAACTGCTTTCAATTTAATTGCAAATTAACAATTTATGTACATTGTACGTATAAGCTTTTTAGTTTGAAACACCCTTTTAAAATTTAAAAGAAATTCCATTCTTTTATACATATTACAATAAAAGGTCATCAACATTAGCACAAGGGAATTCCCGATTGGATGCCATTATTCGAAACATGTTGGCTAATAAACTTCTTTGCACTTTTAAAACCATAAACTAATTGTTATAATAAAAATTCTTTTAACGTAAGATATGTATCGTCTGCTGCATGGTTTTCATGATTTTTTTAATGAGAAAAATTAAAATTCTATATCCGTTTTTAAAATATATTAAACAAATCAAACTCAAATCTAAAATAAATAAAAATTCTTAAATCTCTAAAACAATTCACATACACAAAACTAAAAGCAAAATAATCGATGGCATTATCCTTTTGGCGCTATTTTGCGAGTCTTCACCTAAAATAGTACTTTCATACGGCTTTAAATATGGCAAATACTTCAATACCATATTTAGCATTGGACCTCTTTGTAATGTTTTATTTCTCTCTATCTCTGCCAACAATTCTTCAGCACGTTGTTTGCTGTTTCTTCTCGATTGGGTAACATTGGATTCAGGCTGCTGAGTCCTTATTTCGCGTCGAACCTGTATAAAATATTTTATTAGTTATACTTCAATTTTTTATTTAGCAAATAAATCACACTCATAAATAATTCCTATGTTTTTCCAATTCATAGAATTTTAAAAAATATTTTAATACAAAAATGAGAAACAAAACTTCCACAAATCAACTTAGATTAGAAGTCTTTTGTTTAATCTAAGGTAAATATAAATAAGCGTAGAATTAACATTTTTTTTATTGTTACCTTTCCTATACTGGTTGCTGGATCAGCCAAATTGTTCTCCATACGCTCTAAAGCTTCTTGCAACTGTCGAAATGTCTCCGCTGTAAAGAAAGTAAAATATCAACATTTTATATTTGTATTTGTAAAAATTAATTCTTCACATTTGGCTTAACATAACAGTGATAGACCTCTCTAGGTCCTAAACCATTTAGGTTGCAAACACAATTGAATATCCTTTTTAAAAATTAAGACAGTTAAACGAAGAATTACTATACTAGGTACTATGATGTTTATGCAATTTTTTAGTTTTAATGGTTGTTTTAGTAACTTTGTATTGCATTTTTATATTAATTGAAAATAATATTATGTTTGTACAAACAGACACATATTTTTTACAACACATAATAAAACGCAGTTTATCTTCGAACCGCACGTTCATTTAACCACAATTATGTATTATTTACAACTTACGATCTGAAAGATAATCATCTAAGTAATCTTTAGTTGTTTCATACGACACAGTATTGGATAGATTGAGTATCATTGAGAAATTAGATTTTAATTCAATCTCAGGCGTAATATATTTTTCTGAATTTTCGATTGTTTCAATTCTTAGTGATTCTATATCTGTCTGACTGTCTAGTTCCGTTGATTCATGGCCTGGAAAATTAAATTTTATCTCAATTCCATTTCTGTACTTATTTCTATTACTATTCTCATACGATCTTAACACACCAGTTGTTATGTTTTTTGATATTAAAGTAGTTGATCCATAATTATCCAGTTCCTTATAATCAAAATCAGCATAGAGATCCCATTTTTCTGTGGTGTCTTCAACGATTTCATCTGGAACAGGTTTCAGTATCATTGTTATGTACAATTTAATTCAAGGTGATCTTTTTTCTAGATTTACTTACTTCTTAATAATTTCGGTATCGTTTGATCATCTAATTCTTCTAAATTATACGGTTTTGGACGTCCAACCACACTTACTTTCTTTTTTGCAATCCATTTATTTTGAATAACTGTTGAATCCGGTACTATAGTGGTAACTTCTTTGTTTAAATATGTAGCATTTTCTTCGTATATTTTACTATCCATTGCTTCTCTCTTATATAAGTTATTATTAGAATATAGTTCAGTTGTAAACAGATAATCAATAGTGGCCATAGCTACTGTCTTTAAGTAATGCTCGTCTAAGCTTCCCATATAATTTAATGTGTCATTATTTTCTATTTCAAGTACAGTATTTAAAAGCAAGTGTTCTTCAATACCCATGTCCTTATCGGCGTCTTCAGGAATTTTAATGTCATTTACTGGAATTAATTTAACCACTTTTGAATAATCTAAACGCACTGACTCACAATACTTCATTTGAAATATCCGCATTTCGGGAAATACAGTCTGTAGTAGTAGGTAACTAAATTAAGATTTATGGAGTAGGACTAGTATACTAATTGTGATACTAACGGAAAGTACAAAGTCCAGGTACATCAGGATCGGGTCGGGATCTCGAAGGACACATAGTGGCTGGTTCGCCAGGCGTCCAGAGCGCTCGGAAGGGTATGGGCCCTCGGGGTGCAAAGTTACAAACTAAACGTTCTACGCTTCGAACGCGACCACGCCATAGTGCCTTAAACAGAGATATAGAGTTTTGTAGATGTCCTTTACTGGGCTCTCCATAAAACATTTTGATTAGACGATTTTTTTTAATATTTCAGTTATACCTTTCACTTACCATGAATCTACTTCTTCCACATCCAACCATATACGTGCGTGACCAAATCATTTGAGCAAAATCGCCGTAATAGCTATTTGAAGACCTTGACAAAGAGATTGAATAATAGCAATATTCTAATTTATATTAATTATTAGACGTATGAATTAAACATACATTAATAAACCAAGCAGGGCAACCATAAAATACAACATTTATCATTTCATGGATTTGTTTCTTTGAATATAAACGTATTACATTGTTCACGTTAATTATAAAACAATTTGTGTAACTCTTATATACGTCAATCAACAATAACAATATAATAGAAAGACGAAACCTACGGAATATATGAAGTAAAGTTTCCTTCATAAGATATCCGTTGCATGTACCAGATGTCGACCATCGTCTCCGGCCGCAGTCCCGGCGCTTCGCCCACTATCGATGCCACACACTGTCCTACTGAGACAGAATCTGAAAATCACATTTTAATAACAAATATTAATACATTTATAGTGCTCTAATATTTATTAGTTAGCGAATTATGACTCAAGCCATCTTGTTAGTAGTGTTATTGGTGTGTTTTTACTAAACTACAAAAGTAAGTGATTCAATTTGGTTATTTCACAATGTTCATTTATATTTGTAAATTACTTGGTAGATACTTTTTCCTTTAAGCTAATGAGAGTATACGTACAAAGATCCCGGCAAGCGTCATGCTCTTCAATGTGACTCGGAGGTCTACACTGGTCGGCCCACAGCTGCGCTTCTCGTGACAATTCATCAACCCAACGCTAAAATAAATTGATAAAAGTTAATAAAACCTAAGAGATTGAGAATTTGGATACGATCAAATAAATATAAATAATTGCGATGGCAAAAAGTAGTTTAATATCCATTCACAGCCCAACCGAATATACAATATACATACAAGATTTTCCACAATTGTTTAATAATGAAATAATATTTAATATTACTAGTTTACCGCCCGCGGCTTCGCCCGCTTTGTCTAAATCCAAATAAATTATATACGAAAACCTTCCTCTTGAATAACTCTATCTATTAAACAAAATCGCATCAAAATCCGTTGCGTAGTTTTAAAGATTTAAGCATTGATACAAAGGGACATAGGGACAGAGAAAGCGACTTTTATAATATGTAGTGATTATCTGTGACAAGTAAAATAAAACATTTACCAATTTGAGCATGTCTGCAGCAGGAGGCCAATCATTCAAGCCCATCGCGATATCACTCCGTCTGCGATTAAGGCGAGCCATGATTCGCACCTTATCATCCATTGAAAGAGGCGCCTGCATGTAACCTAAGCACGTGGGTCCCGGTCCCGACTATTGTAGCATAAGATCAATTATTATTATGTGGTGCTCTTGAAACACTACATATCAATAGGAAAATAAAAATACATGGAAAATAAGCTTGCGTAAACGCCAAGTTGAAACCGATACAAATCTTTTAATTTTATGTTGATAAAAAAAAGATTAACTAAGTAATTGTAAAATATAATGTTGAACCAGCTTACCGCCCGTAGCTTCGCCCGCGAGCAGACTGTCGATGGGTGAAAACGGCATGAAAATCGATGTAGTTGTTTTTGAGTCTATAGCGAACGAGAAGGACTGTTTTATAATAAAATGAAAAACTATTGATAAATTAATTTTAACTTACCAAATACCTGCAAAATGTATGGCCATTTGTGTGACCACACATTCTAGATCCGCAGTAATTAACTGAGCCATTCGACGTCACAATTTGTAAACCAATAAAGATCACAGCTATAAAGCATTTCATCATAAAATTTTATTCACATGTTGATTTTTTGATTTACTGTGACAAGTATCTTTGTGTCAAAATGACTTCTTTTCAACAACTTTATTATGATTATGAACTTTATTGTTCAAACGGTATATTGAATGAGTATAAATACAACCTGAATTGAATCCATTTAAATTTTTTATGTAATAAATAGAGCTAGATAACAAAGTAGCGGTCCGCCCCGGCTTCGCCCATGGTACACGTATACATTTCCTCTCCATAAGAACTATCCTCGTATTTCAAGGAATATACAAAAAAAGAATTAACGAAATCAGTTCAGCCGTTCTCGAGTTATGCGCTTACCAACACATTTTGGGACTCATTTTTATATTAAGTATAAGATTAACAAACAGTTTCAAATAACTTAAAATGTAAAAATAAATTACAATTACCTACCTACGATACATTATAAAATAAATTAAACTTCCTGAGTGAAATTAAGCAGTTTATTTATTTTATTATATGTATCACCAAAGTTCCAATAATAATGTGTAATGTCACACAGATCTAGCCATCACATATGTAGTTAATTTACAAGTACATAAAATACATATTGTATATATATTTCTACGTATGTAATATCAGAACCATTATTGTGGTTTGTGTATCACACTTGACTAATTTTCCTTTATCCTCATTATAAATAAGTAAATTACTGTTTCAATTTGTCATTTAAATAGAGATGAATTCAATATATAATAACATTTCTACGATTATTAAAATTGCATATAATTTCCCAGTGAAAAAATATGATATCTACCATCGCATCTTACATCCGCTTATACTACTTACTCCTACTTTGTTTAGCCCTACTTTTTTGCTGAAAGAAAAATTATCGCATCCCAAAGTCTGACTCTATTGTAGAGTTAAATTTTTATTGAACTTTGGTGTGCGTGTCTGATGCGGTTTATGGTGATCTAGATAATGTGTATCCACGAGATACTGCCACAAATATTAATCCAAAGAACCACCTCATAAACCATATTAGAATCATTCGACTTCTTTTCTACATAATTATTTAATTTATATTAACAAATATTTTATCATTAAGATATTATTTCAATTTTAATCACATTGACCTGCTTTTCAAATTGTAGAGGTTTACTAAAACTATGATTCATTTAATAAATGCGCTTATCGCGTTAAATGAATAGCGTAGGATACTTTTTGCGTTTATTCTATGCTTTAATACATGTTAATCACACGATTCATTTCAAAACGTATTTCATTGCTCCAATATATTCTATGTATGTAGCAAGTGCTACTAAAATATTTGAGAATCAATCATAATAAACTAGCTTACCGCCCGCTGCTTCGCCCGCTTTGTCTAAAACCTAATAAATTATATACTTAAACCTACCTCTTGAATCACTTTATCTATTAAAAAAAACCGCATCAAAATCCGTTGCGTAGTTTTAAAGATTTAAGCATACAAAGGGACAGAGAACTTTGTTTTATACTATGTAGTGATAATTCGCAGTATAATTGAGCTTACGCGAATATGCATTAAATAGAAAGCAAATAGCTGTAGGTACTTACCTACGACTTATGAGTAAGTAAAGATAATTCATTGATGCAATTGCACGCATACACATTTAATATATATCACAATATTATAAATGAAATTGGTATGATTTCAGTATTTCAGTTGAAGTATTCACTGTGAGAGGAAAACATGGCTGGGCAGTTGTCTCGTTTTGTAAGTAGATTTTTTAGAAGTTCTAGGTAACTATAATTTATTGAATTTCATAAGAGCTAATGTGTATTTTCTTCTTGAAGTTATGTGCATACTTTAGTATAAAGTATTACATATTTTAACTATTTAAATAATTTATTAATAGGTACCTTATAAGTAAAATCGAAGTATAATAATTATTGTGATTAAACCATAAGAGCATTTATTATGTATTATTTATATTCCTTGTAACCAAAATATTTTTTCTTGTTTGACTGTTTATTAAGCAATTTATATAATCCATTTAAATCTATGTAGATGTTTATTTAATGTAGCGTCCAGTCCTGAAAGATATAGATATAGGTATATAGAAGCGCTAGTAATTTTCCACGAAGAGATCTTCGTTTTGTAGATACATAACAGGCATTTATATTAGGTGTTTAATGATTAAATATTTAACTATTATCTAGGAATTCTACTGTAGCAATTTGTCTCTACGACGAGGTTTTCTTCTAGCTTCTTATACCTAGTATATTTAATCAATACTTTTCGTTTAAAATCACGCTTAAATTTATTTACAGATATATCTAAAATACTTTACAACCCTCGTATTATTTGTCTCCGTGAATGGATCGTGGATGCCTATCGGTATGTATTTCTTACTTTAAAAAAATATAAGGTCATTACAAAAAGAGTCGAAAAAAAGCGGTTATGAATCAGCTTTCATTTTACAGATGAATCAAAACTCTCACCAGAATGTAGAACATTGGGCATTTGTACTGAGGTTCCGGATTATCCAGAAGATATCGCAAACGAACTAATAAAAGAGGTTTGTCATCATCTACTATAGGGTTAATTTATTTTTATTTTTTACTATTTGATCGCTCTGCCCAAGCTCGAATTAGTGTAATTTTTTTTAATTAATTTATAAAAACGTTTATACTTACCGTTATAAATGGCATTTTCCTTTATATAATTTGTTTCAGCTCAGAAATAACCAAACTATATTCAGTAATGATATCACTTTCGCATCGACGCTTTCAATCGAGAGCAGATTTGCATTCACTCCTCTAGAAGTAGAACTGTGTGATTCTATGGAAAAAGTAAGTACCTAAATCAAAGATGCCTCACATTTTTCCCAGAGACGGTTAACTATACTTATAGTTTTTTAAATATATGTATATACGACTTTTTCCTTCAAATAAGATCGAGCATTATAAACAATTATTAATCCACAAACGGCAAATTCAATATGTTATGAAGTTATTACGAGAAATTCTTAAGAATAGAAAAAATACTCGTCCTTTTGTCATACCTACTGGGGCAACGCCTACCACCCATGATACCCGCTTCAGCAATCAAGTCTATTCTACACAAAATATACTTTAACCATTTGAAATATGTGATTATATAATATGATCATATATGAAATGTGTGATTAAGTGATTGTACGCAATTATAATGTTTACCTAATAACTACTTTTAGCTCTATGTTCCGAAAGCTGCCAAAAGCAAAAGTGGCTTGTGGTTTTATATTTTAAATTCTAAACAAGAACCAGTTCAACGATTTCGTGTGGAAATATGCAGGTTAGTTTTTATTTTTATTTTAATTAATTAGTAGTGCATTTATATTGAAAGTAAAAGATAGAGTTTTAAGAGGTCTACAGATACGATGTCACGAAAATGCATTATTTGTAATATCATATCATACATTTTAATTAATACCAAGATTAATATTACATTAAAAATTATTATTTCTGTTCACAGACCAAATGATAAAAAAATGATGATGCGAGGGTAAGTGTATAAACATAGCAATGCAAATATAAATTTTGGGGCCTGAATTTCATTTCAGTAAGAGTATAAATAATCATTATCAGATATTTCTTAAAAAAATACTTAATTAAAAAAAAAATAATTGTAAACATAACTAGTCCTAGTTACGAAAACTTAAATTATGACTGATTTAACTCCTCGGTTTTTTCAGCAATACAGAAAATGGTCGTTGTTCCTTGTTAGCGTTATTCAGCAACGACTCCGAGGGAATTTGCGTTCAGAAATACATACTGAGAGAAATGATAGCATTATCGAGGTCTAAACGTGAAGCATTTGTGGAACATTTCTATATTCCTTGCTGTTGCGAGTGTGTTGAGAGAAAAAAGTAGAATTGAATCGTAATAAAATATTTACAAATAAAACGAAGTTTTTTATTTTCTATTATATTATGTGCATATAATATGTTATGTGGTTATTACTTTTTGTATCAAGTATGTATGTAGGTACCTATTGAAAATCATTGACTTTGCGTTATATATTTCTTTTGAAAAACCCAAGATTTTATTTGAAATTTTATAGTGAAATACTTAAGTAAAACAGAAACAAAATTTAAACTCAAAACTAATATAATAAAGAGATAGTTTCTAAATTGATATTTTTTATAATAATTAGATAATAATAAAATTCTAACTGAAAGCTACTCTATTTAGGAGCAGCATTGGCTTTTTACTAGGAAAAGGTTTGATATTCGGCTAGTTATGTATACAATAAAACATTGAATTTTTCCAATACATTTATTATAATAAACTATTAAATCGAAAGTCTTCACTTAGGAATGAATCATAAATATCTTTACAAACTTTCCTTATTACCTAATAAAATTTGTAACAATGAATACATTTAAATGTTCAATCACAATAAATATTAACATAGAGTTCCATTACCAATCTTTCTACAAAAATCTAAACGAACCCGCATTTTTAAATAATATGTATCAAATTTTATACCATAACATATTAGAAAAATAAAAATACGTGTGGCACTCGGGGACTGCCGCGGCAAAGCTATTGCATGCTATGCCTTCAAGCCACACCTCCGCCCGTCGGAGTGGGGAGCGTGAGGTTTTTCGTTACGGAATTTCTGGATTCGGTCCCCGCGCTCAAGGCCCGCGATAGAAGCTATGCAATAGCTTAAAAAATTACACACTTATTACGTGTAATCATACTTTCATTTACATAATATAAAAGTGAAGGAAAATGTAATGAAATTATTACAACAAAAATGTTAATCTACCCGTTATTAACAAATACTATGTATTTCATAAAATAGACTATTGAATACAATCGTACAAATATAATTCTTTGTTCCTTAACAGAGTACTTACTTATAGAATAAAAATTATTTCTCAATATTTTTACAAATTAAAGCAATATATTATGCGTAAACAATGTACACTAGTACTCTATATTATCGCGTCCGCGTTAAAATGTAGAAGCCCTTTTGGCTAACATTAAGAGACACCTTACAAAAAAAAAAAAAAACTCTATATTATAAGAACATTTATTTTTCTAAATCTTCGGGTTTTGGCAAATAGTACATGGAATCTATGAAATGCTTCGTTATGTCGGACACGAGGCTTCGGTCGGAAATGCTTTGCGCTACTCCGTAGATTGCCATCTGTAAAAAAATACAATTTGTCATGTCGATAATATTTTGATAGTATTTATTGTTAAAACATAATAAACCGATATGGGTAAAAGAGACTATAATTATTTAATAGTTGGAACGACCAAGTAATCCAAACTGATATTATGAAGAGGAAACATTTAATTTTTAGTTTATATACATATCCTGGGTATTCAATATGTATTATTAAAGTAACTATCAAAAAAAAAATAACTTGAGAGGTGTCAAGGGACTCCCGTATAGAACGAAGTTCTATGAGAGAGAGAAAGAGACAGACAGAGAAACACGCGCACGCCGCACGGCAATAACAAAAAGCTAAGTGTCGTTACATCTTATGGTTTTTTATTTCGTTTCAACAAGAAAAAGTCATTAAAAATCCACCAAAAAACAAAAAAACTAAAAAAAAATAATTGTGGCACTCGGGGACTGCCGCGGCAAAGCTATTGCATACTATGCCTTCAAGCCACACCTCCGTGCCCGTCGGAGTGGGGAGCGTGAGGTTTTTTTCGTTACGGGATTTCTGGATTCGATCCCCGCGCTCAAGGCCCGCGATAGAAGCTATGCATCTCTCACCTTCCCGCCAACCGGCGCCGCCCCACTGCGGCGACACTCCGCGGCCGCCTCCGTGACGTCACGCACGAACCGCTCCGCCACGCCCGCAGCCGTGTGTGCGTGCGTCACGCAGATGTGGATGCTGGGATACATGAAAATAGGTTATATTATATACCACATATATTATATGATTATTATTTTATATTATACTAGCGGCCCGTCCCGGCTTCGCACGGGCATTAAACATTACATTTAGATTTGTTAATTTTACTAAACGAATTATTATCAAGCGTAAATTCCGCACACGTCCATCACGTAGGTAGCCGACCGCGCGAGTAAGCCGCGCGGCAAGTTTATTTCGTGATCTTAACCCCCCTCCCGTACCCCTGCCCGAGTGACGCTACAACGCATAGCTAGCCGAATACAGTTTATTTTTTAATTTTTTTTTAACTCGTGATATCTTTTGATTTGATTGTCAGAATCGAATAATTCAAAAAGTAATATAAAGATATTGAAGCAGTCTTAAATAATACATCGTTTATTTTGATAAGGGTTAATACCAAGGTACAAATAAAGAGCTTTTTGTAGCGGTGGTATTTTAATTTCTTTTTTTCAATAAAAAAACGCTTATTGTGACATGACTGTAATAGTTAGAGATATGCTGCCGCTGATTTTTTGTAGATAATGGTGTGTTCTAAAAAAATGTAGTATATCATTTTGTTCTATCATCAATAGTTTTCGCAGCGCACGCGATGTAAGGTAGTTTTTTGATATTTTTTTCACACCTTGGATTACGTTATCGTAATTTTAGTAAGGATGCCTATTTTTTTTGAAAATGAAATATAGCCTATGTCACTCAGAAATGATGTAGCTTTCCAACAGTGAAAGAATTTTTCAAATCTGCCAAGTAGTTTCGGAGCCTATTCAATTCATACAAACAAACAAACAAAAAATCAAACCTTTCCTCTTTATAATATTTGTATAGACTAGCTTACCGCCCGCGGCTTCGCCCGCTTTCTCTATGGCCGTTCCCAATATTCAAACTACGGTTATAGATATCAGCTATCTCCGATAGCTAGTAAGGTTCTATCTATCGTAAGATAGATAAGATATTGGGAACGGCCATAAAACGATTTGAGATTTAAACTATCCTATCCTTCAAATTGGATCGAACTGCACATGGTGTGCGAATTTTATTATAATCGGTTAAGGAGTTGATTTAGGAGTCCATTGAGGACAAACATTGTGACACGAGATTTATATATATATTAAGATGATTATTACATTATATGTATTAAATACCACAATATAACGATGCATTTACATCAAACGAACACAGAGCTAGAGCAAGAGCAATCTTTCGTGATATTTTAGTGTAAACGAAATCTCGTATTCAGTTTTGTTCAATATTATTACATTGCACAGAATCTTCTCGAAGACACTAAGAACAACGAAAGAATATTCTACGCCTATCAAATCCATACATGAACGAAAATACAAAGAACAAACACAATGATACCAGACTGATCCAGCTTGTGATATTTGTAATAATATAACCAATTGTTCTGAGACGTTATGACATACCCAGAAGGAAATTGCAGCGCATTCAAACTCCACCCTTTCTTGTGCAAAAGTTCGGCCATTGTGAAAATGTCGAACTCCTTAGAGCCAAACGCAATCACGGTGGTCGCCGGCTTGCCGAATATGTAGATGCCTTTCACTTTGCGTAACCTGGTAAATGAATAAAAAAAATCGTCTTAGCAAAAAAAAAAAAATTTTTTCGAATCATATAGTAGTCCATTTATTTCTTACAAAAATAAAAATGCAGATATTCAATATTTTTACGGGATAATCAATACTTGAGTATTCCTGCAGTAAAGGAGATCAAACAGGAATATTAAAATACGCTGCGTTGTGACGTGAAAGAAAGACAAACTTCCGCATTAACGAGAACTAACGTTTAGTTGTATCGTTATCTTGTTTAGAACGTATTAATTCATTGGGAGAAGCTTCTGGCTCTTGAGATAAAGTGATTTTACTAATTTATATGGATTCATATTTAAGCACTTAGTATTTATTATGTAAATTTAAACAAAATGAAAGTTATTATTATGCATAGAATTATAAATGTATTCGTTCCTATAAATTGTGATAAAATAAACTTACTATATTTTATTTTTTGTTAACTTACTCAGCCTCGATGTACGTGGTGGTAGCCAAGATGTCTGCCGTCATGCGCACATACCGCTCGCGGCCGATGTACATCATGGTCGCCCAGCACGCTGCTATTAAACCTCCAGCTCGACTGCCTACAAATATAAGTTATTATTACAGTAACAATAATTACTGGCACATAAATAAATCTAAACATAGTAAATTATTATTACTTTAATAACTATTACTGGCACCTGTCATATATCAATAATAAAAGTGTTATTTTTTTACTCATGGACATATTTTGTTTGTGGTTTTATTAGGTCGCCTCAATGTACATCTATTTACTCTACTCAAGTGCTTACTTTATGTACGCTACGTAATCACAAGAAATTATAAATCATTTCATTATTTTATAATTAGTAAACTAGATTGGATATATCTCTCACTCTCTCTTTTTTCTTTAACTCATTCTCTTACTCTCTCTTACATAATATACTAACCATTAACAGTAGGAGAGCCATAAACACCGCCGGGCCAGTCTGTAGTCACAGTATACTGGCAGTGACGATACTCTGGTCGGCGATACAACACTACCGATGTGCCTTTTGGCGCAAATCCGTACTGAAATAAAATAATATTGGTACAAACACTAGGTATTAAAAATATATAAAGTAAAAGTTATATTCTTGTTAGGTTGTTTATGAACCGCCGCACGAACCGAGCGAGCGAAACGAGCGGGCTGCGATAACGGCCGGCATTCGCTTGCAAAAAGCGACTTTATGGCATTTCCTATTTAAAAAATACAAACTATGCCGGTATACAACAACCTACTTGCATATAATTTATGTATCGTCAAATTCCAACTAAATTATTTAATAATTAATATTTTTACAACAACAACAAGTTAATAGACGTTACTCTAGCGCGATGTCGGATAGTGTTTATATGAAGTTAGGTGATGATCTTATTACCTGGTGAGGGGATTATAGACCCACCTTATGCGTATCAGCGGACATTCTAGCCACTCCAGGCAGGCGGAAATCGAACACGGGCACGGGCACGAAGCCGCCGAGACACGCGTCCACGTGCACGACGTCGAACAACGCTTGTATGTCATCTATTATGTCGTACCATAGGGGAAGTTCGTTGATGATCCTGCTCTCTGAGGGAGGAGTTATAGACCCACCTTATGCGTATCAGCGGACATGCTAGCCACTCCGGGCAGGCGGAAGTCGAACACGGGCACGGGGTACCCGGCGGCCGGCATGAAGGCCGCCACGAAGCCGCCGAGACACGCGTCCACGTGCAGCGGCACGCCGTACTCCAGCGCGATGTCGGATAATGCTTGTATGTCGTCCATCGTGCCGTACGGAAAGTTCGGGGCGGAGCCTACGATCTGGAAGAGATTAATATAATATATTTCAAATGCATAAAATTTGAAATGGCCTAAAATATTTTTTCTCGAATACTAATTATCGTAATATTATAATGAAAAGGATTTTTTTTTATTTACTTATTTAAACCCCTATAATAATATTCAAAAAGTGCAAAATAAGGGAGCGAAATTCAAACTTCCAAAACGCACCACCATAGGTCGAATGAAATGTGACGTCATCTGACACGACATTGTATTCATCACTCCACAATAAACACTAAGGTAAACACCCACTGGACGTGTCATGTGACGTCACGCAAAGCGCGCGCAAAATGGCGGCGTTTGAACTGTTTAAATTTTTTAAAAGTTTTAAATTTCATTTTTAAAAATATCTAGAGTATTTTGAAGCCCATTATTATTATTTTCTACGTTATAAAATAGTAAACTATTAATTTAAAACAAAAAAGAAAAACATGAATATTCCCCACTGTTTGAACCTGGATATGGGTTTGAAGATTCTTGACTCTCATTAGAAATTACATTCTCACAGAATTGAGAATGTGACTTGTATGCTTATATGCATAGTATAAAACGATAGGTATAACAGAAACAGGACAAAATAAAAAGAGCCTCAAAAATGTTTTATACTTAAACACAATTTGATATAAAAAAATAAAAATCTTTTATCACGAAGTTTTGTCCTTCATGCACCACAACATACAATATAAATATTGTGCATTTATTTTAAATTCAGTTTGCTAAATCGTCATAATATTTCAAAAGGAATTTTACATTTGCAAGTTACTTGTTAAAAAAATACACATTTCTATCAAAACTATTTATCATTTTTTTTACTGTTCCATAATAACAATAAACACTATCACTTTCATACCCTATTTATTTCATTAAAAATCGACAATACCACTTACCATACAAGTCCTTCTCCCAATAGCCTTTTTCACAGCGTTCACATCAACGGTCAGCGTCTCAGAATTTACTGGCACTGTGACGACTGATATCCCCAAATACTGGGCAGCTTTATCGAACGCAGTGTGTGCTGTCGTGGGTAATACCATTTGTGGATTTGATATACCATTGTTGTATGCCAAATCGCGGAACGCTTTGCAGGCCATCATTATAGATTCTGTTCCACCGGTAGTAACCTATAAAAGGAAATTTCTTATAGGTGAAAATTTTATTGATTTCTTTATGGATAAAACAAAAGCTTGATTCGTTAATTGAATATATTTTATATTCTAGCTTGTAAGGTTCTTTTTAAATTCTTAGTAGGGAAAAGGTTACGGGAAAAAAAGTTAGGGGAAAGGTAAAGTTTAAAAGGTTACGTTATATACATAACGGCATTAGAAATTAATTCTAATGCCGGTATTAATGTAATAGAAATCGGAAGATGGAATTTAAAACCATTCTTCATCTTGTTAACTCCCGGGAACACATCCCTGTGCAGCGGGTTGGTGTACGCAGTGAGAGCGTACGAAGGTCACCCCACAATTACCATACAGTTTATCTCAATTACTCAAACTTACCGTGCCACAGCACTCGTCATCTCCATGAAACAGATTAGCCGCCATGCGCACAATCTCCGCCTCCATTTTGTTAACGCCCGGGAACACATCCGCATGCAGCGGGTTCGTATACGCAGTGAGAGCGTACGCGTCGCACGCCACGCGGCAGATGTCCTCGTTCGTGTGGTACACCGCGCCCGATACGTTGCCGCCCTTCCAGTCGTATGTGCCTAGACAATACATATTTTAGTTTTCTCAATAAAAATGAATCGCCAAATGAATTGCTAATGCAATTCGGGTATTTTTTTTTTGGCACAAAGACAAGGTTGTTTATGGAGAGAAAGAACGAACGAGCTACATTGAGCATTTTTTAAGACATTTGGCCTAACCATTCAATTAAGAATTTGTGCGTCCTTCATGTAAGCATTAATGAATGCCTAATGGATTAAATACGTAAATATTTATTTATTATTGATGACCTTATTTTCTATGTTATAGAATATAGACACAAATGAGTGTGATGTTAATTGCTTAACCGATTAACATTCGGATAAAGGTGTAGTTTTTTGTATCAACTAAACTTTAAAATCACTAACCCAAACTCAAGTGATCCCTAATCTCTTCAGCAACCCTTTCTGAAGGCAGTCCATTTTCTGGTAGGTATCTATTTATAGGAACACCCGCCAAACGCTTTGCTACGTCTTTTTTAAAATCTTTCTGTATTTCTGCCATTTTCTCTTCGATTTTTCTTCTCACTATTGGGACTTGACGAAGCCATCGGAAAAATTCTTTTCTTAGTCTTGTGGTAGGCGCTGAAAGTAAGAGCAAAACGAAACATTACAAGCAGGAAAGATTACACATAACAATACATGTTTAGAAATAACAAAAATGTATAACTTGGGTTTTCGTTATATTTGGCCTATTAACCTTTGAATACTTTTAATAATAATTCTTATGAGTTGCGCTTACTAATAAGTAGGTTGTAACGTATACACTATACAACAACAAGTCTTTATATGTATGTAATGACCATCTGCTATACATAAAACTGTCCGAATAGGATTTGCCCTAACAAAGAACATTACAAAGATAGCGTCATTAGGAATTTATAAATGACTAACAGGCTTAACTAACCCGTTTCCCTTGAATGACATTCTTATTAAATAAGAATAAAAATAGTGTTGTTAACAATTTTAACAATAGAATGTTTCTAGGATAAACTTTCGGTAGCGTTAGTAATTCTGCACCTTTATCAATGCATGAGGACCAAATGTCTAAGTGTTTCACACGTGCACGGTGCATTCCACGGAACATTGCTGTCTAGATATGGAGCATATGCAGCGGACCTTAGTTATACAAAACATAGAGAACCACCAGATCTAGACCGAGCCCCTTTGTTCCGATAGCGCTGGGCACAGTACGATTCAAACTTAATGGCAGCTCGGGACATCGAACGATCGCTATTTTTTCGCACAGAAAACAATTTTAGATGCCTAATAGCGGGACGTTAGGTACCCTTAACGAGTGCGGGTGCGCAAAGGTCCCTGACCTGCACCCGCACTCGCACCTGCACCTAACTTCCGAATTAAATCGAACTGTACAACACAAAACAAAATGAGGACAGGAATTTCCCAATTGTATCTAGACTAATTTGTCCATCTATCCAATTTATACGGAATCAATATGCACATCTGAATCACGATCGATCCCATTTTTTTCAATCAGAAATTCACAAGTTGAATGAGGAAAATACTATGAACAAAATAAATTACGACATCGCTCCAAAAAAATTCATTGAGGAAAATATGATAATAAACTCGATGAGAAGAAATGATCAGAATGACTTTGCAGCTTTTAGAAGTGACTCAATATTATGATGACGGAATACTGTAGTGGTTTAAGAAAAATACGCAACTATTTCATCAGTTTAAAGTATAATTGACTAATAAGGAAATAAAAAATATAAAAAATTCAGCTCCAATTTCGGGACTCAATTTTTCGAAAAATCTCGTAAATAAACTTATTCAATAACACAGAAACTTTTCCTTCTTTATAAATATTATTTAGGTATGTACTTATTTTATTTTAGGAGGTACCTATACATTGACCTTGTAAGCCTTTCAAAAAACGTAACTTTTGTATGTATCTTTATTTTGAGTAGGAATGCCTAAATTGGAGTTTTAAACAAAACGAAAGACCTTCAAATCTCTAATTTTATCATATCAAATCAGAAAAATTAAGTATTACATCATAATCATACTACTTTTTATTTACAACTATGAACACATTTTACATTTCACCTTTATTAGAAGGAAACGGTGATAAAAAAAAATTATACTTGGCAATTATTAGTAAGAAGTATTAAACATAGATAATAATATTTCTACATTTCATCTGTAAAGCCCAAATTTTTTCCTTTATCTTCACTTATAGATAGGAAAGATTTAATTATATGTATGTTATGATTAAACTCTGAAATGTATTTCAAATTTTTTTAGATTATTTCTGAGTGACATAGGCTATTTTTTATTTCATTTATATTATATCCCAGGTCAACCCAGGCAAAGGCGGCAAAGGGTGGTTAGTGTATCATAAATATTTTACAATATAGTGTATTAGCTATACTAAGTTTGTTTGTTTGCTTGAACGCACTAATGTCAGGAACCATGGGTCGAATTTGAAAAATGATTTCACTGATAGATAGTCCATTTATTGAGGAATTCTATAGGCAATATATTATTATCATTACGCTAATACCAATTAGAACAGAGCAACATGGGTAAAACCATGGGCCACAGCTAGTAACTAATACAAAAAGATGAATGTAATTTGAATGTACAAATAGTGTATGGAGTGTTCAAACAGTTGTTAAAGAATAATTAGAAATATCACTTTCAAGGTTACAGTTTATGCTAATAGTGTCTATTATCATTACACACATGAAACGATAAACAAGTACAGTCGTACTAGTACTGACACAAATCTCCTAATTTCGAAATTTGTAAGAATTTTCAATTACATAGGAATGTTTTAAAAAATATGACTAGAAAAGAAAAACTTTATATTCCTGTATTCCATACACATTAAGCCAAAAGTATCAGGAATAGACCCACGAAGTTTTTTTCTAAGAGTTATACCTATTATGTAGAAATAAAATATACTCACTTTCTTTTCCATTATAAAGACTGTGTGCCCAGACAAGTGCTAATACTGAAGATGCAGTTAGAGTCACTATTTGCCATGGTTCTTTACCATCAAAGAACTTATTGATGGCTTTCAATGGTTGTGGTCGCTCACTCATGATTAGACTGTAATTTTTCAAAAACAGATAAAATACAAAGAATAATATTAATGATATAATTTAATTATTTGCAATTACTCATAAATGTAGAGTTAACAATTTACCTGTAATTATTTATCAGAAACTAAAATCTTTATGGATCAATCAAAAATTACAAATTCTTAATCATGTTAATTATGTAGATAACAAATTATAGTTTGCGATAGTTGTAAATCCCTGAGAACACAAAGTTCAGCTGAACTATATAATTTAATAATTTTTATAGTCACGGAAATGTTCTGTTAGATATTTATGAACACTTTTTATTAAATAAAACAGCTGCTAAGGCGTAATTAGCAAAATCCACATAAAAAAAATTAAGCAATATGAATTGTTAGAGCACTAACATCTACCTAACTGTCCTAATTCTGTTAAAATAGGTACAAGAAACACAACACAGAGTTTTGAGGAAAATTATTTTCAATCATATGTTTATGACAACAAGAGCACCACAGATAAACTATAAAGGAAGATTTAAAAGTTCTACAAATAATTCAAGAAAATTGAAAATAAAATAGTATCTATACTTACTATACTTGATACCTTGCTTGATACAATCATATTCATTCAGTCCTGTTCAGTGAGTCTGTTACAGACAAGAAGCTTTTATCTAGTACACTGGAGATTGCACTATGAACATTAACTTGTAACAAGAAAATATGACCTTGAATGACGTCAGTTATGTTTTTTGTCTCTTTCTGTGGAGTGACCACGCTGGTTTGTAAATTCAGGATTTTTCGAAATAGAAAAAACTAAAAATCATGGTCTATAAATAATAACGACATATATTTTTAACAGTATTTATATTATAATATTACTGGTCATACTTTATTGGTAGAGAATGATAGTTTTAAATAACTTTTGGCTACAAAGCTTGGATATGAACCGATATATTGCATCAGATGCTGTTTACCATATTGTAAAGCTACTCAGATCTTCTTTTTAAACGCGTTGCTTCGACGGGTCAACTTCAAGCCAAAAACATCAAAGAGAAACTGTTTATAGCAGCCTTGCAAAAATTTCAGCTAACTTTACAAAGTTTATTTTTCAAAAGGTTCTGGTCTTTACAAAGTTTATTTTTCAAAAGGTTTTTCTGGCTCGTAATCCTCAGTAATTTTACCCTTGATGGGCACATATATTTCTTTTTATTTCATTTTTTGGAAAGCTGAAATACATAAAACAAAAAATATTAGGTTAAAAAGTAGATATAAATTTCAATTTAAAAAGGGTGAAATACCGATGACGTGTGTTGTTTCATTACTAGTATAAAAATCTTTAAAATGGTGTTCTAAATGTTCATTATAATATTGTTTTAGCAATATATTCTCGTCGCTATCCGTAAAAACCCGTCATCATGGTTACCTTAGGGCGGCCGTACACGGACCGCTTCAAGCAGTTGGGACCGACCGCTTGAAGCCGCGACCGCGTGGTGAACTATAGGCATTCATTAACCGCCGTACACGTGACGGCTCGAGCCGTCGCGACCGCTTCAAGCCGTCAACTGCATGACGAAATTCCACCGTGGCGTTGACGGCTCGCGAGCGGTCGTGAGGCATACACTGACTGCTCGAGCCGTTGACTGCGCTAGAGCCGTCGACGGCTCCTTCCCCCCTGAAAATCAATGACTTAACTAGTCAAAAAAATCAACCGCCCGAGCGGTTAGTAGCGACGGCTCGAGCGGTCAACAACCGACGGCTCGAGCAGTTGACGCCGACCGCTCGAGCCGTCCGTGTACGGCGCTCAGCCGTTAACTGCTAGAGCGGTCCGTGTACGGCCGCCCTTACTTGTTAAATTTGTTTATTGAAAACTTGTTGAAAAATGATGAAAGTATTAGGAAAAGAATTTATTTAACATGACTGCTTACTAAAATGATGATAAATTTGACAATTTTTGCCATTGAAATGATTCTAAACAGGAAAATGTAGGAGTATTGAGGAATATTGTACATAACGTAAATAAACACTTCTGCAATTTTGCACAATACAATGCATTATTTATATTCGGAAAATATTTATTAAATAAGCAACAATATTAACTTAAATATTCGAAGCGACGCAATTTTTTTGACACACATGCCATATTGTCAATGTGAGAGTTGCTATAATTTTATTATGGTGACTACCCATAATTAGGGAATATCGCTTTTTAATAATTGGTTCAGATACTTATTTTATTTAGCATAAATAATAATTGTCTCATCCAACATTGCTTCTGAATGATGTTGTTGGCAATTTATCAACGAACTCATGTACAAAATCTATCCTTTTGCACAGAATATTACAGAATACATAGTAGCCTTGGGAAAACTTCGTATTAACAGTGGCAATACAAAGTTAGGTGTGAAAGGGATAAAAAACATGAGTTAGGGTCAATGAACTTCTCGTCAGTCGTCAATCCTAGACGATATCTCCAGTGTTTAGTTATAAGCTTCTTGGTTAGAAATAATGTGAAAATAGCCTTTTGCAAAAAAATAATAAACATAATGTGTACAGATAATGTGGTACTTAAATAAAAGTCTCGTTGTTTATAATCTGTTATCACTTCTTTTTTGTATTTATTTCTACCAATCACAAAAAAGAACAAATATTCGAAGTGTATTCTGATTGGTGCAAAGTTTATTCTGAAGTTTTGATCAAGGAAGCAAATTAACCACAATGAGTCATCCGCCAGTTTCCTGTATTCCAAACACTGCCAAAATGTCGAAAGCTAAAAAAGTGATCGAAGAAGCTAAGGAAATAAATAATCCTGAAATAGATTTAGTGGATAAAGGGATTTCAAGCCTCGATGAAATTCCAGGCTTGTGTAAGTCATCTTATTACAATATGATCTTGTTTTACCCTTTTTGGTGTAACTTGTTTGGTACTTGTTTGTTTCGCAACAGTTTTTTTTTGTTTATTTATCATAAGAGTAATAATTTGAATCATATGAGGAGTTATTTAAATAACGCGTTTTCTTTTTACATTAAGAAATTCAATTCTTTGTTGAACATACACTTAAAATGGGAATTAAGCGTTTGTTATAATTATAAAGATGACTTCATTCTCTCATCACTATCAACCACATACTAATAAAATGTATTTTTTACCTACTAGTAGGGTATATAATTCCATAAATCATATTGTATAACACATATTAATTGGTGAAATATATTCCAGTTGCTTTAGAAAACATAACGAGGCTAACTTTAAGTCATAACAAACTACAAGTTGTGCCAGCTGGTCTTGCGAACCTAATCAACTTGGAGATTTTGAATCTTGCCAACAACCACATAGAGGAGCTGCCAGTTAGTTTGTCGTCTTTACCGAAACTCCGGATTTTAAATGTGTCACTCAATAGACTGTACACTTTGCCAAGGGGATTTGGTGCATTTCCTGTATTGGAAATCCTGGATGTGACCTACAATAACATTAAGGAAACTACCCTGTCAGGAAACTTCTTTATGATGGGTAAGCTATATATAATAATTTATATTACTTTTTTAATTTTTTTATAGTAGGTTTCCTACATCCTATCCTTGGAATAAATATTATATTTTGACAATTTTAATTTTCAGAGAGTCTCAGAGCCTTGTATCTAGGCGACAATGACTTTGAATATCTACCTCCTGAAATTGGAAATCTGAAAAATCTACAAATTGTAAGTAATTATTTTTCCATTTATTACAGAAGAGTTCAATTAGTTTCATAGTTGGTTATCCTGTTGTAAATGTGCATAACAGGAAAATTTTGTTCTATAATTATTAATAGTTATGAAGTTAACCTTTATAAGTATTTAAAATATCAAATATCGTCACTTATAATGATTTAATAATTTTCAGCTATCAATGAGAGAAAATGATCTAATTGAAGTACCAAGAGAGTTAGGACAGCTGACGAGGTTGAGAGAATTGCATTTGCAAGGAAATAGACTTGTTGTTCTTCCCCCAGAAATAGGTATTTCTTATCTGTATACTTTATTTTTAAGCCTATTTAAAAAAACGTATGGAGAGCTTATTTGATTGAATTTAGTCTTAATTATATTACACAGAAAGTTAAGACTAGGCAACATAGGCTAAGTGGACATAAATCAATTAGTTCTTCAACCTTTGAACATTTTCAGTCTTAAATTTATGAATTTTGAATTTGTTTTCCATTCAAAACATTCAACCCGTTATAATAATTTTTTAATACTTCAGGGTCGTTGGAACTGGCAAGTAATAAGTCAGTATTGAGGCTGGAAGGTAACTTCTGGGTACCACCAATTGAAGACCAGCTCAAGCTTGGGCCATCTCATGTGCTTGATTATCTGCGCTCTGAGACATATAGAGTGTAAGTTTATACTTTCTTTTTGTTGTTTGACAAGGATTATTTAATTTTAAATGCAATAAATTGCAGCAATTTTCTGTAATATAAATTATGCAGTATAATTAACTCTTTGAATTGTTTTATTTACCTTTAAATATGTATATTATCACCAAAAGACTATACAAAACATGTAATAATCTTTAAACAACATAACTTTTACAGTTTGTACAGTCGGCACATGTCTGCCAAGCCTCCGCCGCCGCCACAAACACTCGACAAGAGCAAGAAAGCAAGCAGAGTGCGATAAACAAATAATTGTATTCTCAGGAAAGGTACTAGAAACTGTAAATTGAAAATAAAAAATGAAGACAAGATAATTTTCAGTGTGAAAGAAATTATTTATAATGCAATAAACATGTCAACCATTTTAAAATAATAATTATTATTTTGCTATGGAATTATTTTCCATATTATAAAAACATCGATTTATATGAAAACTAGGAGGTTCCTAGGAATTTACTATTTGAAATAAAATTAATGTACCATTGTGCCTTTGCCTTTTATATTATGCTTTAACAAACGCTAAAACTAAGTGTATGTGTACTAATGAATTAATTTATGATAGGTGTTGTGTTATCAATTGATAGGTGTTGTGATGTGCAATTGTAATTTAAAGATATATTGAAATGTGCTAAAAAGTAGTAGGTTTTTTTATTGAAGAATATTAGCAGTGCATTTTTTTACTCTTGTTTTGATGGACAACTGTCTTTCCAAATATTATTACAAATCAGATTATTTTTTATAATATTGTATACAAACAAATTAATAATTGTTATAACTTTACTCACCAAGTGCCATGCATATTATAAAATTGTTATATTAAATGTTCATTAAAATATAGGTTAATTTAAAATAATAATAAAATATTGCATAAAAAATGTTTATTTAAACCTTAAAACAGTCTTATAAAAATAAATTCACACATTAAACCTATAAATGCCTTATTTACAACGAACAATAAGGTGTAAAAAACATTTCTATACACATCCCATTAAAGAAAGTGTGTAAAAATTTTTTAGCAAACTTTTTGCTAGTACTGAGCAACAATATTAATATATATCCTATTAAAGATATTTAAAAAATTAAGTTAACTGTTCATAATATACAATATTCACATAGATTGTTTTGAAGACTTATTTAGTAATCATTATATTTGCCTCAAGTCATACTTATTGTGAAAAATAGAGTAAGACAGAATGCTTATGTTCTTTATTTATTATACAAGTTGTAAGTTAATTTTATATAGTTCAGACAATGGTTATTTTTACAATTCATACTGATTAAATTAAAATGCAGTCATAGCTGACTGAACTACACAAAGTAATTTTATACTACAGAAAGTATTTTTTGTATTTATTAGATAAGCTAATATCAGATTATCATGCTTGGTTGTTTCTTCGTTCGTTTGTATGTTATTAATTGATACAAAGACTAATGATAATATTATTATAATGTTTAAGAAATAAATTATTACTAACAAATCAATGTTTTATTATTTCATATTAAAATATATAGAGATCACATGTTTTTCAAATCTTAATAATTGAGAAATTCTACTAAGCAAACAAGATTCATATAAATAATCACACAAAGTTAATTCAATACAGACAGTTTTTGTTATAAAACTTTAATTAAATAAGAAATAAAATCACACTATAGTATTTTTGTTGCAAATTTCAAGAAGATTATGATGAAAAATTCATAGACAAAGTGGATTTTAGAAGACTTATTGCAATTTTCTATTGGAAATCTATTGTAGTGAGCTTACTATAAACATAGCAATATAACATTAGGTAGTTAGAATGAATAAAAAATGTTTGTACATAGTCGCAATTACCTAGCTGCTTTTATTTAATTTGAACTCTTAAACTATAGTCTTGATTCATATATTTGTGATAATAAAAAAACGAAAATAGAAACGTGTTGTTTACATACTTTCCTTACAATGTTTCAAATCACCGGAATACCGTTCTTTTAAATTAAAATTGTTGATATCTGAATACAATATTTTACTTGAAATGAACTAGACACTCACATTTCAACAATGTCCACTCTTCATAGCAAAACGTTATAATAAGACTAGTATTGTATCCTTTATTTTAACACATAAGCCTTGAATGTTATTGTGTGCAATCATAGAATAAATTTCTTTTCATAACTCGTCAAGTTCTTCAGAAGAATCATCATCTGATATTTCCATGTTATTCCTGGTGGAATTTGCGTTGGGCTTGGAGCGCTCCAGTGAAAAAGCGTAGGACTCATAGTCGACTATTTCGTCGTCGCTGAGGTGCGAGTTGCCTTCGACGAAACTTGCGAAGCTGCTTGAAAACAAATTATTTTTTAGTAAGGCTGAAAATGTATTTTTTTTAGTTCTTATAATATAACATTCTTATCCTATCGAATTTGTGTGTTGATAATAGACGGAATGCAAATAATAACATCTAATATATTAAATTCTTGACCGATTCTTATTAAATTTTGTGTGCATATTGGGTAGGTCTGACAATCGAAAAATATCTATTATTCACACCCAGTGATAACTTAAGTTGGACATAATATTGTATAAGTTATGCTGCTGCCACACGCCACTCACCGCTTGGCGTCATGCAGCTTGAGCATGACGCGCCACTGCGCACAGTCCGGGCTTGTGCAGTGCTCACGCAGCTGCTCTAGCGCACGCTTCGTCTCACGTGCACCTTGCTCGTAGTACTCTTCGCTAGTTAGTAGCCGCGGCTTTGGAGGGAACTTTCTGCGCCTGAAAACATTTAGATTTGTTGGAACTGATTTGATTGATGGATTTCAGTAAAACGCGATAAAAATATTTGTGCTAGGAGTATTTCTGGGCTGAAAGTACAACTTCTTAAGGTCCGACCACACTAGGCGTATCTATGCGAAAGCGTAGCAACGCGACGCGACTCAGTTTGATATGCTTTCTATGAAATTGTATGAGGAATAGGACCTTTAATTTAAAATAGAGTATCCTCACCAATATCCCTGTATAGCGTACATCCACGACTGCGGGAAGTACTTGGCAACGAGCGAGGCGATCACAACGGCAGCTGATGCCTCCTGGTACTGGCTGCTAAAGAATGTCGTGAACACGCCCACTAGCTAAAAGTCAACAAGTGCTTATGAGAAACTATAGACTATAAACTACTTTCATAAGGGTACCAATTTCAAGAGTGTGACTGAACATGGAATTCTAAAACTGAAATCATTTTATTTCAATTTGCATGCGATAGTATTTGATATATAGAAGTGTGTAGGCGATAGCGAAATTTTCACTCACCTGGAGTGTCCACATAACCAAATTTTTACTCCGTTGATTCTTTGGTGGTCCAATCCGGTAGCACACAACAAAACTAATGAATCCAGCCAGAAATGTGTACCAAAACAAATAAGCCTGGTACGAAACTACAAGAGTTCTTATGTTCTCCCAAATCTGCTGGAATAAGTACACTCCTACTGTCCAGCCTCCAATCAATATGCCGTATGTGAGAGTTTTCTGTAATATTTAACAAAGGTATTTAGTTTTACAAATATACTTCATGCAAAAAATATTTTCATGAAAAAAAGTTACTAAAAACTTAATATGCAATAACAGACTATCTTTAATATGATTGTTTTACCTTTTAAATAAATATTTAGTTTCATACAATCATCACAATATCACATCCATAGAAATGAAGAAACATGCACACCATACAAAATGGTTAAATATTTATTTATCTTAATACTTACCTTTGGCAATAGCCTGCTAACATAATAAACGAGCACCATGAAAGACGCAGACACTCCTACAATGATACCACACAAGTAGAAGAACACAGGATTGCCGCTGAGAGCCCGTGATGTGAATATCAATGCTATACCAGTTACCATTATCAAGACACGCCATAGGTCCACTCCTACAAGCATAAAATCATTGGTTAATACATTGGGAATCTATTTCCTATGCACAGTTAACATGCCATGTTGTAAATAAATATTTAATTCATCATATTGTTTTATTCTTTTCTATATGCCTATGCCACAGTATTACAATATTTCCTACAGTATGGCGACGAATGTACGTGTAAAACGGAGGGGAACTGGCGGGGGGTCGGGCTACGCGGGACGCGTACTGCAATCACGCTTAGTTTGCATTACCTAGCGCGAAAGGACGACGCATTCGTATTTTTTTTGTGTAATAATTTTATTATACTTACATATTCTATAATGGCGCGCACAAACTATTCTGTGTATTGACGTAAATTTACATCAAAATCCCAGAAGTTATTTAGATATTTTAGATAGATTGTATTTGTATCTATAGAATTTTAACGAAGCTGTGTATATGCTGTTCTCATTCTTGTCTTATCAGATTGTATATCCCAATGAGAATGCATTACTTAGTTAAATGTTATAATAGACAAATACTTAAGAAGATCCAAAAATAAAGTGTCCACGTAAATATTTAGCAGTGCAATATATGTAATCATATATTTATGAACAAATAATTACATCAGATTTAATAATCGCAATTATTTTGAATGTACATATTAATAAATGAATTCATCATAATATTAATAATCACAACTGTTTTATTTCCCATTTGTGGCAACCCTTGCATATTTTCGTGTGGCAGCGTAAGTACCTACGCTGGCGGCGGCATCGCGCGACATCAAAGGCGTTACTGTAGGAAATAATATTGTAATACTGGGCCTTACTGTAGGAAATAATATTGTAATACTGTGCCTATGCCTATTCATTATCGGAGTAGATAAGATTTTTTTTTACACACAAGGTTTTAAAGAAGCCACTCTTTAGTTTCAGACATTAGGATGTCAATTTTCATTCTACTTGTTGAGCCATTTCTTAAGTTTAAACATAGAAATATTTACAATTACCATAATAAAATACTAAAAAATAACTGAACTTACTTTGTATCTGTAGCTCAATACTATGTCTTTGTTTGGTATTGATAGCCATGCATGTAGGAGTAAACAGGTTAATAGAGACACTTCTATAAACTTTCTTCTGGAAGGGATTGACAACGGCCCCCCAGCCATAGCTGTCCTCTGTGTAGTCCTTATATACTTGTTCAGGATTATCACCCAGATATTGACTGAATTCATCATTTTGTATCTTAATGTTGAACTAAAAAATAGTTCAAGAAAATAATTTTATATCTACAGTGAAAAAGCAATTAAGATAAGGTTGACACTATTGGTTTCAATTAGCACTAATACAAGTTTTTAAGTTATACTTTCTAATTTGAGGAATAAATAGAAAAAAGTTACCTAAAACACTATAGAATATTTAAAATCAAAGCATGTCCTTATTGAATTTTATCTTATATATTTTATGTTTAATTAAAACAGATTTATTGATAAAATTAATATTGAAGAAAACAACTACAGACACTATTTTATATTATGAAAAAGTATTAAAAGATTATGAACAACAATATAATTTAAGATGTTCCCCTGATCATTGGTATTAAGTAATTACCTTTACAGTTTGCCACAAAGCCAGCAAATTTTTAGCTGTTCCTGAATAGCAATATATGTCTATCGATTGCTTTGATGGAAATATCTCTCTATCAATCACCGTTGGTCCACCAAGCCAATGTACTGTAAATAATGTTATAAAAGTTTTTACAAATTCCAATAACCGTCACTATTTTCATAGAACTGAATGTATTTATTGAACAATTGCTATCTATAACTAATAAAGTAACCTATTTTAAATTATCTCACCATCGTAAGGCAATGAATTTGTTTTTGTGATAACAAATAACAACGCAAGAACCCGGAGACCAAGGTGCATTATGTCATGCGTTATTTAAGTTTATATAAAAAACTTCCAAAGAAATTTGTACGAAAAAAACTTATTACGATAGTAGTTGTAATTCTAATATCAAACTGTCCTAATCAAGGAAACTTTCACTTATCTAAAAATAGCAAAACTGTGCTCATTTCACAAATGAAAATAATGTGTTTTTTGATCATAGCTTGTTTGTAAAGTTTTGACTTTTGAGAGAAATGTCAGTGTCATTACTGTCATTCATACTTTGACAATAGATAGGATCAATGACATTAAATTGCGCGCAAAATTCCACAGGCAATGAATGATAATATTATTATATTATGTACCAACCAAGTACCAACAGCTTAACCAACAGAACTACATCACATAAGGGGCCGTCCATTAATCACGTGATGTTTATTTGGTATTTTTTGAGGGAGGGGGGCTCCCCCTTGGTGATAGTTGATACGTGGTGAGGTTTTAGACTACCCCTCCCCCCTCCCCCCTATATCACGTGTATTTTTTCGTACCTGCAAAGAATCAATTTTTTATTTATAAAAAAATACTGGTATGTATCATCTAATTTTATTATAGTAAATTAAAGAATTAAAGATAATAAACGTTCAGAGGTAGACAGAAAGATTGCAGTTTGTTTTTGAATGACATAAAAATAATGAAAGATATGCGAAAAAGTTGTACGCGTTTGACTAAAATAAATACATGTAACGCCGCTTTTCGGTTGAGTATCGCGCGCTTGTCGAAAAATAAATACACGTGATATATTACTTTACCCCCCCTCCCCCTTGTGATATTTCGTGATGTTTTGATGGACCCCTCCCCCCCCTTTTGAGCCTCACGTGATTAAAGGACAGCCCCTAAGACATCACACCACAACAAACAATGAAATATTTACAGTTCTTTCGAGATACTTTTCATACACTTAGATTACAATATTATGATGAACTCCTGATATCGATATTTCAGGAGCTACAATGGACAAATGAAAATTATTACCTAGGTGTAAAGTGTACGTGTACACGTCGCTCTTTACACGAAAAAAGCTATTCAATAAAAAAAATATTTTTATATCCTATTCCGCAAACGAAATTCGATGGGTCAGCTTGTAAGATCCCTATTTTCCACAACTACCTATTTTCGGTGGTGGAATTCGTAGTTTCGTGGTAGGTAGTTTCAAACTGTGTTTCAAACTATTCTATTATCTTGTGTATTATCTATACTTCTATACTACTATTATAAGGAGGAAAGGTTTGTAATTTTGGTCTAATTAGTTTACATTATATTTTAATATTATATTTTTGAACGCACTGCCGCTCCAATCGTTTCAAAGAGGGGCCACTGAAAATCACTAATTGTATTGTTTGCTAATCGTGTTATTTCAATTTTGTGGAGTCAAATAAATGATCTTTCTTTCGTTCTTTCTAATTATGTATGCATGTATGTATGGTTTTCACGCATAAACTACTGGACCTTTTTTGATGAAATTTGGCACAGACAATCTTTAGACCCTGAAAAAGAACATAGGCCATACCTTTTATTGCGAAAAATGTATCACGGGCCAAGCCGGGGCGGACCGCTAGTAATCAATACTTGACGTATAAATATCAGCTAAGTATACATTTTTCTTGTAAAATACAAAGGCAACTCATCAAATATTCTGGGTTTAGTAAACAGTCAGATGATTTAAATATCCCGTTAATGCGAATCTACTGTATCAGGGATAAAGTATCAGGTTTTATTACATAGAAAATAAAACACATATAATACAATCCTATATTTATTTGGTAAAGCATAACACAAATTCATGTACTTCACGGCATAAAAGGCACTCATATATTATTGTACTAAGTTTACAAACCTTACGCTATATTATTAAAAAAACTGCCAAGGTCTGGTAGGAATGTACTCAATACTGTTAAAAATGCATATGTAAAATACTGAAAAATTGTATAATTTTGATACAAAGCTGCATCCCCAGTCTTAAAGTTGGATAGGAATGTCTCGATTAGAAATATACAATAGTTTTAGACACTGAATGAGAGTAAATAGTTTGAAATAGTTAGAAAATAAATTATTGAAAAAAAGTACCGAAAATTTCATTAAAATATTATAGCTGTAGTATTAAACGTTATTTCATTCATATATTTAATTTATATTTTATAAATCTCCACTTTTCTATATTTCTTATACACTATTAAATAATGCACACAAGTATTTTAAATTATTTCGTCCATATACTTTGTGAATATATGATAATTATAATTAAACAATATTTTTATATAAAATGTCAATTAGATATGTAAGTAGTTGGAATCACATAAATTTTTAAATATAAGGCAAAAATTGGATCACATGTTGTAAGTTGATTTTTTTTTATCTGACCTTCACATACAATAAGGTAGATCGAAATAAATTAAGTAAGCCGTCTAATATACTAGACAAAAAGTTTACTAAGTGTATGATAATACTTCCTAATTATGATTACATTGAAATGTTTTTTTAGGAATGCCAAGAATTATGTACTAATAAATTTCAATCTAAAATAAATCGCACATCATCTTTTACAACCATAAAACTGAAATAATACTATATTGACCTAAAGTTTATATAAATTTATTCGTTCTCTATTTGCTAACGTCTACATAAATTAATAAAATTTAAAACTCTACTAATGATGGATAATATATTTTTGCCTAAATGTAAACAAGTCACAATAAATCGATTGCTACGTTGAAAATCACAAAATTCCATACAATCTGTTGATAAATAGTTTCGTTTACGTAAATTACGTCTAAGTTGTGTACTTGTATGATCACAGTCACTGCGGACCAACATATTGCACTATCTACCTTTGAAGGCACAGTTGAAAGCGCTACGTTTTTATAATAACTTATGTTTTAATACTCTTCTTGATGGTGTTCTTGTCGTTGTAATTGCCTGAAAAAAATAACGCTGTTTTCAAATGTTTTAAGTTTGGTTTATATTATGTATAAAATAAAATTGTTATTAGTTAATTGTAAAGGTTAATCGCAAGCATCCACTAGTAAAATAAATATAAATGTTAAAGTATCAAAGTGAGTTGTTCCATCTATACTTTTCACTTTATTCAATGAGAATAATAATTAAGCAATTGTGAGAGCTCTCTCTAAAAAGAAGAAAAAGGGAGTGAGAGGATGAGTGAATGAAAGATAACGCTTTATTTTAGATTATTTCAGATAAAAAAGACAATATTACACAAAATAAATGTGCACATATAAAAAGAGACGCACAAATTTCGACTTTATGTCTAGGTAAAAAAGTATAGTATTGATTTTTGTCGGTTTTATTGTGTTGAAGAAAATGCATCTTATCTTATCTTATAATATATATATAAATCTCGTGTCACAATGTTTGTCCTCAATGGACTCCTAAACCACTTAACCGATTATAATAAAATTCGCACACCATGTGCAGTTCGATCCAACTTGAGAGATAGGATAGTTTAAATCTCAAATCGTTTTAGAGAAAGCGGGCGAAGTCGCGGGCGGTGAGCTAGTTTCTTTATAGATTACCTAGTGCGAGGGGCGGTAGGGCGGGCCGCCATGACGTGCCCACTCGCGCTCGAACTCGTGCTCGAGCACCTCCGCGCCGCGCTTGCGTGTCAGCCCCGTCTCGTCCAGGCTCAGCTCGCACATTTGCATGTCGTCGATACCTGCGATGATGGGTTTTATTATTATCATATTATGACGATTCAGGTACATTATTTTCAAGGAAGAGAGCAAGTATTAATTTATAAAGAATAGAAAAAATTCGATCACGAGGCGGGTTTCGAATCCGCATCCTTTCACGCCAATCCGGGGCGGACGCCTGACCAACTCAGCCACCCGTGATCCCGCCAGAGCGATCGAATTTATGAATGAATGAATGAATGAATGAATGAATGAAAACGCTTTATTGTACACCATTACAAACAGGAAAAGACATACATATACAGAAGAGAGACATGCACAAATGGCGGCCTTATGGCTTTAGTAGCCATCTCTTCCAGGCAACCAAACACAAGATAAAAAACATAAAATCATGACAGAGGGTGGTGGTAAAGCTGTATTAGATTAGTAATTAAAAAACAAATTCAAAAAAACATTATAGTACCTACATTAACATACACATACATAAGTACATAAAAATTATTATAAATAAAAACATACATACACACATACATATATACATAAAGCATATATTAAATAAATATCGTATTAAAAATATATAGGTACCTAAATACAATAAGTTATCACTTTTTAATGTAATGTTTATTCAGTAAACGTTTGAAAGTCTCGAAAGTTTGAGCTTTTTTCTTTCCTTTCAGTTCTATGTGTCTAAGGGACACACCGCGAGAGCAGCGTAGTTTGGGATTTTTTTAGGAGTACAAATTTGGTTTTTTTGACTGACCGGTTGGCTTGGTTGGTAGTGGCCCTGCCTTCCAATCCAGAGGTCGTGGGTTCGATTCCCATCCGGGGCAAATATTTGTGTGATGAACATAGATGTTTGTCCTGTGTCTGTGTGTTAATTATCTATACAAGTATTTATTTAAAATTATGTATGTATGTTTATCAGACATCTGGTTTTCATAATACAAGCGAAAGCTTAGTATGGGATCAGATCGTGCCGTGTGTGGAAATTGTCCTGAAATATTTATTTATTTATTCATCTCTATCGTACTGCTGAAAATGATCGAAACAAGAACAAGTCTGACCGGCCTGCAGCAGCACGGGCGTCTTGTCGGCGTGCAGCTCCATCTGGCGCGCCACGTACTGGCCGTCGAAGTGCGCGTACCACCAGCCGCGCTTGTCGGCCGCGCTGTCGCCCGCGCGCACGAACGGGATGCGGAAGTAGCGGTGCCGCGCGCCCAGGACCTCGCCTCGCTGCGCCACTCGCGGGCTCTTCGCTGCAAGGTGTAAGGGCATACATAAATGGCGCGTATTAGACCGATGTAAAGTGCACAAACCTCAAATGATGACGAATTATACTCTGAAAGAAAAAAAGAATGACAAAAATAGAGAAATGCAAATAGGGCAATTTTAAGTCAAATGCAAAAAGTAATTTTTAAAATGTCTTCTCATTCTTATACCAAAATATATTTAAAAAAAGACGTGTGGCACTCGGGGACCGCCGCGGTAAAGCATAGCATGCCTTCAAGCCACACCTCCGAGCCCATCGGAGAAGGGAGCGTGAGGTTTTTTCGTTACGGAATTTCTCGATTCTGTCCCCGCGCTCAAGGCCCAAGATAGAAACTATGCAATAGCTTAAAAGTATCTCTGATACTCAATTACTGGATATAATTCCAAAATAAAATAACCCTAATAAAAGTAATAAAAAGAAAGAGAGAACCATTTATTTTTAATAATAGACCGCATGTCATCATTAAACATAATTATCGATTTGGTCTAGATAAGATATATAAACACTGACCGGCATCCATGATGGACTGCGGTGCCCGCTCCTGGTCGGCCATGGTGCTCTTGCGCGCGTTCTTCGCCTTCCACGCGTGGTACACCTTCAGCCGACGGTGGAACTCGTGCCGACAGGCCTAGCACAAACACTTATATGTTTTATCCAGATTTTTTTCATATATAGGATGACCAATTTCATATGATAATGTAATTTTTCAAAATTCCATGGAAGTGATTACAAAACAGGATGATTACAAGTAGAGTAATTTTGGGGATTTCAGTATAATAGAGGAAGAACATTATTTAAATTATCATGATACACTTAGATAGAGTAGATTTTTTTCAGATCAGCAACAGAAATTGCCATTTTAAGTATTAGTACGCTGACATTATTTCATTAAATAATCCATACTAATATTATAAATGCGAAAGTAACTCTGTCTATCTGTCTGTTACTCAATCACGCCTAAACTACTGAACCAATTTTCATAAAATTTGGTATGGATATATTTTGATACCCAAGAAAGGACATAGGCTACTTTTTATCCCGGGAAAATAACGCAATCTCGGAAATCCCACGGGAACGGGAACTATGCGGGTTTTTCTTTGACTGCGCGGGCGAAGCCGCGGGCGGAAACCTAGTATAAAATAAAAGATAGCCGCCACTAATAAATATGGCAAAGTATAAATATGTACCTCCAACAATTCAATATCACACGACGTATTGATAGTGTCCCGTAGCTCTGAATACTTCCACTTAGACAGGTCGTACTTTTGCTTGCCCTGCATCGCTTGCTGCATGCGAACTCGTTCCGACCTATGAATTATTTACCTACTTAATATTTCCAAAAAAAATTCTAGGTAATTTTTTTCCACAAAAATATAGACTATGGTATTTTATATTTGTACATTCAAATTAAAATTCTAATTTAAAATATAGTTTGAACTATTGTCCTAATATTATTTTTTCAAGATCAATACTTTGAAGAAAGAAGTTTTTTTTTAAACTAAAAGATCTACTTGGAAGAAAAAAGTTGTATGGTTTTATGAAACCACGGTAAAAGTGAAACTTACGATAATTATCGTACGTCACACAGACCAAAAAGTTTGAGACGATGTAATAAAAGTTTCAATTTAAATAGAAAAGATCCAGGTAATATTTCATACCATATTTAGGGATAATTCAACAGATTAAAAAATGAACACAAAATGGGTACGTACAAATAAACTTATAACGTATTCTAATGCATTATATTACAACTAAAACTACATTAATCAAAGAGGTTATTTACACACACACATGCTATTTTGCTACTACTAACTACTTTACTTATTAATTATTGTCAAATATTTTTTTTACAAAAAACGTCGCATAAAGATTTGAAACGTTTTTTGAAAGTAAAATCATTTGTGGTTTAATGTTAAACAAGCAATTATTTTATACCAAAAATCATGCTATCTCGTTTTCTCACAACCGTATTTACTGTGTTAGAATAGAGAACAATGTTTTAAAATATTTTTTCTTTTTTTGTAAATTAGTATGTTATTACTTGTTTCCGACGTGCAAATAGAAATAGATAAGCGATAGCGAACAATGTTAGAAATTAGTTTTGTCAAGAAGTAGTCCTCTTTCAATACCAATAATAAAATATGTTTAGATATATAATAATATACTAATTGTGAATACATTTTTTTTATGTTTTTATTTTTATAAAAATAGATATTGAAAGAGGATAAAAGAAGGCGTGCGAAAGAGAAAACGTCTATATTTTGTCTCACTCGATACCTGTTCAATTTATTTTCTCCGTTCACTGAGTCCATTGTTGGGAAACTGTGCAAACATATTACAATATTATTTTGTTGTATTCATAAGCTAGAAAAAAGAAGTTTTGTTGCCAAAGAACCACTTTTTATGTACAATAAAAAAGTAAGCAGAAAGGCAAGATTGTAGTGTGCATATTGTTGTTTCTTTAAAGGTGTGCCTTTTCTACAATGTTATCAAATTCATTCGAATGTTTGAAAAAAATTCCATATTGCATATCACAATGTTTATTTAACTTGCAAAAAATTTTTTTTTTAATGAAAGTTTTTATCTGCTTTTCCTTTTTTGCAAGTTCTTTAAAAACTTATTGCTCATTAAATCTTCAATATAATTGTTTAAAGTACAATACCTTCTCAACTGCGGTGGAGACCCTTCTACGTGGCCATTGGTCTCCTTCGCGAGTCGCACGGCCATTTCGTGATCACGGCGCTCTTGTTCTAATCTATAAAATTCATTTTTATTAGAAAATGACAATAAAATTTTGTTATGATGTAAATGTTGGTTACACAAACATAAAAAAATATCGAAATGTTCACGCAATGGACGACCCCATCCGCCTTTCTTAAGTTTATCGGCACCATTTAATTAACTCCCGTAACTAATATCCAGCAGTACCGCTTTTTTCTTCGGAATATTTTGATCTTCGAAATCACCCTCTACCCCCCCCCCCCCCCTTTAACGATTTTATAAAGAGCCTAGGCAATCAGTGATGATGCAATCAGTTGATTTAACCAGTTAAAATTTATAGAGTGGAGATTTTCGATGGACCCTGGAGGGAAAGTACTTGAAATACTGGAGATAGCAAATTTTGCTGAAAGGAAACATTCATTTATTTTGTAACAAGAAATAGAAATGCATTCAAAAATTTTCGATTCACTTGATTCGACCGCGAATATTTTTTTCCCTTATATTATGTATACCTTTCGCGGCTCTCCAAATCTTGTCTCGCAGCTTGTTCGAGCTGTTGCTGTAACTGCATAGCCGCAATCCTGTCTTGTTCCTCTAGACGCGCCCGTTCAGCTTCCTCCAACTTCCTGCGTGCTTCTATTTCTGCTTTCCTGAAGGTATAGGTACAGATCTTATATTATGTATTGTTCGTGATAAGTGAATGTCCGGAATGGCTGAATATAAAAACATGTGTAGCGTTTATTGATAATTAATGATAAAGAGAATTGACGAGTGTTTTAAATTTGAACTAAAGTTAATTCGTTCTATGACTAACAATAAATTTATGATATGATTACTTTCTACCGATTCTTCGTGACTATTTTCTTCTAAATATAATTTTGTATTGGTACTGTTTAATCGTCTATCTATTTTCAAGCCAGTACAATACAATGTAAAAAGAAACTCAATATAAACATACAGCCTCCTGTTCTCCTCCTCTTGTTTGAGTCGCTCAGCCTCTTTCCTCTTTGCTTCTTCCGCTAAACGCATCTCCGCTTCGAGTTTTCGCAACCTCTCTTGTTCTTCCCTAAAATAAGTTAATGATAATTTCAAGTTCCATAACTAACATCATTTTTCATTATCTAGATTTCTTTAGTTTATTTTGAACTAGCTCTGCCACATGGTTTCAATCGCGAACGAATCCATGGGCCAAAGCAAGTGAAAAAGGATTATTTAAAAACTTTAACGTTCATAACATTAGAGGAATATTAGATACGTGAAAAATAAAATTGGATAAAACTTAATAATATATGTAAAAATCATGTTTCAATCAAATCTGTACTAATATTATAAAGCTGAAGAGTTTGTTTGTTTGTTTGTATGTATGTATGTTTGTTTGTTTGTTTGTTTGAACGCGCTAATCTCGGGAACTACTGGTCCGATTTGAAAAATTCTTTCGGTGTTAGATAGCCCATTTATCGAGGAAGGTTATAGGCTATATATCATCACGCTACGGCCAACAGGAGTGGAGCTACGGGGGCGAAACCACGCGGAGCAGCTAGTCATTAATATTTCTTATAATATTATGTTCAAACGAACCTGTTCTTTTGATCAACCATGGCTTTTTGTAGAGCGCTCATCTGTGTTTCAACATCCTTTGTTATCTTGTTGTAAATCTGATCGATTTCCGAACGAGTTATTTTTTCGTTACTCTGAAAATTATTAAGACACATATTTCAGATTACAAATTCTATATTATTTTCTCAGTATTCATATTACTAATATATCTTGGATATTTGAAACAGACATATTTTATGTCATTCATGTGTCAAAATAATACACTTTTTTCTTTATAGGAGAAAGTACAGAAAAAAGTGTATTATTTTAATAAAACTTTCAATATTTCACAACTACCGTCATTTACAACAAATTTTACCTTGATAGCCGCACACGCGTTCCTAATAGCATTTCTCAGGTTCTCAATATTCCGTTTAGCATTATCCTTTTCGTCTTTAAGCTGCGATATAACAGAGTCCATTTGCTTGAGGTTATGTTCCAAAGCCTTTATATTAGCTATGGTCGTGTACCGGGGTTTGTGCTGACGTCGCACTAGGTACCCGCGAATTGTCTTTTGTACTAATATGAGACACTTACGGCGGTATAGGATCTTGTTCTTCACTGGAATTATGGAAATTTTGATTTAAATATGAAGAAATTACAAGGTGAGACTTCTCAAATAAATGCTGATAGAGATTTTATATGTTACTTTGATAAAAAAAATAATAATTGTGCAACATGTAATTACTGAAAATTTTTGATCAGATTTGATTTGATTCGAGAAATAACTATTCACATGCAGCGTTTATATGGGAAAATTTAAACTCTCCTATAGCAACTTTATAATTAAAAACGAAACAATTGTCAGTGCCCAGTGGTATACCAACTTTATGATAAAAAACAATTAAACAGCACTTCCAAGATGTATCAAGCTACGAGTATATCCTAAACAACAAAAATTTTATAATTATAGCTAAAAACTTTCATACTCACACTTAATAGTCGACAGTACTGAAAACACAGCCCTCCTCCATCTCGACTTAACCAACCACGCAAGAACGGCATCCACTATGGATTTCAAATTCTCCGGGTCAGACCTCATCATGGTATCGAATTCGGAATATTTCCCGGGACGGAAAAATACGCGGGTTACACCGAATTTGTAATCCTTGTCTGATAGGCCGAAGCTGTGGACTATTGCCTGGAAACACATTTAAATTTATTATTATTAATTTGTAATTGTGCTTAAACTTATACAACATTATATTGCTGTGCACATAACATAACAATATAATATTGATCAATTACAAAATTATCGAATTGTAATTCGTCTAAATAAAAACCTTAATTATTCATAGTCAAATGTTTTTAGGTATATGACGACCAAAATAGATCGATACAACGTAGATAATTGTTTTACAGTTTTGAAATAAATAGTTTTAAGGCGTGATATAAATAAGAAACAAATATACTATCCTGATTCAAGCTTGCCATTCAATTTCATCATCACATACCTGACAGAAAACCTTAGGCGACAGAGCATTAAGTTTGGGCGGTAGAAAAGCCCTGTACATCTGGTATAGATCGTTAAACGGTGCCCTTGAAGGGTATCCGTGTTCCATCAACGCTAGTACTGCTATAGTCCCGCTACATTGCAACTGGGTTAGTACTAGAGACCCTTCTATAGCCCCGCCTACCATGCGGGAGTTCGGCTTGATACAACGCACGAAGTTTGTGCCCTGGAAGATTAAATATTATTTTGTGTGTTAATTATTTTTTGTAAAAAAATATAAAACAACAGGGTTGTGATTGATGAAAAAACTTTATTATAACAAAATTGTCTAAAAATGTGTCTAAAAACCAAAAAGTAATTACATATTTATAGCAGAATATAAAAATATCGTATACAACATGTGGATTTCATACTTAAAAACTAATTTTATAACTTTTATTATTCACATATTTCTATTTTACGAATAATTAATTTTTGTAGTGCATGCAGTGCTCATTTTTTATTAGTTGTCCATCATGTCCTATATTTTTTGTGTATTTTTTTATGTAAAACAATCGATGTACAGCTGCTAATGAGCCTTAATAAAATAAAATAAAATAAAATTGCTTAATAAGTTATAATAACACCATTGGAATTAATTTCAAAGTTAACTTATATCTTTACAAAAAAAGTACTCACATTTTCCTTCAACTTGTCCATAAGTTGCGACAACTGAGTTTGGAACTTAGCGCCCACTGATATAAAGTTCAGTTTCCCTTTAGCATTATTATTGTCACTGTTTTGGAACAATTGCTGTACTAGCGAGTTGCGTGATTCTTGTATCAGAAATTCGAGAGACGCGTGTAAAGCGTCGTTGTTCTTATCTATGAATTGATTCTGCGGAAAAAATATTTTATTTATAAAAGAAATTAAATATTCGTCTCTCTTGGCGAATCATCCATTAGTAATAAAATTCCACAATAAGTTGAAATACTCTTCTTTAAAAAATAACAATAGATTGATTCATTATATTATTTAAACCGACTTTTGGAAAAATTTACAGCAAGCTCGTCACGTTAAAATAAATCTTTCATTTGGGAATGTATAATCCTCGCGTACAATCAAAGATAATAAAAGGTCATAATAATAATAGCGATGCAATTAATATATAAATACCGTATTGTAACAGACGGCGCCTGCAAAATGCCGCAAAAGGAATCCTTCGTCATCCCGCAGTATGCGGTGAGCTTTCAGACGAGACGCACGTGGCACTTGCAATCTAAGGAAATTGATCAAATTATTTAATGGGTACATTTTGAAAACTTTTTATTAATACATGCGTTTTAACACCGCTTTGAATAATTTACAAATTCGTTTTTGCCTTGTTATACAAAATTACAATCAATATTTTGGCAAGATTATGGTTTAGTGTGTTATTATTTCCAAGAATTCTGCAATATAAGAGATTTCAGTAAGGATCTCTTCATTATCCTACAACAATATTTTATTCCTACAATAACATTTTTTGTAGACAATATTTTTACCTATTATTATTTGTTCCCAGTTCCTTGTGGATGGCGTGTGTGAAGTGGCCAAATTCCGGCTTAGGCAGCTTTGACTCCTCATCCAGAATGTGAAATATACCATGGTTCTTGCTTTCAATGAGATCTATGATAAAAATATCATAAAGAATAAGTTACTAACACTGCAATAGTCCAATTTTTTATCATATGTACTTATTGTGGATATGCATAGTGTGCATAGATTAAAAAAAATCGACACTACCATCTTTGTTAAGTCTTGATTCTCCCCTCTCCCTGGATAAGAACCATTAATTATAAATTATCATAAAATGTTATTAAAAAAAAGTGTGCGTACACACACTCTTATACTTCTTTGGCGTATGGAAAAAAAATACTAGAATATACAACTTGAACATAGTTACATACCACCTAGAACTAACTTCATACTGTTAAATTTAGGTGTCGGTGTGCGCGCGCATCGTTAAAATTCACTATCATATTTCTCCATCGCGCCAAAAGAAGTATCACTTCAAAAATCAATAAAACTAACCAATACAATCCTGGTTATCCACAAATCGTATCTCTGGCACATTGAGCCCCTCGCGGCGGTACAGCTCCTGCTCGTTCTTCAGTATCCGCTCGTTGAAGAACTGCTGCAGTTTCTCGTTGCAGTAGTTGATGCAGAACTGCTCGAAGCTGTTCATTTGGAAGTATTCTGCAAGGATAATTTTAAATATATATTTTTATTGTACACAGAAAGTTTCACAAGAAAGGATATTAGATGCAATTTATTTAACTTAACGTGTAGAAGCGCGAAGAATTGTGGAAATACAGAAAAATAATAATTTACAACCCTTAGTTGTGTTTAGAGTCATTTATTAACATTTTTGATTATTAAGACACAAGATGATGAAGTTTGATAACATTTTAAATGAAATAAAAACTTTGAAAAATGAATTAAACAATTTTAAAGTACATTATTACATGAAATTTTTTTTAAAGAAAGAAGAGAGAAGACGAATTTTTACAATTGACTGGCATATATTTTTGTAGTATAAATGAAAATGATAAATAAATACATATAGGTATTAAAAAAAAAATATATTCTTTTTATAATATCATGGTAAGATGACTTATTTCACAAAGTATTTTAATTCAATTGCATAAAAAACATCTATTATTTTAATACACTTACCGAACCCAGCGATATCTAGAACTCCAATATAATAGGAGGACGCTTGGAACGGAATGCTGTTGTTGATCCTAAGCACGATGTAATCGAACAGACGACTGTACACTGCTTTAGCAAGCGCGTCGCGAGCGCTCATCGCTTCGTATGTTTTTAGTGGTACCCTATGAAGTATTATTAGTTTTAATGACTTTTTCTGGTAAGTGTGTAATACAATAGTCAATTGATATAAAATAAAATCATTATTAACTTGGAATTCGAATCTAAAATGGATTCATTTATGAATAACATTCATAAAATTAAAGAAAATTAAGAAGGATTAACGATTTATAATCATGGAAAAGAATGAAACTTTTGCATCAAATAAATGCTTTTTATATGAGAGAATTTTAGAGAATTGAAAAAAATATATTTTTAAATAATAAAAAAATCATATTCTTCATTTTTAATCAAATCTTACTAAACATTCGAATATTTTAAACTACGTATTAAAAGTCAGATTGGTTTTTGACTCCACATAAATCAACATACAATATTCATACTGATGTTACTATAACACTGAACAATAACATGAGTAAATACAACACATGTGATTGATGAACACATAGTAGCAAGTCTAAAACATACTAGCCGAACAAACACATAATATTATTATGAATAATATAAGTCGCATACCAAATCGGTTGGCTAGATTGGATGCGTGCAACAGACAAATAGAATTGTATTTTGAATACGTGATTCATTATTGAAATAGTAAGCGATAGGACATCCTTATTGAAGTATAGTGTAGGATGCTTTACTGTCAAAATACGCAAGTAGTATTCCTTAGCAAGAAAAGGAAGAAAGATCAATAGTTAAAAAGAAGACCAAGTCAATCCAATGTACCATAATTGGTTTGTATAACTTGTCTAATAGTAAGGATAAGCATAAAGTTTACATACATGATAGACTCTACTAATAAGTTTTATAAAAAAAAAACCTCTCAGGAAATTTAACATGACTATTGATAACACATAATAATCTGTCTTATGGTAGACACAGAAATTCACCTATTTTTTTACATATTTTAGCTAATATATAATAAAATTTTCCGCACAAACTTCGCCTTGCCCATAAAACATTACTTACATAATAGCAGTTCCCTTAATCCCGCCCCTAGAGCTCTGCATCAGCCTCGACACTAGAGCCATCCTCAGCTCTCCCCCCTCCACCCCCAACAGATCGGCCGCAGTTTGTAGAGCGCTCTCACAGTGGGGGGAGACTCTACAGCCCCCTCTAGCGCCCCCCTCCTCCTCGAACTCTATGTTACCGAGGTGTAATACAGCCGCTACCACGCTGTACACTGACTTCTGCTCTTGCTCCGTGAGACCGACGCGTGATAGTGCCTGGAATTTTTTTTTTTTTAGAAATAGCAAGAGATTCGTATTTTCGGAGTTAAAAAAAGAATTTTGGACGAAATAACCCGGAAATTCATAGTAGCAGAAGAAACCATTAAGAATGATAAAAGGACATTCAGACATTTAAAAGACAACTTTTTACGGTGATGTTGCACTTACATTGAGCAACAGCGGGGTTATTTTAAAAATTTCTGGTAATTAAACACCTATTTATTGGTTTTAATTTGTTTTTATTAACCATCATGTTAATTCAATTTTTGCACTTACCACATTTAGATTTCAATTTTTCGATTGAAGCTTTCTGAATAATAAAATGAAATTTTTAAGGTAGCTACCTGGTAGATAGAGCAAGTTTTTAAAAGCCAAATGGAAAACTTTTTTTTGTGATTTTATTTTTTTACGGGCCCTTGAAGTGGTGAACATACTGGGTAATTTTATCTTTCTTGGCATTTAATTCTTTTTTTTATTCCATTCGAAGATCTAACGATAGTAAATGTTACCATACTGATTTGGCCTATCTTTCAGCTTAGCACACAAAAAAAATCAAGAATCTAGCGCAATAATTCACGTCACCATAAATAAAAATCTCATCGTACTCGGCGATAGATGAACAAGTAATAACTGCGTTAAAAACAACCGACTTCAAACTTGAACTTGCAAAATTCACAAATACCTACAGACAAAAATGCTCATAAAATAAAAACTACTGGGCCTATCCGAATAAAATTTTTATGGGACCAATTCGACACCATCTCGCATCGAACAAAAAAAGAATCACGTAAATCGGTTCAGAAACCTCGGAGTAATCGGTGTACATACATAAAAAAAAAAAAAAAAACATACCGGCCGAATTGATAACCTCCTCCTTTTTTTTGAAGTCGGTTAAAAATTGAAAAAAATGTCATAACTCCGAAAATACGAAAAATCGCATAACATACATGGGGGTGATTCAGATAGCCCTCTAGGTTCTCTACCTCCCAGCTTCCGTTCATCACTACTTTTTGGGACACCCTGTATATATTATACTATAGTACTGGTAGAAATAAATATGTGTAACAAGAATAACAAAAAAAATACCTGGTGTAACCTCTGAAAATCCTCTACATCATCAAGTATAGGATCCCGCAGACCACCCTTAGTCTGGTGCTGTTTGCTCATTTGACTCGCGCTAATTTTCTTCCCGGATTGAGGTGACGTAAAATATTGAGTACATCCGTTCTTCAAATACTGAAAAAATAATAATTAATTAATGCAAAATTCTTGATCAACGTTATATGGTACTTGAAACTTAGCGTGAAAAAAAAAATATTGAAATAATTACTAATTAGTAAAAAACGATCTGATCGAGCAAAAAAACGTACATTCCGTGTATTTAATCACCTGGAGGTGTTAAAAATTAATCATGCGTTAAATCAATATGAATTTTAATTATATATGTACATACTAAATAATCATCCGGTTTCGTTATCTTCAACGCAGCACGCAACTCCTGCGGCGCGCCCGCACACAGCAAATAGAACACGTGATAGTTCCTCTCTTCTGCGCTTTGAGTGCATATTCTAGACTTTTCTAGAAGGTAATGCGATATGTGCCCGCCGACCACGTGGTACTTGTTGTTGAAGTGCACCTCCATGAACTTGCCGAAACGCGAGCTGTTGTTGTTGCGTGTTGTTTTAGCGTTGCCGAACGCTTCTAGGATCGGATTGGCTGGAAATTTCTCATAATTCATGAGTTTTACAGGATATATAGTTAAATTAAAAATGTCTATTTGTATATTTGAAGTGTAATGATTCCAAGTAATAAAAATTTCTTGGAGACTTTTATTATATAAAAATTCAAATTTTGTATTGAATTCAAGTCATGTTTTTCTCCCACGCACATGAACACATTGTCACAAGGGACAAGGTCATACAGTCAGTTAGTATTATGAATTTATGAATAACGTTAGTCTACAAATTATCTTATTAAAATATTAAGAATGCAACGGCGAACGAGTTTATTTCCAAATCTAAAAATACCCTCAATCTCACAATTTTTTAACAAACTGTTTTTTTTTAATGGATAATGCTTTTATATCATAATATAACGTTCTTACCGTCTAAAATCTTCTGTTCAACTGGCCCAGCCCCCTTAGCCCAAAGGTCACACAAGTACTTCAGGATATATTTCGTTGATTCAGTTTTACCCGCTCCGGATTCACCGGAAACTATGATGGATTGCGATTGCTTGAGAGATTTCATATCGCGAAATGCTTTGTCAGCTGAAAATCAACATAATTGTTAAATTAATCAACTTTCTAGGTGTTTTAAAGTACTCGAAAAGACGTAATAAACTTCAAATGACTAAACAAATTGTCAAAATTAACTTGGTAATAAAGTATCAAAAACTTTCATTTGTGTGTTTTGAATTTCCAAGAACATACAAAATTCAAAATAACTGAACGACAAATGGATCGCCCGTAAAATAACTTTAAACCTTATTACGTATAAACAAAATTGAATATAGCTTACCAATAGCGAACACGTGTGGAGGCAATTCACCCAAAGATTTGCCCTGATATTTTTTTATTGTGTTTGATGAATACATATCTGGAATATCTTCGTATGGGTTCACAGCAAGAAGAATGTTCGCGACATATGTCTGAAAGGTGAAAGACATTTTGACCGCAATTTGACTCAATTTCTTATACTGTATAATATTAACTAATGAGAAGGATCAATAATAAATATATACCGAGCTCGGAGCTCATAATAATCCACTTATAATTTACATATTAAATTAAGACGAGATTAGAACATGGTATGAGGTATTAATTCTTGACGCACAATATTTAATTTCATGCTTGGCTTTCTCGTTGTAGTATAATAATATTTTTTTTATGTTTAAATATCTTTTTTCATTGACTTGTTGGGAGTAACTGAAGTTTTCTACTGATATTAAGTCAGCTAAACTATGATAACTATGGCAATACAAAAAACAAAAACTAGCAAATGACGTCATTAGAAATTAAAAAAAAAACATACGGACAGCTTTCACTAAGCGCAATAACAATAAAGAAAATGTAAAACATTTGTTTTGACTGTGTTTACATAACGTACTTATAGCACTCATAATCCATATGGTATATGCTTATTTATATTAACCGTCTTATACCACCAATGCTTATATAAGGTACTTAACATGGCCTAGGGAACCTGTGTAACGGCTAGGTATTAAGAACTTGTATGTAACTTGAATATTATCTTATTCTCTGTGTTATTTTTCCATGTATGGTGAATACCTATTTGTGGATTTCATGATGTATATTGGTCACAATAGGTGTATCGCTCAAGTTACCTTTTAAGAGTACACATTTGTACTCTAAAACAGCATACAATGCTTACAATCAAAACTACCTGATGTCTGAACAGAGGAAACAATAAAAAATATCTAAATATCTCAAGCTAGAAAAAACAATTGGAAAGAGGTATTTCTGCCTTTTACTTTTATATATTGGAATCCAAGCGAAGTTATCAAACAATCGTTGTTTGACATTTCAGTTATAAATTCCTATGATTTATTATAACTCCTAATCTCTTCACCTATAAAATAGTAATCGACATGAAACATCGACACGGTCGATATCAGTGCACTGTGCAGTACTCTCAAGGTAACGTGACTCACGCTATATCGTAATACTTACATAAATCTTGCTTTTCTTGTACCGTGTCACTATATTGTTTAGCAACGTCGCTTCGTTCAGGAACATCAGTTCGCCTGTAAATATAATTGCAGGGGGTTACTATAGCAATAATATCTCACGTATGGGAATGTGATAGCGCTAGACTACATAAAAGTTATATTATAGCGCTAACATTCTTTCGCACTGAAAATAATACTGCTTTTACACATTATGGTACGGGATCAGTATTAGAATAGAATAAATAAAATTAGAAATAATTAATCGATACCAAATAGGGATTAACATCCGTTGTACAGTTTACTAGCAGTGTAATAAAATGCTTAGCTGTAAATCGATAATGGATATTGTATTTAATTATGTCTATAATATATGTAAAGGTCACTTCACTCAGGAATTATCATAATGTTAATGCTATTGAATTATTACGTATAATGTGTCTGTCAATAAGATTAGAAGTAGAATTTCTGGATATCCTGAGCTCAGATATAAACGGACTTCAACATGTTACTATGTTTAACACAAGTATTATTTGATATCAATAGCTTAGCTTCAGTTATATATTAAAGAGAGTTGTACTCACAGTTATCATCAACATCTTTAACGGGATCACCAGCAGGGAATATATCGTCAAAGTTCACCACTCTCTTGGGGTACTTATTATCAACAGGGAACACATCTGCTTCCTCGCCCATGAGCTCCTGCAGCCGGGCGAGGATGAACCCCTCGTTCGGGTCCCGGACCCACACCAGCTGCTTGTCCATCGTCATTGCTTACTGGAAATAAGAATTAGATTGTATATTTTAAGTTGTACGTAAATTGATTTTGTTGGTTAGCGTTAGTGAGGAGGCCCTTGCAGTGGGAACAATTACACTCACCGGCACGGAATCTTGGCCACTGCAAATTTTTGCGTAAAATAACACTATTTCTTTTCTACTACAAAATTCAATAAAAATTTAATCAAAACTAGTTACTTTAATGTTTTTACTAACTTTTAGTAATAATTGGAAGTTTATAAGAAGTACTCCCGCGTAGATATGAATTAAACAAGAATTTACGCTTTTCCTGTGAAATTTAAATGATTTCTTAAAAAATGCACAAAAATTAGAAAGAACGTTTCCGTAAAAAAAAATGAACCTTTTAATATAGAGTGTTTCCTTCTCTTGCCTTAAACACTGTTTGCATCCAGTGTGGCATACTCTAGAAAACATTTTTGATGTCCACTTGAGCTATAGTGTACCAAACGGCCGCAGCTGTATTTCTAAGCTCATCTAACATTGGTGCTGGGTTGGAATCAAACTTTATGTTTCTTTTAAGCATGTCCCAGATGTGTTCTATTGAATTAAGATCCGGGATAAGAGCTGGCCACTCCAATTTTTCAATAATAACCTCTTGAAGGTACTCTTATACGCATCGTACGACACGCGGATTGCGTTATAGTGTATTAGTAGCAAATTTTCTTCACTGACAAACCTGTCATAGGGCTGAACATGTTTCTGGAGAATTTCCTCGATGTACCTGATCAAATTTAAGCCATTATCTACGATAACTAACTCCGTGCGAGCATCGGAACTTATACCTCCCCATACCATTATTGACCCTCCATGAAAAATCGCAGTTTGAGTATGGTGATGGGTGAAAACCTCTCTTCTCGTCTCCTCTATACTGACTCTTGGCTATCAGAAGCTCGTAAAGTGCCTTAGCAGTCATCTGTGAACACCTCACGAGCGCACTGGCTGTGGGTCCAGTTTTCATGTTCTCGTGCAAAACGAAGACGTGCTTCTCTGTGATGTCTGAGGAGTTCTGGATGGCGTGCTGGTCTGCAAACCTTCAAATTAACTTTCTTCATTAGTCTTCTCACCGATTGCTCACTCATATTTATTATCCTGGTGTTTTAGAGCCGATGGCGTATCTTAAAAACTGTCAGAAAGCCATTTCTGAGTATCTCTTGAACAATAAACGGGTCTTCTCGAGCTGATGTGCACCTCACGGCCTCATTTCCTGGTCTGCACGTGTAGCTGCCAGTCTCCTGGTATCTTTTCTATGCATAGTGCATCGCTGAACGTGGTACGTACTGTACATTAGGTACTTTATGTTGTGGCAGTCATTGGTCTAACATTGTGATGGCCTGAGCAGGCTGTTCAGATGTTAACGGCATTTTTTAGTGTTTGTTATGATCATTGACTACAGTACAACAATAACAATATCTAAAAACGGCATAAACGATATCGAAAAAAGTTAAAAACGAACAATTCGTAACTTCGGCTTAACCGCACAAATCACAAATTTCGAGTAACTCTTAAAAAGTGGTAAAAGATTATTCTCAAATTTAATGATTTCTTACCATAAAATTAAACAAATAATATGTTAACATATCTGCATACAAAAAAATCGTGAAAAACACTTCAAACTTTTTTTATCGGCAAATTTGTAAGTGGCCAAGATTCCGTGCCGGTGAGTGTATTATGGGCTGATAAAAATTAAATTTTTATGAAAAAAAAAACTGGCAACCTCCTTTTTGAATTCGGTTAAAATAATACTAAGCAATTGCTCAATGTCCTCAATTGCAAAAACATGCCCCATAGAGTAAGATTTCAGTTTTATCGCATTATCTAAATGTGGAAACAGGGAAACATTGTGCTACCTGCACCACTGCACCGACAAGACGTATGAAAAGATTATGGTGATAGGGCTGCCTAATTTTATTCCTTTTTTTTGAGAAAATTTTAAGGAAATATGAAAAAATCAACCTAATATCCTAATAACTGACCAGGATCTTATTAAATGTCCTTAGATATTAATGTACAAAAAAGTTAGTCATGATGCATAATGCACGTAATATGTCATTCACACTCACATCAATAGATCACACAGCTACTTGGCTTGGTTACACATAACTAATGTGTGATTAAGAATATCAGCATAAAATCGTCCAGGTAGTGAAAATTGGGAATGTAATTATGTAGTACGTATTGAAATGCTTACATTACATTATATGCTACATGCATTCCATCCAGTGTTTTACTGAAATACGCAGTTGACGACCCTAATAACTTACAGTTTTACATAGTAATATTAAATTACGTGCGCGTCATAGTAACCTTCGTGTTGTTGTGGCCGATGCAAGCGATTACAGCTGTAAAACTGGTATAACAAGTGCAGGCAAATACGAAACTAGATATAAATAAAATACTTATCAGATAAATGACGATTTGGAAACATCTTCCAGTATAGTAACTAGGTATATTCCTCCATGCATATTCAAAAACATTATCATCTCATGAAATACATATTATATAATGTACCTATCTAAATATAGATAAATTTGAGATTTCAAAACCGTTATTACCTAACATCGTGAAAATTTCAGTAGGTACGCGATCATTAACCCCGTTTCATCCAAAAAAGATTATTCTAGCATAATATCTGGGTTAAGTTCATTAATTTTGTGCACAATTATCAAGTTACATAATAACTGTAATATAAAATATAACGTACGCAATAAATTAGCAGCGGAACGAAATATTCAGTGAGAATGGAGAACGGTGCTATATCGCTTTCATGACGAACGCCTGTGATATTACGATTTACGCTGTTATGTAATTTATGAAGCATGCTTTGATAGTCAAGACGGTGTTCCGTATATTGCACCTAACTTGATGATTAGATTTAGATATATATATATATGTTACCGGAAATGTATGTAATCCGTCATTGTATACAATTCCTAGGAAATGTATATAATTCCTAAAATCGCACGGAAATGTGTGAAATAAATTATTTTATACACATTTCCTAGGAAATCTATACATTTCCTAAATAGCTATCGGAAATGTAAAACATTTAAGATATTGATATGTCGCAGGCAAATTGTATGTAATCTGGCCGTTTACAAACGGTCGGCAGGCATGGTTTTGTAGTAACTATGCCGATAATTCGTAATCAGAAATTTTTGGTTAGGTTAGGTTCGTGTTTTTTAAAACTACACAGAAATATACATCGGCTCGCGACCGTCTTTTTGTAGAATTTTGGAAACAGACGAATTTTCGGCATATTAAAACAGCTAGCCGTAACGTAATACGGCGGATTATACAATCCAACTGCGACAGATATACGCGGGGACAGCGGGACGAGGGGGCTGATTACTTGCCAAATGAAAATTTGATTTTATAAGAATAAATATAAGTTGATTTTGTGATATTTACGTTAAAAGTTAGATAGTTGATTTTGAAAATGTTAATTGGTAAGAATTAAGATAATAATATGAACATAATATTATTACAATTTTACGGTATGACTGTTACCCGATTGTATCAATATGAGCTATAATAAAAAAAAATAACAACGTGTTTTATTACAGAAAGCATTTACTTTACACATTTCCTAATACGATATTGGAATTGTATACAATTCCTAGGAAGATGATACATTTCCTAAATGGTATCGGAATTGTACACATTTCCTAGGAATTGTATACAATTCCTTCATCCTTGATTTCATACATTTCCGGTAACATATATATCCAATTGGCAAATTTTTCGTGATCTTATCTGTTTATAAAAATATAACTATATCAATTCTGAGGAAAAAAATAATCTTTATAGTTTATACTATCTGTGTTGAATTTCACGATTCAAGAACTTAAACGTAATTATAAATCAATTCTACGGAAAATTATATTTTTTAACCTATCTGTATCGAATTTCAAAATTCAAGAAGTTGAAATAAAATATTGGTAACTAGCTGTGCCGCGCGGTTTCACCCGCATTACTCCGCTCCTGTTGGCATGATGATATATTATAGCCTATATTACTCGTGGATAATGTAGCTTTCGAATGGTGAAAGAATTTTTAAAATCGGTCCAGTAGTTTATGAGCCTATTCATTACAATCAAACAAACAAAGTTTTCCTCTTTATAATATTAGTGTAGATTATAATATTAGTGTAGATTAATGTTTACACAAAACGATGAAGCACATGAAGGACAATTCCATAAGTTATGATTTACGATGATGATCACTGTAAAGAAGGAAACCTCTTATTTATTAAGTATATTCTTACTTTGTTTATGACCAACTTTATGTGCCTAGAGGAAGCAAACAAAATGACGTTAGTATACATATTATATTAACTTATTTATTTTATTGTTTTAATATTTCGCGGTATAGCCCAACAATTATTACACATAACACCAATACAGATCATCAAAAAACGTGGCTTACACCTAACAGTAGCGAACCCCAAAAATAACTAGTCCACTCGACGCCCGCCGTTCCGGTGTATAAATCCGGAAATAAAACAAAGGTGCCCGCATCGTGCTCATTTGAAACGAAACAACTGCCTGTTGATAAACAAAACACAGACGTGTTTAAGTGGTATAGCCGCTATGTGGGCTGCCGTTATGTACTTTATAGACGTCGATATCTCGAGTACTTTCGTCTTTTATAATCAACGGACGATGGCAAGCGGAAAATAGTCATTCCAGAAGGACTCTTGCTATTTTTAATAGCACAACCCGTAGGTCGTAGGGCCAAGTTTACTAATTTCATAGGTTCCTGTTAAACCTATATAAAATATATCTAAATTATTTTTGAGCTCTTAATGACACAAAATGAAAGTAAACGATTTTTGTTAGTTTTGGGTGCAAATCAAATATTTTTATGCGAAACGGAGGCATCAGAATGCAAACAAGCTTCAGGCTAGCATTTCTTCCTTCTAACATTGAGTGCCTTTTAACTAAAGGATTGAATCGTTTCTAAAGGACTATTCTAATAACTAACCTTTATTAGTCTAATTTAAAGGAGCACTGAATAAGCATGCAACAATACCTACAATCTGCATAACTATAGTAAGTAGAGATGCTATAGCTAACAAATAACAATGCATTAAAGATGAAATTTTACTATACATGAATTGAAAACATGTTCAAGATCTTAATGACGATGATAAAACACAATTGAATGATTTATGAGATCAGACAACAGTCTACATGAAAATCCGGTCGAGAAAATTGCACGGAATCACGAGACAAGACCGCGTAAACATAATTTGAATAGCGGAAATAAATGAACAGTAATGGTTTTATTGCTACTGTGAAAGTTGAGTCCAAATTGTTTGAAACAATTATTGGGTAAAAGAGATAACTTTACAGAAATAAACATAATAATTATTACGTTGAGGTTTAAAACAAAGTGCTTGAACGAATAATTTATACCTACACTTTATTTATACTTTAACAAAAACTTATTATCTTTTAATTGATAAACGTAGAACAATATTAACTGATCGATAAAATCATAAATAATTAACGTTTGACGATAATACTTAGTATTGTAGGTACGATACTTTGATTAATACCGCCAAGGTATATACAGAGATAATGTACATAATACGGTTGCACTAATTAAAACACGCGTAAATGATATAAATTATTGATCAGAGCCCACATTAAGGCTCTTTTGTTTCATATAACAATGACTTAATTGCATTAATATCGCTGCATGAATAGTACCCACGTGCTCTCGCCGCTATCAGTAATGAGATGATTGGCATGACCTTGCCAGTACCTATGCATGTTATAGAGGGGAAAATAATCATTCGTACATGAATAGGAATATATTACATACAATTATGTATATTAGATCAACGGTAACAGCTGTTAGTTCGCTTTCTAAAAAATGATGACCATCTCTTGTAGATGTTTATGTTCCTTTTCGACATTATATTGAACTAACGAACTTTATATTTCAACAATAGCTAACATAAACTGCAAATCCAAATTCCAATAATACGCTTACACCAAAAACATTTGCAAATAGAACAGTTTAGGTACTTGTTTGTATTAAGGGCACGATACGAATTTCTCTGTTCACCGAGGCGTTTGACCTGACCCATTGACCTTAAAGCCTTTTCATCGAATTCATCTAACAAGCCACGAATCCTCACGACTGGTCTTGAATTTTGTTAAAACTTAAAACATTTTTACAGTAGGTAATCTAGTCTATCTTGGCTTGCAATTTATCGTATATACATATAGTTCGTTTGTATTGCATCATATTACATTTCACATGGATTTAAAATAATCTACATAGGAAAAATAAAACAATATACGTAAAATGACTAATTTCGTTTATTTTAAGCCTATTTACCTACTTAGGTCAATTTTATAAAACAAAAATGTATAATTTTTTGTATGAAGTTACAGAAGAGTTACAAACATAGGTACTCTTAACACTTCATTTTAAGATAAATAATGATAAATGTAGCATGAATCATCTTGAAACGCTCAGAGCTAAAGGACATCTGTTTCATACGTAATTTGTGAAGACGCACGTAATACCATTATACTCAACCATAAGCCTGTTTATTTATAGATTATTATAGTGCTTATGAATTTATAAGTGTAAAATCATTTCAAAGAAAATGTTAATAGTGTGATCGATAGAATTTCAAAGGCACTGTTAAAATTCCCATACATTACATAACTACAATGAACATGACGTATCTGATTAACGTTTAACTTGGAATAAATATTCCATAAAAATTAAATACATAACAAAATTGTTATGTATTTAATTTTTATTAATATATATTTGGGAGAATTAGATATAAAAAAATGTATCTGTTTGTTTTGCATAACGCATCAATAACACAAATTTGAAAAAAATAATCTCGGATTGCGTCTAGACAGTTTAATGTGAAACTTTCTTCGTTGTATTGTTGTCTCCAAACTAACTTGTACTAAGACCCATTTCGTTATAAGTGACAAATAATGCCGGCAAGTCGCAAGTGACAGACAGACAGTGATTGTCGAATGTGTCGTGAGTCAGCGCTTCGCTAAATTGCCTTTGGAGACCTTTAGGGTCAATGCGATTTTGCGAATTAACCCTGTTGTTAAATTGGGTCTGCCTTGGGCGAGTCTGATGCTAAAGCTCTTTGCGCCATTTATATGTAAATTTTATCAAGCTGTCCGTGCTATGGTTGGGCAGTTAGGTCAGTACCTACATATTATGTTTGTTGAGTTTGAAGGTTTTACATACTAAAGGATCGACAAAAACCAAACCTGGGCTTATAGTTATTACTACTTTTTTATTTATTATTTTTATATTGTAAGATTGTTACACATGCGAAGATTTTCAGGACGTTGAGGTGGTAAGAGGTAGCGCAATTATGGGTTTTTGAATAGTATTTTTAGTTGTAACCGGAGTACGCATATTATATTACGTAAATATAACACACTCAGCCTTAGCTATTAATACTAAAGACTCGTATACGTTGCTAATTTAAAAAGTAGATTATAAACTTCCACCCCAGTTGCATAGCATAGAGAAACACGATACTAAGGGGATTAAAATGACTTAAATGTTGATATAGTTTACTTGTGTAGCTCGGAAGTATGTATTTTTCTAGTTCTTTTGTTTTTCCATAGAAACAGATAGCGTATTGTGTTGTTATTACATATTTTTCCCTTATGAACCTACCACATATCAAACAACGTTATGAACCTATGAAAAAATGTACGATAGGGGCATTAGAGAATCTATCATGAATGAAATAACATATTACTACGACAACATTTAGATTTATTTTAGGAATTAGGAACAATTTGTTCACTTTGAATCTATTGGTTTAGTAGGTAACTATAGTTATCAATAAAATATTCGAAATAGTTTTCAAATTACCTTGATATCTATTTGTAATTATATCAATTCTACAGAGCGAGACAAATCAGATTTAAATACCTGTTTTTTCAGTTAAATAATAAATTACGGTCTCTATATAATATGTATAAGCAAAACAAGCAAGTTCAAATCGAATGATCTGCTGAAGCAATTAATATAACAGCTTCTGGATCATAAAGTTAATCTGAGGACACTGTTTTGAGGTCGGCTGCAATTAATGTCTACTTTATCTCGCCGACATATTTTACTTAGAAAGTGCAACGAGTTTTACTTATGTCGCGGTCGGTACAAACATAAACCGTTTTATGCGAAAATATAACGCGATCCCGTTTACTTGAAATTGATGTTTTTGTAAACTAAAACATACAACCTCCTTAAAATGTCAAACAATTTTTCAATCACTTTATTAAAGCTCGTTCTACGAAGGATGAAAGTTGTACAGGTACGCATTAGAATTTATAAGGTCTTATAAATTATTACAATGCGGTATGATGTAGGTAATATAATCAGACACGATTCTTCAAAATAACACTCCCCTAAAATCATTTTATCTAAATCAATGTCATCGCTTAAAAAACGTCGAAAGTTTTTTTGTTGTGTCCGCAATACATCATTACAAACTTGACACACATACATTACACCTAACGTTAAAAAAAAACAATCCATACAAGGAAACACCTGTTAGCTACACCACTTTTTAGCTCACAGAGTAATCAATTAGTCATACTCAATTAACTGGTTATGAAAGTATTTTAAAACGATCATTAAAATTACCATCACGCGAGTTCTTAGACTATGTGATGTAAGAAATTTGCTACGGAGCCTTGGCTCTGTGGTCCTGTAGGAAGACCATGATGTGTTTTAACAGCAGAAGCAGCATAAGAGCATGTTGATGATCTCAATCGAAATGAAGTTTTAATGGTTGTAATTTTACCTGCAGGTAAAGGTATCATAATTCTGCCAATGTGTCATTTTTATATCTGTGTAATTTTGTAAACTAAATAGCGAACTCTTCTATTTAAGCATAATCCAACTAATCTATGATTGTTTTGCTCTGGCAAGGAATAGATCGATTTACAGTTTGTACAAAGTTCGTTCTATCAATTTTTCGTAATAAATAAAAATGTTATTCGTAAGAAAACGCATTTAATGAAAATGAATTATTATGTTAAACCATTGAAATACAATGGTAATATATTCATTAGTATGTGTGATCATAAGTATAAATATAATTAGTTTCAGATAATTAATAATTCATATTTTTCTGAATTTTCACTGCGAAAAAGGCGGGGTGTTAATTGCAATGAGAAACTAAGTTGCAAACTGAGAAAGTAGATCTTTGTTTTAGATCACAAGCGCAATGTTTCATCACTTCTTTCTTAAATTTGCATTAAACGAAAATTATCAGAAAACATGTACGTAACTATATACTTATATAGGTTAAATTACTATAAGTATTAAGTTTATTGACATCGTAAAATGGTAACACACTTGTACACGGTCCAATGCCAAGGATGAACTGTATTTGGTTATCGGAACTGGTTTGTGTCGCCACTCAAAGATTTGACCCACGCAGCGCCATGTGAAACGGTATTTTTATGCAAAAACACCGCTTGTGTATGCATAATATGTCTGACTCAGTAGTTTACTGAGGCAAATGGAAATTGAGAGAAGTTTATGTCCAGAATTGTGTATTATCACTATGCACGCGTGATTTTGAAAGGACCTATCCAACCCTAATATATTATCTTATCTAAATTTCATAGAAATGTGTAAATAAAGTACAGGTTTATCTGTGTCGAATTGAATCTACAAACTAGTTAGGCAGCGAAACGGAACTGCTTTGAAATTTCCGCTGAGTTTATGCTTTTTTTTAAGCATTTCAAATCGTGTAACCACCTATTCATCTATCTACCTACTTATCTTTTTATTACATCACAAGAGAAAAATTATCGATTAAGATTACTGACAAGAAGAAGGAAAAGTTTTTACGTTACGTAATATACAGTAGCTAGACTTTTATAGCAACAAAATAAGATCTTAATTACACTCAACCGTTTGCTATTTCTTCTCGGAAAACCATCATGAATAGTTAAAAGTTGTTCGTCATTAGAATCTGCCCACAGAACTAATTATTAGTCTAGGCCATATTTTATTCTAACCAAGTTTATTCGATGAATAATTCCTACGTGTCTCAGTAACACCTGCTGTTTCAAACGAGTAGAGAAGTATAGTTAGATATACATCATAATTAATTAATATTGCTATTGCCTTCACAGCATCATTCACAACTCGTCCTCTAGGGTAGGAAATAACAATGAAAACCAACCACTGCGAAGTCGCAGGCAAACACTATAACTAATATGAATTAAACAATTCTTTTGTCCCTTGGGGTGTAAAAGTGTGGATTACATAACGCATGCATTATACATACCTGTGTTTTTACATGTACGTTGTACAATGGTTTTACAATACAATAATACATACAGTCTTTGTAGCATAGTTAGTATATTTAGAATTAGATCATAGTACATAACATTACTAAATAGTTACTACGTAAATAGTAGATACTTTATTAATGAGTAACAAACAGGGTTTTAATTAGAGCTGGATTATTGCAATTGAAATCAATAGGGTCAAATTGAGATGAGGTTAACGAATAAATCATCGCGGGGAACATCAGGGCCGTATCAATTTATAGTCCCCCATGCAAGGATGTGTGACAAGCTACATATATGAATGACGCAGGTGCAAATGCATAAAGAACCACAACTAATTGCAGAACAGCAGGCTAGGTTACCCTGCCGAGGGGGTCGCGGAAGAATTCTAACAAATACCCGCGGCCCCCTCATTAAAGCGGCTCGACGGAACACAGTGGGGTTTTAGTCGGTAAGAATCCGACATAACCCACGGCTCCTTCCCCGGGGACCGTGGGTATCTTTGGAAGATTTCCCCACTATAAAAAAAAAGGCTAGGTTACCCTATAGGTATAGGTGTTGATCCCTTTAAAAAGTTTACTTTGTTAAGTCTTCGAAGTAAATGTTTCTACTAATAGAAGGCAAATGCCGCAGTACCCCATCTAATCTTCTCTTATCATTTTCATCTTTTATGTCTTGTCAAAATAATATGCGGTATAAGACCATCCATATGCGGGTTATGTAGGTACTATGGCTTTAGAATAGGTACCTATGCAATAATTGTAATAAGCTAAGGTAATAACTAATAAGTATTCCGATACTACCTACATTTATTTCTTGTTCCATTAAACAACAAGTAGATTAAATAAAAGACTTTCCATATCAGTAATTTTAATTATCGTTATCTTTGAAATTCTTCGTATATTGTTAAATGATTCAATTGACGATAACAGCTAATAAGTAAGTTATAAATAATGCATTGATCGATATACGATGACTGCATTTTTATTCCTGTAGGTAAAGAAAACTTCGAGAAAATACAGTCATTGCAAATACATGATGGCAAAATAGCTGTTACATATATAAATATGCCCTTTTCATCATTCACATCATTCGATGGAACACAAAATTCCAATAGATTAGGAAAGGGGTGCAAGACTCCCTGTTTTAAATGGCACTTTCCTTTTTCAAAGCACCAAGATTAACTGTCTCATTCAAAAGACACAGACACGTTATGAAAAGTGAAGTCCCATAGATAACACTGCACTTCGCTTCTTCAAAAGAATACTCCCCTTGAAAGGATGTGTAGGCGGTATTATCTATTTCAACAACACAGCTACTGTTCCACTGTATAACTTTTCAAGAGGACTGTACTCAGTGCAATACCAGACTCTCCCTGAGTACAAGAGGGAACAAATATAATATGAGAAGTATTGGCAAAGTACTGAGTTACAGTAGTTAGTTATTATACAAAATACATCCGCATCTAAAGAGTAAACAGTACTGACAGAGAAGTGCATTTCGATACTTATTTATGTTTAGAGTTTAGACAGTATAATGAATGATGATTTGCTTACTTTCTATGTACATATTGTAAAGAATTACACAGAACAATTTGTAACCTAGTGCAATTTCACGGAGGCATCATGAATTGCTTGCAAGTGAGCTTTCACTCTGTTCACATTAATAGCACTCACATCCTGAGACATTTTCATTGGCATATTAGATTAGAAAGTCAGCCATAAACAACTTGATAAATACCAAGTCGGTAAATTATCTGACATCGGGTCCTTTTATACAGGTTACGTAATTTCAATGGTACGCTTCAACGCTTTAATAACTATGTTCCAAAGTTCAGAAAATTAAATATTTATGTTCATCTTGTATCAAATGTATTTATACGGTGATTTATTTTAAAATAAACAAATTAATAAAGAAGAGAATTATTATAAGCAATTCTATATATACTTAATATCATTGATTATAATTTATAAGTTAATTTTCCATTAGTATTATCTACATCTGTCTGCATTAAATTATTATGATTTTTGGTTTTCCTGTTTTATACAAATTAGCTAAGCTATAATTTAAAGGTTTTTACCTATTACATATTATTGAATATCGTAGAAAAACGAATCAGAAGAAAGCCATCATTATAAATCGTTTGATACAGCTTAATCTCAATCTCAATGCTTAGCTATGCAATTTTATATCCGATTACTGTAACCAAGAGGCAAATGCAAATAGCAATTTGATTAGAAATGGCAATTTGCGTTAAACAAGTTTCATCAGCGGATGTACAGCCGTTAGTGGAAGATAATCTCGGGCTGATTGAATAACGGTTAACGAGCCATAAGGGGTTTCGACTGCAAATGGCTTAATGATTCTTTATTTATGGACATTTTATATACTGCAATGTTTTAGCGTATAAAATTAATATAGGATTTTATCAAATAATTAATAAGTGCTCAAGACATTGATATTCCTAAATTAAATTAGTTACCATTTTCTGAGACGCAAAGTAGTAGCAGTAAGCTGATGGCGATAAATATTGGGTCAGACCTATGGGCCAGACAATTCAACTGGAAGAAATTAAAATATTCCTGATTTAGACTAAATAAACACTTCCAAATTATTTCCTTACGTAAGTGACTATTTAAAATGTCATAGTCACGAAAGTATTTCGCGTTGATCGTCTGCAAACGGATAAAGCGGATGTAGGGCAGGAAGCCACACCAATAAAATCGATATTGGCTAACATAATATAGTTCTTGGTGGTAATATGTTGGGGTTTATGGAATTCAGTAATGTCGTTAGAGATTTAATTACCGCAGAATTATTTACGTAATACAATATGTAATAAAGAAGACCTCCTTCACTTGCGCATTAATCAAAGAGTACGAAACTGTGGTATAAAATAGTAAATACTAAGAACAATATTTATATTCTAAACCCACTCTTGAAAATCTTGAATTTGCTGTTTGAACAACAAACTATAATTTCACAGGATGAAAAGTAAGTGCGGATATAATTTTGATGTAGTCATTTTTTGCTGAGAGGTTACGTGTATGTAAACTTTCTCACCATTAATGTTTTGTCAAATCATTTTCGATTTTGAAACATGACCAGTAAAATTACGTACACTTTCCAAGTAAGATTAATAGGCATGTTATGTAGTCATTAGATGCATCGTACTGTATTATATTATCTCTATAGGTTTAATGATTGATATGATTAATTTCACATTCGAATTTCTCTAGCATAAAGTACAGAAAATTGACTGCATTTTTATCATAATATCATCGACCTATGAATGAACATTATCAAAATGTAATGATTTTAGTTCGGGTGGAGTTGATACGATGAAAAATTAAGTTGGAACTCGGAACTTATTTCCAAAAACAAATTATTTACCTCACTTCAAACTTGCTTTGGCTCAGGAAATTTGGAAATATTTAAGGTCACTAAAAATTAAGAAAAAGTGGCAGTATACCTACTGTAAGTTATCAAGGTTGAAGGTAATACAGTTGTACTTTTCCGAGAAAATTAACAGGTTAATTTGTAATTGTCAACAAAAAGAATACCTATTATATAAACAAAATTTATGGAACTACATAAAAAAAAAATCGAATATTGAATAGGTACCTATTCTATTTTGTGTCACGACAGGCAAACTATGTGCCTTCTCATACTAGCCGTTGTCGTGGCTAGGTGTGAGGGGGATAATAAATTCAAAACCTAGTTAGGATATCCGTGCTTCCGTCGACTAGCGAGGCATGACCATTGCTTCCGGCAGGGTTCAAATGTTTTGTTTACATCGCTTTATGGTATAGCTGACTCATTAAGCAGAGTCCATTTGGAACCCCTTATTTGTACAGCCGCGTGTCTCATTTGAATGCCAAGAATACTGCAATGTAAGCGTTTATAATATACACGTAATTACTTTTTATCGTCGAAAATTACGTCATTCGCCTTTGAAATTGCTACAAGCTGATACACCGATTAACCTAAGAATTTGAGTACCTAATGATAAAGTAACAAATTCACAGAATTTTCGAATTCGAAGAATAAATAAAAAAAAAGCTATCGATAAGAATTACATTGCTGAATTGAAGGAAATATGTACACATATTTTAATTCAATCTTATTAGGTAATTCCCTAATCCCAAAAACAAGGTACACGTAGGAACAATATCGGTCCGGTCAGCTTGTCTGTATATTTAATATTATATTCAACTGAGATAATGCTTTTAGTTATCAATTACACCGCAGTTTGTGATAAGCTTCGATAAGATAACATAACAATGGTCTTGATCATTAAATGCACTTCATGGAATTTTGTAATGGTATAAAAATACATTTTAGTAATCATGAATCATATCATTTCGAATCAATAGGTATACCGTAATATAAATATGACTTTTGAACCTCCGTGTACACTGTACACCCAAATACCGCGTAAATCAATAGATAGAATAGATGTCATGACGTCGAATGGCGCGGTTTTAACCGATACATTGACCTCCCCAAAAATGTTGAATGTTATTTGTTAGGAATGATGTAAAAGTGGACATAAAATATAGGAGTCATTAATTCCTTAATTTGTTTATAAATTCACAATTTTAATAGTAACAACATTTTTAGGTTTACCTCTAAAACAACGAAGTTATCTTATCTCCAATCGGATGATGAAACCTTTGTAACAAACCAACCACGCCTAAATAAAACAAAAAATACATTTATAAAAAATATAAAATGGTTTATTTTATTAAAATACAAAAGTTTCTTAGATTATACAATATTTTTACATTTGGCGTCTATTGCCGAACGAAATACCCGATTGCTGTCCTTTGTTTGTCCCATATTGCAGAGAAATGACATTTTGGCCAGCTTTCAGCTGTTCTTCACTGAACTCTCGAATATTCTTGTCAGCTTCTTTAGGTCCGAAGGCTGGCAAACCATAATTTCCTGCTTTCCTTCCTAGCGATTGCAGACAAATGATGACTGAATATAAGTTTTGTTTCTCCCAAAGGTCGATCGTCTGGAAGGTTTCTTGGGGGGGTACTCCCAATTTGACTGCAGCTTCCAAGAATGCATTGATGTTCTCCATGCATTTGAAAGCCATGGACGATTGGTTGATTTTCTTGACGATACCGTCCTGGAATTTGTTGACTAGCTTGCAGAGCAGAGTTCCATCCTTGAGTATTTCATAAAGATTATCGGCATCGCCGGAGGTGTTGATGTTCTCACCTGTGACTGTCTTGACCCATTCGAGTGTTTCGAAGGCGATGTCGTTGTTATACTTGCTGTTGATCCTGGCTTGAGCCTCAGCGTTGATGCCGGCTTTCCCTGCGCGGAGTTCAGCCATGTTTTGTGTTGACAGGATTACGGACGCGTAGACACTGAGCTCCTTGTGATAAGCAATTTGGTATCGGCTTGGTGATATAGTGCTATGATAGCGATTATTTATCGATATATGAGTATGACTTCACTGTAGATATTCCACTTTATTGAGTAGAATAAAAGATTACGTGTTGATATTGTATTGATAATTAAACTGATATTAAATCAAAAAATAATAATAAAATAGTTGGATCATAAACAGCTAGGATATCAGTTAATGGATACTTTAAAGTTTATAGCTTCAAATTAATACAATAAGTTTGTTAAAATCTTTGTCATAATATTTCCCATTTCTGTTTCATTAAAATCAGTCAGTTAGTCAGCCAAACTTAGTATATATCTGAGTTATCTGTTATTTGTATTTGGTAGGGAAAATCGTATAAGTTTGAATTTTTTTTAGCCAAAGTCTGGCCCAATTGCCTCGCGGCTTCGCGTTACGACAAAGCTTCTAGTCTCTAGGCATGAAGTGTGCTTAATTTGAGATTTGTGTTTGTAACCACCTATAATAATAACATGTTCTGGTTATGCCGAAGGTTATATAATAGTCTAAAAATCCGTTAAGCATTATTTCGTGGAATTTTTGCAATATCATTCCCTTACTTTATGGAATACCTTGAATTCATATTATTAACTTTATCTTTTACTAGATATTTTTCATAAAAAAGAAGTCAATATTAAAAATATATTTGAAACATTCACAAGTTGTTATGTCCATACAATATATTATATATCATATTATTATCAGATTATTATTGCATTGGTGTTAGAAGATTTTGGAAGAATAAGTTTTTTCGGGTTATTGTAAATTTGCCACAAAGTTAATTCGTCACGTTTTTAAAACTCCATACATTGAAAGTAAATTCGTCACATGCCTTAAAAAGTATGTGTAAGTTCGTCACAGGTATATTCGGGTTATTGTAAATTTGCCACAAGTAGTAAAGTACCGCCAGCAAGCAAGGCAAGTGAATTATACCTGTCAGCCTGCGATGAAACCAGCAATATAATGATTTACATTTTAATATTACAGTCATCATTCACATAAGGTAAATTCATCAATAACATAAGGTAAATTCATTATTGAGTCAAATTGATTTGCGCTTTTTAAAAGTTTGAAATGATTTTTTATGTATTAGAATTTTTATTTTTATGGAAAACGAAAGTTGACTTATAAAAATAATTAATCTGATTTTAACTGTGATTTATTAAGTGTCATGATCATGAAACGCGCTAGTCTGTTTGAGTTTTGATTTTTATTTGCTTTGTGTTTTTCTAATATTATAGGATATGATTTAAGTAAAGTAAGAGCAATATCTTTACTTGTTAAAATAAAAGAATAATATTTTATCCTTATTTTTAGGATCCTTATCCTTAGGATTGTTATAAATTTTGTAGAGCCGCTTTTAGTTCATTGCATTTTAAAAATATTTATAGAGAGAACTGTGATTTTTACCATTACCTATGTAGAATAATGTAGATGTTAAGTAATACTCTTTATAACTGCTGTGAATTTTTAGAACATATACAAAATAGATGTTCCTTGGTTTTTAGCAAAATTTATCTTTGTTATGCTTTTCCTTATGTTTTTACAAAGTCCATCCAACCAAAACCAAAATCTAAAACTGATTAAGAAATAAACATTTTAAATTAATTTATTGTTTAATTTTTTTGCTATCTGTACTTAAATTATCGATGTGACGAATTTACAATACTTGATATTAAATCGTGACGAATTAACTTTAAAAAAATAAAAGTGTGGCAAATTTACACATACTTTTTTATGTGACGAATTAACTTTGTGGCAAATTTACAATAACCCGTTTTTTCCTAGTATAGAATAGGTAAATAAATTACTTACATTATATTTAAAATGAGCATACAAAGTTATATTATTTTTCACTAAATACCCCATACAAAAGAAACTTGCAATTGGTGGTCATTCATGTAACGCACTAATATATTGTATAAAGGTGGAATAACTGAACATTATCTTCCCTTATTATACATTTATGACACCTATTAAATTGTTCTAGATCAATAAAAGTTATCATTTATGCTTTTGATTATAATTTTATTGATAAAGTATGTGATCAAGATACTGTATGACATTCAAATGCACACAAGTAAAATTGCAACTGCATTTATAAAGTATTTTCATTTTAAAGAATACAATATCTACGTATTTTTATTTATACAGCAGTAATAGGTAACCTTTGTGTCCAAGACAATCAGAGATAGGTAGAGATAGTTGTGTCCGAATTTCAAATAAATTATTAAAATCTGAATAAAGGCGACTTGAATATAACGAAATTAAAACTTGATAATAATATTTAACTACTAAGTTGAATTAATGACTAAAGTATTGAGTCTCCCAGTTAATTGAGTTTATAATGTGTTATTATTTTATGGTTTCGTAAAACAAGAACTGCAGACTGTCTATGTGAATGGTAACCAATATCATGGAGATATAATTATATGAATATAGTGTGTATTGTTTTAAAAATATTAATATCACTATAATAATATATACTTGAGTAATTCTGAATGGGAATGATTAAGTACATATATTATGATTAATTATCATTTTAAAGAGAAATTCCTGTATGCCATCGGACTGAAAATACAGGCATTGTTATTAAAAACACTATGGCCTTAAACGAAATACAAAATTAGACAGGCTACATGAAAATCGTTTGACCTTGTATTACAAAATGTTGATAAATTTACATTGTTTCCACCAAACAATACAATTGTAGCACAATGGCTTGTTTTAAACAAAGAAATAGATGCTATCAAATTAACTGATAATATTTTATAGATACCGTGAAATTCAACACTGATAAGTGTATAATAGAAATAATCCAGAATTGCTTTTGTTTTTTGATATTAAAACAGTTTTGTGATATTAAATAGTAGGTACTTTTATTATTAACCAATTGCGTAAAATCATGTTAACTGTCAATTATAGAGGCCCGTTTGTAAGTTAGTTTCGAGTAACCTAACTCTAGAACTAATTTTGAAAATCCTATCAGCATTACAAAGTTTTTTCAAGATAATTTCTGTTCAACTTAATAGTTATAAGCTATTTATTATACCTAGATAAAAGACATTGCTTGAAAAAACTGAGTCAAGGATTTCTGTCTTACAGAATATGTAAAACAACCAAAACTTGTATTAATTTATTGATATCATACAAGATTCTTATTAGTAAATGTAATTTTAAAAAGCTGCTACGAAATAGAACTATCACAGCACACTATCTATACTAATATTATAAAAAGAAAAGGTTTGTAGTTATGTATGTATAAACTACTGGACCGATTTTGATGAAATTTGGCACAGACAATCTTTAGACCCTGAGAAAGAACATAGGCTACCTTTTATTGCGAAATATGTACCACGGGCGAAGGCGGGGCGGACCGCTAGTATTGAATAAAACTAATTGTAAAGCAACATATTTTGAATATTTGTATATTAATGGATCTCAAACATAATGACTAATTAGATAAGTTTGTTGTATAAATTATTAGTGTCTAATAAGAGGTTTGTGAACATAGTTTTTAATTAGCTTTTTAATAATTGATTCACTAATAATGATTACAATAAAATACAATAATTGTGAGTGAGGTGAATATTAGTTATGTAATTCTTAAAGTTAGTAAATGTAAGAACACACTCTGCGAATCATTGAACAAACAAATCTTAGTAATTAGATCTGAGAGGGTTATTTTTACAAAAAAAAAAATGTAACTAAACTATAGGTATTTCAAACAATAATGCGATATTGAACAATTGCTGATAATAAATTATCTATTAGTGTAACCTTCACGCTTACTCTCAATTAAAAAACTTCTCATAAAACCTTACACTATTGTAGTTTATGGAAATTTACATATATTTACATACTGAAACAAGTTTATGTGCCAAAACTATAGTATAAAAATTTACTGTTTGCAATTTTACACGTAGATAAAAGTGATGATCATTTTGATAAAATATTTCACGTGTAAAATCATGTTTCTTTGATCTAACTTACGAAAGTTTGAAACTTATCTAAAATTTTGAAAACTTACCGGAATATTCTTTTGTAGATTATATATTTTCACAGGCCACAGTTGATTTTAAAGAACAACATTCATTTTATCAATCCCACACAAAAACACTTCACTTTCACAAATTAATAAAATAAAACCTGCATTACCTAGCAGTAGGTTGACTGCGCGGCGAAAAATTGTTGTCACTTGTCAGTAACTTGACAAACACTACAAACAGAAGTCAGCTTGAGTCAGATTAATTCAGAAAGTCAGAAACAGCGAAACAGCGCACAGCGGTGTGTCGTGGTAACTACGCAATAGGCATTCGTTCTGAAACCACTCTCTTTCCTGATTGGATACTTTACAATGTCGTAACCGCGTTTTGATTGGTTACGGAGCCAATGTATAGTACAGTGCGTGGTTCAATATTCGATGTATCGATAATGTGTTTTATATTTGAAATTTAATAATCAGATGTAATTATCAAATTTATAATAGAAATTATTTATGTCTTACGATTTATATTTTTAAAATAACACTTAGGTATATAATATATATACATAGTTTTTTGGTTATAATGGTTTTTGATAAAATTATATGTATTCCTTAGAAATTGCAAATCTCAACATAGCAAATGAGTAACCATAAGTTTGTTGTAATAATTAATAATGCAATAATATTTTCAAAATAGTTCACTTTATTAATCTGAGCTTATCGATAATAGTTTTATGACATCTAAACAACACTATAAGCGTTCACGTCAAAATGGGTTTCGTTCTAAAATCTGAAGTGTCAATTTGTGAATACAAAATGTATTAAAATTTATTACCATTAAAATTTAAATTAATTAAGATCTTATTGTTGTTGTCATTGATTGTTGTTTAAAAAGTTTGATAGTTATTTATATATTTAATAACTTAATAAAGATTAGTGGTTACAAAAATCTTCTTTATACAAATTACAAAGATGAATCCCTTTCCCAATTTTCCTTGGTCACGGCCTTAGGCCAAGGCATCACGCGCGCGCGATTTTGCTAATAGTATTTTTTTATTGTGTTTGTTATTAAAAAGATCTTATTTTTCGCCAAAATGAGTACTTAGATATAATTATTAAGAAAACTTAACGGCTTAGCTTTACGTTTCATGAGGGCAAGTGTCTGTGGCGTGAGAAGGGCGTGAGCTAGTATTCTAAAAAAAAACCGAAGAAATTAGAAAATAAAATATTTACGATAAAAAACGACACAATCACAGTCAGACAATTATACAGAAAAAATATTTCGGCAAGTACATAGGTACTAAATCCTACGTAAACGTTTTTTTTTACTTTAAACGTAAATTGAGAATTTTAATTGATCAATCTTAGTTATCATAATTCATATGTTAACAGCTAAGATTGATAAATTGAATTCATACTTAATTATGTAAAACAAATGACGGGTATTTATAGGATAGACAGGTTTCACAAACAATATTGCAAAAACGGCAACGGCCGTTTAAATAAATCCCGCGCTCGCTCGACGCTCGTTCAACGAGAGTAGGTATACACGTGGTATACACTATACAGGGTGTTATCGTTAATAGGCGATTATTCTGTAACCAGGTATTACAGATATCAAAAAACTTTAAACTGATATGGAAATTACTTAACCTGCAAATAAAACGAGAAATACCTAAAAAATGAGCACGTCACTTCAAAAATCTGCTATGAATACAAAATGTACGGGAAATAATACCTATATGTATTTTTAAAAATTTATTTATTTTTTATTTATTTATTAATACTTTATTGCTCTTAAAAATTACAAATTGAGACTTAATCTAGGATACATTGTAACAAACGGCGGCCTTATCGCTAAATAGCGATTTCTTCCAGACAAAAATTTATTATGGGGACTTTCGATATTAGTTTAAAGTTTTTTGATATCTGCAATAGTTATGGAATAATAGCTTGTGCACACTTTATTGTTATTATATTTCGTATTGCCCTTCGTTGGAGCGCGTCTATGAGGAGCCATTTTATCAGCGAATTTTAAACGCGATGTCCATGCTAAATATGACGTAGGCCGTGCGTGCCTTGAGAGAGACAGGTCTACTTGCAATGGAATAACTTGAACAATTAGAGATCTTTATTTTAAACAATGTCAACAATAAGTGGTCCTCGGCGCAGGCAGCACCGACAGATATGGCTTTGCAAGTGTTTGCAAGAAGCGCTGGAAGATTCATAGAAAGCACAGTTGTCAGCGGCGGACGGCGCGGGTGCAGGACGAAATACAGTCGTTTGAGAAGAATAGTTTTATGAATATTGCGTTAAATGGGGTTGTTGTTTTTGTATCGACGCAACCATAGATACCTACCTACTAAACTAGTAGCGCCTTCTTACCAAATGTATGTTCCACCTATACGGTTTGAAATAATAAAAATAACTACGTTAGAAACAACCGACTTCAAAAACGGAAAAGTACTTTTAGTGTATTTTTAAACACGAATCACGAATCAAACTCGATAAAATTGAGTCAATATATTGAGTTCCTATGGCCACCTTCCGATTCCATCATCAAATCTCTATGTCATGATAATGTTTCATCGCCATCAAATTTACATACGTACTACGTAGGTATACAAAATTTCAGCTCAATCGGTTAGCGGTAACTGGTAAGTGAATCAAAAGTTACTGGCTAGATTTCAATTAAGTCATCGAGATCAGACAAAAATGCTCATAAAATAAAAAAAAAGACGTGTGGCACTCGGGGACTGCCGCGGTAAATCTATTGCATAGCTGTGTTGCATAGCATGCTTTCAAGCCACACCCCCGAGTCCGTCGGAGTGGGGAGCGTGAGGTTTTTTCGTTACGGAATTTCTCGATTCGGTCCCCGCACTCAAGGCCCCCGATAGAAGCTATGCAATAGCTTAAAAAGCTTTATCGATAAGCTGCCAGCACGTAGATTGCATGTCATCCAGTCTTAAATGAAGTTTGGAAGTAGGTTCGTAGTAGGTTGCACACTCAATAGATCACTTATGAGGATATTACTGCTGTGCAACAGCATGATACTTTAAAATAATGACGTAGGTACTTGTTACGTATAAGAACCCCGCAATTGTTATTTGGAACAAAATATTATGTACTGCTTCTTCGTTTAGCTAATAGCTTTACTCGACCAAATATGGTCCAAATGTCTATTTGATTGATGACGATTGTCTAATCATATAAGGAATTTCTTTGATTCAAACAGCACTAGCCTGCTAGGGCGTCGGATATATCCACAGATATATAATAATATATATCCCTGATATCTCAGTCAGTCTGGAAGTTATCCATATTTTCGTAAATGATGTTTATTCAATATTTGATTTTGAAGCACCGGTTTAGCTGAAAGTTTGTAAAATTGTGTTTTTGTGATCAATTTTAAAATACTTACGATGTATTAGTGGCTAACAGAATCGAATAATTTATGATGTTTATTAATACCTAGGTAGGTAAGTATAATTGCTTTAATGAACTAAATTGCGGAACTACTGATAACTAATAATGCATCAAATCGGGAAAGGTTGAGTGGCGCGTGTAAACAAAACATTGGATATCTTTGAGCGTGAAGTTCATCGCAACGCGCATGCGCGGGCGGCGGGCGGCGGCGCGGGCGCCTGCGCAGCGGCAGGGCGGCGCGGCGTCAGTACGCGCGCGCCCTCGCCATGGCTCGGTGGGTGCCGGCCTTCGTGGCCTTCCTGCTCGCTACCGCTACCGTCTCCGCGCGCAAGTCGACGCCCAAGAGTCAGCAGGACCACGAGCCTCGCATCGAGGAGGTCACCGCCAAACAGCTCGAACGACTCCTCGACGAGAAGGACTTCGTGGCGGTCTACTGGTGTAAGTTGGCACCCCGCCAGCCGGCAGCCACGACGCCGACGGCCATCCCCGCTCGAGCGTAGAGGGTCGCTTTCCCACCGCGATATTTTAGCGAACGTTATGCAACGGAGACAATAAAACCCGACCCGACCGCGCCGTCACCTAAAATGGCGGCGGGTCTTTCCACGGTTCCACCACCAAGGTCGCCGGGCGCCTACGCTCTCAGCCCGGCTAAAACTATACCAGTGTATGCCGCATGTTCCGCTGAAATAGATTTCCATTACGCGATATTGGCATTCCGACTATTTTCGCTTGTCGCCAACTCTTGGGCCGCATCCGTTGATCTCTTGTTAACTTTCGAAAAAATTCTATGTGTGTGTGTTGGCAGTTGTGAATGTCGTTTCTAATGTGCTCTATTTTTATACTCTTTGTCGTACATATTTATTTCGACGATTAAAACCAAGTCACTTATTGAGCTTTTCAAAGTAGTTCCTGTATTAACTTTGTTAAACGCACATGTAGTATGTATTATTATGTATAAGCTTTATGATAGAGTTAAATTACTTCCATTATGCATCACAAACCGGAGGTTCGATATGATCCATTATCAACGTAAACATAAACAAAACATAAAAAATTAATTTCAAAACATGTAGAGAAGATATAGGTAAACAGTCCATCATAATAGAAGTTTAATCTTATGATCATATAGGTAGGTATTAGATTTGTAGAGTTAGCTAAAACAATTAGGCAGGATATTAGTCGTATATCGTGTGAAGTATCGCTTTAACTTTTTATTAGTGAATATTTAAAAAATACCGCAAAAGACATCTTCAAATTAATTAGTCAATTAAAATTAACAATACTTAAATCTTTCCAACAAACCTTGCTTTAAAAATAGCAGTCACCTAGTATAAAATGTTAAAGAAAAGACATAATTACGAAAATGTATTCGTGTAAATGTTGGGCTTGGAATTCTTCCAAAACTGTCGTATGTTATCAATATATTTCCTTGATTAACGAAAATCTCTACAATATTCTGATTAGAACGTTGTTAAAACTTATTCTAATCGTATATTAAAAGTTATAATCAAGATCTAGAAATAAATATAAAATTGAGCTATTCCGTCGACGTCTTTTTATGATCTTCATCAGACATAAATTAAATAGTTTTTCGTTTATAGTTCATGATTTACAAACAGAATGACGTCTGTGTATAGCGTATGACGTAGCATCCGCAGACGTTTGAAAGGTATTCTGCATCTGAATTTTACATTTATTGCTTCCTCACAAAATATTAACATATAAACGATACTGCTCTACGTTTAAGATCTCTTATTTTTTAAGAGATTGAATCAGTATCCCGATTCAATCTCTTTAAAAATTTTGTCTACTCGTTTGATACACTAACTTTTCTATAGTCTTTATTAGGTAGATGATTTGAACAAAAATATTGATGGTGTTTTTCAAAATTTTCAATGGGTTTCGATATTTTTCAGTTTATTGATTAGCTCTATTAATCACAAAGCTTCATTTTTAAAGTCTCTATATGCTGTGACTGCCATGTGCTTTGTATAATTGTAGCGCTTTTCAAACTTTTTTTTTATTTCTATACGCAATTTTCTAAAGAACCCCAAGAGTTAATTACATATTTTATAATTTACAATCAAATATCGTAGAAATTAGATCGTTTATTTTATTATTTTGCTAATGCGAGTATTCACCTACTGTGAGAAACAAGTAGTTTTATGGCAATACATTATAGAATAGAATAGAGTTTAGGCTTAATTAGATTCGAGTGTATTGGCATCTTCGAGAAATTTCATACGTACAAAACCTTATTTCGGACAATTCCTATTAACTGCTAAAATCTTTTGATTGTAATATTTAATAACTCTAGTTTCTTGTATAAAGCTTTTAGCCAATTCATAATTACAAAAACAGCCTTTCATCTGCCCCAAAAATTACTTTTCGGTTATTATTAAAATTACATCGTGTTGTCAGAAATCAGAATTTATCGCAAAAACGTGTACCATCATTAATAAATCTGTTCTTAATTCTTCGAAATCAAATATAAAATGAAGTATAATATGTAAAGCATATTAACTGTGCCACTGTTTACGTAAATATCTATTTCAGTAATTCTCCTTGGGTATTTTTGAGCAAATGATTCAAAAGACGCCGATTTAAGTCTCACTTTCATAGTCGTAACTTTGATAATAAAATTAAAATTTCATTGATTCTTGCGTCGTGGAGCAAGGTGAGGCAAGCTGGTGTTGTCTTTATTGTTAGGAAAGGTATTTTTAAAGTGTTAACATGTGTTTAGTTTTGAGTTTTATGAAATATCGAGATACCTTGTACCGGAGATGAAAGAAACTCCACACGATTATACATACAATACTTGAAATGACAGCTTTAATAGCCTATATGAAAATGTTTGTGTGTATACTTTAAAATATAGTATAATTTATAGCCATTTTATTAGCATCGTTAAAACAATAGGTATAAGTGGATTCCAATCTATAGGTACTTACTAATATTATAAAGCTGAAGAGTTTGTTTGTTTGTTTTAACGCGCTAATCTCAAGAACTACTGGTTCTATTTGAAAAATTCTTTCGGTGTTGGATAGCCCAGCATTAACATCACGTTAATTAGTAGGTATCAATAGGCCTGGTCGCGGAAGAATTCTTATCAATACCCGCGGCCCCATCATTAAAGCGGCTCGACGGAACACAGTGGGGTTTTAGTCGATAAGAATCCGACATAACCCACGGCTCCTTCCCCGGGGGCCGTGGGTATCTTTGGAAGATATCCCCACTATAAAAAAAAAGGTATCAATAGGCCTGAAAATTTTGTGTAGAAGCATAACATAGTAAATATTTCGGTCTACGTGTTGTTTATTAACTGTGAACCTTGATAAAACTAATTTTGTGATTTGTCCCATTTTACATTAAAGCGCTGAATATATTTGACTCATAGAAATTCTGGAACAATCTTTGCTGAGCGATATTATCAAACGTTCAATATTAAAATGAACTTTAAACCCCTTTTCGTGGTTTTCACCAGCGATGGTGATGAATAAAACTTCGGGGATCGTTTTTGTATAGTTTAATAATCTCAATGGTATACATTTGTTTTTAAAAATATTTTTGAACTCTGACTTGACTGAATTAAAATTTATGGTAGCTTTATAGATCCGGATAAGATACCTATCATAAAAGAAGAGTGCAATGTGTATTACAATCATAAAAAGCATGAACAATGTACAAGCTGTGGTACAAGGTATTATACCTAGGTAATTGTTGATGTAATTTATGTACTTTTTCCACTATTTATAGTTTCAATCGGAGGTCTCTACAATAGAAGTGGATGTACTTTGCAATACAGATAGTTAATTAATTATTATAGGAAAATTATAAAAGGAAAATAATCGTCAAACAATTATAGAAAGACTTCCGTGTATCTTGAAGTTTCTTAACAAAATTATTAGGCCAACTAATCGATATGCTTACCAATATCGGTTTATTTTATGTTGCTCTTACATCAAGTTTATATAATTACTAGCGGTCCGCCCCGGCTTCGCCCGTGGTACATATTAACGTTTTCTCTACATAAGAACCATCCTCGTACTTCAAGGAATATAATACAAAAAGAATTATCGAAATCGGTTCAGCCGTTCTCGAGTTATGGAATTACAACGAAAAGTGGCATTGATTTTTATATATTAGATATATACATATCTATACTGTTATTGCTTAGAAATAACGCACATAACGCCTATGACGTCGGATTAAAGCACTAAGTTAGTTGGATTATGTAATACTAGCTGCTCCGCGTGGTTTCACCCCCGTGGCTCCACCCCAGTTGGTCGTAGCGTGATGACACATAGCCTATAACCTTCCTCGATAAATGGGCTATAATATAACAGCGAAAAAATTTTTCAAATCGGACCAGTAGTTCCCGCGATTACCGCGTTCAAACAAACAAACAAACAAACAAACAAACATACAAACAAACAAACAAACTCTTCAGCTTTATAATATTAGTATAGAATCAACACTAGCGCGCTTCCCGCTTGCGTCTTCATCCGCGTCTATCGAAACCCGCATAGGTTCCGCTCCCGTGATATTATTTCCTGAATAAAACCTGTACTCCTTCTCAGATCTCAAACTATCCTTTACAAGCTATTTTAAAATTAGGAATTAGCTTTTATTATGATAAGGTTATATTCCAAAAAGTAAATTTATAAGCTGATGATGAATGAGCTGATAATCGTAAACATACAATTGTGAGAATGTTAAAAACATTGTGGGGTCAAATGATAGAGTGGTTTGTGGTATTTCAACATTAAGGTATAGAGTTTGTTACAAGTTAGGGTTCATAGAGTTAAGACGTGTAGAGTAAGACGCTTAATGGCTCTACATTTTCAGAATGCCAGTCCAACAGTCGCGTTTTGTCAACATTTTACATCGAAATAATATTTTCATTACCGGTTTGGACTGTAACGTTGTTCATTGTTATAATTATATGTAGTTTTTTCGAGCTGGCAAATACCAGAAACTTAGTGGGAGCTTTTTTATGCAAAAGCTTCATTTATAATTTTTCACGTTAGTTTAGAAAATGTATGTATAAGTATATATTATATACTTGACAAGCGTCCCGGGGATATGTGTTATTACCCGATATATGCATATTCTTTGCATTTTATATCGTTTAATCCTGTTATTCAGGCTGCGAAGTTGAAACTTTTTATAAATGGTGTACTTATACGATGGAGTCGTTTATGTATTGATTCTTTTAAAGGAGCACATACCTAAAAGTCTATAGGGATAGACTATCAATCGTCCATCTCGACTCCGTTCGGGTTGACCAGGAATAAAAACAAAATACAATTTAGCCTACATGTGGCTTTCTATTGGAAAAATAATTGTAAAATCTTAATCGGTCCAAAGACCCTATAACGCCATAAAAACACAAACTTTACCACTTCATTATATTAGTATAGATATATTATCTGACATAACATTAAACTATTTGCTTCGTGGTCCACGGGGGAACTGTGGCCAACATTTGCTGTTTTGGCTTGTTGATATTGTGGTGTCATGCCGCTAGACAATTATTGTTAAACAAACTTCTGTGGTGACATTATATGGTCGCACAACTATAGTTTGAATGCTTTTCCTCTGTTATATTATGATATTATTATGTTTTATGAGTATTGTAATATACTCATAAAATTTGCGCTATTTAAGAGTCCGTATCGATTTTAGAGGGATTTTGACTTGTTTCTGTAATTCTTTAGGAGCCCGTTTAAGAAAACTAAATTAGTAACAATGTGTTATAATATCTTAAATTAAAGATTTATTCAATATCTAAAAAGTGTCCGAGACAATTTATTGATTTTCATTGTCCAGTTTGTTGAATAGCCAATAACCTGGGGCGTGTTTCAATTTTTTCAATGCGGGACGTTCGGACGGACGTTGTAGTTTACACAGAATTTAAAAGAAGAAGTTTTCTTATAAAATATACAACAATAAATACACTGAGACATCCTAAAAAGTGTTTGAGGAATTTTAAGTACTTTTATTCAAAAATTCGAATAAAATCTAAGTTAAAATAGCCTTACTATGATGAAATTTTATGCGTATATGGCGTCGAATTTCTAGTACATACCTACCTACAACAGAGTTAAAAAAAATAGACATTAAATAATAGATTTATGCTTAAAAATTTGCAATAAAAAATACATATTATATGTTTTATGACAGTAATGGAATACTTTATGATAGTTCTGACGACGCGGTTGGCGCAGTGGTAAAGTAACTGCCTACTGAGCCGACGGTCCCGGGTTCGATCCCCGGTCAGGGCAAATATTTGTGTGATGAACTCAATTATTTGTTCTTGGGTCTGGGTGTTATTATCTATATATGTATTTATTAAATATTATATTTATCGTCGCCTAGTACCCACAACACAAGCCTTAATTGAGCTTACTGTGGGACTAGGTCGATTTGTGTAATAATGTCCTATAATATTTATTTATTTATTTATTTAATTTAAAGTTCTCTAGAATTTTCGATTATATACGGGAGCGCAAATGTTGTTAGTTGTTACGGCGGATCTATATAATCGAATATTCTAGAGAACTTTAAATTATTCCATTACTTTCATAAAACATAGTAGTTAGTTTTTTTTAAACGATCACCTAAAGAATTACAGAAACAAGTCAAAATCACTCTTAAAATCGATACGGCCTCTAATGTAGATAATATAAAAAGTGAAAAATGTTCCAATGCTATTTCCTACGTTAAATTATTCTTCTAATTTCTCTTTGACGCTCGTCTCCATAACTTTTTCTTCTTTCTTTTATTTGCGATAGGTACTTAGGTAGTTATCTACATATAATTTTTTGCCAGTCTTTAAAACTCTACAACCTCCGACTTACCTAAAGTTTTATGTAGACTACGTATTCTTCTAAGTACAAACGAGTACTTACCTAGATAAAATTTTCTAAATGTAGAGTAGGTATACAGGCGTAGAGTATTCTTTCGTTCTTAGTGCGTTCGAAAAGATTCTATGCAATGTTCTAATAGTACTGAAAAACACTGAATACGAGTTTTCGTTTTCACTAAAAGATCACGAAATAATGCTTTTGCTCTATGTTCGATTGATGTAAATGCAACGTTAGACAGAAAACACAATAAATTGTTACCAAAACCAGGAGTGCTTTAAGTTTACCTCGTGTTTCTGTCTTAACCTACTCAATTAATGAACAGTTTGAGTGCGTTGTTTATAATTGCAAGTCTTGTCTATCGGGATGGTTTGTATCTCAGTTTAACCGACTATAAAAGAGAAGGCGGTTCTAAATTCGACTGTTTATATTGTTTGTTTTTTTTATCTCAGGAGTCTTAACTTTAGACTGGACAACCTATAAAAAATGATCTGGTCCTGCTCTGGTCTAGTATAAAGAATATTAGTGTTGTTGAAAGTATAGTACCTATAAGTCAAAGTAGATATTCAGTAACTATTAGATCTTATAGGTACTGAGATTTCATTGGTTAAACATTTTTGATTCCTAACCTACACGTTTATTTTCAGTTGAATTTTCTATATAAAACATGTCAGTTAATTTTGGATTTTACACTAACTACGTTTTTCTTAAGCTTTCATAAAAGATTCATATAAAAATTTCGATTTTATGGGCCTTGGTATTCTTCGTGATTCGTCACCTAGATGAATAATTTATTGAAGTGTTTAGAAAAAGTTCATATCTTCACATATATACATATAATAAATCTGTAGAAGGGTCAATTCTGTACATTGAAAATATTGAAAAAATAAATAGCAGGGGGTGTTACTGGATCGATACCAAACCCAAATATGTGATTAAATAAATTTTTGTCTGTCTGTCTGTCTGTCTGTCTGTATGTTCAGGCATCACGTGAAAACTAACGGTTCGATTTCGATGAAACTTGGTATAATTATACCTTATTATCCTGGGCATAAAATAGGATACTTTTTATCCCGGAAAAATACGTAGAAAAAAATAAATCTTAATTTTTCCGCGCGGACGGAGTCGCGGGCAGAAGCTAGTAACATAATATTTTTCTTTGTAAACCAATTGATTTAAATAAATAGATACTGAATTACTGAATGTAACGGGAACCTTGCCACAATACACTAGTGAACCGCATTCCGAGCTGATCAATTAGTTTTAAAGAAACAAACAGGAAACTGACAAAAATGTTAAAAGCAGTTGCTTTGTTGTATGGCTTTGATATGAACCTATAGTATGATTAAAATGATGTGTATTTCTGTACTTTTTCGAATTTCTAATGTTCTAGAATATTATATTGTACTTCCTAAATTTTCAGCGTATTGTGAAGGTACCTACTTATTTCCAACTATCCACCGATGTAAATCACTATCGTTGCTATAGATTCCCTTTCCTTTGAAAGAACAACAATATACATTTAAGCTATAAATAGATAGAAATTTATTTTCTTGTATCGCATTATTTTTTCGTAAATTAAAATTAATAAGAACTTTATGAAAAACTACTTCATTAGTCATTAGTACTTACAGTCATTGTCACTACTAATAAACAATCACCTTTATGTAAATAAATTAATGAACATAAGTTTTCGTTGAATACAACTAAAATAAAGCTTTCGTGATGAAATGGGACCTTTTTCAAGGCCTAATGTTGACTGTGGAGAAAATAGAAACCTTTTCAAACCACGGTCGTGATGAGTTAAGAAATAATTAAAAATATAAGTTTACGCTCTTTAGTAGTACCTAATTAGTATAACGTTTCTTTTGTAGTTAATCCTTTATAATACAAATTTAAAATGCAAAAGTTTTTAAGAATATATGGATGTATGTTTGTTACTCTTTCACGCAAAACATCTTGTCGAATCTGTATTACATTGGGTACAGACATATCTATTGTTTGAATTAACAGAGTAGGTACCTTTAGGTAGTACCGAGCTTCGAAGTTCGAACTACTTAGTTGCATATTTCCTGCACGTTTCATATTTATAAGCAATATTCATCATACGTAACGATTGCAATTACCTATAAAATTGGTCGTTAATAAATTCAAATGAGGCGCCTAAAAGAATGCACAAGCACAGAATAGTTAGGTATTACACCGTAACGATTACACTGCAGAAGTATGTTACAGTCGTAAATCCGAACTGCCCGGGCTATTTCTTGTTTTCAATGTTTATGAGTTTATTTTCTCAAGAACAGCGATGGTGTTTTAAATATCATTCGAGTTCCCAACAAACCGAGAGCCAGGGTTTAAATCTTATTTATTTCTACACTAAATATTTGAAAGTTTAAATAGTGATGTTCATTCTTTAAACATTGTTGATATGAGTGAAATTTACTGGGGTGTAGGCCGTTTATGCATAAATAATTACATGTGTAGTACCTGATCTTAAAAATACAAATGTTATATGAAAGTGGCTTAAAATAAGATTTAAAAATAACTCGGAAAAATCCTATTTTGTGAGTTGTGAAAATCTAAAAAGGGTATCATTTAAGCTATCACCAATTTAATTAGTTTTGTGTTTCTTAAATAATAGGGTTTGTCCTCAAAATAGTAGATCTGTCACCAAAAAGTAGTCACCAAACAATGCAAAATCAGTTCCACAATAAATCACCTAAAATCCTGAGATAGGTCTAGTACCAAATAAATGTTTTTGTATGTATTATAATAGGTGTGTCCTTATAAGTATTTAAGCAAACTAATTTAAAGAGATCACCAATAAATCATATTATGTTACTAGAAAACAATTAAAGTTAAAATATCAATATTTATTCTTAAAAATAATAACCACTGAATAATCAGCTCTGGTTTAATAGCTGGCTTATGGCTAGCATAATTGTAGATAAAACACTTAATTAAAGTTAAAATAATCAATATTTATTGTTAAAAAACAATAATCACTGAATAATCAGCTCTGGTTTGGATTTCGAAGGGCGCCCCCTTTTTCTTTTCTGGCCGATAAGCACATTTTTTGCTTCTGGTGGGGGGTTGGCCAGCTTTAAGCGTATGGCTTATCCGATAATATGTTTGCACATGTCAATTTTTAAAGCGTGCCAATTTGTCTCCGCCCCTTTGATCATTTTTTCATTAAAATTATAAATTGATGTATTATACTGGTAACGAATACTATTAATTTAATATCTGAACGAAATAAAATGTTACTACTGTATTGGTGACAAAATATCAAATAAAAAGGAGTCGCAGTCAGGGATCGATAATCGATTTATTTGGTGACAGATCTACCATTTTGAGCACAGAGCTATTATTTAAGTAACAAAACTGTTATTATAAGAACGAAGTTTATATTCATGTAATGCAATATAATTTTATTGGTTATCAATCTCTTATTTTACACACATATTAACATTAATTTGATAATTCATACCTGGGAACAATTTTTGTTTATCTGAGAACGGAAATATTTCGTGGTGATAGATATATTTATTAGGTGATACAACTTGATGACAAATATAAATTTTGGTGATAGAAAATATAGTTCCCATCTAAAAACACCTGTCTTGTCTAACTACTATACTATCATGATGAAAGGACAGATTTCATGATAGATTGTTTAGAAATTCTTTCACATAAAAAAAACTATACTAACAGTTAGCGTGAGAGAGTTGTATTATATTTTAATTGTGCGTATATTTACGCGAATAAATTCGTAATGTGCAGCTATATAGTGTCTAATGTCTAGGTAATTATAATATAATTTGTCACTGTTATAAGAAAATGAATCGGATACGAACGCTCGTGTTTTGTTCCTTTACACATTAATTAATCAACGATATAGATTTATTATATTATTATATTAACTCAATTTCAGTTAATAATGAATGATGTCTTACATATTGAAAATAATATATTAAAGGAAACTATCGCTGTTGCTCTGAGAGCTCTTGAAAGCTTTTTAAGCCCATGTCAAAAGTCATATTATGTTGAAAGTTGGCTCTCGCGCATTCCTTTCTTTAGATCAATCTAAAAGATATTTTATAAACTGAGTACAAAGGATATGTACTGTGTCCCTATGTTATAATTTTTTGGTAATAGTTCACACTATGCTATGCCTCTGTTTATAGTGGATTTTATAGGCAATTAGGTATGCCCATCAAAAAAGAAAACATAAGAGCACAGAATAATTGAGGAACATCTTTCGAAATAGGATTTTGAATTATCATGATCATACTTATTCATTAACTTATAATTGATACTATCTATCAGATCCTAACAGCCTATAATATTATAGATTATTAAAATTTAAACTAACGAGGTAAAAATTTGTTTCCGCAGACGCAAGAAGTTGTGTCACGTGCGACAAGGTTTTGGACGAGCTAGAAAAAATAGACGATGACACCGACACATTTGGCGTCGACTTCGTGAAGATCAATGATAAGAGGCTCGCGAAACAACATGGTATCACGAAATTCCCCGCCCTCACGTACTTCCGTGAGAAGGAACCGATCATTTACGAAGGTAAAAGTTATACAAACACTCTCACTGGCCATTCGTTCTTATCCAAAATAAATGCAACGAGATAAATTAGATACAATTAACCACAACGCAATCGCAACAGGCGGTACGCTCACAGAAATAGAACTACAGAATAGTCAAACTTTTTGGTAAACTCTGTCCATTCGATGAGACATACTAAATCGATTTAAATGACATTGACACGTTGTATATGTAGTAGATACTTGAGAAGATATGTCTGCGAGGTTGATGGTTTTGGCAACCGATCAGATTTAATTAATAAAACAGTACAGTAAGATTGACTGTAACTATGACTTAAAATAACAAATGAACTCTTAATGTGATATCTCGTTTTAATGGCAAATTAAAAGAGCTCTTATTTAAAAAACTTAATAGCAGGCGTTCTCTACATATAAGTTCATTATAATGTGATTAATTTAGTATCAAGAAACACATCGTACATATTTGTATTTTCTTTTATTATAGGAGATCTTATGGACGAAGAAAGTGTCCTGGATTTCCTGACGAGCTTAGAAGCAATGGACCTTCCAGACAGGATAGAAGAGGTGAACCAAAAAATCCTCGGAAAAATAGTTGAGGATACAGAATATGTAGCTGTTCTTTTTTGTACGTATCTACATGTTATAACGTGGGTTTTGTCAAGTAATTTAATAAGCTAATGTAATAAAAATTTGAGCCATTACTTAACTAACAAATGTTGAACTAAGTATAAAATCTGTGAAAGTAGTAATGTAGTTAACTTATATTTCGCCATCATTTTTAAAACGTACATCATAATATTATTTGTAAAAAAGGAAAGTACATTGTGCTGTGTGTTTGACAGTGTTTTTGACGTAGGTCCTGATCACAAAAATTGCGGCCCGATGAACAGTAAGTAAGGATTTCAGATGGCGGCATGCCTCGAAGTATTGACGTTGTGGCTGTTATACTTGGCTTCGTAGAATAGTTTTTATTTTATAATACCAAAACGAATTTTCCGCTTGTAATGCGGTGCGATGGGCACTTCTACATGATTAGACAGATTTATAGTTTATTTATTAGATATTATTGTTCAATCAAATATTTGGCGCCGAGACAACACATTACGATAATAGATTTCATAATGCATTGTCACTAAGAGAAAGGTGCAGTTTATCAATCAGCCATCTAATATTTTTTGTTATTTTTACATTGGCAAATAGTCCATAGGATAACATTGTCTAACTCCTAATCCTAATGTATGGCAAGATTAGAATCAAAAACTCGTTTGCTTGATCGAAGAGAACGGCGAGCTATTTCGGCTGTTCTATTTATGTCCCGCTAGCAAGCTCAGATTGACGGACCGACATGTCATGAATACGACAGAGGCAAACTCTCGTAGCTCCCTCGCATATCCATTGCCCATATCATAGAGAAAATTCTCCAAGATCATTTATTATAGTCTGGCGTGATGACCTTGACCTAAATACCTCGGAGTCTGCCACTTAAATATTATGGCATATAAACATTGTAACACTTCACTACCGTATATTAATAAGTGACGTTAATTAGCCTTTTGCACAGGAGTTTGTGAAAAGCACATGGTTTTGGTGATCCTAGTATGAAACAATTTCATGATCATAGGTTTTCAGGACTTCAAACAATGTATTCCGTAGATATGTCCATGACCTACTTAGATTAAGCACTGAAATACTCTCCTTTAGTTAAATTAGAGATAATAATAATAATAATATATAGCAAATATCCAAGCGTCCACCTTTTTAATGCAGCACTATCACCATCACTTGCACGACACTACGCTTTTACAGCACACACTTTATTAACTCTATTTTAACACACGATTACCTAAGCGATGGCTTAACTGCACTGCTTCGAGTCCTTCACGAGGCATGACATAGACACGTTTATAATGGAAAATACGCAAGTTTTCTAACATTTTTCCCAATGTTACAGATAAGCCAGAATGTAAGAAGTGCGCGAAGGCGCTCCAAGAGCTTGAAAACATTGACGATGAAGCAGACCAGCTCGGTATAGGCTTCGTGAAGATCCACGACGAGGAACTCGCCGAAGAGTACAGCCTTGGCGAATTGCCAAGACTTGTGTACTACAGGCATCAGATACCTATTATCTATGAAAGTTGGTGACTCATTTTTTCTGACGTACTTATTACGAAATCAAATATCTTTAAGACATGTGTTATTTATGTGTCCTTACAATTTCTTCATCATATTGACATGCTCTCTATTGAATTGAAATCTTTTTTTAAGACTTGCACATTTAATCCTGGTTAACAACGTTTTCAATAATAGAGACACTTTCAAAATATCTTAAATTAATTTATTTAAATTTAGGTGAACTCAGTAGAGAAGAAGACGTACTGGAATGGCTCATTGCTAATAAATCGACTGGGGACGAAGAAGATGTTATCGAAGATGTCACATCCAAAACGCTAAACACGCTTATAGGAAATGTCGACAATCTTGTTGTGCTTTTCTGTAAGTATCAGGTTTATTATTTGTTATTCTATACTGTCACAGAAAAATCTTTTATAGTACATGTAAATGAAACGGTGAATTATTGCGTATTCCATTTTCTAGCTCAAAATCAATGAATAAAACACAATCTAGCCGACAATGCAGTTTACATTTTATAGATAAAAATTTATAAGTATCATTATACATTTTCAGATGACCATGGTGATGAAGAATCAATGACAGTGTTAGAAGAATTAGAGAAAATAGACGACGATTGCGATCGCCATGGTATTCAATTTGTAAAGATCGACGACAAGAAAGCCGCAAGAGAATTTGGTATTGATGACGTGCCTTCAATTGTCTACTTCGAGAAACAAATCCCCAATGTTTACGATGGTACGTATAAAATAATGCCTAAATTATCATTGCAATATTTTATAGCTTTATAAATATATATTTTTAAGAAAAAAAAAACGCATATTCAGTTTAAACTGAAAGAGTAGAATAAGTTCGATTTCTCGCGATCACGGGTGGCCGAAAAGTCAAGCATTGCCCCGGTAAGGCGAAAGACGCGGGTTCGAATCCCGTTTCGTAATAGATTTTTTTTCTACTCAATTAACAACTACAAACAAACTAACATTGTTTAAATTTGTTTTACTAAATATTACATGGTATTAAATGGAAACAGGTGACCTTGAGAATGAAGAGGAGATGTTGGAATGGCTAGTTAGTCAATTGGAAAAAGATGAAATTGAAGACGTCACAGATGAAATGTTGGACCGACTTATCAAAGATGGAAAGACTGTTGCTGTTTTATTCTGTAAGTGCTAAGTTTCGTAACAAAATGACCAATTTAATATTTTTGGGTTTTTCCCTCTTTACGTTTATTGTATTTTTATGCCTGCACTATAACTGGCATCTACACATCTATTCAAAAGATGTATCTCCGTTCTTAAGGTGTGTACAGACGTACTTGAACACGAAAAATTCCATCAAAAAATAGACGGCGTTATATCAAATACAACAAGCTCCATTGTAATAATTTATAACACTTTATTATCATTTACAGATGACAACAATGATCGCAAGTCACAAAAAGTATTAAATGAGCTTGAAAATATTGACGATGAATGCGATGCTCTCGGCATTGCGTTCGTCAAAATCGATAATGATGAAGAGGCTAAGGAATACGGCATTGAAAAAGTCCCAACTTTACTATACTTTGAAAAGGGAATTCCAACATACTATGAAGGCAATTTGGAAGAAGAAGAAAAAGTCTTGGCTTGGTTGAAACATCAAACTGAAAGCGATGAAATTGAAGACATTACAGATGAAATGCTCGATTTGATTATTGAAAAAATGCCGTATGTTGCCGTTTTGTTTTGTAAGTATTATTTGTCAAAAATAATTACCTTTAAAAATTTATTTAATTGTGTTCCTAGATTACAAAATAAAGTAATTGTGTTAATCATGGAGATCAATTAATTTATATACGTATCAATTTCAGATGACAAGGATCATAAGAAAAGTCAAAAGATTTTAGCAGAATTAGAAAACATTGATGACGAATGTGATCAAAATGACATTGCCTTTGTAAAGATCGATGATGATAACGAGGCCAAAGAATATGGTATTGAAACCTTACCTACTATGGTATTCTTCGAGAAGGGTATTCCTCACGTATACGAAGGTGACTTGATGAAAGAAGATGAGTTGTTGGGCTGGTTGATTCATCAAAAACGTCACAGTGAAATCCCCGAAGTCACCGATGAAATGATGGACAAACTTATCGACAGTGCCAAATATTTGGCCGTTATATTTTGTAAGTACTCTATTTGTTATAGTATTTTTAATAAATGTGTTTTATTTGAATTCAATAAGAAAATTATAGTTATTTCGCCTTCTAGATGACAAAGAAGATAAGCAAGATATTAGAATATTGAACGAACTGGAGAACATTGACGATGAATTAGAAAAAGAGGGTATTGTTATTGTAAGAATGGATAACGATCAAGAAGCTAAGGAATATGGAATTGACCACCTGCCAACTTTGGTTTACTTCGAAGAGAATATTCCAGCTATTTACGAAGGGGATCTTATGAACGAAGATGAGGTATTGGCGTGGTTAATAGAACAAAAGAACAGTGCAACCATTGAAGAAGTTACGGATGAAATTTTAACAGATCTTATTGAAGAGCACGAGTATGTCGTGGTATATTTCAGTAAGTTTCTTGGATTTCTCTAATAAAATCTCTTAAATTATATACTGTTTAATCGTAGTACAAAGTAAATTAAATAAATCTTCACATGTTTACCTAATTACATTATAGTACTTTAATGTTAATTACAATAAATAATATTTTCTGTCACAGTTTAACATTCGATTATTCGTGTATAATTGAAAATTTCACTAAACAGTTCCAGTGTGAGAAGAGTAAAAGAGATTTACTCTTCTCACAATGGTAGCCTAGGTTTATCTATACTTAATTACTTACTTATATTATAAAGCGGAAGAGTTTGTTTGTTTGAACGGGCTAATCTTAGGAAATACTGGTCCGATTTAAAAAAAATATTTCGGTGTTAGATAGCCCATTCATCGACGAAGGCTAAGGCTATTTATATATCATCACACTAAGACTAACAGAAGTGGAGCCATGCGGGTGAAAACCGCGGAGCTCAGCTAGTTACGAATATGCACAAAAACATAATTCTCGTTTATTAATAGGTGGTAATTGCGAAGAAGGTGAGGAATGTGATAACATCTTGGAAGAATTAGAGAACATTGATGATGAATTAGATGAAACTGGAATTATATTTGTCACAACTGAAGATGTGTCGCTTGCCAAGAAGTATGGAATCAAAACATTCCCTGCACTAGTTTTCTTCAGAAATAAGGAACCTCTCATTTATAAGGGTAAGAATACACTTTTTCATTTAAACGTCGTATACTTTACCATTTCCACATTTTTTATTGAAAGAATACGAAATATTTACAATATTTCTTACGATCTAATTCGAAATCGCCCTTATAGGACAAATATTTTCGGGAACTATGATATAATTACAATCAATGAATTATTATGACACATATTCCAAATTTTGTTTAACAAGAAAGTAATTTTTAATACCTGTATTGCTAGGTGATATTGAGGATGAAGACGAAGTCTTAGCTTGGCTCACCGATGAAGACACTCTTGAAATCCCCGGAAAAATTGAAGAAGTGAACTCAAGAATGTTGGAAAAAATTTTGGAAGAAAACGACCACGTTGTAGTTTTCTTTTGTAAGTTACTTTACAGTATTTAAAAAGTTTATTATAACTGTTGCGTGTCTTAATTTTATTGCTTTTGTTTAAGACAAGGAAGGTGATAAGAAATCACAGAAAATCCTCAGTGAATTGGAAAATATTGACGATGAGTGTGAAGAAGAGAACATTGATTTTATCAAAACATCAGACGACGGTGTCGAAAAAGAATATGACCTTCCTGGATTACCGGCATTGGCCTTCTACCGACACAAGTTTAGGACTATCTATGAAGGCGACTTAATGCACGAAGAAGCTATTCTTAAATGGGTGCTAGATCTTCAACACTCACAGCCAGAAGTTATAGAAAATGTTGACAGGAAAACGTTAAAAGATTTAATCAATGACGTCGAGCATCTAGCAGTATTCTTCTGTGAGTATATTTTATTTTAATTGTAGCTATCTCATTACTTCTTTTTTTAAATATTATTTAACTGTACTAAATTTTATGAGGTGTATAGGTTTATTATGAACAGGTTGTATTTAATAACGCGATAGAAGTTGATCTAACGATCTTGGATATAAAAGTTAGTTAAAATGGTCGTTCTGGTTAATTTACAGATAATGATGATTGCGATACTTGTGACGAAATTTTGGAAGAATTAGAAACAATTGACGATGATACAGACAAACATGGTATTCAATTTGTTAAATCCAAGGATTCTAAGCTCGCATCGGATATTGGTATATTTAGTTTCCCAGCGTTAGTATACTATGAAACTGGGGTTCCTATTATGTATGATGGTGAGTTTTTGAAAAGAAAATATTATGCCTCTCATATACATTGGATAGGCTGCCAATGTATTTAAAAATACAAATGAAGTTATTTTATTATTTTACCATGTAATTTCTAGTCTGTACAATCTCAATACTCTATGATGATTATCTGTTTATAGGTGACTTAAAGAATGAAAATAAGGTTCTCCAGTGGCTTATTGATCAAAAAAGTAAGAACCCACATCCATTATAAAAACTTTGTAACGTAATATTACTATTAAATTTTCAATATGTATAAATAATACTACAAAATAAATGTTACATGCATGACATCATTCCAAACATATCAATATGTTTAGAGATGTGTTTTACTGTACGCCTTAAAAGCTGGATGTTTGAGCTACGTCATTTTGCATGATAGTTACTAATGCCTGCAGGTGAGGATACCCACCGATATATAAACAAAGCTAATAGTTACAATGGCCAATGCAGATGGTAATAGAACTGGGTCTCAGCGAGGCATTATTATGCTATATACCGATGTAAAATGTAATGGAAAAGACTGGGAACTGTGAAGGTGGTTTTTCCAGGAGCTGTTCCAAGCAAATTACAACAGCGAGGCAAGAGTGCGAATCTACGAAATAAGAACAAACGTGACGATGATACTGATGACGATGACGATGACAATAAACACAAAAAAATAAAAGGGGACCTTAAAAATACTGGAAAACTCGTAAAAATGCCAAATTTGAAAGTACGATTTCCTGACCGAAATATTATGAATAGTAAGAATAAAAAACCAGCTATTGTAAGTGATGATGATGATGATGATGAGGATGAGGACGATGACGATGATGATGACGATGACGATGACCACGATGACGACGACGATGACGATGATGATGACGACGATGATGATGAGGATGAAGAGAATGATGACACTGATAACGACGATGACGATGATGAAGACGATGAGGACGATGAGGATGAGGATGAAGATGATGATGATGAAAATGAAGAGAGTTTAAAAAATACATACAAAATCAGTACAATAGCCCGCCGATTTCTAGGTGATAATGATGATGATGATGATGATGACGACGACGATGATGAAGATTTTGACAATAGTATAAAAATCAATATTGCAGGTAATTGAGTAGAGATAAATATGTAGACAGGTACCCTGCACGGAAGCACAGATGTTCCCCAGTTACACATCTGCATGGTCGATCAGAGCCCGCATGGGTCCATTACTCCAGCTGTTGCCTGCAGTCATTCGCGAACGCTTAGCAATTTACAACTTCTTAAACTCTTATTATTACTAACATAACATTTAGGATTAATAGCGCGCCCTTACAAGCGCGTAGTTAATTTTAAATATGCACTTTATTAACTGAAGTAACTTTTATTTTGAACTGATTGTATACCGGGTATAAACAATAAATTTTTACTGACTGCAGGCGATCGCTGTTTCTACATTGGATTGGGGGCGAAACCGGCCGTACCAAAAATCACTTACGAACCATACCAGTGCTGTCCTACTAAAATTCAGAGTCCGACAAAAGTGGCCAAGGCGACGCCAACCAAAGTTCCGGCCAAGAAACTGGGAAAGGATAAACAGATAGTGCCGGAGAGACCGACCAAGGGAAAGAACAAGGCGCTCGCCAAGTCAGAGAAAGGGGGCAAAGGAAAAAAAGGTTTATTCGACTCTGAAAACATTTGGTGGTGGTAAAGAAATAAATGATAGTACTAGCAGTTATATAAATAATTAATGATGTCGTTGTTAGAAGCGCGTGCGCGTATCAAGTGGACACGAATGTGTTTTAAATGCTCACCAAAAGATTCTTCTTTATAACTTAGTTACCTGATACGATCTAACGCTGCATCATATCCTATGCTATATTAACATTGGTCATTTGTAACCTCGTGTCCCTTGGTCCTTGCAAGCACTTGGCGAGGTGTTTATTGTATTTATTATTGCACTTTGACTTTAACTTTACGAGTTGCAAAATACTTAATATTCAAATCGTGACCGCAGCCCATAGCTCCAGATCTAAATATAATAATTTTAAGCACGAAGCTTTTGTTATTTAATTTATATTGTTCGATAAAATTTAGTCATATAAATATTGGGATACTTAGAAACTTTGTAAGATGATGTATAAATCGTTATATTGAATGTAAATTTTATTCCAATATTAGAAATTAATGACGGAACAAACGAATCTATACAGAGGCATTTTAACTTCTCTTACTTTGCCATCTTGAAAGACTTATCGATGTAAGGATTTCATGTTCATGAATAGTTTTCTAGTTTTCATAAAAACTCATATTACATTACTTTTAATTCTTACTTTTATATTATTTATATATTATAGTCTTAAACATTAATTTTCAAACGCAACGTTAGTTTTAACATTGTTGTCGCATACATTATTTATTACCAGCTATTTATTTTATTAATAACTATATTATGTGAACTTTATTAGTGAGTCAATTATATAATACTTATACATTATATATATTTTATATAAGATAGTTGTCGCAATGATTAATACCACTAAAGCCTGTGAGTCTGTATACTTAAGTGCTGGCGTTGTGAACAATGTTATAATTGTAGTGTTTGATCGACATTACGCATGAATGTTATATATTTTATTTATTAATATCGTTATGTTGAATCTGTTGAGACGACGCTGGTACAATATTTTGTTAAATAAATACATTTTATTAATTACTTATATTTTATTAAAAAAACACACGAATGATGTCAGCATGGTATTGCAATAGTTGTCCACGCATGTCATTCATTGGATGTTAAATGGTGAGTTTTTAAAATATACAAATCAAAAATGGATGTGGTTTCTTGTCTTTTTTATTATTTTTCTTAGGGCTTTCAGTATTGCAATAACGATAGAACTATTTTAGGAAATCTATTTGACGAGAACGAAGTACTAGATTGGATGGTAAAGCAGAAAGAAGATGAGAGCATTGAAGAAATTGACAGAGATACACTATTTAAATATATTGAGACTAAGGAATTTCTAGCAGTTGTATTTTGTAAGTATTTTGTGAGACATACTACAAGCTATTGTACTTTTAAAAAACATTTAAATTGGTATAAAACAAAATATACTTAAACACGGTTTGTGTCCAATCTTTAATTTATACATAGACCATAATTATCACACATCCTTAGTCAGGGAAATTGTCTAATCTGGATAATTATAAAAGTTGCGTTTTTCAGACAAGGAAGACGATCCTGGCAGTCCAAGAATACTTCGACACGTAGAACTTATCGACGACGAGGCAGCTGAATATGGGATCAAAATAGTTAAGTGTAGCGATCGCCTGATGGCAAAGAAGTATGGTTACAGAAACCCCCCTGGCATCACCTACTTCAGGAAAACTAAATATATCAACTACGATGGTGATATAGACGATGAAGAAGAAATTCTGGACTGGCTAACAAATCCGGAGAACATGGAATTAACTGATCATATAGAGAAAGTAAACAAGAAAATGTTTCAGAAAATTCGACAAACATCTGACTATGTGGCCGTCTTCTTTTGTGAGTAATTCGTTTTCTTTACTATTAATTTGCACATTATTCTTTAAATTATTAAAGACGTGTTGGATAAACATGTTATTTAATAATAAATATTATTTGGAATTGCATATATTACATGTTTTAGACAGTAATGACTGCAAACAATGTCCCAGAGTGCTGGCTGAGATTGAGCACATAGATGACGATGCGGATGGCGCTGGCATCAACTTTGTGAAGATAGATGATAGACAGATGGCCAAAGAATATGGCGTTTTTGCCTTACCCGCAGTGCTTTTCTTCAAGATGGGTTCTAAAGACCCCGTGATATATGCTGGTAATTATAACTTACAGAATCATAAACATGTTTAAAATTTTGAATGAATTTTAAAATCATTATGCTATTTCAGGTGATTTATATGATGAACAACAACTACTAAGCTGGCTTCTGGTTCAGAAAAATCCAGCTGGCGATGTCATCGAAGCCCTCGAGGGTCAAGAACTTTTAGACCTTATTGAGGAATCAAATTCGATAGCTGTATACTTTTGTAAGTTATTGTTATCTCAATTGAATATCAGTCAATATAAACCATCGAGAATTTGTACACATTTCTCTGAACGAGACACAGCGAAATGACAAAGTAAAAAATATAATACTTTCTTCGATATAATAAATATTATTTACTTTCTAATAGGGAACAAAACATTATGTGAACTATGTAGTGCAAAAGCAACGCAAAAACCAACAAAAAAAGGCAAAGATCGTCAAGAGGACGAATTACAGGAAGTTGAGGGTACTCTTCTTCGAATAATATAGAATGATTTACATTGTAGACGTTTATCTAGTTAAGAAATCATTATTTATGCCTGCCTTGCATCGAGCATGCAGCATGTATCACAATCACAGTTTTGTCCTATATATGTCCTTTTTTAGCCCTGTCCTGGATTCTTGCATACGTTCAATGTATTTTACGTAGATAGTCCGATCTTTGGTTTCCAATTATAGACATATTAAGTTCATAGTGTGTACCTTATGTCGAAGATGGATATAAAATTGAGGTATTTAACTTTTGTGCGCAAATTTTCAGATTCATTGGATTGTGAGCAATGCGCTGGCATTTTAGAAGAGTTAGAGAACATTGATGACGATTGTGACAGACATGGAATCAAATTTGTTAAAACTCAAGACTATGCTATTGCCGAATCTTATGGGGCGACCGATTTCCCAGTTTTAGTTTACTTTGAGAAAAATATTCCAAATGTGTATGAAGGTTCGTTAGCTGAAGAAGAAGAAGTCCTGCAATGGTTGATAACGCAGAAAACTGAAGACAGGATAGAACTGATAACTAGAGTAATGCTGGAGAAAATGGTTGACGAGACGCAATATTTAGCTGTATACTTCTGTAAGTAATGAGATTTTAATTCTAGAATGAAATAGATTTCACGTTAAAAGTAGTTCAAGTATTAAATAATTTTATCATAGAATTTGAATCAGAATACCAATAAAAAAGTTATAAGGTAAAGCAACTATTAAGTTATGGAATGACTAATACTTTCAGATAAACTTAACTGCCATATTTGCGATCATATTCTGGAAGAGCTGGAGAAAATTGACGACGAATGTGACGTCTACGGTATCCACATGGTGAAAATTCAGGACCCTCAACTTGCTAAGAGATACTCTATTAAAACTTTCCCAGCAATGGTGTATTTCAGGTAAGATATAATTATAAAAGTCTTAAAGTAACAGTGTTGAAATTATACCAAAATCGTATGAAATTATTAATTTTAACAGGAACGGTAATCCACTCTTATTCGAAGGTGATTTACAAAATGAAGAGTCGATTCTAGAGTGGCTTGTAGATGACGATAACCGAGAGTTAGCTGATGAAATAGAATCAGTTAATGACAGAATGTTGGAGCGGTTATTGTACGAGTCGCATTTACTAGCTGTATTTTTCTGTAAGTAGAAATGAATGAATAGAATTAACGATATTATGTTTTATATAAAATATTTGTAATGTAGAGCTAATAGACAGAATTATAAAATATTATTCTAAATCCCAACAAAATTTTGTAAAATATGCACTGAAAGCTCTGAATATCTATTACAATTATTGTATTTCAGATGACGACGAAGATTGCCCGGAATGCCAAGAAATTCTGGAAGAGTTAGAGCAGATCGACGGAGAGGTAGATCAATTTGGAATTGATTTCGTGAAAATTGCGAGCGCTGAGGCAGCGGCACAATACAATATAGTTAACATACCATCATTAGTATATTTCCGTAAACGAACACCAATGTTCTATGATGGAGATTTGCACCAAGTGGATAGAGTACTGCAGTGGCTAACGTCTCAAGAAGTTTTTGAAATTAAAAACGAAATCGAAGAAGTTAACCGCAAAATGCTTGATAAACTCCTGGATGAAAACGAATTTTTGGCAGTTTATTTCTGTAAGTAATTACTATAAATATTTCGTGAAAAATATTTTTATCTACAGTCATATTATTACTTACCTACCTATCATCATCGTGTTCTAAAAATATATGTATAATTAGTCGCTTAATCAACCCTAGCTTTCCCTGTAGTTTGTATCCTTTCATAATGAGGATAGCATACCTAGTCTATAAATTATAATATAGGTACCCAAATGTATTTTTTAATACATTGTTTTTTTTCAGATGAGAATTCAGCTGAAAGTCGAATCGTTTTGGATAAACTGGAGAATATAGACAGTGAAACGGACAACCTTGATATAACGTTTGTCAAAATGCACGATACACGCTATGCCCGTAAGTGGGGCGTCACGAAGTTACCTGCTATTGTTTATTTCAGGAAACGGTTTCCAAGTATATACAGAGGTGAGAAATAATATATTGATATGCTATACTAAGTAATTACTACATTTTTGTTATACCATCTTAATTACGGCTTACAAAATCAGCCATATACTTAAATCTCATATTAATACCTACTGTGTTAATACCTATTATTAGCCTACAGTCTATAAAAACTCTGTTACTCTGTTCCTCTCTCTTCCACAAACCAATTATAGAGAATACATTAAATTTAACGTTAACAGTAAAATAATTAAAAACAAAATGATCTTCGTCACAAATAGTTAGTAATTTTCTAATATTTTACGTTTTATTTTGGTTACGTTTCAGGTGATGTCATGGCAGAAGACGAAGTACTGGAATGGCTGCGTAAGAACAGATTTAGGCAACCAGAACTGAACATATTCATGTACGCCTTGATAGCTCTGTCGATAGCGTTCGTTATGTACACGGCGTTCTTACTTCAGTGTTTCAAACCCACTCCAAGCACGACTACACAACATCCCAAACAAGCGTGAATGTGACACTTTACAGACATTTTAAAGACGCCATTTTGTAGCGCGAACAATAAGTTTTTGTGCAATACTAGTCTGGCTATTATTGAATAAACAATTCAAGATTGCCAATCCGATTAGCTTTTCGAAGCTTTCTGAAAACGTGTGCTAATTTTTCACAGGTTTAGTTACTACCAAAATAGTCGTGAGCAGTTTGTCAGGATTTTTTACCATTTTTTTGAATTTCAACTAGCTTCCATGCAAGTACACTGCCAACCCGATTTTCCAGAACATCGATGCATCAATTGTAATTTTTTGTACAGCTAAAATTTTTGGGAACAAATTGTAACAACTAGATATTATTATTAATTTAGCTGAAGTGAATAAAGTTGTCGGCTCTTAGAAAAATATTCCAGGCGTTTGTATTTTTTTAGTTTTGTTTTGGTATCAAAAACCCAGGTTCAACAACATAACCTGATCTGTTACCATACAAATCATGTTACCATTATTAACATATTTTATAGTTATAAAAAATACGGATATAAACCCGTAAAAACTTTTGTTTAGACGAGTTTCTCGTCATTCGAATAATAAATATAAATAATGTTAAAGGTCTATTATTTTTGAGTAAAACTATCATTCAAAATGATTGTTGAACTTAGTTTAAAAACACACTAATAAGTTATATAGAATATATTTATTTCGCTGTTCCAATAGACCCTACTGTAAGGTTTTATATCAGCATTTTCATAACCGTATGCTCGTACAGGTGCAAATAAGAAACCCTAGTAAATAATTTGTTGATACAATAAAGTAGTTAATAGTGTAACACAGGTTATTTATAATATAGGAAGCTACTTTGTAACAGAAATTATTTATGTACCTAGTTAGTTATATTTAATTTTTTTTAAATTAAGTTAACTACTAACTACGTAACATTAAACAGATTTAATCGAATTGAAGCGGCAAAATGGCAGCAAAAATAGGAAATTTGAAAATATAAAGTACCTAAATATATTATACCTAAGCCTTTCTCGTTTTTGTAAATGTACCTAACAAAGACTACAAACCTACGTTAATTTGCACCTGTGTAAAAGAGCTTTAATGAAAAATATATTTAACTAAGATTTTCTTTTTATTTTAATAATTAAGTATTAAGTTTTCAATTAAATACGGCTTAGGGCATAAATTATAATGTCACTTGTTTGCTATTTTTTTATCTAAGCCTACTTTAAAAGGCTAATAAGGTTGATATTTCGTTAACCATAATTGCGCCTCTCAAAGACATATTTTAGCAATATAGACGTAGTTTTTTTACGTATCTGTTTCTTTTTTACATAATCTTTGTCATACTTAGTATATGGGCGGGAACGCCTCCATTTTGCTTCGTTGTCGTATATAAGGTACTCTTACATTTTTCAAAAGAGCTCTTAAAAAATGGATAACTTGGCAACATGCCCACCTTTTTTCTATCATTCCCGCTCTTTTTTATTTCTCTATTCTTATCTTTGGTTCTCAGATTGCAAAGCTATCACGAGCTTTTTCAAATGCTTATTGTAGTAGCTAGGTATAAGTATCGTTCATAATTCATAAATGAGTTCATTATAAAATAATTTTCATGTACAGATAATATTCTTTGCTTCTAACCTGTTTCATTTTTTACAGTTTTGCATACTGTAAACTTCAATAATCAAGAATATTTATTTTTTTTTTATTTGTGTAAATGGACGGCGTTGCGATGTTATATTTATTAAGTGTCCCCTTTCTCTTTGGGATTTTGCGATTATGCTCAAAGAAATTCGCAAACACGTTCTTATATGAAATCTATAAGTGTTGTATATAAATGTAAATAATTAAAACTGTAAAAATAAAAATAGTAAAACTTATGGAACTTTTATTTTATCTACCTACCTCACAGAAATAAAGATCTACTTTTGATCTTCAGATAAATAAAATTTTATGGAAGGAAGCACAATAAACAGTCCTACTAACTACTTAGTATTATTTGGTATTATAATTTATAGCAAATGTGAGTTTGAGATTCTAAATAAAATATGGACTTGGATTTGTATATATTTTGAATTTCTTAATCCAGGAAATGTTAAAAGAATTATCATGAAAGTACATAGTTGGTACTTAATATTATAACATGCAGTTTTTTTTATAAGTAGGCACACATACAAAAAAACATACTTAGGTATGTACTTGGTATGTACCTACAACATCTCATACCATCCGGACTACGAATGGCAGGTGAATCGTACATTACTTGAAAAGGAAGGAGAATATGAAATCTACAGTTGGTACTTCAAAAGAAATAAATAAAATATTCTACACAGTAAAAATTGTTTTATTTATAACTATAAACAATCATCTTGAACACAATCATTAATTTATTTGCATCATATAATTTGCGATAACAATAACGGTATCATCCGATAATCGGATGAATACCTATATTTAAATTTATATTCACTTCTTACAAAAACACAACATCAAAGTATAATTTCATATATTGATAACACAAGTATACCTATTGAATAATCAGTTCTGGATTTACCTTTATGCCAATTGGGACTGTCCATATAAAATTTTTATTTAATAGTTATATTTTTCTTATGCGTTTCACAATATTGTTCCTGAGTTACGAATATCATGAATGATAGGTAAGCAAATACAATCAAGTTTTGGAACAGGTTCTCTTTATTAATATTTTAAGAGATAGACAAATAATTATTTGTACTTATTTTAGATAATAGTAACTCACAATAATTTATTTTAATATGGTAATGAATTTCCACTAACTAAGTAGGTTTCATTCATTTTAACTAACTAGGTACTTATATAAAGATAATTTAATCAAATAACAAAACATGTCTTTTTTTCTACACAATAACTGTAGATAAAAAAAATTATAAATATAATTTTTAGCTGCTAAACTGGCCTTATTGGGGTACACCGTACATATTTTAATAAACAAAAGACATTCTAATAATAATTTAAACATCGTGTCGATGTAAATATAAATGAAACTGCAACCAGTGGGGTTGCTTTGCACAAATTAATATTTTCTCAGTATTATATAAATCTAGGTAGTTATATCGAATTACAATAAATACAAAAACATATTATACACATTTCTCTCAACCCTTTTTAACAATGTTATTTTAGAATTTAAATTTTCTCATCATACTTACTACATTCATAGTAGACATTTATCTACCCAAGTAGGAAATAAAAATTATCTAAATTTTAATAATTTATGAAAAATTGTTTTTACAGAAATCTCAAAAAATTGTTTTACACACTTAATATAAACTTAAAAATAACAACAGAAATCCTCTGTATGACCATGTAGGTACCTACAACTACTAGATGCATTTTTAACCTACTCGTATAATGTAACCTAACCCTGTTCCGCACTTATGTAATAATTAAGGAAATATTTTCGTGATTTTTCAAATACTTTGGTTTTTCTGTTTCAAATAGTTCTATGAGTCGTTTGGTGAATTCTGCATGTAGAGCATCTACTTCTTCATCAGTCGGGTCGAGGTTCCTTGGAACAGCTAATGGCTTGCCAACTGTAATAAAAATAAAAATTTTAATTAGGTATTAAATACATATGTAGATTCTTTTATAAAATTCCTTCAGTATCAATGTTTAAATAATCAAGGTCAATAAAAAATTATTGGTATAAAAAATGGTATGTGTATTGATAACGAAAATTTATTTTATACAGTAAGTAAGGCCTAAACGAGTTTACCTACACACATTACGATGGATTTCTTTAATAAAAATTACCATCAATACCTAAGTCTTTTTAGGACTGCATAGGTCCACATTTTTTGCTAAATTATAACGCCTTGTAAATATAAAATCTTATAAAATAGATAGGCATTGCTTTTTTATGTTGCAACAAAAATCGCATTAAAGCTCATTTCCAAGAAATTGATAAATGTTATCATTATAGTATCATTCTTTATCGTTAGTTCAATATTGGTATACCTACCTATATGAGTTTTGCTATTATAATTTGATATTACTTATACATTTTATTAGTTTTTGTATTAAGAGAAGAAATACATAAAAATATTCTATCTTCTACGCATGTGATCACAGTTCAATATACATTACCTAGCTATTTTGTTTGTAATTCTGTAAAAGGCAAAATTAAACACTGAATGATTGTTTACAACTAAGACACGTTAACATATTAATGTATAATATATTTTTATACATTTTTAATATTTTTCCAATGAATACAGTTTTATTTTGAATTCAAACAACGACTAACGAGGACGACCGCTAAGTAACCATTAGACTAGATATTATATTTTAATACTATGAAAGTCATAGTTAAAAGATGCAGATTTTGATAACGTTTATGTTTAACGTGTGTGCAATAAAGAGTAGGTATATAAATAAAAATATAACGTTTAAATATTGGTTAAGAAATAAGTTTAATCTGATAAACGTTATCAGCACAAATGAAATGGAAAGGGGTTTGAAACTTTTTGTATGGACGCTGGCATATCCACCCGCCGCCATTTTTATTTTTTTTCAAAATCGCGGCGCACGATTAAAGTGGTATGTATGGATAGAGGACACATAGACGAACAAAAAATGTCTCATAACATAGTACCCTAAAGCGTCACATTACCGAGATATTTGGAGGTAAATATTCACTTATGAGTACGACAAACACTAAAATTAGACTTATTACGTGTCTATATGCATAATATTATCTCCAAATAATCACTCCCAGGTAGATTATTATTATTACAGGAAGAAAGTAGGTATTCATTACATTACTTACATTTTTATGTAATGTATGTATGTTTTTATGTAATGAATCTACCTACTTTCTTCCAATAAACTGTTATTTACCTCCAAATATCTCGGTAATGTGACGCTTTAGGGTACTATGTTATTAGACATTTTTTGTTTGTCTATGTATCCTCTATCCATACATACCACGTTAATCGTGCGCCGCGATTTCGAAAAAAAATCAAAATGGCGGCGGGTTTGATATGCCAGAAAGTTTCAATGCCCTATATAACATAAATTCGATCGGATTATTCGTCTGATATTATTCCGAAACAGTAGGTATGTAAGCAGACTAAAATTTGAAATGATATCCATGATTTCATAAAATATATTTGTTTTAAAAAATCCCCATTCATTAAATCATAAGAAGAACTATACACGGAATTACAAAGTAAAATGTTAAACAGTCCTTGCTGCTTTTTAAAGACATAATCCTATTAAGGTTACTGAGTGCCAGACGCTTCTAGACAAACATTCAAATAATGTACGCTTGAAACATTACCTTGTATAATATATATATGTATGTTTGTATATTATAATCACATTATAATAATAAAAAAGGTTCTTACCCACTGTTGTTATAGGTGAGCGTAAAGGTAGCACACCATAAGAATACTGAAACAGTCCTCTTCCAATAGGAAACATTGGAGATATTCCGGTTAGTTTGCGGACTCTCTCCTGAAAGCGACGTAAATAACTATCTTGAGGATTATTTGGAGGCCGGAACACGTCTGTTTCTCCGAACGAAAATACTGGTACCAAAGGTGCTCTGAAAATAATAAGTATAAAGCCAAAAAGATACAATGAGACGGAAAATATTTTCGGGATTCCTTCGAATATCTTTATGGGACTTGCAGTTACACTTCACTGAATTTTCAATTAATTATAGGCTTTGTAGAAGATATTTAATCTCCATGATGCATTTGACTCATTTATAGGTAAAAATGTATTTTGAAATAATTAGGTACATACTTCGTTACTACGGTATCAACTATCAATAACAAAGTGCTATAATTTGATTGTTTTTTTTAAATATATATTAGTTAAAACAACTATCCAAAACTTACCCAGATCTCATTGCGATACGAATAAATCCTTTTCTCCTGTTTAAAATAACCTTATATTCTCCAGGATGGGAGTCCAAGGCTTCCGCAGCTCCTCCAACAATCAGACACACACAATTGCCTTGATGTCGCTTTTTATCCAATAAGTACAATAGGCTTTCTTGAGACGATGCGCATGTTCCAAACGCAAGCAATAGTTCCCTAAAGAATGGCACCAAAAAATGTCCAGCTAGCGTTATCATATGGCAACTCAGTCCTGGGAAAACTTTGTAGAAGTCGAGAGCATTTGTCGCAAATGCCCCAAAGGCACCGGAACAAACAACTCCATGCGGAAAACAGGCAAAGAGGTAGTTATTAGAAGGATCCAAGTCTGTGGTTTTAACCAGTTTGATAGGGAAGTAGTCGCGGTAATATCTCCACCATGTCCAATTTCTTACCCATTGGATTCTGAAAAGTGATGAGTGATGAGTATGAAATATCAAGTTGATAAATGTTTTTGAGTCCAATGAACCAAGATAACTACAATTAATGAATATGATAATTCATAAATTAAATAAATTATCATCACTGATACGATAGAGCGGCAGAAATAGATGATCATGAAAAAAGATTGGAATCTGTGTTGTTCGTTTCGCTGCAATGATTTTTATCGGTGTTCAATGTTTAGAAATTGCATTTACGGCTACAAGACGAACATTCAATACGGTCATGGTTGTATGGTCACAATAGATGGTTAAAGTAAAATTCTAAACTACGACCAAAGCGAGTGTATGTTTTAGATTTAAAGCAAAATTATTGAAGTAAGATTTCGGTAGGTATGTTCTGTGTGAAAATATGTTGTGTATGAACCAAGAATATTATTAACCGACTTCAAAAAAAGGAGGTTATCAATTCAGTCGGTATGTTTTTTTTTTATGTATGTGCACAGATTACTCCGAGGTTTCTGAACCGATTTACGTGATTCTTTTTTTGTTCGATGCGGGATGGTGTCGAATTGGTCCCTTAAAAATATTATTTTGATAGGCCCAGTAGTTTTTATTTTATGGGCATTTTTGCAAGTGCAAGTTTGAAGTAGGTTGTTTTTAACGCAATTATCACTTGTTTTGATGATGTTTAACTATGTCTTAGTTACTACTTTTTAACACTTACGTTCTCCCTCCCCTGTGGCAGATATCTATGTCGTTTAACATCCATACTGCATACAGGAGCGCCAAATACCAATAAGAGGAGTACAAGAGTTTAATAAACAGTAGTACTGCGAGTGCTTCACTGAATAACACCAGGCATATCCATCCCGTGGCGGCTAAAGTTTGGAGACGCCTTGATAGTGGCACGTTTAACGGGGCCCATTCTACACCTAGGACCTTTGATATTCGTCTGTAATAGAATATTAATTATTATTGATTCAAAAATCATAAGATCTGTTTAAAAATAACGGCTGTGCGGACTAATACTTTTACAATGTAGACTATTTTTCAAATTTCAATAGGTATCTTAATAAACTTCCGGTTTTACCATGTTATTACTTGGAATATGTATAGACGACCGGGACCCCCAATTATAAAATTTCATATATCAATATACTTACCTAACATAGGTACTAGGTGTGATATACATTATATCAATGATAACCGATACCGAAACCTGCCTAAATGGCACGGTACCGGGTACGCCTTTTCGTTGAGATTAATTTTAAATTACTACTTAAAATCGGTCAGTTATCAGTCAATAAACTTCCTATAAATATTGTGATAGGTACACATAGGTTTGAAGTATATTACTTACCTACTAAGCGATCGATGCACCTAAAGTTTCCGTTTTAAATTGAATTGCATTTTATAAAAGGATGTTGTTTTATTCTTTTGTTCGATATAAATTAAGAAGGTTTTTAATATATTTGGTCAAGATTTGTTATTATAAAGCAACTAGATTGCCTGAGATTACAAGCATAAGCAAGAAATTAACGACCGATAAGATTTTAATTATAAAAGTCTGTTCTAATTTGTTTATCCGTTTGCGACCTGCGATGCGTTGCCACAGATAGATATAGGAAATAAAACAGATTACCAAATAGCAAATAGCTACTACAGCTGCGGTATTACTTTATACTTAGGTACTATGTATCTACCTAAGTATTCTAAATTAATATAGTGAAATTATAATTCCCTAATCCCTACCTATTATTTTTAATTTATTTCAGATTAGTTAACTAGATACTAGTTACTTATTTATTTACGTTTGTTACGTTCTTGATAATCAAGTACTTACTTACTTCCTTATAGTTACTAACTTACTGGTAATAACTAATAATCTAAAACAACCATTAACAACATTTCCCACCATTGTCACGAAAATTATAGAACTCGTCGAGAAATTAATAACTCATGGCCAACAACATTTAAACGTCCCCCAATATAAATGTATAAAATAAAAACTACTTAATATTGAATGCACATCGTAGGTATTTAACAGAATAATTCACACAACTTATATCAAAATAATATTATAATTACAATACATACTGACAGACATACAAACATAATGTTACTCACAAAAAAATATTCCAAAACATTTGTATCATATTATTATCATCAGATCACGAGCACGTGTTGAGAAAAACAAATATACGAACAGCTCACGCAACACACAACATGCGACTAATCTCCGCAATATGTTATCTGTCCTACAAAGTTAAATCGCGTAATTGTTTGGACCTGAATGACTCAGAAACAACTTGATTTAATATAATATCATTCATAACTTCGAACTTTGGATTATGGTGTAAACACTAAACTCAAAGTTTAAACTAACAAATAACTAGGCTAGAGGGTATGATAAACATTAGTCAGGCAATGTAAAAGGTATATGTAGGTCTACTATTACTTACTACCTACATCTTAACTGAGAGCTGTAATTCAATCCAGCTGTTTTCTTATAAAACCTTGTCCATTTGTTACGCTCGAACTCACGAGCTGTTCCAATAATGTTCTTAAAATAAAAACAATAATACGTATCTATTTATAAAAAAGAGGCTAGCATCGCGCGATGGTGATGGTTTTTGAGATGGGAGACGGTGAAAACACGGTCATTTCAATATGGATAAACCTAAATCTATATACATACAATAATTCTGTAGAGGGGTCAATTCTGTACATTGAAAATATTGAAAAAATAAATAACAGGGGGTTACTGGATCGATACCAAACCCAAATACATATGTGATTAAAAATTTTTTTGTCTGTCTGTCTGTCTGTATGTGAAGACATCACGTGAAAACTAACGGTTCGATTTCGATGAAACTTGGTATAATTATACCTTATTATCCTGGGCGTAAAATAGGATACTTTTTATCCTGGAAAAATACGTAGAAAAAAAATTAATCTTAATTTTTCAGTTTTATCCATTGACGTTGTTCTGTAGAACCGCGAACACATAATCATGTTGCGTATTATTATAGGCCTAGCCGTATTTGGGTCCAATAGATATTAATTATAAGATGTCATTGTCAGAGTTACTCAAAATGGAGAAATAAACCATCCACGCGAAGACCGACATCCGCGCGGACGGAGTCGCGGACGGAAGCTAGTAATAAAAATAAACAGATTCTAGCTAGAAAATTATGTCCAAGAAGTATAGAAAAGGCTTCTTCTTGTGCATACTTTAACTACTGCTACGTGCTACTGCTACTTGAATATTTAATTCCAATAAAAATAACTGCGTTAAAAACAACCGACTTCAAAAACGGAAAAGTAAGAAATAAAAAAGATTTGATAAGCACTTAGTATTAAGCCCATGCACCGACATCAAACCTTTTTAGTAAATAGCACATAAAAATAATATGTAGTAATTAATAATATCAAATCTTTTTTATTTCTTACTTTTCCGTTTTTGAAGTCGGTTGTTTTTAACGCAGTTATTTTTATTTAATACTTTTTAGTGTATTTTTCAACACGAATCAAACGAGCCCAAACTCGATAAAGTTGAGTCAATATATTACTGAGTTCCTATGGCCACCTTCCGATTCCATCATCAGATCAGCTCCATGTCATGATAATGTTTCATCGCTATCCAATTTACATTCGTATACAAAATTTCAGCTCAATCGGTTACCGGGAAGTGAATCAAAGTTACTTGCTACATTGAAATTAAGTCATCGAGTACAGACAAAAATGCTCATAAAATAAAAACTACTAGGCCTAGCCGAATAAAATTTTTATGGGACCAATTCGACACCATCCCGCATCGAACAAAAAAAGAATCACGTAAATCGGTTCAGAAACCTCGGAGTAATCGGTGTACATACATAAAAAAAAAAAAAAAAAAAAAATATACCGGCCGAATTGATAACCTCCTCCTTTTTTTTGAAGTCGGTTAAAAATATAAATTCTGCTTCTTTGATAAATGTAATAAAATAAAAGGACTTATGAAAGTAAATGTTATATATTTTTGAGAAATTAATAATTAGTGAAGTGCATTGGCATTTAAATAACTTGCGGATGTGGGGTAGTTTCAGAAATTTGTGATCTATTTCATAGGATTGTGTCATAACACAGAACAGTAAGAACATAATAGAAGAGCGATGTGGGCGTGGCCCACGTGTCAATAGTAAGGTAAGATCACCTAACTCGCTCTCAGTTGTGCGCAGAAAAATATTCGAGTCGGTTGTCAGCTGTCAAACCTTATTTCCATATTTATTCATTATTTAGAGCGTGTTGTTCGGTATTAGAGTGGAAAAATGATAGCAGACGAAATAATATCAGCAATCGAGGCATTTCATACCATCGGTAAGTCTTATTTTAATTTATTTTAAATATATTTTATGTTACAACTTCGCTTGTCGTAATTTGTCAAAAATTTATAAAAATATTAAGTCAAAATGAACCTTAAGCCATAAGAAATAAGTACTTATATAGATTGAACCAGGGCTCGGAACCGGTTTGAAAAGAGCGGTTAATTCAGATTATATACCGGTAAATATATCGTTCCTTCATTTACCGGTTAAACAAGTGAACTGTTTATAAGTAACCCAAATGATTAAGGTTACCGGTTACTTCTGCACAAACGGTTTTGACACCCAAATTAACCGGTTAATTCCTTTATTATTTTTGCCTCATTTTTAACGCTTGCCACAAGATATAGTGAATCTTATATCTATACATATAATAAATCTGTAGAAGGGTCAATTCTGTACATTGAAAATATTGAAAAAATAAATACCAGGGGGTGTTACTGGATCGATACCAAACCCAAATATGTGATTAAAAAAATTTTTGTCTGTCTGTATGTTCAGGCATCACGTGAAAACTAACGGTTCGATTTCGATGAAACTTGCTTGGTATAATTATACATTATTATCCTGGGCATAAAATAGGATACTTTTTATCCCGGAAAAATACGTAGAAAAAAATAAATCTTAATTTTTCCGCGCGGATGGAGTCGCGGGCGGAAGCTAGTATCTAATATATCTAATATATTCTATTCTAAAATATAGTTTGTAAGTATAGATGTATGGATGTTTAGCACACATATAGAGGGTAACTTGGATTAACACATAGGATAGTTTTTATCCCGGAAATCCCACGGGAACGGGAACTATGCGGGTTTTCCTTTGCAAACGCGAGCGAAGCCGCGGGCGGAAATCTAGTTATCAAATTCAAATCTATACATATAATAAATCTGTAGAAGGGTCAATTCTGTACATTGAAAATATTGAAAAAATAACTAGCAGGGGGTGTTACTGGATCGATACCAAACCCAAATATGTGATTAAAAAAATTTTTGTCTGTCTGTCTGTCTGTCTGTCTGTCTGTCTGTATGTGAAGACATCACGAGAAAACTACCGGTTCGATTTCGATGAAACTTGGTATAATTATACCTTATTATCCTGGGCGTAAAATAGGATACTTTTTATCCTGGAAAAATACGTAGAAAAAAAATTAATCTCAATTTTTCAGTTATCCATAGACGTTGTTCTGTAGTAGGTACCGCGAACACACGTTGCGTATTATTATAGACCTAGCCGTATTTGGGTCCAATAGATATTTATAAGATGTCATTGTCCGAGTTACTCAAAATGGAGAAATAAACCATCCACGCAAAGACAGACATCCGCGCGGACGGAGTCGCGGGCGGAAGCTAGTTTCAAATATAAACTAAAATTGCGAACTTGAGTGCGATTAAGAATTTTGTAACTAAATGACTTCGCAACGTCCAGGCCCGTCGAGCGAGGGTAGCGGGGGCCGAGGATCCTTATGTAACTTGGTTTTAACCGGTTAATTTTCACCACCAAAACCAATATTAATGAAAAACCGGTATTTCGCATAAACCGGTAAAAACCGATAAAGTGCAACCTTTAACCTAAATCAATTTCGGTTTGGGGTCAATGACCGAAACCGGTTAAGAATTTAAACCGGTTTCCGAGCCCTGGATTGAACAGCAAACAAGACTTTCTGGAATATTATTGCAATAAACAAACGAATGTCGGATTAGTGATGCATGTGGCGCATATCGACAGTATCGATACTTTAGAAAAGACAAACATTATAAATATTAAATTTTATTCTATTTTTCCTTAGCTTTCATTTGTCCTATTTATTTATAGATTTTCGAAAGAGCCTAATTTAAAAGAGAAATGGATAATAAATGCAACGTGACGAGTTAACTGGATGCCGAACAGCAATAAGCAGTCTAACAAAGGCCACCGATACATCAAACCTACGGCAGTTCCAAGATTTAAAATAATGCATATTTTCTGTTTGTTCTGTAAATATAGATTTATACTATTCTATTCCGTTTTTTATTTAAATATAATAATATGAAAAGACGTACTTAGTAGTAATAAATATACTCCAAAATGTGACACATTATCCTATACTCATATAATAGAAAGAAAAAAAAATGCACAAAAATATATTTATTTGTGAATTATCGATAACAAGGCTGACATCCCTTAGAGCATAGCATCAGGTTAATGTCAAGTTAATGTCATTAATTTAGAGTGACACAAATTTCAACCTTATCTTTATGTGTTGAGGTTCAAAGTTATATGTATTGAAAACCAACGCCCTCTGTTGTGGAATAGCTGAATGTTTTCGAATTTGGAATTTCTGAGCAAAGAGAAACAAAACAGCTAATATACCTAGGGATGTTATACTAAAATAAACCGTAACTTGGTTCGTTAGGGTACATATTGAAATGCTGAATTTATAACCTAAGTCAGTTTTTACTCAAATTAAGCTGTCCAATCAAAGGCATAGTTTACCTACTTGTAGTGTACTGTATAACTATCGGTTTAAATGTGTGGGTTTGGCGACACTGGTTTTCATACTAATTATGACATTATAGCACTTCTATTATGTTCTTACTGTTCTGTGTGTCATAAGTATCGTGTTATAGATATATCTAGTATGAAAATATACAGGATTGATATGAATATCTATTACATATCACAGAGCAAGTAATATAGAAGGTATTACATAATATTATCAAGCCTGTATATGCTGAACAAACTATACAACAATCGCCAGCTAAGAGATAGTAGGTAGGTAATTTTAGATTATTGGACTTACTAGAGCAATTTAATATGACTGTTATAGGAAAACAGATCAATCCCTGCTTACAAGTACATTTTTGTAAGTAGGTAGATACTAAACTATACGTATAAGTAAATAGGCACTTAACTATTTCAATTATAGGTAAATTTAATTTAGGTAATTTTGAGTTAAAATTCTCATAATACGGGACTTGAACGTCGTCTGGTCTACAAAGAAATCATGATTAGTTTAATTTATTACGTATAATCTAGAAAATTATTTTCATTTATATTATTATTTATATACATATATTATTTTTTATTAATCATAAATAGATTCATACTATAATTACCTATCTAGTAATAGCACTCCATCTAGGTACGTCATTAATTACTCGCACTTAAACATCCATAAACATAAAGTAAACAAGATTCATGAGAATAAGAGCGTTTTCACATTGTCCGGTCCGATATCGGATATCGGAAGCCGATAGCCGATATCCGATATCGGACACAATTTGCCCTTTCACATTATCCGATAATATCGTCCCGATATCATGAGTGTTGCCAGAAACTGGAAAAGTAGATATATGGAGAATTAAAAAAAAACAGTGGATGCATTTATGTTACAAAAAATAAACTTTATTTTAAATAAAATAAACTTTATTTTAAATAAAATAAATAGTAATAAATAAACTATGTTTTTCAAACCGGTTTAATCTGCTGACTGCAGAGTTTGGATTTGTACCCTCTGCAGAGTCAGAATCTAGTTTCAATATTCAATTTCATTGTGAGGCTTGTTTTTTTATAGGGTAAACGCAGCTATCAACGACCCATCGAAAATCTGAAGGTATTACCGACCTATAAAAGTAATTCGAAATTTAAACGTTTCCAGAACTATTCTAGCTATAGGTAGGCAAAGTTATACACGAATGTATTACTTGAGCATCGTATACTTTAACGTTAGAGTGAGTAACTGAGCAAAAAAGAGTTAAAATGCGTAAGTTGCTGCGGGGTAGCGTGGAAGCAGGACGTGTCGTACTGTTCCGTTGTTCCTTCGGGTAAGTACTGTGAGTATCTTTTTAAGACATTTACAAACAAATGACATCTATACTTTAATTTATATTACTAAATGTCAATGCATTTAAGTGTCAACTTTCCATTTCTTACAACATTTTATTAATAAAAAGTTATTTGAAACGATAAAACTTAAAATTAAAATGGGACGGTGTTAGCTTCACCAGTTTAAGCCGCGGCAGGTATCAACGACCCGTAAGTCGGCAATGGCAGCAACGTAACTTTTTGTTTTATTTTCTTTTATGTTATTATATCACACTAACACAAGTGGTTTTATGGACCAGTTTAAATCTAAGCTATGAGTCTTCATAAAAATCTATTAGCGACTAAACTTTTTTGTCTAGTGTTGTGTCTTTTAGCGTTGTCAATTTATACAAAGTTATGATATTTTCGAGGATCCCTATCGAATAGTTACAGAAGTAAATCATTGTTTTTTTTTTTTTTTGTTTAAACAATATGCATTTGTTCATATTTTGTATGACATTAATCAATTATAATCTATTTTATAGTCTGATGATCAAATGAATTAAAATAACCATTTTTTTATGGGTCGGTAATACAATTTAGGTTTATACTTACATACTTTAATACCGATCCATGTGGGTCGGCAATAGCAACTATAGGAAGCTATTACCGATCGAATATAGATTGTTTAGTTTCTCATCTACAAATTCAAATTCAAATTGCTTTATTTGCAGAATGTAGAATAAAGATGTTTGTATATACAGATAATATTGATCCTTAAACATTCTGCTCGTAATTGAGCGTGCAAATATATTTTTATTACTTTTATGACATAATAGGTGCCTATTAAAAATTATATTATATAGGCATTTAGGTTTTTAGGTTAAATTAACATAAAACATATAATTAGGTATATTTTTTCCAGAAATATGGAGCCACGAAAGCGGCGAAAAGTATTCAGTAAAACACAACTCGCCGAAGCAATCAATCAAATAGCATAACGAAATATCCTAGAGTTTGAAATCCTTAATTTAATATATGTACATATATTAATAGTATTATGTTGATTAATTTAAAAGTTTATAATTATTTAGTTCATTACTAAAAAGTACTCATTTGTTTTATTAAAAATAACTACAATTAAAAAATACGAATATATTTGCATTTTTATTTCATTTTATTAAGATCGGTAATCATCATCATCACTAGCTTCTATACATTCCATTGCTGGAAAAAGGCTTCCTCTCACATACGATCGGGAATAGCTGCATAAAAATCGTTAATAGCTTCACAGCCGTTTTTATGGGTCGGTAATAGCAACAATCGACTAAGTCACATTGTAAATTATTTTTTACAAGATAATCCTTTATTAGAATGTATTTGCTTCAATAAATACATTTTTTATACATAACACTAGCATATAAAATGAAATTATAAATCTTTAGAAGAACCAGTATACTTAAAAAATATGGTTGATTTTGAAATTGCCTTAGAGGGGTCGTTAATACCTGCGTTTACCTTATGCTGTTTTTCTTTTTTTAATAATAGAACATGTTGTGTGGTCGTAGTGAATTTTAGAACTTTTTTATATTAAATCATGTACGACTGTTATGTTCTTATACAAATAAAATAAAACAAAATTCAACTCAGTATTAAAGCGACGAAACTGGCAAATATAAATTCAAATTACATTTACAAATGTAGGTGCTGTTATCTACCACAGAACAGTAAATTATCTACGTAGTACCACAGACTAATAATAATATAGCCATACGAGCCATGACAACCAAAATAGTAAACAAGCCAAACAAGCTCAAAAGTCGCCGCGCGTTCTTGAAAAAATGTAAGGTCGCCGCATTCTAATTCTGAAATTTTAGAGAAAACTAAACAAAATTGCCGTATTGTAAATTTTCTTTTCAATAAAAAGGGTTTGATTTAAAAAAATTCAACTGATAGATCGTAGTTGTACATACAGTAAAAATAACTACAAAAAAGAAACCGACTTCAAAAACAGCTGGAAAAGTAAAATATAAAAAAGATTTGATATTATTAATTACTTAATATTATTTAGATGTGCTATTTATTATACAGGTTAGATATCGGCGCTAAAACAAAGCACTAAATCTGTGACTCAATGACAACAATACAATAAACAGCTTACAGCACAACAGTAGTCTAATCATAGTCTCCTCTCCTGAGCATGTTGCTAAACATGGTCAATGCCCTGGTTCCTTGTTCTCCTATCATGACCTTATTTTCCTCTCTTACTCAGTGAAACCACCCAAAACTAAACCTAAAATCGTCATGCAACGCAATTTTGGTAAAATCGATCATGATCGACTGCGTGAAGATGCCCTCAAGATTGATTGGTCGGTTGTTTACGCTGAAAATTCCATTAACGATAAGGTGGCTCTCTTCAACTCTTTACTACTGAACTTATTTGATATTCATGCTCCAATACGTCCAGTCAAGTTGAAGCAGCTTCCTGCTCCTTGGATGACGGCTGAACTTAAATCGTTGTTAAAAAAAAAGGCTCGTGCTAAGGCAAAATTAAATTCCACAGACTCGGACACTAATCGTGAAAAATTTCAGAAAATTCGAAATCGCTGCAATACATTATGTAGGGATGCACAACGACGTCACATATCCCAATCTGTCGAAAACGGCGACCCCTCTAAAGTGTGGAAATTCCTAAAAACTCTTGGTATTGGCAATAAAATGCAAAAATCTTTTCCGTCATCAGTTAATATTGATGATCTAAATTCTCATTTCTCTAGTCCATTTAGTGACTTTGACGCTAACTCTAAATCCCGTACATTAAATTATCTCAACTCCTTACCTTCTCCTGATATTCCTCCGTTTGTTTTGCGTCAGTTTACCGATTGTGGTGTTGAGAAGAGTATAATGTCAATCACCTCTAAGGCGGTTGGAAGTGACTGTATTGGTCGGAACATGATCATTCCCATCCTTCCTATCATTATCCCGATTATCACTCATATTTTAAATTTTTCCATCTCCTCTGGCCAATTTCCTGATAATTGGAAAAATGCTCACATTTTTCCTCTTCCCAAGAATCCTAAACCATCTGCCCTTTCAGACTTCCGTCCTATTGCTATTTTACCCTTCCTGTCTAAAGTTTTAGAACGCTTAGTACAAGAGCAACTAAGTCGCTTCCTCAATACTCACGATCTCCTCAATCCTTTTCAATCTGGCTTCCGACCAGGTCACAGCACAACTACTGCTCTTATCAAAATCACAGATGACATTCGCCGGGGGTTTGACAACAAGCAGCTAACATTACTTTCTCTACTTGACTTTAGCAACGCATTTAACACCGTCGATCATGATGTTTTGTTAGCAATGCTACGCTCTCTCAACATATCTCCAACGGTTATTGACTGGTTTCAAAGTTACTTGTTTGGACGTCGGCAGCGTGTCTTGGTTGAAGACTTGTCTTCTTCTTGGTGTAACGTAAATGCTGGCGTTCCGCAAGGTGGCGTGTTGTCTCCTCTCTTATTTTCAATTTTTATTAACTCTATTTCCAGTAATATTAATTCTCCCTATCATATGTATGCAGACGATTTCCAATTATATTCGCACGCCTCTTTATCTGAACTACCGAACGAGATTTTTCGCTTAAATACTGAGCTAGCTGCCATCGTTAAATGGAGTAAAGACCATGGTTTAAAAATAAATCCTGAAAAAACCAAGGTAATTGTTTTGGGAAGTAGACAGCTCACAAGTCGAATTAACTGGGAAGACCTACCTAGTGTTACGGTAGACGGCACGATGATTCCCTTCAGTAAAAAGGTGAAAAGTCTTGGTTTGCACTTGGACGAAAACTTATCCTGGGGTGATCAAATTAAGGAAGTGCAGAAAAAAGTATATGCCTCTGCTTCTTCTCTTCGTCGGTTGCGCAACTTTCTTCCGATTTCTACCAAAATTGCGTTGTCTCAATCCCTTTTACTCCCTTTCCTGGATTATGCCGACTCCTGTTATCCCGATCTTCACGAATATCAACTGGACGCTCTCGAGAGGCTGCAAAACTTTTGCATCAGATTCATCTTCGGCTTACGCAAGTTTGATCATGTTTCTGACTTTCGCAAAAGACTTCACTGGCTCCCTATTCGTCTTCGCCGGAATACTCACATCCTTCAACTCTTGTACTCTATCCTGTTTGACCCGAAAACTCCTATCTACCTTAAGAATCAGTTCCAATATTTACATTCCAATAGTTCCCTTTCCCTCCGTTCTTCTGATCTCCTTCTCCTATCCACCCCTATTCACCATTCCAATTTTTTTAACTCATCCTATACCGTCCTAGCAATTCGACTGTGGAACTCTCTCCCTGAGACTATCAGACGCGCCAAATCACCGCACTTGTTCAAAGCACTTGTCAAAGAGCACTTTTTTTCCACTATTTAGTTACCTTTTTTTTATCTTATGTATATGTATATATTTATATGAATCTGTATTTGTATTATATAAACAATGTTTAATATTGTGTATAGTATGATTTATTTTATTTATTGGCATATTTATGTAGGTATACATATAAAATGTTATATAATTGTATTATATTTATTTATTTATTTATTTTATTATTATATTATTATTATTTTTTTTTTTAAGTATTGATGTAGAATGTATGTAATATTGATATTATTAAGTTTTGTATACATTACTATTTATGTAATTTTTTTTTTTTTGATTTTGTTTTCTTATCCCTGATTTTATTTATTTATTTTTTTTTCTTTATGATTGCGTCTTCGCGCTTAACCAGCATCGTACATGTCCTTTATTTTTCGGTTGCCTGGAAGAGATTGCTTTAAGCAATAAGGCCGCCAATTGTGCACTTACCATAATATTCATGTTCTCCATGTTAAACTTAAATTATATATGTTTTCTTTTTATTACTGGTATTGTACAATAAAGTGTATAAATAAAAATAAAAAAAAATAGTCCAAGTAGGAGGAGGAGCGAGGCAGAATGAGTAAATAAAGATAAAAGACACTAATATTTCGAAGATACGGTTGAATTAAAGAACGCAATATATTTTTGTTTACTTCAGCCGTATATTATAGGACGGTATTAAAGTAGCTCCCGTAAAAATAGTATTTTTAATGCCTTTAAATACTTAAATGAATGTTTTCTTAATAAAAAGGTTTAAAGTAAATGAAAGGATTTTTTTTTACATTTAGCGCCTAGAAATGACTGAAAATACACAAACTAGTGCTTTTTTTGCTGTTGGTATACTACCTTTTCGAAAATTGAGTTGGTAACACTGAACATTATCGTCCGATAGTTCACGGGAATATCGGTGTTGGCTCCGATATCCGATATCGGACCGGACAATGTGAAAGACAGGTACCTAAATCATACATTTTACTTAGCCTCCGATATCGGATATCGGCTATCGGCGCCCGATATCCGATATCGGACCGGACAATGTGAAAACGCTCTAAGGTATACTTATTAGGTTCACTAATTTACAGCCTGTGGGGGGGCCGTCCATTAATCACGTTACGTTCCGTGTTCGTTGAAATTTTTGTTTGCTTGGTTACTTACGAGCTTATCTTAGGAACTGCTAGCATACTATTACTGTGCTATTTTAATATATTCTGTGCTGCTAGTCCATATTGAAAAATTACGATAGCGAGATAAATTAAATATGCGTGAGTTTATGCGTGAGATGCTACAAAATTAATCGCGGTTTACCTTATAAACGTAAGTTGCCGTTTTAAATAATTTATAACGGCATCCGACGTAACCTTCCAACACCAAAAATATCTTAATTACCTATTAGGATATTGTTGGTATAGGTATCCATTTTTTTGATAAGTAATATAAAATACTATTAATCATTTAGTACGCGTTAGAGTACCTATAGTGTAGTACCATGAAGCTTTTTACCGGAAGTTATGTATTTCCTTTGTGAAGCTATAGTCAGTTAATTTTTAATAATAATATATAGCTAATAGTGTTGGTATTACATATATGCTAGCTGGCAGTCAATACTAAATACTAAATACTTTATTTCTATCAATTGGCATTTTTTTTTCGAGAAATATTTTATTTTTTATAAATGGGTGAATGTCGATCTTGAAATAACAACGTTTCCGTAAAATATGTAAATGGATACTTACTACCTACCGGTCGAAATATCATACAAATAACTATAATTACCCTTTAAAAAAAATTTCTTTTGCAATTTAAAATATCTTTGGTAAGTACATATTAAATTGTAAAGATATGTACTTATAACGAAAATATATTCATACGGTAACGTCATTATTATTTGAAATTTCACCGCCTTTTGTAAAAACCTAAAGGCACATATTATCAAACTAGCTTTCCGCGCGCGGCTTCGCCCGCGTTTTCAAAGAAAAACCCGCATAGTTCCCGTTCCCGCGGAATTTCCGAGATAAAACCTATCCTATGTGTTATTCCAAGTTACCCTCTGTATGTGTGCTAAATTTCATTGTAATCGGTTCGGTAGTATTTGCGTGAAAGAGCAAAAAACACACACACACACATCCTCACAAACTTTCGCATTTATAATATTATAGAAGGAGTAGGGATCAAAGAGTAGTAAAAGTTAAATCTACAGGCATGCATTTTTATATCTTATGTTCAAATGAATGTAGGATTCAACGTCAATATAGTTAAAATAATAATGAATTATGTTGTTACATAATATAATACGCCGGTGTTATTGACTATTTGTAAGAACGTAAGTTGGTACGCAATATTTTACGCCACTTTTGTACTTTGGCCTTCTTTACATTGTGTTACGACTTATACCCATTAATAATATCAAATATCGTTTTAAAGTGTATCATTGAGATCGTTTGGGTCATTAATGAAATGTATTGTTAGTAAACAATTGCAATTTGCTATATTATTGCATGTATAATTCTCAAAAAGAAATCGGGAATTTTGAGGGGACTTCCCTAATAGATAGGGAGGCGAATAGCGAAAAAAAAAACGTTAATCCGGCATTCTCGAGCGCGATTGGTTTTATTTTTATTTTGAAGAATATAATCTAAAACTTACTAAAAATACAAAATCTGCCGGGGAGAATTTAAATAACTCTCCATAATTAATTATAATTAGGTAGATATGTGAAATAATATTAAATAATGACTGAGTGCGCACACCTTGCGCGGTCGATGGTAGTACCGAGACTATATCATCGAGCTACTGACTCAAGGAATATAAACCATAGCATGGCCCGTAGCCCTATGCATTTCATATCAATTGAATATCAACACTATGTTGTACACCATAGAGTACATTATACATGGGCGTAGCAACGGTGGGGCAGGGTGTGGCACTTGCCCCACTCTAGCTTTAACCTGGAAGGTAGGTAGATACCTAACCAAATCTAAAAATTGAAGTAAGTACGTACCTACTTACTCTTTTGACTGACTAACACCTAACAAGTGTCATACGCCCAGCGACCAAACGGCTGAAGATTTTTGGATCTATTTCGTGGTGTGGTAGGTGAACAATAAGGTGTTTTGAATAAGAATAATTCGAATAACGAATTACACACGAAAAAAGAAAATAGCTGAGGTTTCTATGTTACATGAACTGTAAGAAAAATTAGTATAGTACCCCAATTAGTTACCCCACTAACTCATCCAATTTCACTTTTGTTGTTTTACACGTTCTACAACTCACTGATACTTTTTACTTTAGACTTATTCGCCATCGCAAATGCCTTCGCGAATGCCTTCGCAAATGCCTTCGCAAATGCCTTCGCGAATGCCTTCGCCAATGCCTTCGCGAATGCCTTCGCAAATGCCTTCGCGAATGCCATCGCAAATGCCTTCGCGAATGCCTTCGCGAATGCCTTCGCAAATGCCTTCGCGAATGCCATCGCGAATGCCTTCACAAATGCCTTCGCAAATGCCTTCGCGAGTGCCTTCGCGAATGCCTTCGCGAATCCCTTCGGAAATGCCGGCGGTACAGCCGCCGGCATTTGAAGACCTGGATATAACTTTGGGTACATACTTGCATACATACTACTTTGAGTGCCTTCGCGAATGCCATCGCGAATGCCTTCGCAAATGCCTTCGCGAGTGCCTTCGCGAATGCCTTCGCGAATCCCTTCGGAAATGCCGGCGGTACAGCCGCCGGCATTTGAAGACCTGGATATAACTTTGGGAACATACTTGGTACATACAGTTGCTAGTTATGCAAATGCCTTCGCGAATGCCATCGCAAATGCCTTCGCGAATGCCTTCGCGAGTGCCTTCGCGAATGCCTTCGCAAATGCCTTCGCGAATGCCTTCGCAAATGCCTTCGCGAATGCCATCGCAAATGCCTTCGCGAATGCCTTCGCGAGTGCCTTCGCGAATGCCTTCGCGAATGCCTTCGCAAATGCCTTCGCAAATGCCTTCGCGAGTGCCTTCGCGAATGCCATCGCGAATGCCTTCACAAATGCATTCGCAAATGCCTTCGCGAGTGCCTTCGCGAATGCCTTCGCAAATGCCTTCGGAAATGCCGGCGGTACAGCCGCCGGCATTTGAAGACCTGGATATAACTTTGGGTACATACTTGGTACATACAGTTGCTAGTTACATATTATTTTTTATTGTTGCCCCACCTTGAGCCCATGGCTAGCTACGCCCATGACATTATAATAGGAAGGTATAGCCACATAACAACTACTATGTTATAATTCTCTCACACGGAAGTCTGGAGGAGCCATTTCGTCTTCCGAAAAACGCGTTGCAGCATATAAGTCGCAAACTTCACTTTTTCCAAAAAAAGTTTAAATAAACAAAAAAGGTAATTTTATTTTACAAAAAAAGGTCTCTTTTCATTTTAGTCCAAAGTTAAAACTTTTTTTACTTGAAGCATCATAAAAACTCAAACTCCCGATTTTTTGAGTATATCTACAGCAGTATTTCAGGCCTGACCATCTTCTATCACTATATAAAGCTCAGATACGGCCACACATGGAATACTGCTCACATCTCTGGGCCGGCGCCCCGTTATACCAACTCCTTCCACTTGATAGCGTTCAACGTAGAGCAGTCGGAATGGTTGGCGACCCAAGACTTAGCGATCGGCTTGACCCTCTTGCTTTGCGACGAGACACTGCTTCACTGTGTGTCTTTTATCGCATATACCGAGTGTTCAGAGGAGTTATTCGAGCTCATACCTGCAGCGGAATTTCACCACCGCTCCGCCCGTCACAAAGCATACTTCCATCCACACCATTTGGACCGCTGGCGAACGAGTACCGTACGCTTCTCGCGACACTTTTTACCCCGCACTACCACCTTGTGAAACAGTCTACCCTCCTCTGTATTCCCGCACGTGTATGACTTAAATTCCTTTAAAAAGAGAGCCTACATCCATCTTCGACAGCCGGTAACAGCCTCACAAAGGTAACTTTGTCAGTGCTCATGGGCGGTGGTGTCACTTCATTAGGTGATCCACCTGCTCAGTTACCTGCTCTTACATAAAAAAAAAAATCTCGAAAACTGAGGGTGTCAAGAAAAATTGATATGAAATAACGATGATTAAAAAAAAGAAACCCACAAACATTTGTCGGTCAGATTAAGAGAACCCACCAACATTTTAACCGGCGGATTAGTATACCGTTGTTATCAGAGGCACTTGGGGCATACGTTGTATGAATATCTGACGCGCTCGAGAATGCCCAAGTAACCGTTTTTTTTTAAATTTTTGAAAATCCGTACACGCCAAACCCACCGATAAAATGGTTTTTACCATAGAAGCTTTTCTTTTCGAAATTATTTTATCTTTCGATTTTGATAAGTCTCGACGACGCCGTTGAATTACGCCATTTAGCTAACTCGCCTCCCTATCTATAAAAGGGAGCAGAAAATGTTTTACTTGTAACTTATTTAGAAAAAGATTGAAAAAAAAATTTTTGCTTGCAATTAATATTTTTAAATGTTATTTATGTTGATCTAATTAATAATTTAACAAAATAGTTAAGGTACCCCCACCTACTGAGTTCACTGCAATGGAGCCTAAATAAGGTCCAGTGTGTGTGTGAATTGCGATACCGAGGTTTTCATATACATCAGTAAAAGAGCTACTGCAAATAAATGGTCATCAATAAATTCATGACCGTGCCAATTCCTTTTTTTTATTTTTTAATAACGGCAATAGAAATATGTACATAATCTCTGAAAATTTCAATTAAGATGGTTCATGATATAAAGCCTAATATAATATAAAGCCAAAGGTGTGAACATTAAAGAAAATAAAATATAATACTATAAAATAATTTAATAAACATATTAATGGTTACTTGAACAATATGTCTAACTGCTTTCAATAATATCTTTATACTGCTTGATCCTCTGTTCTGTTTCTTGAATGCTTTCTTTTAAATCTTTATGCACTTCGCTATATGCCTTTATAGATTGATTTGTTTCTGTGAAGATATTCTGCAAGATTTGTAGATGCAGTATTCTGAAACAAAAAGATAGATATCATAGAAATAGGTATATTTTAAAAAATTTCCCTCGTCACTTTTAGCCTCCACATTAAAGATTAATTTCTATTCTATCCAATACCCTATGAATCTACCTAATAACTTCTTTATGAGTTCATAGTAAAGGCATCTGAAATCCACATACAGATTCATGCTGGTTAAGTGGTGTCTCGGGAGAAGTGAAGTCCCATATCACCTAGTGGGGTTAGAGGAAAATGCATTATTCATCTATTTCACTGATCGATTTTCTTTAGGGACAAGTATGTAGGTGATCAGCCTTCTGTGTCTTGCCAGACCGAGACATTTTTTTTCTTCGTCTCCACCGGGAATCAAACCCAGGACTCCTCGGCGCTACGCTCACGCATCAACCACTGTACCAACGAGACGGTCTCGGGAGAACTGGTTAATTATAACCTTTCTATTTGGGAAAAAGGTGGCTTCTGAAGAATTTTTTGCAACAAACAAGCAAACAATGTTTTATAATTTTTTGTAAACAATAAAGTTCAAACATATTTTTCTACTTATATTTGCACAATATAAGTAGAGAAAAATAACAATTAAATGCAACATACCTGGACTTTATTTCAAGTATTTTAGTCTTCAAAGTTAAATGTTCTGTGGAGTTAGAACTAAATGTAGACACATGTTGAAGACGATGATTCAACCACTCCATCATCAAATCAACCTTTTCACCCTCTTGCTCTTTCAATACATTTAATTTCTCATCCAGACTTCTTTGTAAAGTTTGCATTTCAGCTTTCCTTGAATTCTTAGCTCCCATTGATTGCTGCAGTTTTTCTAATTCATTATTAAATTCAGGAAGCTTTGACTGAATTTTATGTAAAATAGCATTATTTAATTCCACTTGTTCATCAAAACTAAGTTCCGCTACAGACTGATTCATAAAACCTGAAATATTAATATTACAATGGAACAGCTTTGCGTTCAAATAATTTTAACTACACCAATGCATAGCTTTTTGTACTTAAATATTATCATAACACATTTTACACATTACTTTACTGATTCTCAACCGTAAAACGTCCACACTGCTGGAAATAGACCTCTCCCAAAGACTATGTTATTACCATGGACCAAAATATATTGGGTCCATGGTTATTACTAATAATTACAAAAATATATTGATGATGTTTACCTAAAACAGTTGCCGTACTTTCATCAGCAGTACTAAGTTTGTGAAGACTGGAATAATGAGTTAGGTCACAATCAGCGATGATTCTATTAACTTTTCCAACGAGTTTTGAAGACAGTTGTGAATTAGAAACGCTAGAAACTTCCTTAATTATTTCTAGTAGTATATTCTCTTGTCTTGCTTTGGTCTGAATCAACATATCATCTGTGCTTGTAATAGAATCCATGTTCAGGAATAATGTAGTCTTTCGAAGAAAAAAAGAGTCTTTTTTTTGAAGTCGGGTCGGGGAAAACACAGAGCAAGTATTATGGGGATAATTATTATATCTATAAATTATTCTAGGTATTCTCAAGATATTCAAGATATGCACAAGATCTTCAAGACCTTAGACATTCACGATAAAAACTGTTTTTAAAATATCATATTATAGAAAATCTAAAAATGCTTTTATCTGAGTTTATCTGTATCTTGTATCTGTTTTGTTTCGACAAGTATTCAAATTTCAAAATTTTGAAATTTGAAAACAAACAAACTGCCACAGACTCGGAGGAATTAACAAGCAAATAAGCTTCTTGTAACAAGTATTGCTCCGAGGCCACAGATGATACATGCAACCCATAGAGTAAAGCAAGGAGTAAAGTCAAGTAAAGTAATAGGGCGTATTCAGAAAGAAAGCTTGAAACTTATAAGCGCTTATCGGCGCTTATCAGCGCTTATAAGTTTCAAGCTTTCTTTCTGAATACGCCCATAGGTACTGTGGGATCAAAGTGTGGGATGCACAGTGGGTTGTGGGATGTTCTGTCAAGGGTTTGTTCTGTCAAGTCTTGCAGAAACAAGTCAAACACATCAAATACTATCAAATCGATGCCTCCTAAGTATAATGAGTCAACTGACATTTTAGTAATTTTACAGGAGAGCGATTTGAAGGCAAATCATTTATATTTTAATGAAATCTAATTACTTCGAAACAAAGTAAATGTTTTTTTAATAAAAATTGTAAGCTCTTCCTTTGGTATAAAATGATTTTGCTGATTTTTGTTTTTAAATTGCATTTTTTGTAGATGGCTGGGTATACGCCGGCGGGACTCAATAGTGAAATGGTTTAACTACCAGTTATATTTATGTACGTTGTTCATCAAAATCTATCGTTTACACCAAAATCAGACGAAATAATGATTGTCATTTTATTAATTTAATTTTACTTTTGTTTGTTTTCGGGTTTTTATATCTCAATAAATAATAAAATGCTGAAATTATGTCACTTGACTCATTATACTAGGAAAGTATTCAGCAATGTTAACATTTGAAACCTCAACGTATACTGGACCAATGTAATTTACTGAAGTTTATTTTTAGGATTTTTTTTTGTAATACCTTTCGATGTGTGGGATTAATAAAAGCTAGGAAGAAGAACATGAATAAGAAACCAATAACAACTCATTAAAGAATCACAATGTATTTTTCGCCATAGTTAAGTAGGAATATCTTTTTAACATAATAGCTTTACTAAATGCTACAACGTGAACAAGTCGCAATTAAAAAAATATCAATTGGTAACTTACGTTTAACAAAAATGAAAATTATAGAAATTAATAACGTAATAATCCAGGCATTTCTAATGCTCAAAAGATTAACAAATTAAAAATAAGTCGTTAGATCCATTAGAATTAGTTTAAATCAATTAATTTATTAAAAAATAAATGAAATTCCTCTTTTTCGCTATAATTTATTACGAATTTCATTATTATAACTTAATAGCCTTTCTAAAAGCTACAAGTAAAAACAAATCAACATTTAACAAATTCACAATGTTCCATCATCAAAGAGAAATAAATTAATAACGTAACAGTCTAAGGCATTTCTGGTGCTTAAAAAAAACTGTTAACAAATTAGAGTCATCTATCTAATTAATCATAAGTCAGATACTCTGTCGTTAGCTGAATTAGAGTTCGTTGAAATCAAATTATTATAAAATAAATGATACTCTTTAGGAATTACCAGTGTCTTACAAAGATCAAATCTTTGTGCTTATTTTGGTCAATAGGAATGGGTATCTGATAAGCTAAAGAAATATTATCTACGTCAATATTTAACTCTCTTTTGATATCTTTACACAATCTATCCACTTGTAAGCATCATCTTGGTATCTCGTTTTACAAAACAGCCTATATGGATAATCCACCAGCCTTAAACTAGTTCTTCTGTTACTTTATTGCAATGCATTTTTGATCCATCATTGATAGTTGTCCAGTTATATATAAGTCATAGCTTTGATTTAAAGTCTTTAACTAAATCCTGAGACACTTTAATAACTTTGTATGGCTTTTCATCGGATTTGGCAAAACTAAAAGCTGTAGCTGTCTTTCGTCTGTCTTTCAATTATAGCGTGCATACTGTCGCCTTCATTTGGACCCACTAATAGAAAGCTATGACTAATATCTATAACAAACTTCGAAATAGCTAACATATTATAATACATTAAGGATACAATTCTGTTTCTATTTTGGCCTCCACAGTTGTCTGACCTGAACCGGTAATCTTTCACACCATTACCCACCGTGTCTTCTATAAACTTGAAAACACAGCTGGAAATTTCATTAGCGCCTCTCTTTGCTGCCTGTTGATGCCATAAAAAACAATAACCATAATATCATTAATTCATGTCATCAATCATCATAATATCATCGATTCCTGTGTAAAATTTTAAAATTTTCGCGCCCTGTTTGACTGCATTCTGTTAATATTATTAATTTAACATGTTAAAGAACAATTATTACCTAAAATTGCGTGCTTACTTGCCGCCATTCATAGTCTACTGAGCCGATATAAACTTGTATATTGATACAAGTTTATTGTGTCCCCCCTCACGCCCGCGTACACTGGTACAATGTTATTTAGATCAGTTTACAATGTACGATTTTAACTGATGTTGAAATTGATTTAGTATACGTGAAATTATCTCGGTAATTATTGTACTTTTTTAATTTTTTTTAACACGAACGTTAAGAACACGATTTATCATGTTCGTTTATATAAAAATATGAAAATACCTAAATTTGTTAGTTGACTCAGTATACTTAGGAGGCATCGAAATATTTATCACACAAAGATGGAATAACCTTTCATTTGTAAGTATTTTTTTATTTTTTTTACGTAAATATCTATTTAAATGCAATTTCTAATAATCGTCGATGTATCGTTTAGCGATATGATCAAGACAAATAATCGAGTCAATTTTACTCGATCATTGATGCGGCCCCACGAGACTATCATGGAAACAAAATACACAAATTTAATCTTTATGCACTAAGAGATAAAGTTGAATTTAAAACGCGATAGTGAACCGCATTCCTTACGAGACTATCTTGTAAAGAAATACAAATTTAATCTTTATTACCTAAATTATAAAGTTGAATTTAGAACGCGATATTGAACTGCACTCCCCACGAGACTATCTTGGAATTAAATACAAATTTAATCTTTATGAACTGAGTGATAGAGTTGAATTTATAAACTCGTCGCTTAAAAGGTCGTAAATTTGTACGACTTTCGTGAAACAAATTATTTTTGTGAATGTTTGATTGTGTTTCATAGTGTGAGTTACCCTCCCCGCACCAAAATCAGCAGAAAGTTTAGTTAGAACATTTGCCAGCGTACTCCATCCATTACTTAGTGATCTAAGCTGCTAGGCAATACTACCTATAAGTTTCAAATTTTAACACAATAATGTTTGCGCGATTCTATAATAATTTTTGTCAGAGCTTGATACTAAGTACATACTACATACTAAATATTCTGATACTAAAAAAAAAATCTATTATAAGCTCAAAAATATGCAAAGCATGGTTGGTTAGATCCTTAGATTACAAAATAAAGTACAGATGGAGCATGACAACCGCCCGTCGCCCTTGTCAAAGAAAATACGAAATCAAAAACAAATACGTCGCTGCACCAGTGCTATAGCGCATATAGTGTCATGCAATACGTCAAAAAGGGTTTGCAATTTTAGTAAAAAAATGCCGTCTTGTGATAATAAAACGCTGTAAAATTTGTTCCCGAAAACAAAAAAAAAGATAAAACATCGTTTCACAGGTTTTCTGTAGATTATTTGGCTGATTTATTTCTTTAATACGAATAATAATTTTACAGATATGAAGGAATACAAAACTTCAACGTATGTTGCCAGTATTTTGAAAATGAATTTGCCATTTTTATTGGTAAAACGGTAAAATGGTTAAAGGATCTTCAGGGTAATGCTGTTGGATTTTTCGATCGTGAATGTGATTATTTGTATAGTGCACTAAAGGTTCATGATAATTATTAGATTATTTTAATAAGCATAATACATTATTTTGTTACTTTTATAAATATCATAGTCGTTTGTCATAGTCGTTTTCGCTAGCGATTTAATTTATGTGAACTCCATGATGGATATGATGAAAATAAAGTGTCCCGTATTCTCGACTAAAAACTACCGCTATTCGTATTCATATATTATGAAAAATAAAAAATAATATAATTATTATAGTTAATATTGAAACTTTTTTTATGTAATTTATTTAATAAAAAATTGAATACAACTTTTTTGTCCATATATAACTTTAGTAGGCAGGTACTTTATGTAATAAAAGAATTTAAATAAAAATTAAAACTTGACTTCTCATTTATGTATATAGCCTACGTCACTACCGCCACTAACATTCAGATCATTGCAATGAAACCTCAGAACTCAAAATCGGTCCAACGGTTTATACTGCAGGGCGTGTCAAAGAAATATTATACATACATCCATAAACTCGAAAAACATAACCCTCTTTTTTGCGTAGTCTGGGAAAAATTTGGGAAATTTTTCAATATCTGGCAACATTGCACGCACACAGAAGCACCGTGTACGTACAGTGCAGCGGCGGAATGACAGCACACATAGCTTTATTGAAAATGACGATAAATTATTCGGTTTAGTTCGGCAACGCTCCATCTGTCTTTTATTTTGTAATCTAAGGTTAGATCTATTTGCTGCTTTTTTATGAAACACGAGGAACCACGCAACCTTTTTTTTTCTTATTATAATCGTATGTTATAATAAACGAATGTTTGCAAGCTACCCGGGATCCGTCCACGGTTTTCTGTTTGACACAACTTTGTTTGTCATTTGTCATGTGGTGACGTATGATTATGTCTTTTGAGTTTGAAGTATTCAGTATTGTATCAAGAAGTATCAACTTGACGATTGATCTACCGTATCCGTATAAAAATAAATATAAATTACGCTTACCGATCACAGTAATTCAGCTGTAATCTTATAGCTATTGTTCGTAGAATTTGACATGAAATATTAATTGGTTAATTTAAATCCATTAACCCTCCCGGTTATTCATTACTGTAATGGCTTCTGTAAATGAAGGAGTTCAAATATCTAACGATGCCATGGACAATTCCCAAACAGAATCTCAAAAAGCGGGGGAAAATCTCGACAAAAACAAACACAAAAATGCTGATACCCAAGGAAATTGTTACTGGTATGTTTTACATTTAGAGTAGAAAAAAAAAGTTATTCAGCCTGGCTGCCTGTGTTTCTTCTTTTTTAATAACAATGTAACCTCTTTTCAGCGGCAAAGATCGAAACTTGAATATAGTGGAACTTCTTTGTGCCTCTTGCAACAGGTGGTTTCATGAATCCTGTATTGGATATCAACTGGGGAAATTAGTCCCATTTATGTCAAATTATTTGTTTATATGCAAAAATTGCTCACCAACAGGATTGGAAACATTTAAAAAGAACCAAGCTAGTAAGTAAAAGTTACTTTAAAAGTTAAAAGTTATTTGATGATAAAATATTACAATGGCTCTATCATAACTCTATAGTCAGCAGGATACTCATGATGTGGTATCATGCTCTAAGGCTTGAAGTTCAAAATTATTTTTCCGTTGAGTAGTGGACCATGATGAATTATTCTGCTTACAATTCTATAAATGAGCCTGTAGCTTTATCATTATTTTATTATGTTTTATTTTATAGCTTTTCCACAAATGTGTCTGACTGCAATTGCAAATTTAAGACAAGAAAGCATTAAAGAGGGAAGCAATAAGTCCCTGTTTAGTAAGGATAAACAAATCATACCATACATTGATCAGTACTGGGAAGCTATGACAACTATGCCAAGACGGTAGGTTTTTATTTACTGATAAAATAAAAAGAATTTTTCATTCTTCTTTATTGTCTATGGATTAAAAAAAAATCTATATCACATTCTATTTTTAAAATCTGTCTTGCAGTTTTGGGACATGATATTTTGAAGCTTAGTTTTGAAGTTCTTAATTTTTTGTGATTTGGTAATAATACTAGTTTTATTATGAGATTTCAAGAATTTAGTTTTTAATGTGAGCTTGTTTTTAGAGTTACGCAATCCTGGTATGCAACAGTGCAGAGGGCGCTAATAAAAGACATACAAGTGACATTTACCTATGAAGAGGACGCACACCAAGGCCCCATGTTTGGATTATTTAACCTGCAACTAACAAATATTAAACCCAATTATGAAGCTATGATAAAGCAGGGCCAGTTAAAGGTGACTGACATGGGAATAGCTACAGGTAAGTACATCGATATAAATTTTTCAAATTGTTTTGGTAGATTTAATAATACATTGTGTGACCATATCTCACAAGGCAATACAGTAGAATCCCATTGAGATAATATTACTATGTATGGAGGAGACACCACGAACAAAATCTGTGCGCCAAGCGCGGCGGCGCGGGGCGCATTTTTTTGCTCTAAGTTTTAAAAATAATTATCTAGTTAGGTACGTACCGATGAAAAGTTATTCCTTTGCAATTTTCCGTATAATTTGTATTATTTGTGCAATATCGTAACACACACGAAGGCATATTTGATGCGTTTCAGTTTAAAACAAATAAAAAATGAGCGTGACGTTCGCGCTAATGAGCGAGCAAGCAACTGAGTGCAGTTAAGCCATATGGCTTATGGTGAGCGGAACATAAGTGTTGTAGGCGGTGTCGACTCCATATGTATATCTCAATGTAGAATCCACAGAACAGTAAGAACATAATAGAAGTGCTATAATGTCATCATTAGTATGAAAACCAGTGTCGCCAAACCCACACATTTAAACCGATAGTTAAACAGTACACTACAAGTAAACTATGCCTTTGATTGGACAGCTTAATTTGAGTAAAAACTGACTTAGGTTATAAATTCAGCATTTCAATATGTACCCTAACGAACCAAGTTACGGTTTATTTTAGTATAACATCTCTAGGTATATTAGCTGTTTTGTTTCTCTTTGCTCAGAAATTCCAAATTCGAAAACATTCAGCTATTCCACAACAGATGGCGTTGGTTTTCAATACATATAACTTTGAACCTCTACACATAAAGATAAGGTTGAAATTTGTGTCACTCTAAATTAATGACATTAACTTGACATTAACCTGATGCTATGCTCTAAGGGATGTCAGCCTTGTTATCGATAATTCACAAATAAATATATTTTTGTGCATTTTTTTTTTCTTTCTATTATATGAGTATAGGATAATGTGTCACATTTTGGAGTATGTTTATTACTACTAAGTACGTCTTTTCATATTATTATATTTAAATAAAAAACGGAATAGAATAGTATAAATCTATATTTACAAAACAAACAGAAAATATGCATTATTTTAAATCTTGGAACTGCCGTAGGTTTGATGTATCGGTGGCCTTTGTTAGACTGCTTATTGCTGTTCGGCATCCAGTTAACTCGTCACGTTGCATTTATTATCCATTTCTCTTTTAAATTGGGCTCTTTCGAAAATCTATAAATAAATAGGACAAATGAAAGCTAAGGGAAAATAGAATAAAATTTAATATTTAAAAAGTTTGTCTTTTCTAAAGTATCGATACTGTCGATATGCGCCACATGCATCACTAATCCGACATTCGTTTGTTTATTTCAATAATATTCCAGAAAGTCTTGTTTGCTGTTCAATCTATATTAGTACTTATTTCTTATGGATTAAGGTTCATTTTGACTTAATATTTTTATAAATTTTTGACAAATTACGACAAGCGAAGTTGTAACATAAAATATATTTAAAATAAATTAAAATAAGACTTACCGATGGTATGAAATGCCTTGATTGCTGATATTATTTCGTCTGCTATCATTTTTCCACTCTAATACCGAACAACACGCTCTAAATAATGAATAAATATGGAAATAAGGTTTGACAGTTGACAACCGACTCGAATATTTTTCTGCGCACAACTGAGAGCGAGTTAGGTGATCTTACCTTACTAGTGACACGTGGGCCACGCCCACATCGCACTTCTATTATGTTCTTACTGTTCTGTGGTAGAATCCTTTTATTATGGATCCGGTTATATTGACCAACCACTTAATATGACGTATTACACAGCAAAGTTTAAAATTCTTAATAAAAGTAGGATAAAATGACTTTGTTTATAGTGACATTCGTTTATAGTGAGTTTCTCTGTATTAAATACACTGGCTTCGCCCGCTTTCTCTAAAACGATTTGAAATTTAAACTATCCTATCTCTCAACTTGGATCGAACTGCACATGGTGTGCGAATTTTATTATAATCGGTTAAGTGGTTTAGGAGTCCATTGAGGACAAACATTGTGACACGAGATTTATATATATTACTAACAAAAACAGTAGATTGTTTATTTTCTACAAAATGCTTTGTATGACGTCCATTTATTGTGACGTGTTTGATATTGCCCTTCAATGTCATTATAAATGGATGCCACTGTACTTACTATAATAATAGTCACGGATTTTCTAGTTTTATCAGGATGAAGATGAGTGTGGAAGATTAAAGCTTGGAATGTTTTTGTGTATATTTTGAGTAGGCTCCCTTAGATAATTTCTGGCACTGAGAGACCGGTTAGACCCCTACGGTGCTAGACGCTAACACAGCCGTAATAAAGTTGAATATCGCGTGCGCTCTTTGATCGCGTTCGAGCTTAAAACTAAATCTCGTAAGTCTCAATTCTTATTTCGTTTATAAGTTATAACTAAAGTAATAATTGATCTATAGAAAAAATATCTTGGGTTTGGATAGTAAAGTATATTTTCTTACTGTTAACATTTATTTTAGACAAAGTCCAAGTAAATCTTTAAAAAAATGTAGTAATCCTTAAAAAAGGCATAATTTTTGAATAAAAAATGAATTGAACGAAAATGTTACAATTATGTTGTACATGGAAAGAAAAAGACCAATAAATCATATTATACCTACTAAAGTTCCATTTTGATTGTATGTGTGCAGTGTGACTGTTTCAGAATATTAATGCAAAGTCACATACAATTTAGGGAGCCTCCCCTTAAAAACATCATCAATGTGGGCAATTATTGTGAAGTATTGTAATTACATTTTAATTTGTAAATTTGTATAATATCTCGAATGCATGCAATGAGTGCTCTTTTTTATTGTTTTAAAAGAGATAATCAAACAAATTTGTATTTTGTCAGTTTTTCACATAATTATTATATTAAATACCTATGCATTCCCGTTGAAAAAGAAAGCAGGTTGTTAGGAAACACTACCTGCTATTGATTCAACACTTCTAAACAATGTACTTTGTGGTATTTGATTCAAATATGTAATAAACCCTTTTTTGTTTTGTTTGATGTGATATTTTAAACAAGCAAGACATCTAGGTGGAAAAATGTTATTTGGCATATCTCCGCTTCTTAAAAATTAATAGAAATATAAGGACAATTTTCACACATGAGACGATCTGATCTTATACTAATCTGATCTCATACTTTCGCTTTTGTTATGGAATCCAGATAGCTAAGAGAGGTGTGAAATGAGTGCCGTGAACGCAATGGACTGCATTTGGACGATATTATTTTTAAGAAATAAATTCCCATAATATGCACTTTAATAATTAATAAACATTTTTTCAATACACCGCTTACTTTTTTTTTTATTCATCCACAAAATATAAACTTTCTTTTGAGACACCCTGTATTTGTAGGATTGAGAGATTGCATTCCTGCTACCTAATTTGATCAAATGGCATAAACAATCTTCTTTCTTATATTATATAAAAATGAATCCCAAAATGTGTTGGTAAGCGCATAACTTGAGAACGGCTGAACCGATTTCGATAATTCTTTTTTTATTATATTCCTTGAAGTACGAGGATGGTTCTTATGTAGAGAAAACGTAAATATGTACCACGGGCGAAGCCGGGGCGGACCGCTAGTAGATTATGTATATATTATATATCTTACCTACTCCATTTTGTTGAACTTTCTATTCTTCGTATGCGAATCGACCGACCCCATGAGACCATTCATTCAGAGCTGAATTTAACTTTAGCTGCGCCGAAGAAACGTCGCACTTTTTTCAAAATTTTGCGTAAAATGTACTAAACTTAAAAAAAATCGAAAAATATTTAGCGAACTAACTTTAATACAACGGTAATTCTAATTAAAAAATGATAAGGATTTTTTATAGAACTTGCCTCTTTACATTAATACAACTACAACTAAGTACGCGATTATTCATTACTAGCTTCCGCCCGCGACTCCGTCCGCGCGGATGTCGGTCTTCGCGTGGATGGTTTATTTCTTCATTTTGAGTAACTCTGACAATGATATCTTATAAATATATATTGGACCCAAATACGGCTAGGCCTATAATAATACGCAACGTGTGTTCGCGGTTCTACAGAACAACGTCTATGGATAAAACTGAAAAGATTAATTTTTTTCTACGTATTTTATTTAAAAAGTATCCTATTATACGCCCAGGATAATAAGGTATAATTATACCAAGTTTAATCGAAATCGAACCGTTAGTTTTCACGTGATGCAGACAGACAGACAGACAGACAGACAGACAGACAAAAAATTTTTTAAACATATATTTGGGTTTGGTATCGATCCAGTAACACCCCCTGCTATTTATTTTTTCAATATTTTCAATGTACAGAATTGACCCTTCTACAGATTTATTATATGTATAGATATTATTTTCCCGACGTTTCGAACACTTTACAACGAGCGTGGTCACGGGGAGACTGAGAAGTGAGATGTTATACGTCTTGACGGTCATTCAAAAATTGCTATTTGTAAACTACCTTCACCTTCCTCCGTAGTTGATATGTGCAGTATTTTTCCGGATGTTGGCATTTTTGAATGACCGTCAAGACGTATAACATCTCAGTCTCTCCGTGACCACGCTCTCTGTAAAGTGTTCGAAACGTCGGGAAAATAATATACCTAATGAATAAATCGCGTTTAAAATCCGTTAAAAAGTCTTTAATTTCTAAAAGAACGAATAAATAATAACAGTTGATCGTAGGTATATGTTTTAGCAGATTTTAAATATGTTATGCTATATAATAAGTAGTAGCATGGACGAATCGTCCATGGTAGTAGTACTACTAGTAGGTATGAGCAATAGCTCGTTTTTCCATAAAAAAGTATGGTCTAAGTTTATATTTTGACACAATATAAAAATATACTAGGTACCTAATCATACAAAAAAAGATCAAAACAAGTTATTCAATCATATTATCACGAAGCACGAATTCGGAACAAGTATTTCTGAGCAAGTATTTTTTATTTGTTATCATAATAAACATTGCACCATTCTTCTGACAACAAAGAGATTATATACAAAGATGATTTATTTTTTATCTTTCTGATTTTCGGTACATATCGCATATATACATAAAGATCCATAAAACTGACCCTATTTGTATAGAATCTGTCAGTAAGTAGTGGGGATTCGAGAGTTTATCCCGGCTCAGCTTTGAATACTTATATTCGCACTGTATTTAAACTCTGAAGTTATTTCTTGGGTTTTTCAGAAGTATATATTTTCATGGATAAATATTTAACCGTATGACGTTTGCCTTAAATCTTGTGAAATGAATTATCAGCATTATGATGGTTTAGAAGTCAGGGCTAATAACGGATATAGAGTCAAGATTCTAGACCATAAGATTAATTATTATTGTGCTTTATCAGTAACACTAGATACGAATAATATATTTTCTTATTGGAGCATCATAAGACTAATTAATATTGTCAGTTGATTTGATGACAAAAATCTATAATACGACCACAACAGGTTTTGTGTATAGGACGTAATATAAACGATATTAGGGCGCTAACGTTGGTCACAAGAACGACGTGGTAGCAAATAATAGTTCATAAGTTACGCGAACATGTCGCATAAAATTCTAGACCAAGTATTGAATAATGACATTGTTCTGTATGCACTGCGGTGGTGTTTGTAAACACGGACGATACACACAGGCGCGACACGTATACGCTACGTTGCGAGTGTGGTTCTACTCCCACTTTAAACGCTCACATACGCGGCGTCGCGTCCAACGACGATATCTCCATCGATTCCACCTTATTATTTCCATATTAAACCTTGAACTTTATGGCTGGTGAGTTATATTTTTGTAAAATAAAACCATTAAAATTTTTACACCAGACGTAATAAGATGTACGTACGTGAATGGCCTTGAACGGATGTTTACTTTGCATGCTCTTATTATAATGTAGGTTTTTATCACAGTGGCATGGAAAAGCTATTGAAAGTATTCGAGTTCATTTAATTTGCATTATTGTAAATGTGATATGTATCTTTGTGTATGTTTAGGGCAGTTACTAGTTCGTTATCTTATCACTGTTTCGTAGTCGGTCGTCGAATTAATGTGATTACTGTTCCCGTTCGACATGGATAGTAAGTGTTTTATGATTATTTACACGCTTTTAAGTTATATATATGTGCGCTTTAGTTAACAGCTTCAAAACAATATGTTACTGCTAAAACAAACAACTTCGGAGTTTATTATTATGGACGTATTTATAGGGTAATGTTATATTCGTTTACGACGATTACAAACTTAACTTATAGGTCATCCACAATTTGAGTAGAACACTGAAGATAACAATCGTTGCGTAACATGTTTTCTGTAGCGCTGACTTAATTAGCATTTTATTATGTTTATTCAAATAAAGGTAATTGTTAACCAGAAGTCTAGTTGATATTATGTTTTCGTTGAGATATAATATAAATGTAGATTAAACGAGAATAATTACTACCTCGTCGCTACCCAACTGATATCCTCTACCAGGAGACCGGTTGTATGCGAGTGCGACAACTTTACATTATGGCGGTCGCTCTTCGGTTTCACAAAACTGCACCATCAAATATGTATGTCACTTCTCGTTCCCAAAGATGCAGAAAATGGAATAGACCTAAAACTAAACTAAATTTTGGCAAAAAATCATATCTATACATGGGTCCTTTTATTTACGAAAAACTAAATTTAGCAACTAACCTCCTACCCCTGACCAAGAGGCAATGCAAAAAACATGTAAAAAATTTCCTTTGTGGTTTGGACTACGAACACACGGAAAACTTCCTCAGACCATTAAAATAATTCCACAAACTCACTCAAGACATTCATCCTATCTCATTCACTCGCAGAAATTTATTCAACTAGCATATTGTATGTATTTTCGTAGTTAAGAATTTACCTCTGTATAAACTGTGTAAATAGACGTAAGCTGGAAGAGACTATTCTCCACAACACAGGGAATCCTAGTGTGGAGATTAGTGCATTGTATTATCTACCAAATGTTTATGTAATAATAAAGATTTTTGTATTTTTTTTGTATTTTTGTTTTTGTAATTTTTATTTGTGACCTACTTTTTCTGATATCGTAGTTTTATTAATATAGCGTGTGAGTAAATTAAGCTTGATTTGCCTTTTTTGATTAAATATTAAATTAATATTTTTTTCGTACCATTGAATGTTTATTTTATGAGAAATTATTTTCTTCGTTGCATTGTCGACGTTGCCTGTATTATGTGATCTAAGATCCGATTAGCTTGACTAATTAATGTTAAATACTAACGAATATCAAATAATATCTTTTATATCAATTTTAATCACACACAATATCAAGAAGTAAACAGTTAGCTGTAGTTCGTAAAAATCTAGAAAAAATACAAAGACAATTTCATGCGACGGTGACGTAATTACCCACTTTCGCTAAAAGTCTAAAACTAGGTGACTAACTCCTAGGACTAGTAAAGAAATATTTCATGGTTATGATTTAATTTAAATTAGTGATGTGTATTGATATAGAGCTTCACAAACCAAATAGCAATTAAGGTACCTACCTCTATGTGATATACTCGCGATTTCCAATGGCAAACTGACAATATATGTTTTTAATTTAAGGATTAAAGTACCCAAGGTATTATATATTTATATTAGTTCGCTATTTTAACTCTACATGTTACACGGTTAGGCTTAATCACTCCATTTATATTAATTATTAATGATTTTAATAACTGTGGCTCTTGCTATTTGTAGAGGCTAGTTAGTGATTTTCGTATTAATATTGGAATTTAACTACATTTGAAAACAAAACATTAGTATTTTTAAAATTTTCTCTAACGTTTTAATGTGAATTATTAAAAGGCATATAATCTTGAAACGTACTTTTAAAAGCATATTTTTCTTATTTTCTGTTCGCATATTAATCATTTTTCTAGTGCGCATTGTGTAACTGAGTCTGATTGGTCTAAAACTTCTCGTATTCGTATCGATTTAACTGGTATGATCTGTGTCTTAATATAGCCTATTAGGCTCGGGTTTCCAAGTAAAGCGATGACCGCAAATCATAGCAAAATGAAAAAGAAAATGCCATCGCATTAGTTTCTATAATAAAAGATTTTGTATGAGCTTGATAAACAGGATTTTTTTAACTAAGATATAGTTATTTGGAGTGTAATAAGCTTGTAATCTGTTTATAAAACAGTATTATTAATAATGGGTGTTTCAATAAAACACTGCAGTGTCGACTGTCGAGTCGCGAGTCGCAGCGCATGCGTGCGTAACAAAGACGAAACTGTAACACCGTAACTATTAATGTTATCATTTTAAAGTAGAAATTATATTATTATGCTAGTAGGTAAACGTTAAATAGCTTAGGTTTTAGGCGATACCTTCTGAAATAATTAGAAAGTCCCCAAAGCTAATTTTCCACGAAAAGGATGCTAAGTAGTTTTTTACTCTTCATATTATAGATAGACGATTTTAAATTCAATTTATAATCAATAAAAATATTATGTTACTTAAATTAAAGTCTCAGTATAGGTACGTGTATTTTCTCTCATCTAAAGCTCTGGCCTAGTTGATATGAATAATTTATTTCACTGATAGGTAAACTTTAAACCAGTGCGCAGATGTTATGGATGGCTATAAGATATTAAATAAGTCAGAGTTTGCTCGTTAACAAGTTGTACAACGGGTTTACGTATTCACTATTGACGTGAATTATACAGCTATCTGATGCCCTCGACTTCGCATAAGCACAAAGACAACCAAATTAATCTTCCCTTTGACCTCTGCGGGGGCTCTTTTGTAAGAAATGTCACTTGGACCATTTTTTCCTACGTACTTATCCTTAACTTTACTTTCCTTAATACTAAGTGTTAAAATTTATTTGCATATAATATATAGATATATAACACATATATGAAATGTTTTATGATCCTTATAGCTATCCATTTTCTTGATGGTGGATAAATAGCATATTTTTTTTTTCCAAAATGTTATGTTTTTGGAAAACGGATGGACGCAATGAGAGACTGTTTTAAAAATTACCCACGTTCACGTACAAACCGTACAATAATGTAGATAATATTTATCTTACTCACACTTATGATGTGTTCTCTTTCTTATATAGAAAGTAACTGCATGTTAGATTGTTCAATATTGTTTCGCCTAATACACTGGAATAATTTGAAATTCAGAACAAAGATAAACTTGACCTTGGGAAAGGGCGTATGCTACATTTTGTCCCGAAAACAAAACTTGATGCGGATGAAATGGGGAATGGAAATACGTCATGTTGTCACGCGATAACGTGTGCACGCGAGTCATTCTACGTCTAGTATGTTTTATACGATGAAGCTAACCCAGAGTTTAAATTACTTATTACTTAGAAAATTTTATATCTAGAACATAGGTATACACAGAATACTGAAGTATTTCCCTTTGATCATTTAAAATAGGGAAATAATTTATGTTCTGTAATTTTACTGTACCAAATACCATATAAATATAAATACATATTTCAATTATAGGAGAACGAAGCTAAAGATTCTAAAATAAAGAATAATTCTAGAATTTTATAATTGATATTAAAGTTTAGATTTCTCTCATTGGAGGCCCCTGCAGTTAGTATATGGGTTGATTATGATGATGTTTTAACTTGCAGTTCCTCTAACGGGCAATGTAAAGGGCCGACAAGGCAAGCGGCGGCCCGCGGTGGGCGCGGAGACGGGCGCGCCGGTCGGCAAGAAGGGCAGGTCGAGCGATCTCAGCTCGCTCAAACTACCCTCGCATGGGTACCCCACTGAGCATCCGTTTAACAAGGATGGGTATAGGTACATACTGGCTGAGCCAGACCCGCACGCGCCGTTTAGACAGGTAAATAAAGTAGTAGATGATAAATCAAAATCGGCATGACTTTAATATTTTAAGTCTGTAATAGACTAGCATAATAAATGTTAAATAATGGCCAAGACGGGGTGGAGATGGGGCAAGCGAGTAGATTGTTGGAAACAAAAATACCGTCGCTTCAATGTTTTATTTAGCTATTCTTGAAGCATTCCACCACCAGAGTACCTTCATTGAAATTTCGTCACATCTTTCAGGAATTTGACGAAAGCAATGAATGGAGTGGCAAGCCGATACCGGGCTGGTTGTACCGTTCCCTATGTCCTGGGGTCGTGTTGTTAGCGTTGCACGATCGAGCGCCTCAACTGAAGATCGCTGAAGACAGGCTAGCTGTCACTGGCGAGAAGGGATATTGCATGGTGCGGGCGACTCATGGTGAGGATTGTTCGTCTTATTAATCAGTTTATTAACTGTTTCAATTCAGATAAAGAATGTATTTTAAAGTTTCTATTAATGATGATTAATGACAAAATATCAACAAGCAACCGGTTATTTAGCGAATTTCACGGTGTCTTCTAATTGATAATATCATCATCATCTAATGTATAATATTCCTCATAATGTGTCATAATGTTAGCTACCACATTTTTCCAAAACGGCTGGACCGATTCTCATGAAATTTTCTGTGCGTATATCGGGTAGGTCTGAGAATCAGCCAACATCTATATTTAATACCCCTAACTCCTAAGTGAAAAGAGTAAGGTAGAACAACGTTTGCCGGGACAGCAAGTTTTGCTATAAATTTCGAATTTGGTCCATTTAACGTGATTAACTGTACGTATTCTGTTTACCGTTTGTAAACAACAGCAGCATTAAGAGTTTTTTCACAGTCTGTCAGTTTTTTTACATCAGCAGTCATTAAGAGTGTTGTTTTGTTCGTATCTGTTTAATATTTTTTTTTGTTAATACTAAAACCGTCAAAGGAGCGGGCGGTGTACAGCTGATGAAGGTGATCACCGCCGCCCATAGCAATTGCAACGTTAGGTAACCTTGTGATTGTTTTGCCGGCCTTTGAGGGACGCGTCGACTATACTTTATATCTTTAATCATTTGAATCACCAGGGCTAGAACAGATACGGACAGTACGTATCAGTTTACATGTATATATTTGTGCGAGCAGGCGTGTCCCGCGGCGCGTGGTACTGGGAGGCGAGCGTGGAGGAGATGCCGGAGGGCGCCGCGAGCCGCGTGGGCTGGGGCCGCCGGTACGCCAACCTGCAGGCGCCGCTCGGCTACGACAAGTTCGGCTACTCGTGGCGCAGCAGGAAGGGCACCAGGTGCGTGTGCTCAGCGCTAGTGGTGGGTGGGTACTGGGTACAGGTTGAACACATTGATATTGTGAGAAAGAGCTGGAGATAGTTTCCCGACACAACATTAGATGTTCAACAACAGCACACTAACGCACACCGTTCATTGAGTGAGTGATATAGAGACAACTGAAGTTAGTTCTGGAAAAAAGAAGATATTTCAATGTGCCGCCTGCTTACCTACCTTTCTACTTTTAACGTTTTAATATCATTAGGTCGAATAGATCGATTTGCTGATTAACTGTAGCTTAATAAAAGCAGTATGAAATCTGACGAAAGGAAATTCAAATTACATCTTTGCAAATATAGGTAGAAAATTGATACTCCTGACGAAATTGCAGGAGTATCAGGTTATATGACTAGTGACAGTATGACCTTATTGCACTCATAATACGCACGTCATGCGCACACTTTTTTCAATTCACGCATCTTGAATAGGAACAATCGAAATGGTGTCCACGGAGCGGCAACGTCGCTTCAGCCGCACGCGTTTAACGTCCACCCCGCGCGGCTTCATTTTACTATTGTAGCGTGACGATTGCATGAAACAAAGTGGACATAACAAAAATGTTGTATGTTGGTTGCATGCAGACGAAATTTCAAAAATATTTTCTGGGTGCGTAACAATATTTCAGTTTCGTTTCGTCAGTCAGTCTGTAAGTCATTTTTCTTTTTATATGCTTATTCTATTGTTTTCATAGGTTTCACGAATCTCGCGGTAAGCACTACAGTCCGGGTTACGGCGAGGGAGACACGTTGGGTTTCCTCATCATTTTGCCAAATAGCCCCACTACCAAGTACACACCAAACACTTATAAGGATCGCGTAAGTACTTGTACTAACTTTACACTACTACTGTGGAAAAAGTACTGTAGATAAAAAATTATTTTTGAAGAGCAAAAACCTGCATTCAAAGATTACTGAAATTTCGCTTTCCAAAAACGGGAATCGAAACGACTGTTAAAATTACACCGTCTTTTTTAACCGACTTCAAAAAAAAGGAGGAGGTTATCAATTCGGCCGGTATATATTTTTTTTTTTATGTATGTACACCGATTACTCCGAGGTTTCTGAACCGATTTACGTGATTCTTTTTTTATTCGATGCGGGATGGTGTCGAATTGGTCCCATAAAAATTTTATTCGGATAGGCCCAGTAGTTTTTATTTTATGAGCATTTTTGTCTGTAGGTATTTGTAAATTTTGCAAGTGCAAGTTTGAAGTCGGTTGTTTTTAACGCAGTTATCACTTGTTATTGTATCGATTGTTAGGGTCAATTATTAGACAGTCAGTCGGTCAGTGAAATCTGTCTAATAAACTTGACTAAGTATTAATATGTTCTAATGTAATCCATACTAATATTATAAATGCGAAAGTAACTCTGTCTGTCTGTCTGTCTGTTACTCAATCACGCCTTAACTACTGAAGCAATTTGCATGAAATTTGGTATAGAGATATTTTGATACCCGAGAAAGGACATAGGCTACTTTTTACCCCGGGAAATAGGATAGGTTTTATCCCGGCAATCCCACGGGAACGGGAACTATGCGGGGTTTTCTTTGACTGCGCGGGCGAAGCTGCGGGTGGAAAGCTAGTATATCATAATAATCTTCCCTCTACAAGTCTACAGTATTTAAGAGGAATTTTATATTCGGGAAATCTTGATAAAACGGTATTTAAACAGCTTATTCAACATGTTCCTCTTATTATCTCATTATTTTTATTGATCACTTCCAATTACATATTTTATATCTTTCAAATAAATATTTTACTTGCAGCCGCTTGTCAAGTTCAAGAGCCACCTGTACTACGAAGACAAGGACAACATCCAGGAATCTCTCAACAATCTGAAGCCGCTAGCAGGCAGTAAGATTTACTTCTTCAAGAACGGCGAGTGTCAAGGCGAAGCGTTCACTGATGTGTATCAAGGATGCTACTATCCGTCCGTTTCGTTGCACAAGAATTGCACAGTCAGCGTCAATTTTGGACCCAATTTTAAGTTCACACCGAACACCAAACATGCTTTTCGGCCGGTGAGTTGATGTATTGAGTTTCAATTAGTGATATGTTGAGATATAGAGATATGAAAGCTTGTGGAGATGTTTAGTTTTTTAGAAGTTAAGCGAATTAACTCGTATGAATGAATTTAGATGAATGCCAAGTCTGTAAAATGTTAAAAAAAGTTATTTACTCCTTCCTTCCTACTGCAAAAAAAAAAAAAAATTTTGGTTACACAAACCACGAAAACAAAATTATTCTTAATAATATATGTAAATCTATACAAGAATTAGAAGATACAGTGTGATACAGACCTAACAAACCAGTGAATGATTTTCAAATTCCCTGTATTTTTTTAATAAGATATATTATATACTACATCCAATCAAAATTAACAAACAAATATTCCTTTTAGATGTCGGAGAAAGCGGAAGAGGCTATATGCGAGCAGACAATGGCTGACTTATTGTACTTGACCGAGAACGATGGGAAGCTGCGATTGGATAGTTTTAATCTCTGATATAACTAACACCGTTGAACGGTGTATAAGACTTTGTGCAGTGAGGTTTGCGCATGTGAATGTAAAGAGTAAGGACATGATCATAATATAGCGATGGAATTGACACAAATTGAAGATAATATCGCATTACTATTGCTACAACGTGTCAACTCAAAATTAAGCTTTTTTTAGAAATGAATGAAAACTGATTACTCAATCCCTGTAATAGATTATAAAATTCTTACCACCGAGAGATGCATTAAAAATAATAAGAAAACGCACAGTGCCGTACAAAAATAGTGGTCCAAACCAAAGAAAAAGTTTGTTCCATGTTTTTTTATTAAATGTTTTGCCCATGGTTTGAGGCTAACATCTATATTTTATTATTATACATAATATAATAAATCTGAAGAAGGGTCAATTCTGTACATTGAAAATATAGAAAAAATAAATAGCAGGGGGTGTTACTGGATCGATAGCAAACCCAAATATGTGATTAAAAAAATTTTGTCTGTCTGTCTGTATGTTCAGGCATCACGTGAAAACTAACGGTTCGATTTCGATGAAACTTGGTATAATTATACCTTATTATCCTGGGCATAAAATGGGATACTTTTTATCCTTGAAAAATACGAAGAAAAAAAAATAAGGATCTTACTGCTATCAAGAGATAAGGTGACATAGGGCCTATTGAATTCAGAATTATTATCATATTGCTATTATTGGGATGGCATATGAAAATATCATATTGCTATTATTGGCATGACATAAAACATTTTGCAATTTAAATATTAGTACTCAAACAGTTTTTTACTTTTGAAAACATTACATTTTTACTATAGGTAACACTAAATAACTAAATGGATAATGTAATGTCAGGTCTTACTTTGCTGTAGAAATACTACCAAATAAAAAACATCAATTAAAAAAGGGAAAATGTATTAAAAATGTTCAACCTTACAATAAACAATAATAGTAAGTAACAGTAAGATGTAAGTATGCGCTTATCTATTATATTCTTTGGATGTGCGGGCAGTCCAGGGAAGACGAAACAATTATCATGCTCTAACAAATCATAATAAGGGTGGCAATCATTCGGAATTAAGGGTTTCATCGTTTGCAAGTGTAAAAATTTTGTCAATTCGATGGGCAACGGCGATGTGTACAAAGCTGATGTAATCATTGTTAGAAATCCGCCGTGGCAAATACTCATAATCATCCTCGAATCCGATCAATCCTTTAATTTTTCCTTCTGGCAAGTATTGTAAGGCGCAAATATCTGTAACGACAGGATCGCCTTTCTTATTTCCAGGCCTAATGCTGGTATATTTCCCGCCATCATATTTTAGAAAATAATCATAATTTAGGAAAATAACATTGATGGATCTTTTTTTCTAGCACTGTTTATGATATTGAAGTAGTCGGCAGGGAGAAATATTTACCGATGTGGCGGTAATTTTCTTATTGCCACCAAGGTATATTTCTTCTATTGGTACATGGTTGTGTTTATTTTCATATTTTAAATTGTATCTTGTAAAAATCCATTCATAATATAACAAGTAGAGTTTAGGACTTTCTGATTGCATTTTTTTATTGATGTCATGGAAACAGGGTAACACATAATCCAAAAAATTTAAGTATAGCTCTGTTGAAGGATCCATCGCCTTCACATGAATGGTCTGAGCTTGCAGCTCAGCCTGTCATAGCCTGCCATTCAAAACAGAATTTTGGAAGTATAACTTTAAAGCTGGAAGCTGTTCTAAAAGCCGTTTGACCACAGGAAGTAAAGACAGCCACCTTGTTTGAGCTGGGTGTAGAAGTTGGTGGGGTTTTATTTACAAAAAAGATTAGAATTCTTTTTAGTCACCCAGACGTTTTGGGCTATTTTTGATATCTCTCTAAAACACTGTACACATCTCTTGTAAAATCCTCTACACCACTCAGAAGACTTTTGCAGGCATAAGAAGCACACAAATGAAACGAGTGGCAAATGCACTTCATCATGGATAAATGAGGGATCTCATTTGCAAATAGGGTGGACAATGAATGGTGTGAACCAAACATAGTATTTGCACCATCAGCTGCAATCCAATCATATTCTCCTTGTAAGGAATATTTTCATTATCAAAATATTATTTGCATTCATAATGAAACGCTGAGGCAGTGCCGTCTACAATATAAAAATTCTCTTCCACATTGAAATCTACTGCTGTTCTGGCAATGAGCGCCAAGTGTTTTGTTGTTGATTTGTCTGTGCTTTCATCAACAATCAAAGAAAATTTTTCAGTTTGCAAAAGTCTTAACAAATTCGCTGTGAGATGCGCGGTGGGGTTCAATTATAGTCATTCATTCACCAATAGCACCCAATAGTGACTACTAACGCCATCGCTCCATTGTTTTTTTACACTATTTGAACGACGGTTTTATTCACACATAGGGAATTTCATTTTACGTGTGAAAAATGAGTTATTTCAAGTAAGCCGATTTTGAGTTCGTCGCGTTGTAATAATAACAATGCGATAATATGTTCAATGGTAAAAAGATTTTTCTTCCAATCTTAGTCTTAGAAGCAATAAATTACTGTTGTGTAGGTACCTTATTGGTACTTATGAGAAAACATATTTTAAGAACGATAAGAAATAGGGAATGTATAAATGATAAACACACTTTAACAATCTTTACAGTACCTAACAAATAATTGCATTGGTCTCACATTAGAATGGAATGCGTTTTATGAATTGGTAGGTGTGAAGTACATTGCACCTCTAGTTTGTAAAATATTGGCGTATTATCAATGAATATAAAACAAGAGAGATAAACTATTAAATTCATATAACAAGTCTAGTAAAGCTTTATCGTATAGTCAAGTATTTTTTTGGTATTATTTTGAGTAGATTTTGGAACTTACTACTTTGATATTATATTCTAAAATATATAAATGTGAATACATAGTTTTTCTACTAGAATAGCTATTTGAATAAATTGTTTAAAACTTAATATGTATAAAGATGGAACAATATTGATAATTGTATGTATTTCATTATGTTATGTACTTTTCAAAAATATTTGGTGGTCAATGTCAAGTGAGTTTCCGTTTTGGAAAGAATACATACATGATTTATTGTCTTTTCATGTAAAGGATAAAGACAATAATTGTAAAACAGATCTTATAACTTAATGAATGAGATCATGAAACTTGAATATTAGTAGTAAGGGTTCTTATTTCATCAAAGAAAAAATTTTTTATTTTTCTAACTAGACACCTTGATACCATGTAAAAAAAATAAATATTTCGTTCTTTCCTCAATCTTGTGTACTGTAAAATATTTATGAAGATTGTGTCAAAAATATTGTATTATTTAAATCAAGAAATGTAAACAGATCAAAATATCTTTTGGATTAAAAGAAATAACAATGGTGAATAAAAACAATTTGAAAGATTTAAATTTTTATTTATTTATAGTATAATTATTAAAGTTCCTACATTGTCCATTTTCTGTTCATTTACCAAATCCGCCTCTACAATTGGGGCTACTTTCCACTATCTTGTCACTCTTGTCCCATTGTTCAGGAGTCTTTGCTATAATTGATAAAGCATGGACTCCGCTCTGCAATTCCTCTCGTAAAATATCATTAACTAGTCTATGTCTCTGAAATGAAAGAATAAGCATTTACTTTAAAAAAAGGTTGTCATAAACTTTTAATTTGGTGAATGCTATTAGTTCAGACCACCTTCTTGGTACAATGGTTAATGGGTGAGCATGTAACTGAAGGGTTTGATTCCCAGAGGGGGGTAAAGAAAAAAATTTGGATATAGAAGGCTGATTGTTGGTAAAAATAATGTTAAGTAAAACCGGTACACTGGTATCTGCTCCATACCCCACCAAGGAACACAGGAATTCATTTTTATCAAAAATTGCAAATTTTTCTGGAACCCTAGATAGGGAAAGCATAATGTAGAATATAATATTGAAGCAATTAAAAATGTAAGTTTGAGTTTGAATGTTCTTTTCATAGAAATCTAATCATACCAAATTAATTTGTTTCTGTTTCCTACATTTCCTTTGCTTATAAATACTAAAGAAATAAAGATTCTTTTAGTAGGTTCTTCTATGTGTCTTTTTTTTTAAAGTTCAGAAACCGGCAGAATTTTTTTTACAGAGACCACTAACAAGTAGCTAATTATATATGGAGTAACATATGGATATTATTAGTAACATATATATTATTCTACGTATATTTTGCAAATAACATTAGGTTGGTCTAATAAAACTGCGTGGAGCAGTTTGAATTAGTAATAGTTTAAAATATTAAAAGACATTTTAATAAAATTATATGCCATATTACCTTTATAAGTGGTAGACCATCAAATTTGTCGGAGACAACAACCACTTTAAAATGTGTTTCCGAGTTTTTAGGTACATTGTGCATATAAGATTCATTGATTACTTCTAGATGCTTTGTTTGTAAAGCTGTTTCTAATTTAGTCTTGATTGTATTAGCGACCACCCCACTCATAGAGGTCATTGTTCTTGTTACTAGAAAACTAATTAATCTACCTGTGTAAAAATGAAAGCGTTCAATAATATTAAAAATACATATTATGTCTTCAAAAAATATAAAATAGGAGATAACCTTACCATGTGAAAAACTAAGCGACATAAATATGCCGTATATTGTCCCGAATCCTTAACAATAAAACATAATATGACACAGCGATAACGCCGCTATAGCATAACTGAATATATTTTATCAATAAATGCGAATTATTTGATTGAAAATTGCTGCCAAATTATTTTGAATATCCTATTTTGTTAGATTCAAATAAAAATTATGCAGCTAATGAGAAAAATCAAAACAATAAATTCAAAACTTATTGTCAAAGTCAAATGTCATGAACTTTTAATTTTGTAGATGGATTTGGATGCAAGTCTTTTTGATAATTAAAAAATAATGATTACACCTACCATATTTTTTTATTGCAGACCTGAGTGTAGGAATTACTGCACTTGTGACATGGGTATTTTCGAGCACTTCATATTATTATTATTTAGATATTACCTTATTGCTGACTTCGGCGACTGTTTGGGCCAAAGCTAAAGAAATAACAACCAAAAGATAAGGCTTTCTCACAGTCCCATTCCAATATTGTGGCCCCTTAAAATAAATTAATTTATTCGTCAAGTATATAAGATAAGTATATAAGATAAGCGCGAACGTCTCACAGACAACAATAATTATTATACACTAGCTTTCCACTCGCGGCTTCGCCCGCGTTGTCAAAGAAAAACCCGCATAGTTCCCTTTCCCGTGGGATTTCCAGGATAAAAATAGTTAATCCAAGTCACCCTCTGATGCATTTAATTGTAATCGGTTCAGTAGTATTTGCGTGAAAGAGTAACAAACATACACACCTACACATATATTATAATATACATCCATCCTCACAAACTTTCGCATTTATAATATAAGTAGGAAGGATAGGATAGGATCCAACGAAATTCGAACATAAATGATTTGGTCTTCATTGCTTTAATTAAGACCAAATTAAGACCTACCCTAGTAATCGTCAATCGTCTGCTTTTTTATATGAACTTTTGTGGTTAGGTATATAATTATTATGAAACTATAATACCTATTATCAAGATGCTGATGCTTGGACACATGTTTGAAGTTTATGAGATAACCGGAAGTATTATCCTTACATGATAAGATATTTTGCTCCAATTTATCTAAAAGTAAACAATATTCTTTATAGTATTATTTAATCAGTGAATATATTTGTATATCGAGGGCTTTCGCTTGAAGGTAGATCTCATTGAGATAATAAGTTAATATAAATGTTTCAACATCTTATATTCAAGAACAATTTAACTCTTACATTAGAGACGAACAGAAATGGGAATATTCTTAAAATATTAGTAAGTTTTATTTATAAATTATTTTAAAAAGGGAAGTTTCCGTTACTTTTGCTTATTATTTGCTAGAATTTTAAAATACAATAAAATATACGTGATGGTAAAATGTGTTTATTATTTTTATTTTTTATAGTCTTCTAACGGTCATTATAGCGCTGCCACAGTGCTATGCTATCCGCCATGAAGTCAGAAAGTTCCCTGAAGGATTCCTGTTTGGAGCTTCTACAGCTGCCTATCAAGTAGAAGGTGCTTGGAATGAAGATGGTATGATATTTTGTCTTAAATGTGACATCAAATAAGGCCCTTCCTCTATTTCTTCTCTCTTCTTTTTTAAAGATTTAATCAAACATATCTACAGACAGCGGTCATCAACTTTATTGTAGTGATGATATTATAAAGAAAAGCTTAAACTAGTATTTTTGCTTGCTTACTGCTTACTTGACTTCACCGGACAGCCTTTACCAGTTCAAATAAATTTTAAATATTGTGCATCGAAATAAAATTTTTTTTTATTTTAATTTTGTTTTAGGAAGAACGCAAAGCATTTGGGATTATTTGAGCCATCAAACCCCCTGTACTATTAAAAATTGCGATACTGGTGACATAGCAGATAACTCTTACTATCTTTATAAAAGAGATGTTGAAATGATAAGAGAATTGGGTCTCGACTTCTATAGATTCTCTCTTTCTTGGACAAGGATTCTTCCAACTGGTTTTCCAGATATTATTAATGAAGCTGGCGTACAGTATTACAACAACTTAATAGATGAACTGTTGAAATATAACATAGAACCCATGGTAACAGTTTATCATTGGGATTTACCACAAAAACTTCAAGAGCTCGGCGGTTGGGCAAATCCAAACATCGTGGATTGGTATGCCGATTTCGCGAAAATAGCTTTTAGTCTCTTTGGCGATAGAGTCAAATATTGGGTGACTATTAATGAGCCTTATCAAATCTGTCATGAGGGATACGGTTCCGATGCTTTAGCACCATTGTTGAATATTCACGGTGTTGCAGAATATTTGTGTGCGAAAAATCTTTTGTTAGCTCATGCTAAAGCATATCATATCTATGACGATGAATTTAGGTCTACTCTTGATGGAAAGATTTTCATTTCTATTAGTGCTCGATGGAATGAACCGGATGGAGAAGAACATGTACAAGCAGCTTACGATGCAAATGCATTCAATGTAAGATATTTGTAGTATATTATGTACGGTCTATATCATTTTATATCCTTGAGGGTGATCAAAGTAGTCAGTATTATGTTGAATAGGTGTTTTGATGTTTTTATTACTCAGTTAACATACATTATGGTTATAATTTCAGTGGATGCAATATGCTCACCCTATATTTTCGAAAACTGGTGATTTTCCAGATACAATGAAGGAAAGAGTAGCGGCTAAGAGCGCTGAGCAAGGCTTTCTAAGATCAAGACTGCCCGAATTTACTCCGGATGAAATTGCATACGTGAAGGGAACATCCGACTTCTTTGGACTAAACCACTATAGTTGTGCATATGTTTATAGAAACTTCTCAGTAAATGGGTTTCATAAAGTACCGTCTTTGCATCATGACACAGAAGTTTTGTCCTATCAATTAGATGAGTGGAAGCTTAGCGAAACAAGCACGACTAAGGTATCTACAGTACCAAAGATTAAAAATAAAACTTAGAATTTTAAAAATTGTTATTCAGTAACTAAAGTTTGAGGAATGCACTTAATTCAGTCTCGATTTGTTGCAAATTTGTATTGATGATAGTTTTTCATTTTTAGGCGGCCCCATGAGGGTTTTATAATCTCTTAACGTCGATAAAAGAGCATTACGATAATATTCCAGTATTAATAACTGAGAACGGAATGGGTGGTGGTAGTGGCTTAGTCGATGATGACCGTGTCAAGTACTATCGGCTTTATTTATCGGCTTTGCTTGATGCGGTAAATAATGGATCGGATATCCAAGGATATACCGCCTGGAGTCTTATGGATAACTTTGAATGGTTACATGGATACAGGTAACTGTTTATTTTTTACTCAAAGTTCGATTTTTTTAAGTTTTCTTTCAAATTACAAAACTAAAACATAACAACAAATGCGATTTATAAAATAAAAAGTTCTTTTATCAAGTTTAACAGAACAATTAAAGGCATCGAATAAGTTGAATGTCGAATCATTTTGGGGCAAAAAAAGCTTGTCATAGATTAATAATTTTCATACATTTTTATTTACAGCACCCGTTTTGGGTTATATGAAGTAGATTATAACAGTCTCAACCGCACTCGCACACCAAGGAAATCGGCTTATGTCTATAAAGAGTTAGTGCGAACACGACAGCTTGATGCGCATTATGAACCGGATACTACAATTCCCTTATCTGTGAATTGAAAATTATATGGTTTCGATTAAATAAACGTCATGAACCTCAATTTTTTTAGTTCAAAATTTGCCCATAACACTCTGAAGCTATGACTAGAAACCCTTACCTTGTTGGTGGTAATTAATTATTGCCCATTTGAATAGATTCAGATTTAGCATCTACTGGATATTTTCCTCTGCCTTTTGTTTTATAGTCATAAAAATGCATTAAGAGAACTGCCTGCCCATTGTTTGTATACGTTTGTAAAAAATATATGCCCAATGACCTCTAGCGTTTAGGTAATATTTTTTTCAATTGAACATAGGAAAATATGCCTGGCATTTAAACGCTGCTTATAAGATAAGATATTTTATTCAAATTTATCTAAAACTAATCTTAGATCAGATAAATTCTTTGTAGTGATGTATTGGTTAACATATTTTTAGTCAAAAGGCATTCTTTTGTAAGATCTTAAAAGATGCAACGACAGCGTTGTGTCTTCCATAATTTTTAAGACAGAATTTAATAGTTAATGGACATAGAAATGGATTTTTTCTTAAAGTTATAGTAAGTTCTATAATTCTTATACGAGTATTTGAATTTTTAATTTTAAGTATATTTAAGTGACGTTCGAATATTATGTTTTTCTTAGTATAATAACAGCCTTTATAGCACTACCACAGTGCTATGCTCGCCATGAAGTCAGAAAATTCCCTGAAGGATTCTTTTTCGGAGCTTCTACAGCTGCTTATCAAGTAGAAGGTGCTTGGAATGAAGATGGTATGAGACTTTATATTATCTGTATCGTTTAAAAAATTAAGAATTCATCCTCTTTTTTTTAGTCTTATCCTTTTAAGTCTTATTCTACTAATTCCTATTTGTTTAGCTTCCTACGAGATTACACAGTTTAATTTGTTAAGCGTTACATTGATGGTGAAGTTTTTAATTTTGCATAGTTATGTAGTTGAAACATTCTCACTCTAGTTCAGAACGGCAGTATTGAATAATAATTTTGGGTATTTAAAAGCAGCTTCATCATCATTAGTCAGTCATCTATTTCAAAATATTTTAGATTTATTATCTTACAGGAAGATCGGAAAGCATTTGGGATTATTTGAGCCATAAAACTCCTTGTGCTATTAAAAATTGCGATACCGGAGATATAGCAGCTAATTCTTATTATCTTTACAAAAGAGATGTTGAAATGATAAGAGAACTGGGTCTCGACTGCTATCGATTCTCTCTTTCATGGACAAGGGTTCTTCCAACTGGTTTTCCAAATGTTATCAATGAAGCTGGTGTTCAGTATTATAATAACTTAATAGATGAACTGCTGAAATATAACATAGAACCCATAGTAACTATTTATCATTGGGATTTACCACAAAAACTTCAAGAGCTCGGTGGTTGGGCAAATCCAAACATCGTGGATTGGTACGCCGATTTTGCGAAAACAGCTTTTAGCCTCTTTGGCGATAGAGTTAAATATTGGGTGACTATTAATGAGCCTTATCAAATCTGTTATGAGGGATACGGTTCCAATGCTTTAGCACCATTATTGAATATTCAAGGTGTTGCAGAATATTTGTGTGCGAAAAATCTTTTGTTAGCTCATGCTAAAGCATATCATATCTATGACGATGAGTTTAGATCATCTCAAGGTGGAAATATATTCATTTCTATTAGTGCACGATGGAATGAACCGGACGGGAAAGATCATATTGAAGCAGCTCATGATGCAAACGCATTCAATGTAAGAATTTTATCAAAATATGTTTCTAATATTTACCTACATAATCTAATCCTTATCCTAATATTTACCTACAAAATCTTTGAAACATTTTGGTGTTATTAGCAGTAATTTCTAATTTAAATGTTAACGTTAAGTACCTAAATCATAAAATTGTGTCCATTAATCAATAGTCAGAAAAGTGTTATAATTTCAGTGGATGCAATACGCCCATCCTATATTTTCGAAAACTGGTGATTTTCCGGAAACAATGAAGAAAAGAGTAGCGGCTAAGAGCGCTGATCAAGGCTTTTTAAGATCAAGATTGCCAGAATTCACTCCGGAAGAAATTGAATACGTGAAGGGAACATCCGACTTCTTTGGTCTAAACCACTATATCTCATTTTATATTTATAGAAACTCGTCAGTAAATGGTTTTCATAATATACCGTCAATCTTTGATGATGCAGAGATTGTTTCGTATCAATTGGACAAATGGAAACTGAGTGAGAATAGCACAACCAGAGTAAGCGAGTTGTACATAATATGAGCGTATTCATAATAAGTGATAAAAGTATCATAATTATTTCCGTTATGTATTAAAATATACAGGTTCTGTTGATGTTTTGATATAATAAGTATTACTTTATTAGGAATTGTTAAAAATTGTATGCCGTGGCATGTAATTATAAAAACATCCTACAGAAATGTTCCTAATTTAAAAATGCCCTTTCTGATTGTATAAATGCTGTTATGTAATGTAAATAGTTTTCAGGCGTCGCCATGGGGATTTTATAATCTCTTAACATCAATTAAGGATAATTACGATAATATTCCCGTGTTTATCACTGAAAACGGAATGGGTAGCGGTGGTGTTGGTCTAGACGATGATGACCGCGTCGCGTACTATAGGCTTTATTTGTCGGCGTTGCTTGATGCGATAGACAATGGATCTGATGTCAAAGGATATACAGCCTGGAGTCTTATGGATAACTTTGAATGGTTACATGGATACAGGTAACTGTTTATTTTTTACTCAAAGTTCGATTTTTTTTAAGTTTTCTTTCAAATTACAAAACTAAAACATAACAACAAATGCGATTAATAAAAAAGTAAAATTTTTTTTCCCTAATAGTTTATTCATAATTCCTAAAACTTTTTTGTACTCAAGTGATATATAAGACGCGTTTAAAATTATATAAGTTGGGATGTAACTGAGATCTTTTTACGTGCAAGTCTCTTTGCCCGTAAAAGACAAAAGTATCATTTTTCTATAAGGGTTTACATAAGTAGACAATGTCTTCTTTTACAGCATTCGCTACGGGTTATATGAAGTAGACTATAACAGTCCCAACCGCACTCGTACACCAAGGAAATCAGCTTATGTCTACAAAGAGTTAGTGCGCACACGACAGCTTGATGCGCATTATGAACCGGAAAACACTGTTCCCTTAGCTGTGAATTGACATCATTCTGTATTAATTCAATTTTTAATTTATTAAACGTATTGATTTAAGTTTCTTTTGTTCTTGTAATATTTAATATTTAAAAAAATCCTAATGTAGTAAATAAATTACTTAAGAGTCGTCTTCTAAAACTCTTTATAATTATGCTATTTATTTTGACTTATTGTTGGATTTATTTGTTGGATTAGTGAAGTCAAATTGTTTTGATTTTTGGTTATTATAACAATCATTTAGTTTTGTCAAGGTAAGATATAATAGACTACAATTTATTTTCATTCTTCATTTAGACAATGAGTAGAAGTAATATGTAAGCAGAGATGCAATCGATTTAATTGGAATAAAGGAAGGGTTATAGATAGGTATTATTAATGCTTGGTAAATAAGTAGAGGTAATTCGTTTTTAATTGTATAATTATCCCTTTAGTTGATAATTATATTGCAAGGTTAAGTTCAAAGGAAAATTATTGATGGACATATTCAAAAGAATGTTTCAACTTTACAATCAATCAATCAATAATATGTAGTACCTAGGTATCAAAAAATAAATAACTTGGTTCATTTTTATGAACGTAGATGGATATATAATGCTTAGGTATAACTTTTATACCTAAGTGATGTTTCCAGGTTTATACCTCCTTTGTCTGTAATATAATACCTATACCACAGAATTACAAGACAGTACCTAGTTAAAATGTAGGTATCAAACATTTTAATAGGATAGGTCTAGTACATGTTCCGTGTATTTACCAATACATAATGATTGTTTCATCGAATATTACAATAATATATAATAAAGATTACAAATGAAAGCAACAGATCGATAAAAACATAAATAAACCTTAATTGCTACTATTGTTTGAAGTTGAATGTATGCTAGATTTCGTTTTGTTTGTTTTCTAATTATTATGTTCTACAATTATTATTCTATAGACACTTATTTTAATCCAATTTATAGTCATCTGTATCCTAGATCAGATTTGCACAATAACGTAACAAAAATCAAAACATTGCATTTGAACATCTAAATAAAGTAATCAATTATCGCATTTATATTTGCGTTTTACCTTATAGTTATTCAAAGTCGTGTTTTGTAGATTTATTAATGGATTTCCTATGCATTAAGCATGCGTTTAGCGTATTGAAAAAAATACAATGTCGAGTTTATTTCTCGAGTTCTAGACATGATAATAGCAATTAGCGACATGACGATATAATAAGCAAAAACTAGCGATATAATTTTTTTTGCAAACAATGGATTTGATAATATAAATGGAGTATAAAATAATTGTAATGAGTTTAAGAGGACAGCGCAATCGGGATTCTTGTCACAATGGTTCTGAAAGTGGTTATTGGTTTATTGGTGATCGTTCCATTAATACGAGGAGAGACTGTAAGTAAATATTTTTATTTATTATTTTTATGATAGTAATAATGATATTTGGATAACATTTTATAAATAACAATTAAAACTAGTTATATAGAGCTGATAATTGTATAAATGTTTTAATCTGTTTTTAATATTGGATCAGATAGGTAATAAAAAATAAGATGTGATACTATAGTAATGAAATAAAAAAGGAGGATAATAAATATAGGTAGACATCATTTATAATATAAATTCCAGAGCAAAAAATATTTTATGTGCGAAAATAAATTTGATTGTTGCGTTTTCCTGTTACTTCTGGAACCAATTTAGTTTTTCTATGTGAAAATTTACATTATAATATATAAAAATATTTTTCATTACACATATTTATTATGGAAGTAGCATATTATAGATAATATTAAGTATATCAAGTATTTTTTTAATGTACGTGAGTTTCAAAAACCTCTTTTAATCGTCTGTATATTCCTAGATTTTACCAATCATTTTAATAGAAATGTATTTGGTTACTGTTGAATTCTGTAAATAAATGAAAATATTTGATTGTTCCAGGATTACATACAGCCTCCTCAAGAAGAAGTACCTCGATTATTAGAAATATCCATAAATTGTGTTAGCGAGACGGGCGTCGATGCGGACACACTATACAAATTGATAACATGGAAATTCAAGAAAACACCAAATACAAGCAAATTCTTGTATTGTTTCTTAACAAAAGCTGGGTTTGCTGATAGCGAAGGACACTTTATTAAGGACGCAGTTGTTCCTCTTGTTGGCAATCATAAACGTAAAGACGAATTTGCTAAAGTAATTGAGGAGTGCAATAAAACGCACGGGAAGGATAAATTCGATAGAATGTACCGTGTCACCGTGTGTACCCACGATAAATCACCTATACTGTTTACTGTATAAAATCATGTTGTTGAAATAATTGTTATTTTCTATTTATTTTAAATTAAATTGGTCGTTGTTTCTATACCAGTGTATGATTTCTTTGAAAATTCTAAGAAAAGAGGTCTATATTTAGATACTATTGTTTACGTCAGCTTATTACGTCGCGCGTCGTTCTTAAAGTGATAAATAGATATGCGATTAGAATTGAGTTGTTATGTCACATATTGCTAAAAATCAAGAAGCTTATATCCTCTAATACACTGGAGATTGCACTATGACCATTAACTTGAAACAAGAAACTATGACATTCAATGACGTCAGTCATGTTTTTTGTCTCTTTCTGTCGAGTGACCACGCTGGTTTGTAAATTCAGGATTTTTCAAAATAGAAAAAACTAAAAATCATGGTCTATAAATAATAACGACATATATTTTTAACAGTATTTATATTATAATATTATGGTCATACTTTATAGGTAGGTACATACAATTTTAATTGGTATAGAATGATAGTTATAAATAATTTTTGGCTACAAAGCTTGGATATGAACCGATATATAGCATTAACATCCTTTGTAAATAGAGGAAAATTGTGTTTTGCATCAGATGCTGTTTACCAAATTGTTAGCTACTCAGATCTTCTTTTTAAACGCGTTGCTTCGACGGGTCAATTTCAAGCCAGAATCATCAAAGAAAAACTGTTTAGCTGTTTGTTTTGTTTAGCAGCCTTGCACAAATTTCAGCTAACTTTACAAAGTTTATTTTTAAAAAGGTATTTTTTTCTGGGTCGTAATCCTCAGTAACCTTGATGGGCACATATATTTCTTTTTATTTTACTTTTTGGAAAGCTGAAATACGTAAAACAAAAAAATATGAGGTAAGTTAAAAAAGTATAAATTTCAATGTAAAAACGAACAATCTTATAACTACATGTGAGTGCAATACCGATGTCATGTGTTGTTTCATTACTAGTAACAATCTTTAAAATGGTGTTCTAAATTTTCATCATAATATTGTTATTACAATATATTCTCTTCGCTATCCATAAAAACTCGTCATCATGGTTACCTTACTTGTTAAATCTGTTTATTGAAAACTTGTTGAAAAATGATAAAGTATTAGGGAAATAACAAATTTAACATGACTGCTTACTAAAATGATGCTAAATTAGACAATTTTTGCCATTGAAATGATTAAACAGGTAAATGCAGGAGTATTGAGGAATATTGTAAATAACGTAAATATACACTTGCCTGTTAAATTCTATGCCAGAATTTGGTGTCCAAACACTTCTGCAATTTTGCACAATACAATGCATTCTTTATATTCGGAAAATATTCATTAAATAAGCAACAATATTAACTTAAATATTCGAAGCGACGCAATTTTTTTGACACACATGTCATATTGACAAAGTGAGAGTTGCTACAATTTTATTATGGTGACTACCCATAATCAGGGAGTATCGCTTTTTAATAATTGGTTCAGATACTTATTTTATTTAGCATAAATAATAATTGTCTCATCCAACAATGCTTCTGAATGACGTTGTTGGCAATTTATCAACAAACTCATGTACAAAAACTAACCTTTTGCACAGAATATTACAGCATACATAGTAGCCTTGGGAAAACTTCGTATTAACAGTGGCAATACCAAGTTAGGTGTGAAAGTGATAAAAAACATGAACTGGGCAATATTTTCTTGTTACACGTCAATGTTCATACCGAAATCTCCAGTGTATTAGATATAAGCTTCTTGCTAAAAATATACGTTAAAAGATAAACTAAGAACAAAATCATTCCAGTGAAGTTAAAAGCAACACATTAGAATTGTGATATTTTTCAGCCCATAATTTAATTTACAAATTAAAACGAAGAATGTCTTGATTTAAAAACTGAAAAAAAAAACAAAAGAGAAAATGGTAATTCATAGGGTCTTCATAGGGTAAAACAAATAGGTACTTCCATTATTAAAACGACATTACTTTTTATACTTTTAATCTACCCGCATCAAAGTGTAATTTATAAACTTATTATATGACCTTTTGATATGTTGTGTATTTTGACGAGCTGAATCCAATGGTGCAATAAAAACCAAAGGGTCTTACTCCCTTATTCACTGGAGGCACAGATTTGTCTACTTATCCAAATGGTAAACTAACTAGAAGTTAGTTTAGGTAGGTACTTAATTATCAAAATATGCCAATATTTTTATTTTCTCTACATATCATTTATAAGAAATGTACATATAATCAAACAATATAAGCATCACTTTGCAACACATACAATATTCAGTAGAAGTAGTCAGTGACAAGTCGATCTAACACTTTCTAATATCCGTTATTGTCACGCTGTGGAAGTGGCGTCTTCGCTTGCAGCATTGTTGTCACGCTGACAGCCCGCTATGTGACATTGACAGCTCCATCGAGGTACGTGTAGACTGGGCTTAACTCAAAGATTTATGTGTGTGATTATGGCTTTATCTATGCGTATTTTTGTTGGCTTTAGATACAAATCGCGGTTTAACATTTCTATTGTAAAGGATATAATTAAAATAATGAATATAATAGTTATAAGTTAGTAACTACTAGATACATTATGTATTATATTAGTTTAGAAATAAAACAAGAAACATTTGTCGTTTAAATACCTTATTGTAACATACAATCACAACGTTGATTTGGTTCGAAAACACATGATAAACATTTACAACGAGAGGCTATTCATTTGCCTGACCATCCAATTACTGTTAATATTTCAGTGATATTGGATGTGGTAAAGTGCATTCCTATTTAATGATCAAATATTTTGTTCAGTTTTCAAATGGATAGGCAAACAGCGTAGCTGCTGCATATCCAAGGATTTATTAGGGTTGTGTGCATTAACCAATGTTCTTAGCGTTTAATAACTATTTGTAACTTAAAAAATTACCTGGCGAAAAATTCAGGTTAATGTGATTATTGCGAAAAAATTGGGAGTAAAAGATAGATACAAATTAACTTGAGCAACGGAGAATAACAACAATTTGATAATATCTAATATCAGGAATAATTTTAGTTTATTTATTAAGCTCGATAGTAATATTTCAGGTAAAACTAATTATATCTATGCCTTTATAAAACCTTTATTAAGCTTTTCATTAAGCTTCCTGACGTAAGTACGTATGCTATATAAATTAAAATCAGATTTTGTATGAGTAATCTCCTCAGTGACTACAACAACTATTTAAATCTGCCTTTGAAACATATAGGTAACCTAATCAGCTTTACTATTAGCAATTCCGATTCTCAGTTCTACCAGATTTGTGGAACGAGTATCTATTTAAATGGATCGCCTCACGAAAAGTTATTATACTCATAATATAGGAATGTGCTGATTTGTTTTGCAGCTACCATACCATTTACGAAAACAATCGAACATCTACATATTATGTTTCGCAAATTAAGTAGGAATAAAATTTAATAAGATATATAGAGATACCCAGCCAGGGCCAGTTCTGGGCCAAGAATGAAAATTGTAAAGATAACTTACAAAAAAAAACAATTTACTTAATAGGTATGCATCATAGCCCTAATTATGCTACTAAAAACGGAAGTATTATTTTACTCAAACATGGTGCTAGTCAACTTCACATTTGAAGCTATAGTAACATCACTAGGTTCGTTACAAAATACAACAACGGTCAAACATTCCTATTTATAAAACACTTGTTTGCACATCCCGAACGAATTGAATGACTTGCTTCGACAAAACTTCGTGGGATATTAAACATTATTTGAAGAGATGTAAGTGTGGAAATCGCCTGACACGTTAGACCCGAGTGAAACATTGGAACGGTTTTCATTTTCATGGTGGATGATTTTCGCACCAACGTATGTTTGATGTATTTCTGAAAATATGCAATGTGTGTAACATGCGACGTAAAAAAGTGAACCCGTTGATTTTATGTCATTTCTTTTTATACTTTTTTTATTTATTTTCTGTTAATACTATGTAAATGTAAATTGAAAACTCTGCCTTTAGCGATTAAGGGAATGAAACTCACACATAAAACATGAGACTGAATAACATAAGACTAATTATTATAAACTAGCATTCCACCCGCGGCTTCGCCCGCGCAGTCAAAGAAAAACCTGATAAATTTTAACACCAATACTAATTATCTATTATTAGAAAGGTAGCTGAAATATTTTACTCTTCATACAATAATTTCAAAGATGTTCGATAAACATCCATCATAACAACATAGGTATATGCCTATATGCCATGCTCAGCTGCGTGTAAAACTGATAGAGCATATCTCCTTCATGCTTTAATGCATGCAAATAAACTAAAGCAAAAAATACGGAAATTTTTCACCAGCGTACTTTGTTCTGTTGTCTGTAACTGATATTGTTAACATGTTCTGTGAAACTGAAAGTACAGGATGGTAAGTGAAAATTATATAGGGGTTGGCAATTTTTTTGGACACTTTGTATGTATAAAAATTAGTATAGACTATCTGTAAGTTTAACTTTATAAATAAAGTTTTCATTTTATAGCTTTTTGTTATGATTTACGTAAGTACATAATAAACTATTCAATCAATGTTTAAAATTGTTTTAATAACATATGTCTATCTACCGGATAAAGCTATTCTTTACATCCCAAATTAATGCGGGCATAATACACGGCTACTAATATGTACCACTTATAGATAGAGTCTATTTTAGTATTTATTCTTTTGACAGGAATCGCTGCAGAGACACTCACGGGGAACCAGAGCCTATAATTTAGGAACCCCTTAATTATTCCACGTGAACGCACCCAATAGAGAATAATACTGCGACTTTGGTCCATTCATCAACGTACTCAATCATAGTTAATTGGCTAAAATAGTATGAAATTCTTTAAAGACGTGTAAATTATGCAAGTGTTTAAAAATCATGTTAAATAAATAAACGTATAAGTAACAAGAATAAAGTTTATTTAGTTACGTGTCAAAAATGTTTCCTGTTTCCTGTTACTACGAACTTATTTGTGGTTATATATGTTTAATACCTCTCTGATATTAATATTAACTAAAATATATTCAGCAATTGCTATGGGACTTGATCTAAATTTAAATTTAACATAATAGCGATTGAAAATGTATGCATAATCTGCAATTAGTTTAACTTTCATAATCCCTCATCCCAAATGTAATAATTATGGAAGTGAAGCGGTCTAAAAGGGTTGTTTCGTTTTGTTTCCCTTTATGAGTATACTTGGAAAACGGGTCTAGGGTTATTTATTAATATATAATATTTATACTTCTTATTAATAAACGGCAACTGTGGCACAGCATGGAGGAGGCTTACGTCCAACAGTGGACTTATCCGGACTGAATGGCTAGATGGATGGATGATTAATAAACGAGATACAATATATTATTAAACATTAAGATACACAAACTAATATTGAAACAAATACATCGCTATGAATTAAGAATTTACAAAGTTTTATAGACTCTAGATATCTAAGCTTGTAAATCCTAAGCGTGCAAATTGGTCCCTATTGACCAGGAACAAAGGCGGGAATTCATGCAATTAATCATTCACGAAGCAAGATTTAATGTCCGTCGATATGAAGTTATATTTGAGTCAATAGTAGCAATCAGGATTGGCTGGTTGTATTCCAGGATTAGACTAGACAGCTCTAGAGACAGAAATCTAGCTTTACTTGAGACTATGGGATATTAAAGATAACTGACCTATTGATTTGAGGGATTGCCTTCTAAATATATTGGTAGGCTTCCTTATTTGTGAGCGTAGAGCGCTAAAACCGAGAGATTTGATTATTATGAAACTAATAAATAAAATAAAGATTCTTGATATGCATCTGTTTCTTAGGTTATAATATTTATTGCGTGATGTTATTCCAATATAGAATTGTTTAAAAAAATAAGATTGTATAGATGATTTTGTAAATAATACTTAATTCAATAGTATGTTATGATATTGACCGACTCATTAGTTTTTGTGTATGTCAGTAAGAGCGAGTAATAAAGTCTGTGCAATGTAAATTCCTGTTAATTATGTTTCAAATGCACAAGTTTTTGTATGCGAATGACGTACGCACAATACTTAGTGTCCGTTCTTCAAAGTTTGAGTTTGAATTTGAGTAAGAACATGTCCATTTTGTTTCAGCTTGAGTACCTCTACACGATTATAGATTACTGTCAGTAATATAATATAATGTGATTAGAAAATCGTTTCACAAGACGTATAAATCTCATGCGTAATGTGCTACGAACTTGCTACGAATAAAAATGGATTCAGTTTTAAACCTCGTAGTTTCGTAACCAAGTGATAAATGTCGTAGAGACTGAGGGGGCTAATTGATATAATAACCTTTACCAGGTACAAGAAACTCGAAAAAATGCTTTAACAATTTTTATTTACAAAAAGGGCTTTACATTTTTATAGTGCAATTTTCGTTTAGTTGCACTCGAAAGTCTGTTCGTAAACTGTCTCATTCCGACAATGTAGCAGTTTCGAGCTTTCCGAAAACTGTCGAGGATATCAAAGTTGGAAAATGGAACAGAATGAAATCGTGGCTCAGTTCACAGTTGACTGTTGAAGAGGAAAGACGGCTAGTTTTACCTCTTCCACGCGATCGTGCTAGTGCAAAAGTGTTTGGGATAAACGGCGATATAGTTTAGTTTGTGCTTATGTTAAACATTTAGGAGTGTCGTATGAATGCTGCTGCATTGTTAGGAAAAGATTTATTGACTGTATATTGATAGTATCGTTGTTTGAACCTTTGGTGAGTATTGTTTACAACTTGATTCAACTTTGTCACTGCTTTTTTGTTAAATAAAAGCTATAAATTATAATAATAATAAATTATTTATTTTTACACCATAATTTGATACATCAATTTAGTGACCCAGGCTCCTAATATAGCTATATAATGAATGAATGAATGAATGAATGAAAGCTTTATTGTACACACCAAAATAATGAAATAACATCAATATAATATACTGTGTGTTGTATATTGTACCTATTGATGTTATTAAAGTGAGTTTTATCTTCCTCGTTGAAATTGATGTTTGTGACTAAGTTTCTTAAATTTTAGCTAGCTGAATCTTTTATACGCTATATATACATAATTATGCAATACGTATACTAGCTTGATCCCGCGGATTCACCGGCGCATCCAAAATATTATAATTTATCTCTTTAACAATTTTTATACAGAACCTACCTATTTATGGAACATACGTTCATCCATACTCTTGTTGATGTAAGATTTCTTTTATTAGTGCATTTGTCATTTCAATGGAGGCTCTCAGCTGGTTGTTCTTGTTTTAGGCTCACCATATTGGTTTCTTCGTAATGTTGTTATCACATTCATCTAATTACCAATTCGACGCTCCGCTACGTTGATTTTCAATGTTTTTTTTTAATCTGTAAACACAAGGACCAGAAAATAATAGTGATGTTTAATAATATCACATATAAATACTATAGTATCACAATAATATCGCGGGTCTCAAACCATAGGGGCGTATATGCAAAAATGCGATTTTTCGTTTTTAATGCCATTGGATTCTACTTTAAGCAATACATAACCTCAATTTTTCTTATAATTTAATACCGATTACTTTTTGTATAAAATGCAAGATATTATTTGCCGTAAGCTAGACAGTCTGCAATTATTGTTAGGCCATATAGCCGTATAATAGACGTAAGAGCAATATTATTGCTTATTGAGGCAGTTTTGACGTGCCTTATAGACGTATACACATGCGACTGTTTGTTTTATTTTAACCTGAAATCATTGTGTCGAGCTATATAGACGTATGCACATACGACCATCAATGTCAACATAATCCTGGAGATATTTAGTCATCACTGCGGACGTATGCACATACGTCTACATATTTTAGTATTGCTGTCTCCAGATTTCGTCACTAGGAGGACGTCACAGAGCAAGTTGGTGGACGTATCGTCATGTCAACAACACGGAAACACGATCATTCTGCAGTGAGATGCCAAAGCGAGTTGATGTAATTCTAATGCGTGGAATAACTTTAGTGAATTTACTATATATATATATATATATATATATATATATATATATATAGATATCTCCATGGGCACTATGTTGATCAAACGTGCCATATAGTTAGTAATTATTTGATCCGTTTTCACTTGTTGATCCGGTTGGTATTTGTGGATCCATTGCCACACCACCGTCCGTATGTGGATCCGAACGGAGCCACAAGTGTCACCATCAGTAATAATAATAATTACGTGCTTTTTATACAAATCCACCTTTTTTGCGTTTTAGCTCTTGTTGATCCGATTCAAATGAGCCAATCAGAGCCCACCGAGCTCAGCCATTGGTCGCTTGCGGCCTTAGCCATTTGAAGGTTTCAAGACATTTATTCCCGTTATAGAAACGTATGTTGCCGTTCGCCTTCCATAATTTGTTCGGATCTTCGGGAGGGCAAGATAGCTAGCTCGTCTATTAGGATAGTGGCGATTTGATGTTGAGATTATAATATTTGTATTTATGTTTTTATGTAGCGCTTTGCGGATGAACATACACGTATTATAAAAGTATAATAGTTTTAAATTCATTATTTTAGTGTCGTCGTAGATTTTATTTGTAGAAGTTAAAAAAGGATAGTTAACGATAGTTTTAATGATTTTATTTTGTAAAATTTGGAGTGGCGCTAATTTATTTTTGTAAGCACTCCCCCATACTTCTATTAAATACTTACATTAGGTGCGGCTTTACTAACGTGTTGTAGATGGTGTGGCGTAATTTATGAGGAATGCAAGAAGTAATATTACGCAGAGATCTAAGAAGTGCTGATAATTTATTTTTTAGGTGGTCGATGTGATGATTCCATTTTAGAGAGCTGTCGATTCGCAAACCTAGTAGATCGGGAGATATTCACACAAAATTTCGAGTCATTTGTAACAGGATGGCGGTTCTACAGGGGTCTTAGTACCAAGAAGCTTAGTACGCAATGACAAAAAGAAAAATGATGGTGTGAACGCTGGTACCGGCGGCTTAGTCGCGTGGGCGTTAGTCGAACTCGTCGGAAAAATAGCGAAAGTCAAACGATTTGTAACACAAACATTTTAGAATTTACCGATAGCCCATAAAAAAGATGTAGACGGTAGTGTCATGCCATACTTTTCCGGTGTGACATAAATCCCGCCATACCGACGCGAATGCGTTGATTTTAAAAAACAATTCAACCATTGGTACCAGGCTATCTTTTGCACAGGCAACCATCGTCGTGCAGCCATTTACGAAAATCGCCATGCCATACTTTTCAGACGATTCTAAATGGTTGCCATACCGCCGAAATGATTTTGTTTAATTGAATGAAATGTTGAAATGAATGTTTAATTGAATGAATTTTGTTTACTATTTGTTCATTTGAGCATACATATTTTTCAAATAATGTACTAATACGGCACAACTCCGACCGAATATCCTTCATATCATCACTACATCTGCAATCTTGTTCTAGCGGTTGTTTCCGTTGTCTATAAGTAATTTGAGTATCAGTTGGCGTAGAACTCGTAGAAAACGAACTTAGCTTCGATAGATCGGGATGCGATCCACCGGCAGTACCCACTGCACCACTGCTGGTTAAACGTGTTGGCAATCTGCGTACACTCATATTTACTCCGCAATGGATAATTTGTGCAGGAATATGAGTCGTCATTTGTTTTTGACCTAAATCTAACATTTTAATTATTTTATCAGATTGATATCCGAATCAGGGCAAAGGCGAACGCTACACGTCAATAAATATTATGATAATTATCTTGATATTTACTGATGTATCTTGGGAGGGATCACAGCACACCCTACACCATAAATACATATCGCGTCAGTACTGAAACGTTCTTTGTACGAGCCAGAAGTGATGACGGCAAGATAAATATTGCGATGTAGGTCCTGGGATCAGATCACAAGGAGTTCCAGAAATCCAGCGATATACAGGGTTAGTTTTCAATGACCGGCCAAATTTTCAGAAATGGTTCAGAATCGATAACATTTTAGATCTAATGAAAAAAATAACGTTTTTTTTTAAATTAGATTTCATTCCTGACCACCACTAAAAAGCGAACGTGTGGACATTACAAAAGCACAATTCAGTTCAACAACCTAGATAGGTAGAAGTTAGCACACACATAAATTTGGCGATGCGCGCACGCACCCAAGTGCATTGATTCTGGCGGTGTTTACGATTTAGGCAATTTTTAAGACATTTTCAAATGAATGCTTTTATTTTTATTTTATTTTATTCGACAATAATGTTTCAAATGTACCTTTGGTTTAATATCTAGATCTTAATTTTAAATTTTGGCTGGTCATTGAAAACTAACCCTGTATTGTGATCCGTCAATACACTACCCTACACGTCAATAAATATCGTAATCCGATAGTAAATATTGACGGATCACAATATGGATCTTACGTGTAGAGTTCGCCAAAGAGTTGCCCTGATTCAAGAGGTAGGTTGTTATTTGTAGGCTGCATACTACTTGAGAATTATCACCGTCACTGTATGACGAAAGGTTCCGTATTTTTAGTTTCACAACGTTTTCTATAAGTTTCAATTGAATTACGGTCGACTTCTTCAACTTCCATAAAACTCAGGAGATTTCTTGCTAGCCCTAATTTCATATCCGCATGTCAATGTCATGTAAGTGCATATAAATGGAACAGATCAACATACGACTTATGATTTGGTATATAAAACGGAGTCAAGAAGTATTTGAGCATTTCAAAATTTGAACCGTTACGAAGTCGAGTTCGTCTAGTCTAGGCGGATTTAGCAATGTATGGAACATTACCTATGTTTGTGTACGGAGCCAACAAATACTGCAGTGTTTACGAAAAATTAATCTACGTTACTTAATATACAGTTTCGTTTTGTCGGATCAAATAAAGCTTTAATTTTTATAATATATATGGATCTGATCAACATACGACTTTGGATTTGGTATATAAAACGGAGCCAACAAGTGTTTATGGGTTTCTGAATTTCGGCCGTTACGGAGTCGATTCAGTTCGAGATCTTAGCAATAAAAATGTTGAGTATATCAATTTCTCCATGAATACGTTTGGCAACATCGCCCAAAACTTTGCGCCGTTGTCACTCCGGGCAAGATCTATGCAACCGGAGTCGAGTAATAAGGGGTAAAAGGTGGAGTCAGGAATGCACGGCAGTCGGGCTTATTTATATATATATATATATATATATATATATATATATATATATATATAAATACCAACTTGGGCACTAAGTTGATCCAGCCCGACTGCCGTGCATTCCTGACTCCACCTTTACCCCAATATTACTCGACTCCGGTTGCATAGATCTTGCCCGGAGTGGCAACGGCGCAAATATTTGAGCGATGTTGCCAAACGTATTCATAGAGAAACTGATATACTCAACATTTTTATTGCTAAGATCTCGAACTGAATCGACTCCGTAACGGCCGAAATTCAGAAACCCATAAACACTTGTTGGCTCCGTTTTATATACCAAATCCAAAGTCGTATGTTGATCAGATCCATTTATATTATCAAAATTACAGCTTTATTTGATCCGACAAAACGAAACTGTATATTAGGTAACCTAGATTAATTTTTCGTAAACACTACAGTATTTGTTGGCTCCGTACAAAAATATATTATAGTTAGGTAATGTTCCATACATTGCTAAATCCGCCTAGACTAGACGAACACGACTCAGTAACGGTTCAAATTTTGAAATGCTCAAACACTTCTTGACTCCGTTTTATATATCAAATCATAAGTCGTATGTTGATCTGTTCCATTTATATGCACTTGCATGACATTGACATGGGGATATGAAATTAGGGCTAGCAAAAAATCTCCTGAGTTTTATGGAAGTTGAAGAAGTCGACCGTAATTCAATTGAAACTTATAGAAAACGTTGTGAAACTAAAAATACGCAACCCTAAAAAGATAGATATTTGGACGAAGCTTTCGTCATACAGTGACGGTGATAATTCTCAAGTAGTATGCAACCTACAAATAACAACCTACCTCTTGAATCATCAGTAAATATCAAGATAATTATCATAATATTTATTCGCCTTTGCCCTGACTCTGATATCAATCTGATAAAATAATTAAAATGTTAGATTTAGGTCAAACAAATGACGACTCATATTCCTGCACAAATTATCCATTGCGGAGTAAATATGAGTGTACGCAGATCGCCAACACGTTTAACCAGCAGTGGTGCAGTGGGTACCTACTGCCGGTGGATCGCATCCCGATCTATCGAAGCTAAGTTCGTTTTCTACGAGTTCTACGCCAACTGATACTCAAATTACTTACAGAAAACAGAAACAACCGCTAGAACAAGATTGCAGATGTAGTGAAGATATGAAGGATATTCGGTCGGAGTTGAGCCGTATTGGTACATTACTTGAAAAATATGTATGCTCAAATGAACAAATAGTAAACAAAATTCATGAAAACATTTCTGAGGTAAAAACAAAAATTACCGAAATTAAGAGCAGTGGTGGCTCAGTGGTGAGACCTCGGACTTCGAATCGATAAGTCCGTAGTTCGAGACCAGGCGAGCGCGCAGGAAATAAATTGATTTTTCAATTTATCTGCGCATGTTGTAACATCACCACTGCTCGAACGGTGAAGGAAAACATCGTGAGGAAACCGACATGTCGAAGAATTAAAAAGTTCGACGACATGTGTCATCCGCCAACCCGCACTTGGCCAGCGTGGTGGATTATGGCCTGTACCCTCATAGGAGGCCCGTGTCCCAGCAGTGGGAACGTATATGGGCTGATGATGATGATGATGATGATGACCGAAATTAAATCGTCCAACGAACAATCCTTGAATTTAATTCGCCAAAATACGAATCAAATTAATGAAATTAAGTCATCAGCATGTATGATAATTACTGAACAAAACATATTGAAGAGTACTATTTCTCAATTAGAATCCCAGATAAACTAGGGTGAGAGTAAAATAAAATCACTGGAATTAAATCTTTAATCAATAAATCAGTCAGCCAATCCATCGGGTTTTACGTCTAAAAATCAACTTCATATAATTTAAAACTTAATCAAGGAACTACGGGACAGAAAGAGCCGCGAAAAAAATGTAATTTTTACTGGTTTCCCAGAATCGACATCTTATAACTCAAAGGAGAGGAAATCTAAAGACAACTACGAAATTTTAAAAAATTACCTCACTAATAAGTTCAGACCTACCAGCCAGTAAAAAAATATATAATTATAAATAACCTTAATTCAAACTGTTGTACAGGTCTTGATGGTATTACTACATAAGCAATTAAATGCATCAAAGAACAAGTAGATAACTGCGTTAAAAACAACCGACTTCAAACTTGCACTTGCAACATTTACAAATACAGACAAAAATGCTCATAAAATAAAAACTACTGGGCCTATCTGAATAAAATTTTTATGGGACCAATTCGACACCATCCCGCATCGAACAAAAAAGAATCACGTAAATCGGTTCAGAAAGCTCGGTGTAATCGGTGTACATACATAAAAAAACATACCGGCCGAATTGATAACCTCCTCCTTTTTTTTTAAGTCGGTTATAAATTAAATCATACCGTTTTAACCAAGCCATAAGTCAAAGACGTTTTCCGGACTCGTTAAAAATAGCGAAGGTAACTCCTATCTATAAGAGTGGCTCAAAATTTGAACTGGTAACTATAGGCCAATTTCGGTTTTGCCAGTATTGTCAAAAATATTGGAGAAGATTTTACACACGAGATTAGAAAAATATTTAGACTCATTTAATTTTATTTCAGTGCGTCAATACGGATTTAAGCCAAAAAGTAACACTCTGTCAGCGACTATGGACCTAACTATTAAAATAAAACAGAACATTGACGCAAACAATATAGTTTTGGGAGTGTTTATTGACCTACAAAAGGCCTTTGATACCGTTTCTCACGAACTTTTAATAAATAAATTAGCATCCATTAACATTAATGGTAAAGCACTAGATATGCTGAAATCATATTTAAAAAATCGATCACGAATAGTTAAAATAGATAACCATGATAGCATTCCCTTACCAATTACATGTGGCATACCACAAGGTTCGATTCTAGGCCCATTGCTTTTTTTAATTTATATTAATAATTTCAGAGATTTAAAGCTAAACTATGGTCACCTAACACTTTATGCGGATGACACCTGTCTGTTTTATTTTGGTCCCTCTATACATGACATGATAGCGCAAGCCGCAAGCACAAAATGATTTAAATAAATTAAATAAATAAATGCAATCTACTAAAAATAAATATATCTAAATTAAAAGCTCATAACAAAATTATTCCACCACACGCTCCACTTAAAATTAACGGTGTTGTATTAGAACATAAAACCCACGAGAAATGCCTAGGTTTGCGAATCGACAGCTCTCTGAAATGGAATTATCACATCGACCACCTAAAAAATAAATTAAACAAAATAAAATAAAACAAACAAAATAAAATCATTAAAACTATCTATAACTATCCTTTTTAACTTCTACAAATAAAATCTACGACGATACTAAAATAATGAATTTAAAACAATTATACTTTTATAAAATACGTGCATGTTCATCCGCAAAGCGCTACATAAAAACATAAATTCAAATATCATAATCTCATCAAAAAATCGCCACTATCCTAATAGACGAGCTAGCTATCTTGCCCTCCCGAAGATCCGAACAAATTATGTAAGGCGAACGGCAACATACGTTTCTATAACGGGAATAAATGTCTTTAAACCTTCAAATGGCTAAGGCCGCAAGCGACCAATGGCTGAGCTCGGTGGGCTCTGATTGGCTCATTTGAATCGGATCAACAAGAGCTAAAACGCAAAAAAGGTGGATTTGTATAAAAAGCACGTAATTATTATTATTACTGATGGTGACACTTGTGGCTCCGTTCGGATCCACATACGGACGGTGGTGTGGCAATGGATCCACAAATACCAACCGGATCAACAAGTGAAAACGGATCAAATAATTACTAACTATATGGCACGTTTGATCAACATAGTGCCCATGGAGATATCTATATATATATCTAATATATATAAATCTCGTGTCACAATGTTTGTCTTCAATGGACTCCTAAACCACATAACCGATTATAATGAAATTCGCACACTATGTGCAGTTCGATCCAACTTGAGAGATAGGATAGTTTAAATTTCAAATCGTTTAAGAGAAAGCGGGCGAAGCCGCGGGCGGTAAGCTAGTCTTAATATATATAAATCTCGTGTCACAATGTTTGTCTTCAATGGACTCCTAAACCACTTAACCGATTATAATAAAATTCGCACACCATGTGCAGTTCGATCCAACTTGAGAGACAGGATAGTTTAAATTTCAAATCGTTTTAGAGAAAGCGGGCGAAGCCGCGGGTGGTAAGCTAGTTATTTTATAAAGAACATTGCATGGAGAATAATAAGGTTAAGATTTTCACAAGCCGAGGATAAACCAATGTTGGTGTCATAAGTTTGAGCAGTTACCCGAAGAAGAACAGAAAGAAAAACAGGAGGAGTATAATGAAGAACATGTTAATAGGAAAGAATATGCCAAAGAAGAAGAAAAATTAAAGGCAATGGTTGACTCTACTCTTCTTTTCTGTACCTGTATTTGATTTCGAAGCAGTATTATACTGTCCATTAGTTTTGGGTAAACCTATCTTTTATAAAAGAAAATTGGGCTTTATGAATTTCACAATACATAATGCAGTGAGCAAACAGGGCTACTGTTACTTTTGGCCAGAGTACGAGAGAAACAGAGGGGCAAATGAAGTCTCAACATGTTTGTATACTTATATCACCAAGCTTACCAATGTGGAACACCTGATTCTTTGCTGCCCAGGACAAAATCGAAATTGAGTGGTAGCTTCAATGCTAAGATATGTAATGATGTCTCCAGCAAATCATGTAAAAATTATGTTATCAATTTGGCCGGTATATTTTTTTTATGTAAGTACACCGATTACTCCGAGGTTTCTGGACCGATCTATGTGATTATTTTTTTGTTTGATGCGTAATGGTGTCGAATTGGTCTCATAAAAAATTTATTCGGATAGGCCTAGCAGTTTTTATTTAATGAGCATTTTTGTCTGATCTCGATGACTTAATTGAAATCTAGCAAGTAACTTTGATACATTTCCCGGTAACCGATTAAGCTGAAATTTTGTATACGTATGTAAATTGGATAACGATGAAACATTATCATGACATAGAGCTGATTTGATGATGGAATCGGAAGGTGGCCATAGGAACTCAGTAATATATTGACTCAACTTTATCGAGTTTGGGCTCGTTTGATTCGTGTTGAAAAATACACTAGTTAAAAAGTATTAAATAAAAATAACTACGTTAAAAACAACTGACTTCAATAACGGAAAAGTAAAAAATAAAAAATCTGATATTATTAATTACTACATATTATTTAGATGTGCTAGTTATTTATTAAATAGCTTTGAAGTCAGTGCCAAGCACTGAGCACTTAGTATCAAACCTATTTAGTAAAAAGCACATCTAAATAATATGTTAAAATTAATAACATCAAATCTTTTTTTTTTTATTTTTTACTTTTCCGTTACATATTGAAGTCGGTTGTTTTTAACGTAGTTAAAAATGTTTGTGACTTTAGTCATTTAAAGTAGGTACCTAAGTAACTATGTTCAGATTTATAAATAAATTTAATTTTTTTATATGCTTATTTTTATTTTAACACAGAAAATATTGTGTAACTAGTTAATTACTTCCATTTGTTTTTTTTTGTCTAGATTGTAGAATAAAACTGGTTTATACCTCTACTTTGAATTCAAACGCCTATCAATATAAATGCCAAGCCAAACAGGCGTAAGAATTTTAAAAACCGCGTAAATAACGTTAATTTCGATGGGTTCTCATTCCTAAATAACAATATTTTGAGTTACCGACTAGGTAAAAATAAATATAAGTATAAATATTAATAATTTAAGGAGAAGGATTTTACGTCCATAAATTCCATACATTTATGGGGGAAATTTGACGGAGTTTTGCCGTCTATTCGTCATGGCAAATAGACGTATCAGCTAAAAACTAGTGTTACAGAGGGAATATCTTAAAACCAAGCATTCCATATTAACTGCAGTGTAAATATATAGCTACATGCAAAAACACAACAAGGTGGCTCAATCACAAAAAAAGTTATTAAGTTTTTTGTCTCTCCTGAAAAGTAGGGGTTTTGTGGATACGCCCCTATGGTTTGAGACCCGCGATATAAAAGAATTTAACAGTGTGTGTCATGTGCACGTTTTTTTTTTAATTTTAGAATACGAAGGAAGTATATAATATTTTATCACCTATATATCGTACTAGCTGTGCCTCGCAGTTTTACTCGCAGTGCTCTTCTCCTATTGGTCTTAGCGAGATGGTATAACCTTCTTCGATAAATGGGCTGCCTAAAAACGAAAGAATTTTTCAAATTGGATCAGTAGTTCCTGAGATTAGCGCGTTCAAACAAACAATTAAACTCTTCAGCTATATAATATTGGCTAGATATATGGTTATATAATACAGTTACAATCTATCAATTTATAAAGTCACAGCTATTGAACGTCGACTATTATTAAATGCTTTCTCAGAATTATCATGATCTGAGAAATCGAGATGGTTCGAGTGGTTGGTTTCACTTTAGTATGACGGCTTTTGTGGTAGCAGTCAAAGGCTTATTATTGGGTTGACATTTTTTTGTGCCTTGAAATTGTGACGTGAATTGTTGGTTTTATTTATTTATTTATTTATAGTCTTTAGACTTTATTGCATACAAAAAGACACAGGACAGGACAGACAGACAGGACATTTGATTGAAATGGCGGCTTTATTGCTTTAAGCAATTTCTTCCAAGCAACCCGAGCAACCAATGTATTGAAAAAAAAAAAGAAAATTACTCCCAAAATAATTAATATTTTGTACTTTGCAATGAGTGGTTAATAATTGGCATTAAAATGGACTGCAAGTACCTACGCATGTATCACTCTCAAAAGAGATTATTTGTACCTAGGTATTTGTTTGTATATTATTCTTTTAATTTCTTACATTTGTTTTTTAATCGAACTATATTCTGCTGAAAGTAGTATATATATTATTTGTTTATGCTTATATGACAGAAATAATTATAATAGTTCAGGATACATCGCACATTTTTGCAAGTGACTACTATCAAGCTGATTTTCCGTTTGTAGCTTTATTTTGATGAGACACCGAATAATTTCGTGTACGAAACTCTCGATTGTGGTAGCTAACAGAGATAACAAGGATAAAATTTTTTGATTTGATGGTTCTCAAATATTTATTACGCAATTTGTAGGACAATATGTCTGTTGAATTATATAAACATTAACTAAGTGAAAACAAAAAAATCAGCTTGTTAGTAATCATTTATGATGACCTCGTTATCGATACACTTTGGAAAGGGGAACTCTTTGAACCAACCATAGATTTTGTAGGACAAATATTTTTTCCAATAATTTAGGTAATTATCTTGAGATTGAACAAAAAAAAATTCAGTTAAGTAGTAATAAATATTTGAGAACCATCAAATCAAAATTTTTTATCCTTGTTATCTCTGTTAGCTACCACAATCGAGACTTTCGTACACGAAATCATTGGGCGTCTCATCGAAATAAAGCTACAAACGGAAAATTAGCTTGATAGTAGTCACTTGCAAAAATGGGCGATGTATCCTGAACTATAACAATTAATTTCCGTTTTAAATGCTTAATTTGCAAAATAAAATAACATCGAATTATGGATGGTAATAATATGATAGATAGAGATTCCGTACGGGATAAATAGACTAATTAATATTATATTATTTTGTTTTTATTTTCGACTTTTGATGTTGTTTATGTGTCACTATTGCAGATAATTAAAACGAAAATAAAATGATTAAGTTCATAAAAGCCTTATTAAACTACTAGCTTACCACCTGTGGCTTCGCCCGCTTTGTCTAAAACCTAATAAATTATATACTAAGACCTTCCTCTTGAATCACTCTATCTATTAAAAAAAACCGCATCAAAATCCGTTGCGTAGTTTTAAAGATCTAAGCATAGACCCTTTGTGTGCATAGAGACAGAGAAAGCGACTTTGTTTTATATTATGTAGTGATGTCATTTAATAGTAATATATTATGACACAGGCTTGTTTTCTGTTCAGGAAATTTTTACATAAGCCTAATATCGTGACAAAGGTTATATTGTGTTATGATATCACCTAATAGCATTAAGAGTTAATAAAATGGAACAGCTAATTTGTTATACAAATGTATTTAAAAAGGGTGTACCTTTTTAAATACATTCACATAAAAGCTAAAAAATATACGTTTTAATACTTTTGGTTAAATGATTTAACGCAGTAAACTAACAGTATTTTAAAATATTTCGGTCTCAATTGAATTTGAAGTCCTTTTTATAAAACTGTTCAAAGTAATCCACTTTTAGTTTAGCATAAGCACAAAGTTTATTTTTAGCTAGGTAGCTTTTTTAAACTTGTTACTCTTAACGTGTAATATTTTTAAATGTATTTGAAAGATGGATTCTTGCATTGAGAATTTTTGTTATCTTATTAAATTAAGTTACTCATATCTTGTTTTGATATTAATTAGTCCACATTTTGAAGATGAGTTGAGTACTAAGAGTGTACTGAGAGTAGATCAGTGGTGGCTCAGTGGTGCAAATCAAATAAAACATTCCATGCACCTGCATAAATAAATAATAAATCCTGTTATCAATATAAATCCTGGCCTTGTCAGTTATTTTCGGTTTGTGAATGTCTCACGTAATTTGCCCTGATTTGAATTGGATAAAAATATAAAGGAATAGGCATGGATAAAATTAATTCATAAATGCTGATGTATTTTTGTTGAAAACCAAAAAGTGTAAATGTCACTCCCACGCGCTAATACATTTTTATTAAGCTCTAAGTAATATTTTAATCGTGTATATTTAACTATGACGTACAACATTTTTAAAAACCAATCTTTTAATTGGTATTAAAAAGTGCTGGATACTATTAATAAATAATATACATGAACATTATCAAGCTTATACGGGTTCTTATACAAATTTAATCAAGGCACGGCTCGGCTGAGTTACAGAAAGAGCAGTAATGTTGTCTGTGGTCTTTGGAGATTTTGCGTGGCTTCTTTCAAATGAATTATCTATATTTGGATTTATTAAGAGCTGGAAGATGCTTTTTCAATTTAAAGATTAATTTAATTACTATATCCTATCCTATCCTATCCTACTTCCTATGCTACTAATATTATAAATGCGAAAGTTTGTGAGGATGTGTATGTGTGTGTTTGTTACTCTTTTACACAAATACTACTGAACCGATTACAATGAAATTTAGCATACATATAGAAGATAACTTGGATTAACACATAGGATAGGCTTTATTCCGGAAATCCCACGGGAACAGGAACTATGCGGGGATTTCTATGAAAACGCGGTCGAAGCCGCGGGCGGAAAGCTAGTAATGTCATAACTAAACCAACAGTGTGTCCCAAACTACAATATGAAAATCTAATACCTCAAAAACGTAATGATTCATTTTAATTATACTTAATCTTTTTGTAATTCATGTCTTTTATCCACACACAAACACAATTTTACACGAACAGATAAAATATATTTTGAGAAAGCAATTCTCGCCTTTTCCGTTTTGCGCAATATACAGGGTCAATAACCTCGATGCGATCCGGTCTTCAGATAATTTCAATTTTCCAGCAATTTCAAATTACTAGCATTTTATTTACGAACATATGCTGCTTTGAAGTTATTATATAAAGGGAATATGGGAAGATATTAGACCTTATATATTATATTACTTACAGAAGCGTTAGAAATTATATTCGATGAATGTATGCTTTTCCGTGGATTTTCCGTGTGAACATGTTTGTATATGAACTCTTTGTAAAGCATTACAAAATTATGAAGTCGTCTGTATTGACAAGGGTTACTTAAGCTTAGTAATTAGCCATTCAAAACAAATTTATAAGATTTAATATTGAAGAATTTGAAATGATTAGATAGACTAAAAATAGAGCTTTATATTATTATATTTAGACAAAAAATACATGTTTACGGAAAATGTGATCTAAGCTATGTTTAAGGATGAATAAAACATAGCTAAGTTTAATTTTAAAGTACTTTGAGTTGCTTCTCTATTTTTGTAAAGCAAAGTTGCGCTGTAAGCTGCAGTCTTACTCGTTCAAGTTTTATAAGGATTTAGTTAGATCTAAGTAGATCAGACTCAGATAAATATAATATGTTTTCATCTATACAGTTATAGCTATATTATATCATGTTAATAAATATACAGGGTGTCCCGTAAGTCGTGGCCCTGATGGATAAATGGTCTAGGGCAATAAATTTTATTATTTTTGTTAGAAAATAAGTCTCTCTACTCCCCGTAACCCGTTGGTCCACTACTTACGGGACACACTGTATGTTTTCATCTATGCAGTTTAAGACATATTATATCTTATAAATAAAATTAATATTATAGATAATACGAATCTCATACTTTTAGGTGTATAAGAACGGTCATAAACCACTGCCTTAATCGGGTAATTAATAGGTTTAATATCAATTCAGGCTCAAGCATTTTCAAACTAAAATGGGTAGTTATAAAGACTATTACGGATAGACTTTTTAATCCAATAATCCTATTTGAATTATGATGCCATTTAAATTGGCAGTATTTTTGCAAACTTGCTGTAACCCGCGGCTATGTTCGCGTGGTCCTTATAGAAGTCATTGTTCTTATAAATAATATTACGTATCTTTACGACCTGATTCATTCACATGTTCCAATATTGACTAAGAGACATTTTATTACATCCTCATTTATTTTCATGTTAATCAGTACCTATGTTTCATGCATAAAAAATTGTATTACATTGCCGTTGTCTACATGGTCCTAAATAATATTACGTTTAGGATGAAACATTGTTCTATAAAACAGTATTTTTAAAGGAAGGATGAAGAAATAATAGCCAACTTGTGTTGTATGTGTGTACAAGATTTATAATTGCCTTTTTAAATTTCGTTTGTTCGTTCGATGTGAATTTCATTTTTCTGCAATGTTGCGGTTTCCGAAGTATAATAGAAGTAGTTATAAGATTTTTAAATGTTTGCATTCAAACAATGAAGGTGCATTAGTAATGCCAGCACAATATGGTACGGGAAATATATGCAGTGCATGTGTTACCGCTTAAGTGTTAGAAAATGACAATTATATACAGTTGTGGTACCGTTTATTACTTTGTGAATTATCTCGAGTCTTTAGTAGAATTTTATACGTTACGTCCCAAGAGGATTTGGAGCCAATAGTTGCTATATTATAATTCTAAATCCCAAATACCAATATGAGCTATTATGTCAGTAGATTGATAAATGAAATTGATGAATATTAATAAAAGTTTCTTTTAATTATTGTTAAAAATAATTTTGAAATTTTTTTGTTTCATGGAATTCAAATACTTTATACCTTATTATAGAATAATATAAATTTTTAAAGAATAGAATAAAAAATTATCCCGAGGTGGGATTCAACCCCGCGTCTTCCGCCAATCCAAGGCGACGCCTAGATGATGATGTATAAAAAACATAACGATGAAAATTAATATAAACAATTTTACACTATGTTAATAGTAACATAGTGTAAAATTGTTTATATTAATTAGAGATGATTCATCATTACGTTACTAAATGTCCAATCATCGAGCTAATATGCAAATAATCGCATTTCGAAAATACAACTATCAAGCATTAGGTAACGTTACTAGTATAACAAACATTAGGAACGCGAAATTGAAGCAAACATTATCCTAGATTTGCGGTCTGGCTTCCGATAACTATTAGCGGAACTTTTAGTACAATTCGCAGGTTGTAGGATAGTATGTGTGTAAGGGTTCAGAGTTCAGTTACGGCTTAATAAAATGATCGAAAGCTCGATATATATAATATTTTATGGCCTGTGCTTTAGTCGCTATGTAAAAAATACAATTGTGTGTAAGTAGTAAGTATGTTGCCCAAATATACTTATGAAAATTTGTGTGACTCAATAAATACATGTTAATCTTTACCCTATTTTTTACTTGGTTAAATATACAGATAAATATATAAAGCATATGATAAAAATTACCGATACCGCCATTTGCCTAACCTGTTTTAAGTCTTTGTCAATTACACGGCTCTATTTTAATGATTCCTTTATTATGTGCTTTCATTCAAAACTAGGTCGCGATTGTCTGTCATTCTTAATCGCAATTTCCCATCGATTTCATTAATGTTTCATTATTAGCGAGCGCTTGCTATATGGCACTAATTGCGGCCTATAATAGATCAATCTTTGTCAATGGTCTAGTGAACCGGTATATGATTTAAGGATGACGTCTTGTAGCTTAGATAGGCTAGGGAAGGTTAAGTTATGTATGCTATTATATACAGTATATCTTATAATATACAAAGTGATACACGTAGATGTTTACATGGAATTATTCAAACAAGATCTGGCGTGCCAGGACTGTAGGTAAGTTATAAAATTGTCTTAACTACACGTAAGGTTAGATTTTTTTACAATACCTAAGTACCAAGAAGAATGTAATGTTAAATAGTAACTTTTTGTGTTATGAAATGCATATCAAATGTACGCATGATTAACTAAAAATATAATTCATGGATATTAATAAAGATTAACTTGCAAATTGTTAATTGCAAATGCAAATTATTCATCAAATCAGCGTCAACACTGTGGTTTGTTTATAAATTGCATATTAATTTACATTGTAGTTTGTTTAAGCTGCATGACCATATTTAGTAATAATAATAGTTAAATCTAGTGTCCCCTGTATGGGGCAGATGTATTTCACATCAATTATGTTCCACGCATCAGGTTTTTTTGGACAAATAAGTGAGGTGCTTTCATTCTTTCGCCGATCAGACATTGTCTGAAAAAAAAATAAAGATAAAATAAAATAAAACAAACTAGTAACGACCATTCGTTTCGTAAATCCTCAAATACAATATTTACTACACTACTATTTAATGAAAGTAGTATAGTTTCCAGAGTTTCACTATTTATTAAATTTTTATTATACTTGTCTATTTCTCTGTCTGTCTGTCCTTAAATATTATAGATGTCAAAAGCAGTGAAGCGAACGGTCCTCTCTGTTATTACGTTAACGTGATAAGTACGTGAAGGTGGTTTAACTAATGACCCCACTTTTGTGCCGGGGGCTTAAAATAAAATCTCCTCGTTAAGCTTCTAAAACTCAAAGTAAAAAAAAATAAATATTCATCGTGGCACAATACGAGGTTCCTCTCTAAATATATTTCTGCTTTCACGTCGAGAGGTCGTAAGTATCATCATACTTGTACCTACTGGGTCAAGATTTTAAGTATAAATAAAACACAGTTTTAAAGCTCTTCTCCAATAAATCGACATATGTGCCGTCATCTACTAACCAGTTGAAACGTTCAACTGTTAAATCAACGTTCGGCCTAGTCATTTAATTAAATGTCGTCATTAAATGAACGCGCGACATATCTATACAGATAGATATAAGTATCATATAATTATAGAATAATTAATTATTATACAGCCATAATTTAAAAATTATTCGGGGCCTTTTTACATAGATATTGAATATATACATTTACAATACATTTTACCGTAAATAAAACAACATTAATGCGTTGTATATATTTTTTGTAAATCTAAATACAGATTGAAGTTTCCTTATTTATTTTTACACGCAAACTTCGCATCAACGGTTATAGTTTTTGCATATAATTGCAGTATCCTTTTAATGTATTTTCTTTTCTTTTGAATCGACGCGTTTTATGGTTAACATCGATAATTATACACAATGTTTTTTTAAGATGTTAAAAGTAGTAAAATAATTCGAACCCAAGTTTTATTGAGAACATATTTTTTACTAAATGATTTATTATTATGTAACATAATAAATTTAATTATTATATTATGATCGTTCAGATAAATAGCTTAAATGTGTATTTTTAAGTTGTTCTAATTACTGTATGAATAATTTCTGGATAAAAATTTATCCTCAGAAGTTCCAGTCTGCTGTGTGAAAACTTTCTTTTCTTTATGTAAATGAAGATCTTCCTTATTGAATAAGTCAATTGAATTAGAGTAATAGATGTGACGGGAATTGATTTATTTTACCTACCTACAATGTTAATTGTGCAAGCAAGTGATAAAATAAGTATCTACCTATAGTTCTTGTAAATAAAATATCTATGATAAAAATTGACGGCATCCATATAAAAAAAAAAACAAAGCAAAACTCAATTCACAAAAATAATTGATGTTTGTGTTTTTGAACACATGAACAGTAACGTTTTGTCATTATTGCTAATGAACATCAAATGGCGTAATCTTCAATTAATGGCATGTAAAATTAGCATGTTCTATTAAATAATCGATTTCCCAATACATGTAGCTTTGTCTGTGTCTTTATCACTAAGGAATTGACAAATATGAAATTATAGATGGGTCGACACTGATCAAGCTGCTTGAGCTGCTTTGAGCTAAAATTGCTTCGGGAGGCTACTCGCTCTGTGTATATTTGCCATTTCATTCAAATTCATGCCTGAAAATTTCAAAAGCTAACTTCCTAAAAGGCTGTTCGATCTGTGTGTGTATTGCTTCTACGTTTATACGAACTTCTGAACTATTAGCGCTTCTTAAGTATTTCAGAATATACGTCTTTAGAATATGCATAATTCGCTATAGGTACATACACCGTTTACAAGAAATCGAATAACAATTAAATTAAAAAAGGAAAGATGCTATAAGTATTATTTAATTAGAACAGATATTAATTTAAAAAAATCCAATCAAGAATAACCTTAATTTTTGAGCCCGTGATAAAATAAATAAAATATTCGTTACCAATTTCATGGAATAGCCCTCGTTACTAAGAGAAATAAATCTTTCTGGAAAACAAAAACTGTTCTATGAAATTTTATTTATTTCAAAAGGTGATACGTTTTCATTTTTATAACATGATTTATTTTTATACGTCAAAGTTAAACAAGGAATTATATATCTGTGGAATACTGTAACAATGTTATTCAATTTATAAATTCTGCGAATTAGCGGTAAAGCTAGAATACAGGTCCAGGAATCTGTATATTGTTATACGGAATCAACTACTGAATAGCTATGTTACTCCTTCAGTTCACTCAAAAATATATCAACTGATACGTTCACTACTCCGTAAGCTGTATATACAATATAAGTATGAGAGAATATCTGAATCAATTCCAGAAATGTCTAGATTTTGCTCAGGAAATTGGATTAGACTAAATTCGCATGCGAATCGCGCGATTCAGACCAAGTGAATCTATTTGTTATATGTTCCCGTTACCGTAACTTTCCAGCTTTTCGCATTAAGTTGCAATGCGAAGGGAAGTTTAAAATTTTTGGATAAAATTTAATTGCTTTGTAACAAACTCGGTGTATTGTGAATGTTTGTGTACTACGAACCACGAAGTCGTGCCTGGATTTCCTTAAGTTTTCTGTGGGTTTAATTTTAGAGGTTCTTTGATGATATGTTTGTTATTGCTGGGGATCAGCCGCTTTGTTTGCGTTATATCCTTTATATAAATAGCGCCGCCCGATCATGTAATGTTATAGTAAATACTAAACAAAAATTGTATCTAGTATAAGGATTTAAGTCGACTTTCCGTAATCTAAGACATTATTGTACAATGTACAACTTGCTTGGCACAAAATAGAAGTTAACGCTACTAAATACAGATTTAATAAATATACCTTATATTTCTTCTTTTCTTTGCAGATGCTGAAAATGACGTAAATGCCGCCAAAATGAAGACAAAGTTGTTGTTGATTTTCTGCTGCATCATTCTATTAACATGCGCTCAAGGAAAAATAGGTACGTGTACATTTTTAAATAATAGATCTACACATAATTAAATGCTCGCGCTGTCAAAACTCAACTCCTGGTAACTGTAAATACTTACGCAAAAAAAGTTGAAGAAAGAAGTAAAGAAAAAAAAAACAGTACTAGAGGATTGTGGCTAAGTAACGCAATGAATATTCACGGTTTTAAATTTAACCGCTTCCTTAGCCCATTTGTGTGCATCAGAAAAACACTTAAGATTTTAAGATTGCGGCGAAGTTCTTCGAAGCAAGAACTGTATCTTTATTAATGTGTAGCCTACTTTAAAGTCTTGACTGAGGTGTCTGAATAAGCTGCATTCAGAAAGTTCTAGACCATAGTTGAAGCTGTCAGTTTTCATAAAAACGCGTTTCAGCCTTTGCACGCGCGTATTCATTATGTATTCTAAATATCATGTATTATTTATCACTATAACAAATGTGGATTGCACGTAGTCTTTTCAATTTAGTGTACTTTTTATCACTTGAAAAAAATCTTATGCTTATTATCGCTCCTGTGGTGGAAAATTCCTGCTCCTAACAACGATCGCTAATTTCGATTGAGACTTCAGACAGCAGGAGATACTATAGATTATGTAGATATACTATGGTTTAATATTCAAGCTTTTTGTTATGACAATAAAGTTTTATTTTATTTATTTTAAAGCGCAAACTCGTCGAAGCCCCATGGAGTTCAAACGGCGACACCGACTTAAGGAAATTCCAATAACATTTATATGGTTCGAATTCGGTCACCAACTTTAGTCGAACAAGCTAACAACAAGTTTCACAAATTGTTTATGTATAAATAATATCAAGCTTGTAAACGAAGGATGGAACCTCGGATTGTAAACGAAGGATGAATCAAAACACTAAAACAATTGTTATATGCATAGGTTCTAAATTCCATACGAGTGCTGTTAGTTTTAATATCAAATTTAAATGCGGATATATTTTTTCATTTCACCAATATAAATATTGAAAATGCCATTTGCACAACTAAATATTTATTAATCCATCAAAATCCAATTAATCAATTGAATATGGTGTTAAATAAATACATATGAGTAAATAAGCGGAAACAAATAATATTTTACAATCGAACGGAACAACAAATATTTTCACTAACCGTTTTATTATAATAACAACTTTCATCAGTAGGTAGCAAAGATAAATATTGAATAATTATTTAATCATTTAATCACAAAAGTGTATTTAAGTTAAAATTAATGTATATTTTACTAACAATGCCGCAATACTGTTAATTGTTATAACATCTGATCTGACTGAGGTGTCTGAATAAGTACATTCAATATTATAAGCGTAATATACAAAATATACCGGCCGAATTGATAACCTCCTCTTTTTTTTGAAGTCGGTTAAAAATAAGTAACGATATTAATGTAGTGATTCTGTGTGAGTTGGCATTTATCAGTATTCCGACTAGAATATATGCTTTTTATCCGGGAATCTGAGTTTGGCATCGGGCGTTACATAACTAATTATATTATAATGCATACTTTATATTTTAGTTTAGTATAATCGAAAATACATATATTATAGGTACCATAATAATGTTCAAAAACTGTTCCAAGAGTTGAGTTTGTTACCAATACTAGGTATACCTTAATTTATTGGTAGGTACCTAGTAATGATCGCTGAAATTATGTGGAACATTATTATTTTTAAATTCTTGGAAATGTGACGTGTGTGTGTGTATACTGTATAGGTACATAATGAAGAGCTGAGTATTTCCTATGTGTGCAATTCTTCATCCTAAAATCTTTGAAACTTTGGAAAGCTCGTATCTACGTAAGATTTATGTAAGTCATATACCAACATGGAAACTGTGAAAACAATTTTCATATCGACCTTATTTTCTGCATAGAGTTAAATTCAATTCCAACGGCAAAAAAATAAAATAAAAAAAATAAAATAAAATAAATAAAAATAAAAATAAAATAAATCTACCATTTAAAGTATTTTTGAAAGTGGCTAAACTGTTGTGAAAATAATTCAAGCGAACCGTATTTGTAGACTTCATCTTAAGATTCCTTTAAACCAACAGCTCAAACCATTTTGCAAGTGGCTTCCGTAGCACGTAGGCTGGTGGAACACCGCTGTTATCCATCAATAGACTATAGTAAAGAATTACAATTTAACATTTTGAAAACACATCTACGCTATTAAACTTACAGAAAAACATGTAATAAATATAAATCCAAGTCTGAAGATTTCCCAAATCAATTGTGATGAGAATTCTTAAGAGCAGATTATTCGCGAGATTAAATCAATTTCTTGTATCATGAGGTACCTACAAGTTTCGGTACAAGGTAAATTAAACATATATTATTCTGTCTAAACGAAAATATATGGTAAATGTATAAAAAGCAGATTTATAGCTAGAAAGCAATCTCATCGAGGCAAACTAATTCAAAAGAACAAGTAAGTAAATTTATTACCTACTCGCTCTCGCCCGGCTTTACCCGGATTAAAGTTAGATAAAGTAAATTATGTATTACAGGGAAAAATCTTCTTTGAATAGATAGTGTTTGTACGTCGATTGCTAGTGCTCAACTAAAATATATGCAGAGTGCAGAGCTATATACAATTACGTAAGAGGATTGTGGCAAAAATGGTAAGAAGTAGTTAGTAGGTTAGTAGTTCTTTTCTTTTTGAAGTACCTAATGCAGGAGCGTTAATATCACTATCGATTTATATCATTATAAAACACTAGTGGACCGCCCCGGCTTCGCCCGTGGTACATATTTCGCAATAAAAGGTAGCCTATGTCCTTTCTCGGGTATCAAAATATCTTCATACCAAATTTCATGCAAATTGGTTCAGTAGTTTAGGCGTGATTGAGTAACAGACAGACAGAGTTACTTTCGCATTTATAATATTAGTATGGATAAACGTGATTGACAGACTGACAAATCTATCAACCCTTCGCTCAAGCTACGGAATCGATCGGACTTTTGGTATGCAGATAGACACTATGATTTATAATTATAAAAAAATAATAAATTCTACCTACAAAGGGATTAAATAAATGAAAGCTTGTAATATGAAAATTTATTTTGACCACGCGGCCGAAGCTGTGGGCAACAGCTAGTCAGCTAGTACTAAATCATTAGCGTTGCATGTTAGTAAATGAGTTACAACTTTCTCCAGCATTCAACACTAATATACGTATTTGTCGAATACAAAACTGTTTTCTGAAAATACAAACTTGTAAACGAGATGAATTTAGTGCATGTAATCCTGAAAGCTATTTTCAAGCGGTTGCTACTGTTTGAAAAAGTTTCTACTGAGTTGTAACGAGGTTCGAAGTAAATTATAGTTCTAATGTTGTTATCGAAATTGCCTTATAGTAAACACCTGTAATACACCTTGAAAATGGAACTAAAAATGGTCCATCAGGGAAAACGGCGGTCGATTGATTCTTCTACATTTGGGGTATTACCGTCCCCGATCTGAATCTCTCGAGATTTCTATGTAACGGTATTTTAAGCTGCCGAGAAATAAGAATTCGCTTTGTTGCCCAAAACCGTTCAATATTAAATTAATGTAACATTTATTCATAATATATTCTTTCTATATTGGCTCTAATAATTAATTGAAAGATTTTACCATAAGAAGATATGAAGAAAATGTTCTACATATAATAATTCTTAACATTTAACAAAAGCCAGGAACCCAACAAAAAGATTATGATCAAACCACAGAGGTTGTTCCCTCCGAGAATCGTAGTCTGCACTTGGCACATACGCCGGCTGATAATAATTTAGGCTTGCTAATCACAGACTTCCTCCCTTTGTTGGAAGCTTGATTGATGATACCGCTTATACGTGTGTGTGTGTCTTGTGTTCAGTTTGCGAGTGTGTGGGTCATTGTTCAAGAAACGTCAGCTCGTATATCTTCGATGTGATTTCGGTCTAATTACATTTCAATTATTGTATCGCAAAATTGGTCGCCATCTTACTCTCATTGATCGTAATTATATTTAAGGTGTTGACCTACTTGGCGATTGTTCTTTTGTATTCGGATTATGACTCAATGAGTAATTCGAATTGTGATTGCGCGTCTATTATTATGATATAAATTGTTAAATTGTGCCCGGAAAGCTCTGAAAGTTTAGTCAGCTTCATTGTTGTGTTGAAAACCGCGTAAAATTGATTACATTCCAATGAAACGTTTTTATGTTCAAATGTTCAATGAATGTGTATGTTTAAAAAAAGGATTCGCGTAATTTTCAACTGTATCTATGCAGCTATGCAATTTCTTTGCAAGGGACGGAATTTGTAGGAAATTAAATTACACATACATAAACCTTATTACATACCTCTTTTCACACACATTTTTACCTTTCGTTAATGTTTATATAAATGTATCTGCAATCGCTATAAAACATGCAAGCCAATCACAAATAACGTATTTCTTATTTCTCTTGTACAATGTATTGCATTGAATAAATAATTTGATTTAAAACGAATTACCCTCGCCACTACAGCTACGTAACAAAGGATTTTGTTTACTAAATCAACATTTATACACCTAGCGGTGTTTTATATTGTAAATGGTTATTTTAATATACCTACGTTGAATGTTATTATTTGTCTAGTGTAGTTTGATTGTATTCTTTAAATAAATATTATCTTCCATTCATTTTTCTATAAAATCCATATGAGGCATTGTTGATTTGGACGAAGTTAAGCTTTCATAAAATTAAGAGAACTAATCTTCTTTAAAAGGTATTACGTAAGCTATACATTTATAATACTTAGGTACACTTACCTAAGTTGGTTGGTAGCTATATAACTATAATGGAGCAAGTAGGTATTTATACAGGGTGTAATCGTTAAGTGTGCACAGGCGATTTTTCCGTAAGTATTACAGATAACAAAAAACTTTAAACTGATATCGAAAGTACTTAACCTTATGAGTAAAATGGCCGTAATAAATTTTTAAAAATAAATCGAGAAATAATATCAAAAAAATTATCTTTAAACCCTCCCATACATTAAATATGAATTAATATGAATAATGAATATCCCATATACATTTAATATGAAAGATTTTAGCTTTCTTTTTCTTTTTTTGATTTTCTGCTTTAATTACTTCGCAAATTTGAAGTGGCATTTTCCACGCTTTTTCCGGACATTTTCCTGGCATTTTCCGGGAATTTTCCAGGCATTTCCCAGGCATTTTCCGGATGTCCCCGGAAAATGCGTGCGTGAAAATGTCCGGGGAAAAAGTGGAACATACCTGGAAAATCCCCGGAAAATGCGTGAAAATGTCCGGGAAAAGTGTAGAACACGCCTGGAAAATCCTCGGAAAATGCCTGGAAAATCCTTGGAAAATGCCAGGGAAAAGCCTGGAAAATATCCGAAAAATGCCTGGGAAATGCCCGGAAAATTTCCGGAAAATATCCGGAAAATGCGTGTAAATGTCCGGCAAAAGTGTGGAAAACGCCTGGAAAATCCTCGGAAAATGCCTGGAAAGTCCTCGGAAAATGCCCGGAAAATTCCCGAAAAATATCTGGAAAATGCGTGAAAATGTCCGGGAAAAGTGTGAAAAACGCCTGGAAAATCCTCGGAAAATGCCTGGAAAATCCTCGGAAAATGCCAGGGAAAAGCCTGGAAAATATCCGGAAAATGCATGGGAAATGCGTGAAAATGTCCGGAAAATGCGTGAAAATGTCCGGGAAAAGTGTGGAAAACGGCTGGAAAATCCTCGGAAAATGCCTGGAATATCCTCGGAAAATGCCAGGGAAAAGCCTGGGAAATATCCGGAAAATGCCTGGGAAATACCCGGAAAATGCCTGGGAAAATCCCGGAAAATTCCCGGAAAATATCCGGACAATGACATGTTATGTCAGATTCCTACCGACCAAAACCCCACTGTGTTCCGTCAAGCCGCATCAGCGACAGGGCCACGGGTATGTGTAGAAAGAAAGAAAGAAAGAAAGAAAGAAATCATTTATTTGACTCCACAAGCTTATTGAAGAAAATACATAATTATAATAATTTAACTTAATATTAATGGATAAATGTTAAGGTTTAAATAAAAATAAAAATAATAATACATATAGTAATGGACAGATAGATAGTATACCTACATAATATAAAAAAATATGTGTAAAACCTAATGACAGTGAAGAACCATCACACAACTAAGGTTGGAACTCAAGCTCCTGCAATAAGTGTTTTTTATATTTATGTTTGAAGGCGTTTAATGAGTTTGAGTTTATTATTGGTGGTGGGAGATTGTTCCAACACTTAGTATGTAGAATTCATCCGTGACCAATCCGGAAAATGCCTGTAAAAATGCCACTTCAAATTTGCGAAGTAATTAAAGCAGAAAACCAAAAAAAAAGAAAAAGAAAGCTAAAATCTTTCATATTAAATGTATATGGGATATTCATATTAATTCATACTTAATGTATGGGAGGGTTTAAAGATAATTTTTTTGATATTTCTCGATTTATTTTTAAAAATTTATTACGGCCATTTTACTCATTAGGTTAAGTACTTTCGATATCAGTTTAAAGTCTTTTGTTATCTGTAATACTTACGGAAAAATCGCCTGTGCACACTTAACGATTACACCCTGTATACCTACTTGCTCCATAGTTATATAGTTCTCACTTATGTGAGAACCGAACGGGCATTAATTTAATAATTTGTCTCATCCATCAAAACCATATTTGAGATGGGCAAAACACGAACTTAAATGAAAATTGAACTGTAATAGTAGTAGGAGTGCGGACCATCATGACACATTTTTTTCTTATGATTTGGCTAAAAGATTGTTTCCATTACATTTATAATATTTTCCCGTCACAAAACACATTTAATTTCATTTCCTTTTACCTCTCTTTTTATTAACCTTATTATGGGTGCGTTAATATTCTTTTTGATTTGTACTCGAAAGAGATTCCGACCAACAGTTATTTAAGACGGCCAGGAGTATTAAATTCCAATTTATTAAAAGGAATCTGTTCTGGACGTATTTCTTTCTTTTCATATTTTCTTTTGATTAAAAATGCTCATTTATATTGGCGCGGTTCACGACGAGATGTTTAAACGAAATTCTTCATTAAATTGAACTATTAGATATTATATTTTATTATGTATAGATAGAGTAGTAAAACATTTTTTAGCAGTGGAAATAAAAACTACATTTTTCTCAGTGAAAAAGCTTAGGTATTGTGTCACAAATATATCAACACTAAGTAGATATCCTTACAATTTGAAACTTGAAATGAAAAGGAAACGAAATATTTTAGTGCTTTTGTAATAAAGTTAAATTATTATCAGACAGCCGTGATAAAAAATATCTCAAAGAGAATTCTTGAAATACCACGGTTTGAAAGTTTAATGAAAAGTGGTTGGGAAAATTTTTCTTTATTAAAATTTAAATAAAGTAATTTGTTATACTAACTCAATCTCATAAAGATTCACTTATTGCTAAATAACTTGCTTATTGCTAAAAAAATACGAATAATACACAACGTTGCCAAAATTAAAAAATAATGATTGAAAGGTTACTTAGGGCTGATTTTTCAATCCTTGGTTAAAACTTATTCATTGAATAACATATTAAACTATTGTTTCAAAAATGTATTCTAATTGTCCGTATTTGACAGTTTACAGATGACATTTTAAAATGTTCGTGTAATACTTTATTGGATGGATAAATTTAACCAAGGATTGAAAAATCGGCCCTTAATATATTATTATAACAAAGAAAAGCTACGAACTTCTATTATGAAATACTTAAAATTTATGATAAGTAAATTAATAAAAAATCTTTTACCTAGCGTAAATAAATCATCAATTATTACAATTAGAGCACAATAAGTATAACTATAATATCGGTAACCTCAAAACTTATTTGCTTCATGTAGTTTAATAGAATATGCGTAGCTGATACATGCTACTGTAATTAGTTTCCATTAGTTTCTTTCAAGCTGTCGATCACATAGAAGTTTTGAACCTTAGTTAACTTTACCTACTTTAATTAACTATACATATTTATGTTAGTATTTATTAACCGACTTCAAAAAAAAGGAGGAGGTTATTACTACCACATATGATTGCTACTTCTTGCGTTTAGAATGGAGGATATCGCTGCAGGTTTTATACATTTTAACTCTGTCATTGGTCACTTGATTTCATTGTCGCTGCCGAAGAAAAAAGAATAGGGTTATATTTTTGACGGTTAAGTGTATGTATGTGTGTCTGTGGTTCTGTAGCTCTTTAATACGCCCTTATGTATTAATACTGAAATACGAGTTCGGATTTGCATATAATGGGAAATTGTTTCTTTTATGGCCATCTGTAATGTAATTTCTATATTAAGGCTGATCTGAAGAGCAGGAATCAATTCGTGTGAAAGATTAGATTCCCACCTAATACGCAAATTCTTTGTTTTAGGTTACTTCTGGCACATAACTGACTTTCATTACGATGCATTATACACACCGCTCGGCGATAAAAGAAAACGTAAGTACATTTGTTGAATAATTTAATATTGCCTGTTTCCACTAACCCTTAGCACTTTGCAATAGCAGCGTGCCGTTTTCTTGTTTTTGCAGTATTCCAATAATGTTTGTACTAAGCGCTCGCTTTATACGAGAATCGTCTTTGGTTCAGGATTCTTAAGATTATAAAAGCTTTTCTCTGATAGAAATTAACTTAACAGTTTTTTTCTATATCTTTGAAGATAAAAATCTTGTTTATATAAGCCAATTGTATATTTTTCATATTAGCGCCATAGTAAACGTACCTCGGCTTACGATTTTCTTGAAACAATAAAAAAAACGACGTGTGGCACTCGGGGACTGCCGCGGTAAGGCTATTGCATGCTATGCCTTTGTAGCGACACCTCGATCTGAATCGCGCAAGCGAAATTTTTTCGGTACAGAGCTATATATTATACAACTTTCCGACATTATCCATTGGGGCCATAACGGCCGGCCAGTCGAGTAGACTGGTCTGGCTAGACCTTTTTCGATGGAGGAATACCACCTTCCTTCCTCCACACTTTCAAGCCACACCTCCGCCCGTCGGAGTGGGGGAGCGTGAGGTTTTTCGTTACGGAATTTCTCGATTCGGTCCCCGCGCTCAAGGCCCGCGATAGAAGCTATATGCAATAGCTTAATATATTGACTCTACTATTATAAATGACATTTGACATTTAAATTAGCAATTTCAAAAACACATAAGATTCTATATGTAACATTACAAATCATATCTACATATATTTATAATGTAATTATTAAATTATATTATCCTCATAATATAGGTATTCCATTTTTGTTACATCGATTGTTTCCGAGCTTTTAGAATACATGATTGTCTTTTGTTTCATAACTATTGCTTAAACATTGCGAAAATGTTTTAGAATGTCGTCGTACAAACGAGCGAGGGACTCCGGGCCACCATGGCGGCATCGGTCGCCTCGGGGACTACTCCTGTGACAGTTCCTTGGAGCTTATAGTATCAGCTCTGCGATATATGCGCACTCGACATTCTGAAAATATAGAATACGTGCTGTGGACCGGGTAAGTTTTGGGCGGTAAATATTGGTGGTATTATAAAAGCAAATTTCGCTAATAGTTTATGATCAGTTGTGTTATTGTGAGTGTAGATTTCGTAGTAGCAAGTTAAGATAATATTACTTTAGACTGTAGTGAAATTTTAGCAAGTTTAATAGAAACAATAAATAAAAAAATACAACTGATGGAATAGCCCATTGCAGCGCGATGATTACATCATTTATCATAATGATTTTGGTAGTTATCACAATTGACTCAACTACTACTTCGATATTGACCCTGCAGATAGGAGTAGTAGGTACTCAGTTCTACTATAAAGGTTGGTAGGTATAATGTTTACACGATAGCGTGATGAAATTACTGCGGCGTACTTCATTTCTATATTGATGTTGCAGCACTACTTCTTAGTATTTGCCTGAAATCAATTCAAAGAGTTCATGCTCCAGAAAATCCGTATAGGGTTAATTCATTTTTATTTAATTTACATTTGAACTTTACATCTTAATTATAGTTGGTTTTAAAATCTTTTCATTAGTTAATGTTGGTATTAAAAAAAAAATATTTAAAAAATTCAACAATTTTTCACGTATGTTTTTATAGAATTACAAACAGCATCAATTAGTGAAAAATACAATTAATAGTTATTGATTTAGGCAATTTTTCTAATCGTATTTAACATAGGTAGGTACCTATTTATTTATCTTATTTTCCACAATTTTCTATATTTTGAAAACAGCGACATCATAGCATCAAGATATGACGAGACAGAGGACAGCAAGTACCAGGCGATCAGGAACATAACAGAGTTGCTCAGTATGACGTTCAGTTCACATTTTGTGTTCCCCGTGCTTGGCCATACGGACCCCGCGCCATCTGAGCGTTTAACGAACTTGTGGAGTCACTGGCTGCCATTAGAAGCTTTGCAGACTATGAAAATTGGTAAGTATTTGATTTGTGTTACAATTGTTCATATGTATTGTAATTGACCCAAGCAATTATTATCCGAGAATAGTCAGTATAATCGAACTCTGTATCAACGAGGTTCTCCAAAATTGTATCCACAAGAACAACATATTATACAAAAATAAACAAAATTTCAACATTTAAAGACTTTCAACGTGAAAACTATGTTTTCATATAATTTTTTGTACAGGCGGATATTACACAATAGATCAAACTCAGAGCAAACTGCGGATTGTGGTGTTAAATACAAACTTACTGACTGATCGTGAAGAGAGTAGCGTGTTAGCACAGCGTCAGTGGGACTGGCTTGATATAGTACTGGAGAAGGCCACAACTAATAATGAAATGGTAAGTAAAAAGTAGCTTGTTTGTTTCTTACTGCTTAGAATTTTCTAATAAAGACAGAAGAACATACAATATATTATAATGTTTTGTGTTATAAAGGTGAATGTTCCCTTGAATGGGTCCCTTTATAATGTAATTCTTTATAAATAAAGAATTACATTCACCTTACTCAACGTTACGACAAAATAGAGCAGTTAGGACAAGAAAATTGAGCTTTCAATCATTTTATATTATTTCGTCCATTGTAGTTGTATAATCACAGACTGTTACATGTTCAAAAAACATGAGTAATTAAATTTTATATAATGTAGTAATTTTTTGTAAATTGATTAGATTACAATTATAGGCAAATGCGAAAGCCGGCGAAGCCGCGTGCGCTAAGTTAGTATGGAATATTATTCATGCATTACTCGTAATAATTTGAAAGTTTCACTTTGGTATGAATATATGGGCTTTAATTAAATAAAGCCATGTTTTAAATGGGGTCTATTAGACTTAATGAGCTCTGGCTCCAGAATTAGTTAGCCGTTCGTGGTCCCTGACCAGTCATCAATTTGAAGGATCCCTAAGCTGGACCCGCGTTGTATTAGACATGATAGATATAAAGTCTTTATACTAAAACAAATTTCATTCATGAAGTACCTTATAACCATGGTTTTTAACTGAAAAAAAAAATCTCTCCAAACCTCGGCAAAGCTGTGTTCTTTTTTAATTCCATTAAAAATTGATGTACAACCAACGAACGTAATAACTCTTCAAATACAAAAATTAAGGTCTGAAGTTTACAAATTGAAACCCGACCCACATGTCGCTCATAAATCTTGTTTACAAAGTTCACGTAAAATTATACATTTTCAACGATCGTACAATTGGATTACAAATAATTTACTTTGAGTGCGGCTTTGTTAAAGGTTTCCACTTTCTCAACAAGTCAGAACTATAACTGAGGAAGTCGAAGAACATCGACAACAGTAATAACTTATAGATTAAAAGCTCGTTAATCTAATAGCCTTTGAAATTGGAAGAAAGAATCCAAATCGCTCGAACTACGAGATTTTTCCGGTGATTTATTTCGGCCGTGCACTTGGCTTGTTAATGGTGGTACTAATCACTTTTTGCAAAATTGATATTGTTGAGGTTGATTGGAGTTAATGATACTTTATGAAGTTTAGTTGAGTTTTAATTTTCAAAAGTATTTTGAGAGGGATATTCCTCATGGATTCAATCTACAGGGATTGAGTCTAATTTATCAACTATACTGTTTTATAGTTAATCATAATAATTATACAAGAAAAAGGTAAGTAACTATTGACGGTGTCGATACTTATTATTACAAATAAGCTGACAATTTTGAAATATTATTTTATAGAGAGAAATTATATTCTTACCTCAACTTCTTCCAAGTCTAGGTTGTACCTAATTGTAATATAATAAATGGCTATTAAAAAGCGCTTAGCAAACTTAGAAGCTAACGATTTAACTTTGAGTTGCTAATGTCGTGTTTGGTTGGATATTTTCGTGGAAAACGTTAGTTTTTAACCGAAGGTTACATGTATAGGCGTTTAAAAAAATATTTTTATGTAAAATTTGTATCATAAGGATCCTTAACTGGTGGAAAATCACCTTTTTATTTCGTTAAAATTTGTATGAAAATTATAATTATATTATGTTAAATCAAATAGATGTAACAATTAAGTTTAATTAGTAAGGTGGAATTATGGATAGAATAATGATGTTTTATTTATAGGTATTACTAATTATAGTTTACCAGTACATTTATCATTAAATATTTATATATAGGTCTTCATAGTGGGTCATGCAGGCCCTGGCTACGACTCCCGTAGGAGTATACTAGCTGCAGATGCGAATAAAAAATATCTAAAAATGGTGCGTCAGTATGCGCCAATTATAGCTGGCCAATTCTTTGGCCATTTACACGCTGATACCTTTCGAGTTATTTATGATGAAGGTGAGTTTAAATTTAAAATAAAATTATTTTTTTTCATAATTAAGGAACTAATAAAGCGAAATAATAACAATATAATGTGAAAATATTCAAATAAGTCACACTAAATACTTAATGACCGGTAACGAACAAAAATACAAAATATTGTTCATTCATCATCTTTTCTTCTTGCGCAGTTGAGTATATAGTATACTATTTTATTAAAAATCTAGCAAATAGCAAAGTCAAATTCTATTTAGTCTACTATATTAATCATCAAAGGGAAAATTAAATACACAGGGTGTAATCGTTAAGTGTGCACAGGCGAATTTTCCGTATAACTATTACAGAAAACAAAAAACTTAAAACTGATATCGAAAATACTTAACCTAATGAGTAAAATGGCCGTAATAAATTTTTAAAAATAAAACGAGAAATATAAAAAAAAAAAAAATATCTTTAAACGCTCCCCATACATTTAGTATGAGATATGAATATCCCATGTATATTTAATATGAAAGATTTTAGTTTTCTCTTTCTTTTTTTGGTTTTCTGATTTAATTACTTCGCAAATTTGAAGGGAAATTCATTTAGAAATTTTAAATAGAGTTCCTCATTGTATTGCACAATGAGGACGTCATTTCGAAAATCTGCTATGAATACAAAATGTATGGGAAATCAAAATGTATGGGAGCGTTTCAATAAACGTATTGTTACATTTAACATTTTTGGATATTTCTCCTTTTATTTAAAAAAAATATTATGGCCATTTTACTCATAAGGTTAAGTACTTTCGATATCAAATTAAAGTTTTTTGATATCTGCAATAGTTACGGAATAATCGCTTGTGCACACTTAACGATTACACCCTGTATAGTATGTCTAAAGTGGGCACTAACACAACCACTAATAGCATTATTTAATTAGGCCATGTCTCTGTCTTGTGTTGATTCAATTAATGTAGATTTCGTCAAACAAAACGACGATATTGGTTCAACTTCGAACTGCGAACATGTACCGCTTCCCACGCTCAATATGTAATTATTTTTTTTGACCAATTATATTATTCTGTTTGACATAACATTCTAAATATTTGAACTCTATTGATATATGGTTATTTACGACGAAGTATACGAGTCGAATATAAATAGGCTCATAAATTTATTTAAAATGGTACTTCCTAATTGACAAAATTATGGCAGTGTTTTGTTGCATACGTTAAAGGAGCCAATTTCATTGCTAAAATTATGTATGAGTGTGTGACTGTTAGTGTAAACTATGCCCAGAAAGTTGTTCCTTTATAACACTATGTTCTATATTGTAACTTATTGTTAAGTTTATATTATTAGAAACTAATTGGTATTTATTTCAGAACGGCCAGTATCGTGGGTTCTTCTGGCGCCATCAGTAAGTCCACACCACGATTATGGAGGCTCATCTAATCCTGGTTTGCGTCTTTACAAATTTGATACAGATACTGGAAAGGTAAAATGAAGAAAAAATTTTTTATTATGTTTTAAATAGTACTCAATTTTTTTATCATTTTAACTGCATAGATAAAAGTGTGTCATAGATTAAATCGACAAATAACAACTGTTGAACTGAAATATTCATGCATTTTAAAACACGAATTTCTTAGCATTGAAAATATATAATAAAAAGTTAAATTATAAAATAATGCTTACACGAAGAAGTATTTATTTCATAACTCAATTTCTCAGAGAATTCATTTTCATTTGATCGCAAAGTTGTTTCAACGGATAATCGATCAAGTAAGAGCCTGGGCGCTTTATTAAGACGAACCACTACAGCCTCCATTGAGAGTCTTGAGTGGAAAATACAAAGCTTTAAAAATAGCTAGCCACTGCTTGTTGAACGCACTAAGATTTCACACTTGGGAGAGATCTTCTCAAGTAGATCATTACTGCTTTTATTATACTGTTACTGAAAGGTAAATGTAGAAAATAATTAAAATGGATAAGGAGCACAAGAGATTTCTCAACGAAGATTTTCTTTTCTTGCAACACAAAGCGTAATATTTAAATAAATAAGCTCTTAAAGTAATGCAATGAGATCCATCATTATTATATTTTTCAGATAAGATTTCAAGAATTCAATAGCTAGGTACAAAAATGATTTTCCTACAGGTATTAGATTTCACGCAATTTTACCTGGATTTGGCCTCAGCAAATCGCGCGGATTCTGCGGCGGAATGGGTGGCGGAATATAATTTCACTCAATATTATGGTCTTCGAGACGTTTCTGCTGAATCGCTTCATAACCTGGCGGAAAAATTTCGTAGTAACTCAATTCAAGATGCTACGTATTTTAGCAGGTAGGTTTTCTTGTTGTTTTATATTCTTGTTGAGGTCTAGATATATCGATATGTTGTAAAAGAAAAGAACTTTGTTTTAAAAACATTACCACAGTTCGTGCATTTTGAAATACTGTAGGTATACTTCTGGGCACGCTATTTAGCAAGTTTTGATGCATAGCGTACAGTGACTGAGTTTACAATTGTCCAGTTAAAATCTCAGCTGTAAATCTTGCTGAAGCCTGAAACTATAATTATTTACCATCTTATCGCAATTTAAAATGTTATATAAGTCTATTCAATACCTGGCTATAATTCATAGATACCTTCGAGCATACAACGTGAAGTTCGAGCCTACAAACATTTGTGACGGGGCGTGTGCGCACGAGCACTATTGCGCCATCACATGCTTGGAGCACGCCGCCTATCGCCAATGCGTGGAAGCAGCAGCCAGCGCTCTGGCCGCGTCAACCAACTCTGCTGCTATGAAAACGCTAAGCGCTCCGCTCATTAACGCATGGTCTATTTTAATATTAAGTGTGAAAATTTAAATGAAAATTAATTATTAAAATGAACAGTGGTGGCTAGGTGAGAACCTCGGACTTCAAGTTGGGGGTTCGAGACCAGGTGAGCATGCAGATGGATATTTCAATTTATTTGCGCATGTTGATAACACCACCACCGCCCGAACGGTGAAGGAAATTGGTGTATGTCACAACATTTTTGGCCAGCGTGGTAGATTATGGCCTGTACCCTCATACCCAGCAGTGAGAACATATATGGGCTCACGATGATGATTTGGATAAAGTTTTGATAAAGCTCAGCCGCATTTTGTGATACTATAATTTAATATTTCATAGGCCCGTTGGCCATAAGTTTATAGTATTGTGTATGTAGCTGTTAAGATTTTGTACATATACGTAGGTAGTTGTAAAAAATTTAGCGATGTGTAAGTTGTTTAATTTATTTTGTAGAGGTATCATTAAACATATACTGAATATTGCTTTCGCATTATGTTGTGCTACGGGATTTATTTTTAAAACAAAATATACTAATTGTAATTTTCAATACACTATTAATGTTTTCTGTTTTCTTTTGTCAGCGCTACTTCAGGTGAAGAATATTGTTACCTTAATTGTTACTGAATATTTTAATTTCCATAAACTGGTGTTATTAAAAACAAAGGCAGGCACTTGACGTACAAAGCGTCAATTACCATAAATTTAACTTCTGGAGTCTAGTCGAGATATAATTTGCTTTTACCGAGATATTCTAATGAAGAGTAAACTGGTGTCAGGGTGTTACCAACTTAGACGTGGTAAATAATGCATACTATGACTTTTTAGCAAGAAAATTCAATTTATAAAGTTACTCTTATTAATATTCTTTGAGGAATTGTTTAATTAAATACCTAAGATCTAAATAAAATCTTTCAGTACGAAGCTACACTCGTGTATATCAAGGCTTTTAAATGAAAAATCGTTTTAATTTTATCTCCACGTAGTTTTGATACCATAATAAAATATGATTTCATTTTAAACCGTCAAATCATTGTATTAAGTCGTGGGTGACTTATTTAGTTATCTTTTAGTATTGTTATGATATCTGTATAATTCTACATTTTTATTTATTGTACTTATATTTAAATACATTTGTGTATGAAAGTTTTGTAAATATACGTACGGTAATCGAAATTTTGAACGAGGAACAATTAGGAATAAGTAATTTGTAATACTGCTTTCGGATAATTGTCATTCAGACCAAAATTGTAAAATAATAATATTTTTAAGTGATACCAATATTTCAGAGTAAAATTGTACTAAATAGCGTTTCTGGAGTTTAATACATATTACAGAAATCCGTATTATCATGTACCTATTTTAAGTTTTTATTAAATAAATGCCTGAGCAGCGAATTGAGTTTTTTTTTTATGTGGTGAATAATCTAGGACCTAGGTAATGTGAAAATACACAATGTAGACATTTTTTTTAAAAGTATATTATCACAAATATTTAAAAATTTGTAAATATGATTATAGTAAATACATTAATAGTCTGGATAGTTAGAATAATATTTTAAATACATAACTGTCATTTATTCGAATGTACCTACATACATATTATTTATTTTATTGAATCTACATGAATAGTCATATAACTATAGAGTTATAAGCGTCAAAATTATTTGCAGTGACCTCAATTTTGTATAGACTTTAGACTAATTAGTCATTACGTAAATTATTTTGAACAAATTCGCTCAAAGCGCCTCCATAGACTCTTTGTTCTGAAATTGTTTTAAATGTTTCAAAGGCTCTTGTATTATTTTAATAAAAAGAGAGTTTTGAATTATTCTGTTCACTTTGCATAAATGTCAAAAGAAATGAAGTGAAAAGTTTATGATTTAAAGACCGGTAAAGCGAATTAACTAATTGACGTTAATATGTTTAAAATATTAGCTGGCTTAATGCCAATGAAAATACTTCTTCATAGAGAAATAAGTTTCGTTAATTTTACGGAAAAAATAGCTTCGTACAATGCCTTGGGGTAGTATCATGTGCATTGTAAGCGACTGTAGAATATCTTGATGCAAATTTATGCAAAATAGAACGATGCATGACCTCTCCATACGAAACTATATTATAAAGAGTTATTCGTATTTATTACGGTGCATTTGTGCATTTAGATCAAACGAGCGAATGCTCATTCTAAACCCACAATGTCGTTTAGATGTGGAGCATATTTCGTCGTTCTTAGTGCGTTCGAAAAGATTCTACTTATGCAATGTTCTAATACTTAACAACACTGAATACCAGTTTTCGTTGACACTAAAATATCACGAAAGAATGCTCTTGAACATAAACTAGCTGACAACGCGTCTGAGCCTCTATTACAAAGGCGTCAATAAATATTTGGATCAATGGGTAAATATGGGCTGTTTAGTCGTGTGAGATTAAATAAAATCCTGCTGAATAAACGCTGGTGAAAAATGTATATAAAGATCATAATAATATATTCATATGTTATTTTTTCCATAGCATTATATTTTGTATCAACTCATAGCATCTAAGCTGAGATGGCTACATGAACGTGTGGTTAAATGTTTAAGTAAATATTTGACTGAGATAAACAGTTCTTTTTCAGATATCAATTGTATATTTATCACATCATTTATGTTCTATGTAAAATGCTCGCATTCTACGCTGAATATTTGTGTTATAAGTATATAAAAAACAAATTGTGATTAATTAATAATAAATATGTTATACAAAACCCTTTTTATCTCCATAATACATTTTTACAATATGTTTAATATCCAACGTACCTACGTGAATTTCTTAAGATTATTACGGGCCTTACTTTTATGAAAGGATACAAAAAGCTTTGAATAGGCGAACTATTATTGACGCGTGAATGCCCAGCTTCTTATTCACTCTTTTATTATTGGTTGGACAAATCGTAACCTTCACCTTTTTGTGCTAAATAATATGTCTTAAAAATCCACGCTGTTGATATAATATAACTGTTTCTCTTGGTTGATTTCTGGACATTTGATTAAGGTCTAGATGAGAACTGTATTTATTTTACTTAGTAGGTACTCTCTTGATAGTAAAATACTATTTTGATAACGATAAAATTGATTCAATACTGTTACTTGAGAATATTTTCTCATTGAATAAGTTTTTATTTTGTATTAAAAGTACCTTGAGCGAATCTCAAGTTTATCTTAAACGTACATTTTAATCGTCTTATCGCAGTCGTATTTAATCCTATTGTAAATAGATCTTATTATTTCGTCTGCGAATAAGAAGTTCATAATAATTGCAAAGAAATTATTATTAAATCTATTTACTTAATAAAAATACATTGGCATTTAAGTTTAAAGTTCATTATTACTGAAGTCTTATTTTTTATTTCTAGCTTCTAGCTTCTAGATAACTATCACGTCTTTCTGTTCTTTTCAATGTAAATAATTGCATTAGTGCATTGATAAGTACATAATCAAAGATAGTGAAGGTAAAGGATAACAACATTTTATTATATTTAATAATATATTTTTCATACGTAATATTATTTAATTTCAATACTTTGACTGTTTCTTTTAACAGTCAAAGTATATGGAGGAACACAGAACAAAAATTATGTTTTGTCCTATATGTGGTATGGTTATATTAGAAAGTTTATTCCTAGTTAAAACTAAACTAATTAATGTAACCAAATTAATTATTATATTTAAAACGAAAGAAAGAACACAGGTGCTATATTTGAATCAGTTTGGAAACAAACAATTATACATGTCCCGTCCGAAGACAGTAGGGATGAAAGTTTATCTGCATTGCAGTCTGCGGAAAACTTTGGCGCTAAAATCTCTCGCATTTAAAAATAAACATTCAATAAATAAGAATAAAAATAGTATGGATTGAACTTTTTCTGCAGCCCATTTCTTAATTACGCATACGCATAGCATTGACAAATCATTACTATTTTTATAAATGACTTTTTCTTCCATTCAATGGAGATAATATTAAGGAGGCTAGAGTGACATAGATTTTTTCCGCGGTCAAACATCATTCCTATGACTACGCAAGCGTAGCCGCGGGCAAAATGCTAGTTAACAAACGTTAAACTTGGAAATGATTTCAAACCTAAAATTTCGTTAATAATTTCTTACTATTTTGCTTGATTGTATCAAAATTGCCTCTGGCTTTTTCCTTCCTCGATTCAGGTCGAAATTACTACTGGCCAATCAAATCCACACGGGGGAAAATACAACACAAATAAACGCAGTTGGTTCATTTCTTATTTTATCATTCTATTCTTCTCGAGTTTTTTTCATTTCGTTTTATTTATTACGCAGAAAGTAAGATAATTTTGCAATTGTAATATATAATTAATTCACAGACAATAATGGTAAACGCCACAGCACATATTATAATATGTTCTGTGGTAAACGCTAATCAAATATGTTTTCGCCATAGTCCGTGGCGTGACAAACTGTATTACGTCAGAGAAGCCATTTGCATCAAATTAAGCTACAGTTAATAATTAAGTGGTTTACTGGCGTTAATAATAAATAAGCAATAATTTGGCTATCAATGGCCAATAATCTGTTCATAAAATAAAAATATTAATGTTTGTTTTTTTTACCATGAGTCTAAAAATCTAAAGGCAACTGCATATTAATTATTATTATTAATTAATACAAGCAAGATTAAGAATATGACAATTTCTCGCTTTCAATAAGGTGTTGTAAGGGTAATAATTCGAGTGTTGAAGATTAAAGTTCTCATTTCATTCAGACCTTAAAGTTAAATTTGTTAAAATATAGGAACACTTTAATAGATTCTGTATATCTTTATAAATGTTGCACAATAATTGGGACGTTTAGAAAGGGTTCTAAAGTTTTCCTTAGTTACGGGTCGAGGTCGAGAGGGTCTTGACCCAAACGCTGGTGTGAAGAAAGTATTGTCGTAATAATGGTTGCTTTGTAGTTCATGTCGACCCTTGTAATACGAATTAAGCATATTTTAAGAAGTTTTTATTGACGTTGCTGTATAGCGAGGCGTCTTAAGGAAGGCGTGTAACCAATTATTATCTTGGTTCATGCTTCCCTTGACGCAAACGGGGTATAATCACAGGTATAAGTAATTAATGAGTTAATCTATGCAATTCAATTATATTTGTCTATTATAGCATCGTAGCGTTTAAAAAGTAGGTTTCTACTTATGATGATGAAAGATGCATTTACGTCTGATTTTTTAGTTTTACAATATAGCGTGGAGCGCGCTATGCTATGACATCAAAATTTATTACTTCAAAATATACGGCTAGGTTATTGCTGGTCGTAATTAAATGTATGTACTTAATGAATTTTAGGGACGAGCCTCGAAGATAATATAGTATAGGTTAGATGATATTTTGCGTGATGGAGTTTTATACGCGTTTTTTCTCGATTTCTTGAATAAAGTTTGAAGGGGTTGACTTGAAAAGTTGGTTATTTGAATCACAGCTTCTATATGTAAATCTTATGGGATAATAAACTGAGGTCGAGATTTTCATCATGTGGTATAGTCACTTTATACAAATGCAAGGAAACTTATTATATGTACCTACTAGCTTCCGCCCGCGACTCCGTCCGCGCGGATGTCGGTCTTCGCGTGGATGGTTTATTTATCCATTTTGAGTACCTCTGACAATAACATCTTATAAATATCTATTGGACCCAATTCCCAAATACGGCTAGGCCTATAATAATACGCAACGTGTGTTCGCGGTTCTACGGAACAACGTCTATGGATAAAACTGAAAAATTAAGATTATTTTTTTCTACGTATTTTTCCAGGATAAAAAGTATCCTATTTTACGCCCAGGATAATAAGGTATAATTATACCAAGTTTCATCGAAATCGAACCGCTAGTTTTCACGTGATGCCTTCACATACAGACAGACAGACAGACAGACAGACAGACAGACAGACAAAAATTTTTTTAATCACATATTTGGGTTTGGTATCGATCCAGTAACACCCCCTGCTATTTATTTTTTCAATATTTTCAATGTACAGAATTGACCCTTCTACAGATTTATTATATGTATATAGATGTGGCTTTTTCTATTTCCTATTATTAGGTATGTGTTGCTCTCTTACAGTTATTCGAATAGATTGATTTAGATATATGATTTAAAAAATTCCTTTTTAATTTTGATAGTATTTTGAACAGAAAAGCTTTTCTGATATTTTTGTATAAATTATGGTCCCACTTTATAGCTTAGTGACCGGTACCAATAAATCTCGGTTGTTTTTCAGTAAAAACACTCATTACCTTTTCACACGGAGCTTCTATTTAAAATTTCTATAAATTATTTTCAAAGCCAACAAAAAAGTTCGCTCGCCGTTTAAAATATGTATTCTCAATATCAATATGTATTATATTTTGTACAACCATAATAAGTACATAATATCAGCTTAAATAAATTACAAAATCCAATAAATGTGTACTGGAATTTTATTCTCTTTGTTAAAATAATGTTAGTAGCATGATGTCACTATGTGTGGTAACTGTATTTCTCTAATGTCGATCTCTATTTTGTACGTGCCTCAAGCGACCGCCGGAGCTTTAAGACAAATCCCGTGATTCTGAAGTAAATGTTATCTATATGTACTTGTCGCTTAATGTACTATTGGTACATTCTGTGTACAGTATGATGAAAAACTTAAAAATAAAATGTGAAAAACGTAGTTAGATGTAAATTTATGTTATTAATAGACCGATTTTAATCGATTATTACCTACTCATATAAATAAAATATCTATATGACTGTTGAATTGTTCTAAATTTATTCGTCGTAATTTATTATTGTTCCTTTTCCTTATTTAGTTAATAGTTATTTCTGTATTGTAAGCATCTATCGTTAAAAACAAAGGAACACATAAAACATTACTTTTTTTCTGGTTCTGATTGGGAATGTTCAAACTTTTGAATAGTTTATAGTCATAACATATTTTTTAACTTTACCACCGATTGCTTAAATTAAAAAATAATATTTATATGATTTTAAATAAGTTTATGCTCTTTCTTACTTGCTAAAAAATAACGCATGATAATTTTTCGTTAAACCTGCATATTTTTACATGTTTGCGTGTTATGAAATTTGCACCAGCTCTGGATAATAATTATTAAACAGGCTCTAGCGTCGAAACTCTCAAAAGATTTTATATTATCTTAAAGTTCCAATCTTTATTACAAAATGTGGTCTTATACACTCTCGACTATAAACTTAAACTTAGTAAATATTAATTATTAAGAAATTTTATTCTATAAAATAATAGAGATTTAAATCTATACTAAAATACTAATACATATATTAATATAAAGCTGAAGAGTTTCTTTGTTTGTTTGAACGCACTAATTTCTGGAACTACTGTTCAGATTTAGAAAATTATTTCCGTGTTAGATAGCCCATTTACCGAAGAAGGCTATGGGCTCATTACCAATAGCAGCGGAGCCACGCGAGTGAAACCGCGTAGCGAAGCTAATTTTAAATAAAATTAACAAAACTTTTCTCCTGAGCATAAATTATTTTTTCAGGTTTTATCCATCTAGTTAGAAGTTTATCGTAGCGGATCGTAGCGGACAAAAAGAACCATTAATCTTGATAAATGAGACAAATTCAATAGATATTTTTTAAACTTGAAAAGGCCCTTATCAAAATATTCATCATACCTAATGAGATAGGATTTTATAGCCAATAGTGGTTATAGTAAGTATCTATGATTTATGTTCAAGGTGATGTAGTTGTTAAGGATTATTAGGCTTATTGGGTATAAATCCGACGCTTTTTATTGACAAAATATAGCTCCTGTGTGTGTTTTCTTAGTATCTATAAGTAATAATATTATAAAGCTAGCGCTAAAACGCTAATCTCAGGCACTGCTGGTCCAATTTGAAAAATTATTTCACTTTTTGAAAACAAATTTATCGAGGAATGCTATAAGCTATATTATATAATCACGCTACCACCAACAGGAGCGGAGCACTGCGGGTAAAACCGCAGGGCACAGCTAGTAATATTTTATTATAGCTGAAGAGTTTGTTTGTTTGAACGCGCTAATCTCAGGAACTACTGGTCCGATTTGAAGAATTCTACCAGTGTTAGATAGCCCATTTATCAAGTAAGGCAGACTATAATATTATATTATCACGCTAACACCAACAGGAGCAGAGCACTGTGAGTAAAACCGCGGGGCACAGCTAGTCTCTTGTAAAGTTCTTATTTCGACATGGAGACGAACTAGTATGTAATTCAATGAACTATCTGAAACGTATGCAAAATTATTTTCTATTCAGCATGATATTTTCGGAATCAAAGTTTTACGGCTTTTTTGTGTGCTGGAATAGCATTAGTGGCAATTAAACTGCTTCTTGCTAGTTGAATAGTTTGTTTAAAATCGTTTTTATACCTTACGGCAGGTACGATATTATTTATGAATAATTTTTATATGTTGCTTTATCACAACTACTTATGTCTATAAGGAGTATAATCACAATAAGACGAGACGAACATTTTGATGTTCTCCTTACTTGTTTGCTGGTCTATACTACCAAGAGGTAGCTAAGAAGTAAGTATATATTGAGTAGTCATGATAACATATTATTTGAATTCCCATTCTTGAATAACTAGCAAAATTTTTGTAGATTAATACTATCGCGACATGATTGATATGATGCAATTCGAAGTTATTTATTTATTATCTTGATACGATATCGTGTCGTACGATATGAAAGCTCTTTTCCTTCAGCTAAATCTCTAGCTGTGGAAAATTGGATTATTGTTTTGCATGGCTGCAACAAAGTTCAGTCAAACATATTACATACGAGTACTAAAATTTTTCAAATGCTAGAAACATTCACGTTTTTTACAAATAAACAATCGACAAATAAGAAAAATGTTGCAAGGTTTGTTCAGTTATATTTTTTTATGAATTTAGATATTTTACCACGGAAATACAGTCAGATAAGTTTGCTGAAAATAAATTGTAAACCGTCAACCAAAGCGGTGATTTTTTGGTAATTATATTTGATGCATACTTTCCATTGACCGCCTTCTTGCTACAGAGGTTGACGCGTGCGCGTAGCACCGAGGGGTCTTGGGTTCGATTCCCGGTGGAGACGAAAAAAATAATATCTCGCTCTGGTAGGACACAGAAGGCTGATCATCTACTTGTCCCTAAAGAAAATCGATCAGTGAAACAGATGTACAATGCATCTGCCCCTTACCCCACTAGGGGACATGGGACTTCACTTATACTTTCCATTCTACACTTCATTAATATAGTCGATATACGAGATACAAGTATCTATGCACCAAGAAAATTATGTTAGAAGCATCGAGATATATGTACTACGTACGTAGTACATATTATCTCTATGGTTAGAAGAGAGTAGTTTTGAAAGTAAGAACAATGTATTAAAAACTGTACACATTAAATATGTATAGAAAACTCACAGTTTCCAATTTGGTTAAAATCAATGTAAGGTGTAGAACACTAAGATTATGGTAATTTTGATCACCGCAAGCAAATGACAAAAACTAAATTGGTACCAAAAAAATTGTATTTTTAAAAGCCAGTGAAAGACATGAAACTGGTCAATTTTAAACACTCCAATTGTATCGTTATGCCGGCACTACACATAGGCCAACGCGCTGGCAAGCGCGCTGGCACATGCACTTGTCTATGTGTAGAACGGGCGAAATGCGCACTTGTGGTAGGTATTTGAACGTTGGCCGGCGCGCTTGCGAGCTTGCCGTGCGGTGTCGGAAACTTCAAAGGACACTTGTCGCAAGCTTGGCGCACCATCCACACATTGGCCGCGCGATCAGTTTGACTGTAGCAGCGATCAGGAGTGCACGTTTTTTTCTTGCGGCGAATTAACACCTAACTTGACAAAATGGCGAACAATATGAGTAACGAGGAAACATTTAAATTTATTGAGCTCTATCAGAGTTAAAACTGCCTGTGGAACCCAAAAAATAAGTACCATAAAAATAAAAATGTTGTATGTATTAAAAGTGCCAAATAAATAAGGTTCTTGGACATGCCGTTTTCCTCACAATGTTTTACTTCACAAAGAGCATCCTACTTTAATATTATTTTAATATTATAAATGTGAAAGTGTGTTTATTTCTTTGTTTGTTACATCCATTTTGAATCCGTCCGCACATTGGCTCGAACCAAACCATACTGAACGACCTTCCAATGTGTGGATTACTCACAAGCGCGTTTGCAAGCGCACCGCCAGCGCGCTGGCGAATGCGCTGGCCTATGTGTAGAGGCGACATTAGTCACAGTACGAACTGCAGGCCAAAGCTTTGTCCAGTTGCGTAAAATGACGTCATCAATTACGCATTCAACGCACTTGTAACTCAACGTTTGTACGCGTTTATACCTACTTGGACTGCTTTGAATCATTCTGGATCAATGTTTCCTAAATGGGAAATATTGTTTAGCTATTTGTATTGACTAGCTATCAATTAGACGAGCATATTTATCAATCGCTACTAGGATTATAACAGAAATGGAACAGAAAGAAGTAAATGTAACAACAATAAAACAAATCAAAATTCAGTATATACCTAAAGAAGTATAAAATATTAATGAAAATTATTATATTAACTAAAAGGTGATTTGAGCATGAAGCATACCAGTAGGTCTACCATGAGTTTACGCACACGATACTCGCTAGCGATTGTAGTAAGCGGTTTGTATGAAATTTCGTACAGCGCCCCTAGTGTGCCGTAGCAGAACTAAAAAGCCTACCATGAGGTGCATTATAGTATACTATAGTAGATAACGTATAGTAAACTATACTACAGTCGCTGTAGTAACCATACAATTTTTGCACCATGAGTTCTAATTTTGACATATGTCATAGTTTATAACTATTCGATGATAGATACGTCATTCACGGAAAATAATCTCGTGAACTATTCACGTTTACTATTGTAGTTACGTCAGACGATTTAACTATGTCAACTCATGGTAGGGGTACTGAAGTAGGTAATTCTAACATAATTATATAGAGATTAGTATTACGTGGAAAACAGCGGTTCGAATATCCTGCAAAGGCATAGGAAAAAGGATTAAAATAAAGCCGTTATAAACTCTACTATCAAAGTCGTAAGAAGCAAATGTTGTCCTACAAAACGTTAACGATCGTCAGCTTCTGGTTTTTATCTTGAAAATGCCATTATTATTGCAGCTAAATCCTATAGCGTAGCGTAATCAATTATAGATCAATTAGCATAATATGCAAATACATCCTCCATTGAATATTATTGTTTAGATCAACTCCTTACTCAATGGATGCATGATTTTGACAAACAAACAATGTTGAATTATGGAAAGTGAACTAATTTTATGTAAATAAATAAGTGGAAAAGATTTCTGAAGAATTTCTGCGAAACATTAGAAAAGATATTCAAAAATCAAAGAGCGGTTTGAATAACATAAATAAAAACTGCAAATCATTTAATTTAAAATAGAGTGACTATTACAATCAATTTGCAGTTTTATTAATGCTTCAAAAAATATTACAATACAAATCTACAATGTTTACTACAATGCATATTCTTAGAGAAGACAAACATTTTATTTGTATATAATATTCAGGTCTTAAGGGTTATTTAGAGAGTAACGTATATATTTTCACAACGAAAATGTTTATTTTTCGGGACTCGATATTCAGTGAATATGAGTAGCCGATAATTTATTGATCTTCTCAATATACAACTATCGTGTCTTATTAACGATATTTATATTATAACCTTACAATAATTATTGGAAGTATATTTTTGTTCAGAAACTCGATCTTCTACGAAGCAAAGAAAATACACAGGGTGTTCCAACAATGCCTGGAATTTTGGACACGATATACGTCCACGTTTTTTACTTTAGCGTACCTACAATTAAAACAATTCCTTTGCCAACTTCATTCCAACTAAAGTACCTAATATTTGCATTATTTAGCACAGCTCACGTATCTTATCTCGACGTTGATTTGCTGCACGAAATTCCGCTATAAAGTTCACGATAAGTTCAAAACCTCATTTTGGCAAAACATTCTAATAAAGTCTTCACGATGCCTCGCCAGTGATAAGGCGTACAACTTCTTAAATCTTCACCGCATTTGGGAAAATATACAAACATGACCATCAAATATGTTTGGCTATTAAACTTTGTGCTTAAACTATGCCAAATGCAATCTATCGTAAAAAATTGCGATAAGCTCACCCGTGTCTGTCAAAGAGTACAAAAATTTATGTCAATTCAAGAGTTATTTTTGCTGGAATTGTGACAGCGTTTCAAAAGGAATTTGCCGGTGATTTCGTTCACGCGACAATGCATGCGAGTCGAATTATGCATGACCATGTATTTCATAATGTTGAGTTATTATTCTCATTTCGTTTCGTTCTGAGGAAAATAAAATTCATGATATAAATTTATCTTATTTTAAGAAATCTAGCAAAATATTTTGTAAGTAACTATACCTATAATTGTTGAATGAGTATTAATCTCCTCAGTTATTCTTGTAAAAGTTATCTATAATAGTGTGTACGAACTAATGTTTAGCTACATGTACTTTTTTATAGGTACGTTAAAATGTTTTCCTTCATTCGAGGAACATAAGGGGATTGGTAAAGACGAGCACAAGGGTTCAGATTAACACAAGGACACTACTCAAATATCCGGATCGTAACTATGTAAGGTAGCGTTTGGAAAACTGAGATCTTTGAAAGCTCAATGTTTCTGTAGTGAAGCTGGAAAATGCGGCAATATAACGAGAATATACGAGACTAGACGAGTCCGCGGGAAAAAGCAAGTATTTCGACTAATAATAGATATGCTATTCTGGTACATAAGCTTCATCACCACATCACTGTCAGGTACCATCAAATTTAAAATCAAATCCGATGAGTGGTTACTACATGAAATAGTTTTCATAAATGCATATAGGTACTTATTAACCTCTTAAAAACTTTCGTAATTACAATATAGTTAGAATAGTCTAATGATATTTTTACACAAATGCGCTTATTATATTTAAATATTATATTTAAATATTATTTCTCAATCTGTCGCTTGTTAAATTAATTCCAATATTAAAAGCTAACTAAAGCTTTCTAAGCTTTTTTGAAATTTAAACAAAGTACCTAAGTGTTATAATTATACTGTTAGCTGTGAGTAGTACTAACTAACAACGTAAGCACTAACTTTTAAAAAGGGTTTAGGGTACCGTGTCTTGTGATAATATAATAAAGAAGAGTATTCCTTCTTGAACAAAAACAACTTTAAATTATTTTACATGAAATTTTAAATTACATATTTATAAACTCCTGCAATTTATTCCTCACACACGTTCTGATTTCAGAATACACGTATTTCCATACATTTACTACAGTTACTATATTGAGGTAGAACAAACCCAAACGTCTGAATTAGGATTAGGATTATGAATTTTCTGAATGATGCAGCAAAATAGAAGTATTGCTTCCACTAGATTATAATATATACAAATTGATATAATTATAGATATACTAGTGGTCCGCCCCGGCTTCGCCCGTGGTACCTACATGTTTAAACTATCCTATCTCTCAAGTTGGATCGAACTGCACATGGTGTGCGAATTTTATTATAATCGGTTAAGTGGTTTAGGAGTCCATTGAGGACAAACATTGTGACACGAGATTTATATATATTAAAAGATGTATTGATAAAACATACTGCAATAAACTACAAAGTACATATTATGCACGTGAGGCAAAGTTAACCAATTTCATTCAATAGAAGGTAGAATGCGTTTCCTCCAATTTATAATACAAAAAGAAGTAAAATACACGAACAGAACGATGGATTTAAATTGTTTTGCAAATATTTCGCGATAGATTTCATCCACTCAAGGAAACTCAAATAGTTTGGTAAACAGCATTATATTTCGTTTAATCCATTAGAAACATGATATTCCGAAGGTAATACTTTATCGTTGCCGTTTCAAAACCTATGGAAGCGATTTTGTCTTCGCCCGAGGCAAAGTTATATTGGACTTTATTGAAAATATTTATTTATTTTAATACGACACATAATGCATATATTATTTCAACGTTATGAAAAGCAATATGAAACGCAATGTTATATGGTATGTAATAACTCTTTCATTTAATAAGCTTATTGACTTTTGTAGGAAGGATAAAAAATCATTTTAGATTTTTTTCAGGCTCATTATTTCTAGTGACAAAAATTGGTGTGAATAAGAACAGCTTTTTATGGTTTTAAGATTAATTACAATTGCAGCATAAAATCATTAAATGCATTAAATCTTAAATCTTCATGCATTCTTAAACAACCATATTTCCAAAATTAGTGTTATGGCTCGTAAGAAAAAGCTCACGAGTGGGTGCTTTTCCACCAGAGATGTGCTATGCTACGTTGCTGTGGATGCGTCATGACGTAACGCCCCCGTCTTGTTATGTGAAGAAAAGCTGTGTCCATTTTTGAACACTTTTCGGCGTACCCCAATCAACGACCCTGAGCATAACTATATTTTTATATACACCGTATATTATGTACGAAGAGCCACATGAAAAATGTCGAAATGAAAATGTAAAAAGTCGATAAGTTAAAATTTTCAAACATCGACTTATACTTGTTAAATCAATGAAGCGCATTGAGCTTATGGTAGAAACGGGAAAATTTCAGTTCGCATTTGCAATTAATAATAAGCGAGGTGTTATGACTGTAGTGGTTCTTGAATTGAGTACGTTAAACCAATTCGTGAAACTACTTTTTGAGATATTTTTTAAGATTAATTCTATATGCACGATTCGTTATATTATTGACTAGCTGTGCCTCGCGGAATAATCGGATCTTTACGTGATTTTGCATAAAGCCTTCCTCGAGAAATGGCCTATATCTGCGATTAGCGCATGCAATCAAGAAACAAAATCTTCAGCTTTATACTGACATTTATACTAATATACTAATATTATATAGTTACCAGAAAAAGTATTTTTTGATAATATTAATATTATATACATTCAATAAATACTTCTTCATTTTTAATTAATTCTGCCAAAGTTCCATTAAAAATAAATTGTTGAAATGCCAGCCCTGACCTCTTTATGGCCTTACATGATAAAAAGCGCATACTTCATGCATAATTTTCTGCAATTGTGCTTTTTATATTAATATTAAATTTTATATAATTTGAGTTTATGATTATATCATTGAATATGCTCAATAATGAAGTTATGAGTGTTCAGAAAAATATGATGACATAACTTTTAGAATAATATTAAATAACTTTTAACATGTCTCCTTGTACCACTATTGACGATCAATGACATCAAAATAACAAAATATCAATAGGAAGTAGCAAGGAAGTAGCACGTAGCATATTTTAATTTAATTTAAAAATAATATGTAATTGTGTTGACTCAAAGATATATATCTTGATTACTGAAAGCATTCTCTTTTAAGCCCCTGGCTTTATAGCTTAAGTACGTGGAGTTTTAGTGGTTGGCACTTTTGTTACATAGTTTGAAAGAACTTACTATAGCTACTATTGTCGGTTAAACTTTCTTTCAATGTTCAAAAGAATAATCATAAGGCGTACTTTGACCATTTTATTTCATTTCATTTTACAGGGGATTTACCCGTGATTGCATTTAATTGAAATTAAGGTCATGTCATAAAAGTTTTATATGATAATTATTTACGAAATTCTTACTGATAAAATGAGAAAAAAATATTTTGAGAGTAGATAAAAATAGCGTATACCTACGTAATTCTTAAAATCTTAATTAATAAAGGCAAAAGAATATTATAATGTGAACCAAAATAGTGTCTATCATTTTAAGAGCCTCTTATGTAACTTTTATACCTTCGGGAGCCTTCTCTATTTCAAAGCTTAAGGCCAAAATACAACAATAATTTTAGCGCTACTTATAAAAATATCACCTCAAATTACTGTTAAAAATATTAAACATTCAAGCTTAATTAGGAGCAATAACGGGGGACACAATTAAAATTCATCAACGTTGAAAGTTGACGCTCCAGCACGTCAACCTTCATTGAACTTTGTTAAAGTTGAACGAGAAAAAAACTTTTTTATTACTCAGATGTGCTCTGATACACATTGTAGCTCTATGTTCGTAAAGGTGGGTCCACATTTGTACAATCGGATCCGTATCAGGCCGTATCGAGTATGCGTATCCTAAGTGTGGACGCCTATTTTGACCATACCGTATTATTTACGACACGTATAAGATACGCAGTTAATAGCGATCAGGGTGAATCATGGGGGTGGTTACCAAGTGTATCATGATCGCGATTATTTTGCGTCAATACTAGCAAACATGATACGCGTCGTTGCTAGGCAACAGAGATCTGATACGCAAAAATGATCACGTGTGGACCCACCTTTACTTTACTTTCGGTTAAAACGTATAAATGTCCGATCAATTGGCAATTTTTTGCAACAATGTCGAGAATGCTAATGGAGTTTTTGTTTCAGGTGTATTTTTTGTGTGCACTGACACATTTTCGATTAAGTGTTTTATATAACGGCAATTTAGCATATATTCAATAAATATCTAACAATAAAAACTTTTTGAATTTTGATTCTGGTTAATACACTTTTTGATATCTATTTTTTGTGAGCTTTTCCTTATTCATGTATCAATTGATATTATAAAATACATAAAATAATATTATGGTCATTGCAAGCGTAATTTTATAAGCAATTGAGTTAGGTACATAATATTATGCGCACCCTCAGTGCGGTATTGAAATCCATTCACCTTGAGCCAAGCTGAAGGAAATTGGATTTTTTATTTCTTTTTGTAGGGAGTGCTTGATATGATATTCAATTTATGTAACATACGGGAATCTATATAACGCTTATAACATTGGAATTTTGTTTACGTTGAGAATAGGTTATGATATACAACATGATAAGTCAACATAAAAAAAACTGCGAGCGAGTTTTTACATTGACTAGAGAGATAAATAACCAAGAATGATTATAATGTACTGTTAACAAAATGATGTTACATATTACAAGACTGTTATATTGCCATGTTAATTAAGAAAAATATACATTTATTTTGATTTGAATATTACGTGTTTCACATACAATATGACAATGAAACGTTTTAATTATTCCAAACTACTATTTTAAACCTATATTTACCTTCAAAGTCGAGTAAACTGCTGTCATTTGTTGGCAGTTCATTTGGGCCAGACAATATTTATTTAATAACGTTTAACATGCTATCGATAGCTCTTGTAACAATACACTAATACAGGTATAAAAATATTTTTTTCTAGACAAGAAACCTATAATCATTAATTAATTTTAATTTGTCGTAGGTATTACTTTCCTTTGATGTTTCAGCTTTCTTTAGTCAAATCTGATAACATTAAAAAGGAGCAGGAAAATTTTCCGAGAAATGTTTCCTATTGTTCTGACGTTAAGAATGCCTCGTTGGTGCTGAACATCCTATTATTGGATCCATGGAAAATTTCTTATAATTGTTATGTTATGAATACAATTATATTAAACAAATAATATAATATATTGTATACCAAAAAGTCCTAAAGCTTTATACTCAAAAATCCTAAAGCATTTTGTTTTAGGAATTCGGAAATACAATGACAATATCAAGAACCTTTTCACATTTAGACGCTATAGATATACACAAGAAACTGAATTTCACTTTATAATATTATATTCTAAGAAATAACACGCGAGGCCGGGTTAAATATTAATATGAATGTAATAAGAATGTACTGCGATTCTACACAGCTACCTAATTGATGTAGGTAGTTGATAACAAAACGCAGCAAGTCAACGACTATTAGCAAAGTGAAGGTAGTTGGGTCGAACGTCGTATAAACAACGTCCGAGCCCCTAGGCACGATTCGTACGAAATACGAATGCGCCACGAGACATGGAATTGAAAGCGGCTTTTTATAGTATTCGACAGCTAAGCATGACTTGAAATAATGACAACTATGTTGACAACTATTCATCCACAAAAATATTAAATCAAAAGATACGTCTAACAATATTGTATAAAATGTCTTACGGACTCAGAACTAAGAAATGAGTCAAATTCAATTTTGTTAGATTTGATTACCAGCAGACACCGGGAAAGGAAGTTTAATAAATCCTAAAATAAAAATAAAAAACTGCTTGCTTATTTTCGATAGTGCAACATTGTTGTGAAAATTTGCAAGGTCTAAATGAGGCCTATATTATAGCCATAATGAAATACCTGATAAATTATTAATGACTAATTTGTCATAAATAATTAATATCTAATTATTATACAAGTGGTCCGCCCCGGCTTCGCCCGTAGTACATGTTTATGTTTTCTTTCCATACGAACCATCCTCGTACTTCAAGGAATATTATAAAAAAAGAATTATCGAAATTGGTCCACCCGTTCACGCATGACGCCGTGACCAAGGAAAACAGGTTTCATTTTTATATATTATACGTATATAAAATTCTCTAGCATAGTCAAAGAAATTCCAAAGATGTTTCACCGCGGTAAAAAGTACAATAGCCTTTGTCTAACCTTATAGCCTCCAGACAAAACTCATACCATAAAGTCGCTCTGTTGCGACGTGAAAGAAAGACAAGCAAACAAATAAATAAATAAAATAAAGATTGTTACGCATTCATAACATAATTAAGCATTATATTTATCACACGAACGCCTACTTAGTAGAGTGAGCGTAGCCGGAAAGTGGAGAACACATTATGATGTTGTGTGAAATGTCCAGAAAATATTTATTTGTTTAATCGTAATTTACTTTATTTTATTATTTTGTTTATCTCAGATGTTTTATTTCCTAAATAATTTTTAAATACAAACGTAAGTAAAACATATTAAATACAGTACTGTAACGGAATAGATAATGATTGAACAAATTATACAATGAAGCCAACAAAGTTGAGATGAAATATAGATTAACTTTTTTCAATACGAGACCTTTAATAGAAAACCAAAAATAATTTTTATCAAACGCAAATAAGTGCGTGGGTCCGTTGTAATTGTATAAAATATTTCCGTTTCGCATTTTTCTCTATAAAAGATAAAAATAACAAAGTTCACACAAGCGTAAATTTGTTGTAAGGGATATAAAGTTTCGAGACGTTTCCTAGAATCGATAATGACTAATTGTATTTTGTCCTTTATTTATAGAAATATCTCGAGCTAGATTATTAAATGGCTTCCCTTAAATGTTAAACAAAGGAAGCGTATTTTATACTATTACCTATATATATATGCGTATTATATAGAAGATATTATAATTTTATTTTACTAGTGGCAATGAATAATGATGCTAAAATAGTGATAACTTATATAATTAATATTCTCTAAAATCAAAGACAAAGCACGTTAAAATAGCTTGAGTATCTTCATAAATTCATTTTTTCAATATAACTTGAAGAATATAACAAAATATGCTTACATTAAAGGTATTCAGTAAAATACAAACTACTAATAAATCAGTTTGTGCAAAATGATAACCGTTTGTCATCATCTACGCCCTACGGCATGATATTGTTAATGCTTTTATTCAGTAGACAGCTTTATTAGAAAGTCAAGTTATTAAAACAATATTTTCTTATGATTTATGTGACAGAATAAGGTAATAGAATGGAACGATAGATACACTAGTTATGAAAACAGAGCGACTCAAAATTATAGCAACAATGAAATACATAATGTTTACCTAATAAATAAAAATATTATACCTGTAACAGACGCGTGAAAAGACGTACGAAAGATATAAAGGTTTATAAAGTGATATTTTAATATTATAAAGCAAAAAATCATTTTCATCAGTGGCATATAGTTCGACAAATTCCGCTGGCCTGATTCTACATATTGCAAGCAATTTCAAGATTGATCAAGATCAACTAAGCTGAAATGTTTGTATAGTTATTAAAAAAATATGCTCAATCAGTTTGATAGTAAATATATCAATTTAAAAGCCCGTAGTAACCTATATGAAAAATAACATTTCAAGCCAATATAATTGTACATTCACAAAAATATGAAAACAAAAATTATCGTAGAACTAACTAAGTCAGGCTGCGAAAGTTAGTTTTTGTGAGTGTCTCAAGACGAGTGTAAACCCTCAAACAAGGTAAGCTTAGTTTGTTATATTTCATGTCTCAAAATCTATGTTAGTGTTTTGAGATAAATGATTTTTTACCTACCTTACCAAAATACCGCTTTTTTCAGGATGCGATTAGGTACGATATGTACATTGCCTTAATGCGTTATGTAAAATTAAAATTAAACGTTATATGCCATATGTAAAACCTTTAAATGACGTTAATTGATAAGTTTGTATGTAATTCGATTGATGAGTAATACCAGCACTAATAATTGAATAAGTACCTAATGTTCATATTGTTTTTTTTACATCAATGTCTGCGACATGGTCAATTTATTACAAAATTATAATCAAATGCGTCGTTAGTATTTTTTAAATTTATTAATTTTAAGTGAATATGATACTAGATCTGGATTAATACACAGACCTTCTACTTTTTAAATCGCAAATCATTTGTCTTTTTGTGCAATTGGTAAAGAGCACTTCAAACGATTACTGATCGGTAAATTAGTTGGCTGGAAAAACAAATTGAAATTTCTCCTTTTCATCCATTTACCGATTTGTTTTATGCGCTGGAAAGTGGTCCCTTTTCTGTTCCTAGCCGTATTAAGGCCTTCTTATTAGTATAAAAATCTTGGATTAAGTCCGTGAAGATAAGTCAAAGCAGCGTTTCGTCAGAATTTCATTATTTAATTTGCTGAATGTCGCTGCCTCGTAAACATTTCGCTCGTAACAAGGGTCGAGCCAAAACTGTATCTTGGAAGGGAAATCGCAAGCCTTTGGGAGCTTGCCAAATGAGTTAATGGTTGATAAGCTAAAGTTAATTTGGCTTTGTTTTAGTGACCACCTTGAAATTGGTTGATTAATTTATAAGCAAGATAAAAACAATAGGTGTATACTATACCAATAATGAATAATTTATTAAGCAAAGGCACAATGTCGATTTTTAAGAGGAAATAACGTCAGATGCACTTTTGTACACGAGGAAATGGAGATTTGAGATTTGATTTATTTACTATTTGAACAGAATTTACTAACTTAGACGTATCGCTTACAATCGGTTACGTAGACGTTAATAAGGATTATACAGGGTGTAATCGTTAAGTGTGCACAGGCGATTATTCCGTTACTATTACAGATATCAAAAAACTTTAAACTGATATCGAAAGTATTTAACCTAATGAGTAAAATGGCCATAATAAATTTTTAAAAATAAAACGAGAAATATCTAAAAAATTAACATGAAACCCTCCCATACATTTAGTATGAGATACGAATATCCCATGTACATGGGTTGCTCCAAAAGTAATGATGATCAATATTAAACAAGGTCATTACAGTTATAATAATTATGTAGTTCTCTAGATAGTCTTCTAACTAGAAAATATACTTCAATATTTTTATTCCTAAACTTAAAAAAAAACTTTGACTTCATCCACAAAAACCCCTCCACACGGCCATCACTTCGCTGTCGTCTTATAATAATTTATTGCTAAGAAAGTGTTTCTTGTGTCAAGGAAAGAGATAAAAGTAAATAGGAGCTACTTAGATCTAAAAAATAGGGTAGGTAATGCTTGAACGCATTTGGAATGCCGATTTTTGAATGGCAGCCATCGCAACTGACGCTTTGTGATCTGGTGCGTTGTCTTGGTGAAACAGCGTTCAGGTCCCCAGTTTGCCATGTCTCTTTTCCTAACTAACCTACCGTAATCTTTTAATTTGGTCTGTTTAGTAAGAGCCCAATAAAGTGGCTACCTTTTTAAAATATTCCACCATAATTGTTCCTTCAGCGTCCCAAAAAACTACCGCTTTAATCTAACCTACTGATTTTCACTTTGAATTTCTTCATCGTCACTTTGGAAGCTCGCATCCAGGACATTGATTGTTTTTTGGTTTCAGCATAAACATGGTGAACTCGGGTAACGTCTCGGGTAATGATCACAAAACGTGACAAAAGATTATCCTGATATCATTAAAAATTTAGAAATTTACCTTCTACATGTCGAATCGTTGTTTCTTCTTTTCGTCGGGAAACATTCTGGCACGCACGGTTCACATTCAAATTAATGTAAATAATTGGAAACGTGGCCTGTTGATATGATTTTTTTGTGATTACTTAGCGAATACATGAGCAAGCAAAAAACATTTATTTTATATTTTTATGTGCCCAGGAAATACCCAATTATCATTACTTTTGGATCAACCTAGTACATTTAATATGAAAGATTTTAGCTTTTTCTTTCTTTTTTTGGTTTTCTGCTTAAATTACTTCGCAAATTTGAAGGGAAGTTCATTTAGAAACTGTAAATAGAGCTCCTCATTGTATTGCACAATGAGGACATCACTTCGAAAATCTGCTATGAATACAAAATGTATATGAAATAAAATGTATGGGAGCGTTTAATGTAACATTTTTGGATATTTCTCGTTTGATTTTTTAAAATTTATTATGGCCATTTTACTCATTAGGTTAAGTACTTTCGATATCAGTTTAAAGTTTTTTGGTATATGCAATAGTTACGAAATAATCGCTTGTGCACACATAACGATTACACCCTGTATACTAGAACTAGCTGTTGCCCGCAGCTTCGCTGCGTGGAAAAGATAAATTTTCAAGGTATAACTTTTCATCCCCTATTTTACCCCTTTAGGGGATGAATTTTCTTAAATCCTTTCTTAGGGGACGCCTACGTTATGACATTTACCTGCATGCCAAATTTCAGCCCGATACGTCCAGTGGTTTGGGCTGTGCGTTGATAGATCACTATATCAGTCACCTTTGAGTTTTATATATATAAATACCTAGATGTTAATTATTATCATTCAATTCAAAAAAAGATTATGAGACTATGTCCTTGTTGTATAATTTATGAAAATAATAATGAATTAAAATTAATACATAAATAACCCTCTAGTTTTTCGTGTACAATCCAAAATTAATTCTAGTGGAGTGTATTTGTTTCATAGAAATTAAAAAATGAGCTGGGAATTTTTTAACGTTTGCTGATGCTGGACTGAATGAAAGGCTTTAGTAAATTTCCAAGAATAATAATTCCTCAATTTTTACGCCACTAGCTTTAATTATTTTTGTGCCTGTTTTCACACAACATTGTGTAATAATCTTGGATTTTGGGAATACATAGTTAATCCTTTTTTCGTTCCTGTTTGAAAAATAAATACGCGCGAACTGCATTCATTTATTTATCGATATATCACAGTAAATATAAAGCTCTACACTAATGTAGTATGTTATCTAGTGTAATCTGCTTACTGTGAATCCGAATATAATGAGCAAATAAAAGGTTATAATCGGGAATTTTGGCTTCATACGTTTTGAATAATAGAGCTTTTATATAAATTATACATAAATGCTCATTAGTAAGCTGAAAAGGTACTTAATTTAAGTAACCCTTCGGTTATTGGTTTAATGTATAGTTTAATTTAGGTGGGTTGAGGGATATATTTTGTATATCTTGCTGTCTATTTGGTGGTTGAATGTTTTTAGCATCTTCATATCTATTTATTGGAACTTAAAAATGTTACAATGTTTAAACTTTCATAAAAATTCACATAATATCACCTACAAATTACCTACACGTTGCATATTCCACAATTGAAGTGTATTTTATAATAGTCATCTGTTGAAGATTACTATTTAGACATAATATCAAGCAATGGATATTAATCAATTTAACATAATTTTGTTGAACTTATATCCTACTTGGTGCAGTAGAAGATTCCTATTGAAGTCTAATATCACGGTTTAGCAAGACACAGAAGACTAATAAGCAAGAACAATGATTGATTTCTAAAGCATTACCTAATCATTTTTTTTAAATATTGACAACATCATATTTCGATTTCTGCACCCAATAACAAAACTATAATTAACACTGTTATCACGTTCAAAATTATCGTGAAGCGATTGGTTAAACCGTTAACTAGTAACCAGGTATCGACCAATCCTTTGTACCTTTGACAGCTGACAAATGAACGTAAAATTGCCCCAATAAAGTGCTCTTAAATCCCCGAAAGGCTATTATCTCCTGATTCCCGTTCGAGCGGACTGGAATTATTTATTTAGATCGTCGTAGCTGTTTCATTTCCTTTGGACCCTAGATTTTGGTGAATTATCGCCCTCTTTGACAGATCGCTTCAGTAACAAAGATAATGATTTGTGCCATCAGCAGTGGTTCAGTGGTTATTGGTTTGGAATTCAATCGTTAAATTGTAGTTTGAATCATCATTTTGATAAATAATCATTTGCAATAAAAATTAAAAAATAAAAGTACCTAGTGAGTGCATACTTTAATCACACTTTATTAATTTATCTTTGATATGCAATATGCACACATATGCACACGTCATGTGCATGTGAATTGTGAGTACATACTCCTGCGAGTAAAAAATTGTTTCTTTTTCCATATCTTACAGTACATAGTACATACGTACGTCACCACCCTCACCACATGTTGTGAGGAACAACAAACTAATGAAACCCAATACAGCCAAGTACCAAAAGCCCATTATGAGATTTTTATAGTAATCTGTAGAATAGGTACTGCCTAAACTCTTACAAGAAATCTATATCTCCACAGTAATCGAAATGAACTCATACAGATACACAAATTATGTCGTTTAATTAACTCACCTAGGCTGATTGGTTCACGATCAATACTTCTCAAGCAGCATCACGACTAGAACTCTCTTGAGCTATAAGTATGTCTAATTAGCAACTCTTCAGCATAGAACATACTACTTTCAAATTTATTAGTTAACACAACCCGAGAATGTTAAAAATATATAATATAGTTACACTCACGACTTTAAGCGACAATTTAAGTATTACAAGGAAATAGATTCTAATACAAGTAGACTTCAGAGTTATAATTACCTACATACATGCAGTTCAGTGACGATGTTTTTTTTAAAGCCCAAAAAGCTGTTTGTATTTACAACATATTGTTCATCGATGTTAAGTGACTAGTGAGGTAATTATTTAGAAATTAATTTGCAGGAACGGTCACCCTTTTATTATGTTTTATTATCAGTTTAAATGGTTTAAATGACATTAAACAGTTATTATTATTATTATGAGCCATGGCTGTCCCACTGCTGAGCAAAGGCCTCTCTTCCCTCAATCCATTTCTCCCTATTTTGAGCAATTTTGCTCCAATCTGCTAAATGGGAATCAAGCTCGTCCCGCCATCTTGTCCTGGGCCTGCCGCGCAGCCTTTTGTCCTTGTTGGGGATCCACAAAGTGGTAATTTTTGCCCACAACTCCTCCGACATTCGGCAAACATGGCCAGCCCAGTTCCATTTCAGCTCAGCAGCTTTATGAGCAACATCGATTATCTGTGTTTTTGAGCGCAGTATCTCATTTTGGACGCGATCCGTAAGTTTTACGCCCAAAATACTGCGCTCCATCGATCTTTGGCAAACCCCAAGTGCGAACTTTTGGCGATCAGTCAATGACCAAGTCTGTGCACCGTAGGTGAGGATGGGTAAGATGCACATGTCCATGAGTCTTCGCTTTAGTGAAAGAGGCATCTTTCCTTTCATCAGCTCTTTCATCGACCAAAAGCTTCTCCAAGCGTTCTCAATACGTTTACCAATTTCTTTATCCTGTCTTGCTTGGAAAGAAACTATTTGGCCAAGATAGGTATACTCATCGACATATGCAACTGACCCACCCTCGACAATGATGGTGGTTTTGGTGCTATTAGTCATTATCTTTGTTTTGGTCATGTTCATCGTAAGTCCAACCCTAAGGCTTGCATCGCTCAGGTCTTCGAGCATCGTTTGTAACTCTGAGGATGTAGAGGAAAAGAGGACAATATCATCAGCAAAGCGAAGATTTGTTAACCGATGCTCACCAATTTTAAAGCCTCTTTCCTGCCAGCGAGGTACTAAGCTTCTAAATACTTCTTCCAAGGTAGCGTTGAAGAGTTTTGGAGATAACGGGTCGCCTTGTTTAACTCCTTTTGATATTTGGAAGGATGGGCCGTGGCTATTAATTTTTATTGAAGCTGTACTGGTGCGATAGATATTTTGTATGAGTTGGATGTATGTTGGGTCTATATTTTGTTGTTTTAGAGCTGTGAATATGGCGTTATGTTTGAGGCTATCAAAAGCTTTTGAATAATCAACGAAGGCTAAGTAAAGTGGGAGGTTGAATTCATGGCTTTTTTCTATAATTTGATTAAGGGAATGAAGATGGTCAATTGTAGAGAGACCGCCACGAAATCCTGCTTCTTCAGGAGGCTGTTGCTTATCGAGATCTCGTGTTATGCGACGTTCAATTATTTTTATAAAGGCTTTGTATAGATGCGATATAAGACTTATAGGACGATAGTTCTGAATGTCTGTTCTATTTCCCTTCTTATGGAGTAGGATTATATTAGAATGGCAAAAGTTTTTAGGAAATATACCCGTTTGTAGTGTGTTATTAAATAGTTTAGTTATGTAGGGAATAAGTATCGGTTCGCCAATTTTGATGCATTCGGTTGTAATACCATCTTCGCCTGGACTTTTATTGTACTTCATACTCTTTATGGCCATATGAACTTCTTCGATGGTGATTGGATTTACTACTTCTGAAAGTAGATAGTTTGTATCGTTTGAACAACAACATGATTCATCAGAGTACAATTTCTTGTAATATTCGGTACTAACGTGCATAATTTTATCCCGGGCGGTTTGCTTTATTCCATTGGCATCCATTAATGCTAAAATTAGTGGCTTACTTGGTTGTGTATTTAGCATAGCTTGTTTAAGGGATGTGTTATTCACGAGTGCCTTTTGAACGAAATTCGTGTTATATGCCCGTATATCTTTTCTTATATGTCTCTTTACTTTTTTATCTATTTCTTTATATTCTGTAGTATATGGTGTATTCTGTAGTATACGTTTTATCGAAATTAAGAATTTATTAGATTATTATATGTAATTTATCATTAGCGTATAGGAACAGTGTTAAAATTTTGCAATATATACAGATTAATATTACAGATTGTTATAAATTACTAGGCTACAGATTAATGGATTTGGAATTTTCAATCTCTGCTAAATCATATTCGAAATATGACAAATTCCAATTTAAGATAATTTAGCTTAGATTAATGTTGGAGATTGTTTTTTATTAAATTATAACCCTGGATAAAGTTATTGTGACTACGAAATTTAAAGAATCAATGACATAAAATAAAATATTCATTTAATAAATAATTTGTACATTGTCATTAGTTCTTAACAAATTACTTATAATAATAATTCTAATTACATAAAAACAAGTTGTTATAAAGTAACATCACAAGTATTTCGTACGTTTAGAACACACTTTTAAAAAGATGTAGTCTCAAACTACAAACCACTTGAAGGTTTGCGAAATCAAAGACGATGTCTTTTCACCACTTATGTGATCTTATCAGTGGCAGATATAATAGCCAATATTCATTCGGATAGTTCAAACTAAATTCAATAGAAGATAATTCTTCGAAATGTTAGCTCTTATCAATATTGTATTTTATCGACAATACAAAAAAATGAAGACATCTCTATGAACTTCAATCATTCAGAAGATTTGATACGTTTAAAGAGAAATAAATTATATTTTTCAATGAATGCTCAATCGAGATCTTGTTTTATCAGATAGTATATTGAATCGAGTATCTCTTTATCTATTTTGTAAAATATATTTTACTCAATGATTTATGCCTACATCTATAATTATATAATAAAACTGAATTCCCAAATGTGCTGGTAAGTGCATAAACTCCAGAACAGCTGAACTGATTTCTTTATTTTTTTTATAATATTCCTTGAAGTACGAGGATGGTTCTTATGGAGAGAAACTGTAAATACTCGGTTCATAGTGCTTGTGAACCAAGAATTTTAACGAATTATATTAGCTTGTAATAATCCTTACTTCAACTATCTACGTAATAAAAATGAATAGTCAATTTGTTGCTAAGCATCAAGAACGGCTCGACCAACTCGGCAAGGAAGATTCTTAAAGAGGAAAAACACGAAAAAGGGGCAATAGGGCAGAACGATGTCTGCCAGGGCAGCTACGAAAAGTATAAAATGTTAAAGGCTGTTAAATTTCTCAAATATGAAAGTGTCTTTCACGTCGCAAAGAAATGGTTTTACGTTACCTCTTATTACCTCTATGATTTTTGTGTCTGGAGTTAGGAACTAAAAGGCTAGATACTTTTTACTGCAGTAACAACTCATTACTATGGGAATTTCTATAGACTACGCGGTCAATACCGCGGGCTGATAGCTAAATTATATAAAAACAGCATAAAATTCAGTACCAATTTATTCCCCATAAAAAACAATATAGAATATAGTCAATAGAAAACTTATTAACCGTTTACGAGTAAATAAAGATTACTTACTAGTTCAGTAATTAAACACAGACAACATAATATTGTTAATGACGGTTTTTATCGCAATCGATATTACAATCTCTTGATAAGAAAACACGTGTTTATTTTAGTTTTAATCACATAGCACCGAGTAACATCGGCTTTTTTTAGAACAGTATTGGAGATGCAGCGGCCATTTTGTTAATCCTTACTTAAATAAATGCGCAAATATATGCGTTTTTCTTTCTTTCAGGTCGCTCGGGACGGGATTTTTGTGACCGAAAAGATTAAAGAGGCGGGAGAGTTACATCAACTACTTACTGCAGCGGCGAAACAACTCATTTAAAAGGGAATTTCCTTTGACCACTTAGGCGGTAAAGGTTGTCACTTGTCGTAGGTATTAGGTCAATTAGGTAATTTAATCGTGTCAATCTTTTTGGCTTCGTTTTACATATAAATAGTAAAAAGGAAGGAATCAATAATAATTATTTATCAAGATGCAAGAGCGATTAGTACACTAAGTATAAGTAGCAAAAATTGATTAAGATAAGAATGATAATACTACTTATTCACAATACGCAATTTACATTCTTATTGCATTTAAGTCTATGTTAACGATAAAACGTGATATCGTTTATGAAAAAAGAAAAATACTTGTGATATTAAAAGTTACTTAATTTGTAAAAACTAGTAGTCGTAGTCGGGTATAAAGTCGAAACATTTATGTACCTAGTGGCTGTGCCCCGCGGGTTCACCCGCGTTTGCTCCGCTCCCGTTGGTCGTAACGTGAATATAATTATCTAGTCTTATTATAGGCCTTATTAAAGAACCTTCCTCGATAAATGGGCTATCTAACACAGAAATAATTTTTCAAATCGGACCAGTAGTTCCTGAGATAAGCGCGTTCAAACCAACTCTTCAGCTTTATTATAATAAAATATGTATAGATTTTACATACTAGGTAGTTATTTTATTACTAATTTAATTCTTCATCGCTAAGAAAACTAGACTATAATTTAACATTGTTTTTAATTTCATGCGATCTTATCACTTTGGCGTGCAAGGTATAAAAACAATAGGTAATTATAAAAAAGTAGGACTGTCCATTAATTAAAACTATAAAAACGGTATTTAGGTACTATTAAATAACGTTTGTACTATGAATCAGATTTGATTACCCTTTCGAGATATTATTACCGCTCATATTCAGATATCGATATGTCGCATAGATCGTTAGCTGATAATGTAGAAATACGTGAATTAGTACACAATATGTAATTGGTAATAATGTTGCTTATAATATAATTTTGTACATTGTAAGCGTGTTTTCTAGTTTTGAAAAAGTATCTTTTGGTATTTGTATATTCCATTTACTGTATTATCCTACAGGAATGGGCTAAACAAAGTGTTGATAGTTCTAATATTTGTCCAGAACATTATAATCTTATTCTCATTACGCAATCGTTTAAGCCTAGATAACACGCGCATTTCTTCAGCATTTGATTTTGTCGATCGTTATTGATTTCTTATCTACAAAATTATTTGATAAAAAAGGTAATTTTGGTGATTGTGTTCAGTTATTTCCACTGGTGTCATGAGATTAGTCGTACAGTATTGCAAATATAACGTCGGCTCTTTTTCTTCCGCGTCTATGTCAATAAACAAGACACCTCTGCTGTTCTACGAAGATTCAAAGATTTGCTTTCTTCAATGGCTGACGGAAATAACTCTATGAAGGAGGCGAGTATACCTATTGTTTTTAATTATGGCGTAATAATAAACGCTAAATATTCAGCTAACGCGAAAATGACTGACGCAAGAAATAAGCACTGTTTTGTATAGCTTTTTGTAGTGAATGTGTGTCATTATTTATTACAGTTATAAGAGTAATTAACTTTATATTAAATTAACAAAAGGTATACTTATTCGATATTTTACAAAAAAATATTTTCAAAAAAAATTTTTTTGGAATTAAAAATTTTTACCTATTAAGGTACTTTATTTTCATAAGAAAGGAGATAAAAAGTAACTAAAACACTTTTTATTAGCTAATTTCTAATATGGTTGTTTTTCCATGTTCCACTGCTTATGTCTGTATTCATCGATTAGTTATTCAAAATACTAGGTAATACGACTAAATACCTAAATCTATACTTATATTATAAATGCGAAAGTAATTCTGTCTGTCTGTCTGTCTGTTACTCAATCACGCCTAACTACTGAACTAATTTTCATGAAATTTGGTATGGAGATATTTTTATACCCGAGAAAGGACATAGGCTACTTTTTATCCCGGGAAAATGACGCAATCCCGGAAATCCCTCGGGAACGGTAACGCGGGTTTTTTCTTTGACTGCGCGGGCGAAGCTGCGGACGGAAACCAAGTTCAACATAAATATTCCTTCCGTAAATAAATTGAATAATAATTGTAAGTACATTATATACAGCCGATATTGCCTTATCGCAAATGAAGTTTCAATTAAATTCGCACCAGCGGATGTACATAATTAAAATTTATCTAAATATTTCCGAGAATTATAGATATTTTGTAATTAATATCAGATAACATAAGTTATAATTTTGCACGTAATATTTTGTATCAATGTGATAGCAATCGTTTAAAGTTTAATCATTTAATTAACAAAATACCAAAGTTTGAAATTTTGAAACATTGAAATTAACTAAAAAAAGAAATAATAATGAAACTTGAGTGCAAAAAAAAAATATTATTTTTAATATGAATATAATTAACTTCATATTATTATACTTGTACATTCCTTCAAAAATTAAAATTATTTCTCTGAAAATTATTCAGAAATTATATTTTACCAATTTTACGACAGACAACAAACAACCTATTATGTACAATACAATAAATTATAACTTTTAAGAATATCATTGAGCACTGTCAATATACCAACTGTAAAAAAAAAAAAAAAAAATTAGCACAAAAATAAATTTAATAATCACGTAGATTTTAATTTTATGTTTCAAATTTTAAATCCACATAGACGCCCGAAAACCAGGTCGCCTGGCAAATTTCTTTCAACTAAAATGAACAAATATTTGTAGAGGTTTTATTTCTACGAACCTAATGCTTCAGTTTATTGCACCGTATCAGAGCTAAATACTTAGTGCTGAAACCTAATAAATACATCAAATATTATCACAATTTGTTATCTGTGCAAAATGCAGAATTCTTTCTATTTTAGTCGACAAGCTATAGATAAAGAGGTCATTTTTATTTCTTTCAGCAATTAATAATTGTTTATTAACAATTATTTTTCTTTTATTAACATTGATCTTTGGTTTTATTTAGATTATCAAGGTACAGACACACTCAATAGAACATGGAATTTTCGTTAACTCCGAAACACATTTATTTATACCCGTGGTTTTATTTTGAATAGGTAAATACCCTGTCAGGTATTAAATAACTTTTCATACCACATAACGGTTCTCAATTTAGAAATTTGAAGAGATTTTTCGACCTTGTAATGTATATTAGAAACGTCGTGTTGTCCACATAGGAATTTTCCTTTTATAATTCAAGAGCTTATGATAATTAATATTACTAAGTAACAAAGTATTGTGTATTTCGATATCATAATGTTATCGTACGTTATTCCTATAATAAAGAATGAATATAAAATGAAAACTTTTAAAAGAAAAACATCCAAAATTATTGTGTCGATATGAAAGCGTGAATTATTAATAATTTTTCTCTGTTTCTATTATAAATTGATTGATTGATTGATTGATTATCTCGTTGTTTTGGATATTTATAATTCTGGAATAATGGTTAGATTTATTCCCGACGATATTCATCGATTGAAACCTTTTAAAATTAAAACGGTTGATCGGGGTTTTTCCCTACAAACTCCACATAAAGGGCTAAAAATACATACAAAGTAAAAGTTATTTTCCCCAACAAAATAAATTAGTATCGTGTAATGATTGCTTCTGACTTTATAAGCACTTTATTAAATGTAAATATAAATAATAGTGATATAGCGAATAATAGCTACATACTAACTTAAATATTATAATATCGTTCACTTAGTTACCTGGTTGGTTACCTGTGTATATGTAATCGTAAAGTTGGGAATACCGTTAGATTAAAATCTATCTCGCGAGATTGTAATAAATATAAACTGTGATCAATAGAATACTACGTGGGTATTCTAATATTCTCATTCTGTATTCTATACTTTTTAATGCATTATTTTTCGGTAAATAATAATTGAACGATTTTTACAATCTTACGACGACATACTACCTCTATTATTGTCACTACGTAATAATAATATTATGTATTAAACAAATTCACTTTTCGCTGCTTGCTAAATATTTAAAACAATGTTGATATTGATTTTTTTATAGATACTCTGGTTATTGAGTAATGTTTTAAATTAATTAAATTTCTAATATTATATGTATAATATAATAGAACATAATGAAAAAGATTTAGACACGGCGGGCGAAGCCGCTGGCAGAAAGCTAGTAGCTAAGCATATCGCATATCGTAATGTATGGAATATTTGCAGTCAACCGACAAAGGCCAGTTCTCCGACGATGCATCTTCGGTGACCCCGAAGCGCGCATCGTGGGGCAGCCCAGTGGAATTCATTCTAGCGTGTCTTGGCTACGCGGTCGGCTTGGGGAACGTGTGGAGATTCCCCTACCTGTGCTATAGGAATGGCGGTGGTAAGACAGTATTCGTAACTCATGCTGGAACGTTCTAGAAACGTGGAGAATGAAGGACACATTTTTGTGGTAGCCGATTGAGATTGTTGCAATCTTTATTTGGTTTTCTATATACATAGTTAACGGATGATGGATTTTAAAAGAGATTTCATTCTAGTGATGTACCTAATAGTTAGATAAAAAAATATTCATTCCAAAACGGTTTTCTGAGCTGTGTCATACAGCACTAAAATTATATAAAACAATTCAATAATTTATTATTGTTTAAATAAATTCCAGAATAATAACCCTATCCTAATATTTCAGGTGCATTTTTGATACCATTCTTCTTGATGATAATCCTCATTGGACTCCCGATATTCTACTTGGAGCTGTACATTGGCCAGTTCACTGCATTGGGACCTTTGAAGTCATTTTCATCTATTGGCCCTTTCTTCTCTGGTGTGGGATACTGTACACTGGTCGTGATTACTATTATATCGATATATTACATGATAATTGTGGCGTGGACTTTGTTCTACACGGCTGTCTCGATTGTTGGTGACTTGGGATGGGGATCATGTGACAATGCGTACAATACTGATTGTAAGTATTTTTAAATACTGTTTATTAACTTTAATCAATTTTTAAGCTCATATTGGAAACACTGTTCTTACCCCAAAGTCTTTTTGTTTGTTGTATGACAATTGTTCAATTAAAGGATATTATAATAGTTACTATTTTTTGTTTAATTAAATGATAATATTGAGCACCTGATGTAGCTAGATTTGTTTGTTATGAAAGTTTCCATTTCAGACTAAATTAAAACTAAAATATAACTTTGTAAGCTCGAATTATCAGCAGGTGCTCATGACGTTTATCGCCGTTTTCAAATAAATTTTTTATCGCAATTGACTTCAAAATTTTGAGGAGTAAATCACCCCTTTATACAGCCAAGTGATGCAGTCCTTGTGTAAAGCCGTAAATTTTATGACTCCCCAGTATATTATACTCGTAAAGGCATATCATTCAAGGTACTAAAGTATATGAAAATGATTCCTTATCAAACCTTTATATGAAGACATTAATTGTCCATCATTTCACGCAGATTTCCATGAGTTTACGACTCATATAGCATATTTTATGGTTAATAAGAATAAAATGAGGATTTATAAGTAGGCGACATATGGCTTTTCAAAGCTTTTCTAAAATATATTAGCATGAATTAGATTCATATTTTGTTTTCTTTATGTGTTTATGGTTTTGGTTTAATCACTAATCACAGGTGTAACATTAATTAATTTCTTGCCTTTTCTGCCATATTCGCGGACCTATTTTTAATACCTAGCTTAGAATAGGTATGTTTTATACATTTCACGTATTTCATTTGATTATTCCATGACATCAGAGTTCGTTGATTAGTATTCTGCCAAGAAAGTCTATTAATAAATTACTTACTTCCAGAGATATGCCCTAGCATGTTAACCCTAAAGCGGAGACTTTGCGTCTACAGTATTGTATTTCAAGCAAATATAAAAATAAAAAGAGCCAGATAAAAATAACATAGAGTTGAAATAAAATCTAATTTCGCTTTTGTTTTACAGTTTGTTACAGTGGAAAGTACGACTCGGAGTGTAGAGAAAATAATACGGGCCTTGCTTCAGATCTCACTTATTATTTACGTGATTGTATGAGTATTGGAGACATTTGTACTTTAAGCGGCTTTAAACCGTATGACGGAAAACAATGTTTGGACGGCAATGAAACTATTCCTTGGTACACCAATGTGACCAGAATAATTGCAGCGGAAGAATACTATAAGTATGTTATATTGAATTAGCTTTTGATTTTATTACTTCACTAAGAAATTTTTATAATAAAGAATAGTATACATTATCATCATGGCTCGAAATTTCACCACTTTTGATAACCGCAAAATTGAAATAGCCAAATATTTTTCCTCGCAGTTCAACTCAAGAACTCTTTATCTAGCTTAAACTACACTTTTATCTCTAGACCAATCAGTCATGTAGACTTAGTCCCATTTCTTTAAGATGCCAGCGGCGTATTCTTGCACTGTACAGTTAGTAAATCGTTCCAAAGCTTAAACACTTTGCGTGACATGAATTTGCCTTAACTTCTACGAATTACTTGAAAATTTCATTAAAATAATTATTTTTTTTAATAAAATAAGCTTAAAAAAAGAGCAGATTTCATTTAGCTAATGACATAAGTCAGCCCGTAATTTAATCCGGAGTAGCTAAATTATGATGAATATCGATAAATCTATATTTAATTTGTTTCTATTGTAAGATATTGAAAGAACTTTAAATGAAGTAATAGTTTTTTAATTAAGGCAAAAGGAATGTCGCGTCACAGTTACACTCTTTCCGCGCCATCGACTGACAAGTGACATCTGCCAGCATTAGGGAGGGGACGTTTCCGCGACTAGTGATGTAGTTCTTGATCTCATCTAACAGCTCGGCCATCCTGCAACTCTTCGGTCCCCGAAGGAAGTTCCCCCGGCTGGCCACCGGAACTCACTCATTCCCGCGGACTCAACGATTCTTGCTTCTCGAACGGACAGCTTCGGCAGCTCTTCAGCTAAGGCCCTTGAGGCAAGCCATCTCTGCGAGGCCCCTGAGGCAATACAGAATTCGTAGATATTGCTAAGGCCCCTGAGGCAAGCCATCTCTGCGAGGCCCCTAGGGCAATGCAGGATTCGTTGATATTGCTAAGGCCCCTGAGGCAAGCCATCTCTGCGAGGCCCCTGAGGCAATGCAGGATTCGTTGATATTGCTAAGGCCCCTGAGGCAAGCCATCTCTGCGAGGCCCCTGAGGCAATGCAGGATTCGTTGATATTGCTAAGGCCCCTGAGGCAAGCCATCTCTGCGAGGCCCCTGAGGCAAACGCAGGCTTCGGTGATAGTGCTGAGGCCCCTCACGGCAAGCAAGACATTGGCCGACTATGCTAAGGCCCCTAAGGCAAGCGTACAATACGACAATGATGCCTTGGCCCCTCAGGCAACATAAGTTATTTCAGTGTGAACAGGCTCGGAAAACAAGTGTTAACACATACACTAGGCCCCGGAGGCAAGTATTGTATCAGATATCCGGAGGTAACCACTGCGGACAGCGACAGGCCCCGGAGGCATAATTATTACATAACAAATGTATAAGGCCCCATAGGCAAACTACTTTAATTGGCACAAGATATGCGACGCAGTAACCAATCAAAACATGAAACTGCTCATTGATAATAATTCAAAACACCATTAGGCAGCGCTATCATCAGATGACGACTCACATCGAGCTCGCCATAACTTCAGTTTGTCACGTGCCATTATGTTTTTATAGGCCCTTTTGCCCTTAGCAGCTGACGTGACTTCGTAACGATCGTTAGGCAAAACTGCAGTAACCTTATATGGTCCCGCGTATTTAGGGATCAGCTTGCCACTGGACAGCCCTGGTCGCAAAATTTTTCGTTCGACCATCACTAAGCTACCAACTGCAATTGGTAAACTAGCACGACGACCCTTGTCATACCGCAGTTTCATTCGTGCCGCGTTATCAATAATTTTGCGGGAGGCTTCCTCTCTGTTCGGGGCTACCTTTGATGGCGCATATGACGCTCCCTGTATATCCCCAGCTAAACGGGGTCTCAAACCACATAATAGCTCCAACGGCGATTTGCCAGTCCCTTGGCTCACGGTCGAGTTGATGCCTAGCTGTACTGTAGGCAGGTATTTATCCCACCCTTTTTGCTCCTCGCCCATATGAGCGGTTAGCGAATTAAGAATGGTGCGGTTTAGGCGCTCAACCTGCCCATTTGCACGTGGAGTCGCCACGGCATTCAGAACATGCTTTATTCCGGACTCACTGCAATATTCCTTAAATTCGCGTCCGGTGAATGCCGTGCCTCTGTCACTCACTATCCTTGTGGGATAGCCAAAAACTTGAATTATTCTATTTAGGGCAGTAATAGCTCCTTTTGCATTGGCGCTGGCAACAGCTTCTAACCACACAAATTTTGTAAACCCATCTATCAGAGCAAAAATATAAGTTTTCCCATTACTTTTGCAAAACGGCCCTAAATGATCGACATGTAGGGTGTCGAAAGGCACAGGAGCTCTTGGAATCGGGTGTAAGAGCCCAGGCTGTTTACCAGTCGGTTTCTTGGCGAACTGACAACCAATGCAGCTTGACACATACCGTTCTACACTTTTCCGCATTTTAGGAAACCAATATTTGGCTTGAATAGCCTCCAGACACTTTTCTACACCTAAATGACCATTGTTGTCGTGATAAGTCTTCATGATATGCCATCTCGCGCTTTTAGGCACAACAGGCTTAGCAGAACCATCCACAATACGACACAACAATTCGTTTACAATTTTGTAGTCCTTAGATAACCCATCCTTTTTATGTTTATTAGCGTCTAACTCCAGTTGTAAATTCGTAATAGTTGACTGAATATCTTCATCAGCATCTTGTAAGGCATTAATAAAGTCCTTCTCCTCGATATGCTTAATTGCAATAGGATTTCGACTGAGCGCGTCCACATGTACCATAGATGTCCCGGGTCGATGTTCCACGTCAAAATCATATTCTTGCAGATCAAGCCACCAACGCGCTATGCGAGGTGACAAGTCTCTTTTCGACCATGCCAGTCGCAGAGCTGAACAATCTGTCACAACTCGAAATTTAATACCCGTTACGTACACTTTGAATTTTTGAATGCTAAAGACGACAGCTAACGCCTCAAGTTCGAAACTATGGTAGTTTACCTCAGTAGCTGTGGTCTGTCTGCTCGCGTAAGCAACAGCTTTCCAGTCGCCATTTTCTTGTCGCTGTAGTAGCACTCCACCCAGACCCAACTTCGAAGCATCAGTGTGGATCTGTGTTTCACGATTCGGATTATAAA